>NW_028321909.1:2520000-3150000 GCF_036245765.1 Copidosoma floridanum
GTCCGATCGAGGAAGCGGCCGAGAGAGTGACCCCTGGTGACCAGACCGAGTCCGTTGTCGACCAGGCGTTGTCGACGCCGGTCGAGAAAAGGGGAGCAAATTTGGACGCCGGAACCGAGATCAGCGGTAGGTCAACATTTTGTCTTTTTCTTGAGTGATGCCTAGGTTGGACGCTACGACGTCAGGTAAAAAGGGGATTTCTTGTGCATTCTGAGAAATGCGCGGGATTCCAAGAAACACGTGGCGTCGGTAGCGCGACACGCACATGCAAGAGCGGGGCGGATCGAGAGGGGGACAACATATTGCGGCTGAGGAGAGAGTTGGGTCTCTCTCTCTCCCTCTCGTGATGACGCGAGGCTTTTTGACTGAAAACATATTACGAGGCCGTTTGTGTTTTGTTTTCGTGCTTTCTCGCGTCTCTTGTTCTTGTCGCCTCGACTGTTGTGTGCGCGTTACAATATAAATGTCTGAACTAGGAAAGTTTGAACGTGTGTCGGCAGAAAATTATATATGTCCTTTCCCGGTGTTTTTAATTATTTGAACTCTAGGCAATAAATATTCAAGGCGGTTTTCAGATTTAGTCAGAAAAGGCTGATATTTTAAAAGTTTACATTTTCTCTTAGACGAGCAAACTATCGATGCTCTGTCGAGAATATGTCGGGGAATTTCATCCCAAGTCAAGTCAGAGGGGTGACAACAAGCTGCTATCTTGTTGGTGGATAAAAGGGGAATAATGGCATGTGTCGGGCAAAGGGATATTCCCGCCAAAGGTGTGTAAACGAAATTATTTTCCGTGTGACTCGCACAGTCACGTTAGACTTGTGTTCGGTCGCGCGCGGCTGTGTGAGTGCCCAGCGTGCAATCGTGCTTTGTGTTCGAGCACGAGAACACGCTTCGGGCCACGTTGACTAGATTCGGCTTGCGTTCGGTCGATTTCTAGTTGACTCCCTGAAAACAATGTCCGTCTTTTGTTTTAGATTACCTGATCGGTGACGATTACAAATACATCGTTGAATTCCTTTGTAAAAAGGGAGGCAAAGTGACGTTGCCAGAAAATCTATTCAGGGAAGACGGGGAATGCGAGGAACCTGCTCGTGATAAACCCGGGTTATTTGAAAAGTCGGTCGATGTGTTTAAAATGTCAGATGAGAAAAAGTCCGAAATGTCAGAAGTCCGAAACTTTGATGAGATAAATGTAGACAGTGAAAATCTTTGGCAGAAATTAGGCGGAAATGAGTCTGTACACGAAGCACCCCCCTCTTCCCCGTCGCGCACACCGGAAAATACCCAACTTAAAATAAAGAAAGTGCAAACCATTGAAAACAAATATAAATGGATAAACGTCAGCAAAACGAAGTTGCATATGGCAGATAAACAGAAAAATGAAAATTTTTCAGAAAACACCATGCTGGCCAGTTTCGACTCAATGTTGGCCGCGATTAGTCAGATGATCGAAAGGCAGGAGAAAACAAACGAAGAGGCAAGGAAGGCAGAGGAAGAACGGGCAAGGAAGGCAGAGGAAGAAAGGCAGGAGGCTGAGAGAACAAGGGAGGAGATATTTATGGTCATGCGCAATTTTGACCAGAGGTTGTCCCGGTTGGGCGAGCGGGTGAACGGGGTCGAGTCATCCGAGGCCCAATCGTCAACCGGGGCACCCCTGCAGTCATCAACTCCTCGCAACGACAGAAGACGGGTGAGTCTGCAAGACAAATTGAAAATGTTCTTGAATGACACAAAAAATGAAAATTTGTCAAAAGGCAGCGCGGAACTTCTCGCGACAACCATCAGTCAAATACATAAATTCGGCCGTGATACTCAACACATATACAATTACCATCTGTCTAAAGATATGAAGTTCGAAGTTTTTCTCGATAAATTTAAGTCTGAACTCCGGTCTAAAGGATTATTATATGTCATTGATTCTTCGATTAAAAATACGGAATTTACTAACGAAGACATGATCAAAGAAGACAAATTAAAAGTCAGAGATATTTTATTAAGTAGATTAACAGAAAAATATCATTTAAGAACTTTTCATCTGCAAGATCCGTTTGTTATATTAGAAAGTCTGAAAGAACTTAAAAAGGGGGAGACGCCCCTTACAACGGCCGCGATTCGTAAAAAATTGCATGAAATTAAATTCTACAAAGGGAAAGAATCGGTTGCTAAATTCATAGAAAAATTTGAGGAACTGGTCAGAAATTATGAGACTATAAGTACGTCTGGTCCCTTTTCTGAAGAAGAAAAGTGAGATGCCTTTTATACTGCCGTAATCGGAGCGGTACCTAGCGTGCAGGTGACAGACTTCACGCTTAAAATGCAAAGCAGAGATGGAAAGGGTATGACAAATGAAAACCTCATGTCATACATGTTAAAGGTCGAGTCAGAAGGCCTAGCAGAAGCCACTGGAGGTCGCCCCACGAGGGCAGCTTTGACTGCCTCTTGGCCCCAGGACCGTCTCCGTTGCTTCAACTGTGATGACTGGGACCACATGGCTGACAAGTGTCGGAAGGCAGGTACCGGACTCAAGAAGTGTTACACGTGTGGCACGTTCGTGTATGACATCCCAGCTCACAAGAGAAGCAGCCCGAGATGTGGTGAGCAAAATAAGTCTGATTCATGGGATTTTAAAAGGCAGGGCTGTAGAAGTCGAGGGAATCGAGGTGGCCGCGGCGGTGGCCGTGGCAGTGGCCGAGGCCACTCCAATTCCCGAAACTTTGGGCAGAAAAGGGACTCTAGCAACGTCAAGGACGAAAAAGATCCCAAAAGGCAGAAAGTTTCTGACCAGAGCCGGGAGACGAAGGGAAAACGAGATGCTTCAGGGTCAAATAAAGGTGAGTCTCTGACGTTGATCGAGCCCCCCAATACTCTGTTTTCAAACTCTGCAGGTTGGGTAAATAATTCAGAATCGGATGGAGAAAATAAAATTAAATTTATCGCTGATTCGGAAGCTACTGATCATTTTGCGAAGTCAGAAAAATTATTTACAAATATTGACAGAAACAAAATTGGTAAAATAAAATGTGCAAACTCAGACTCATCCGCAGACTTGAAAACGGAGGGAGTGGGAAATTTGCTGCTTAAAAATTGCAATAACGACGTTGAGTTGCAGGGAGTGGTGTGTGCTCGCGACTTGATCGGGAATTTATTGTCGCTTCGGAAATTTGCTGATATGGGCTTGTCAATCTATTTAGATGACAAGGAGATTAGTATTTTCGATCCTAATACTGAAAATGTCTGGATATCGGGAATATATGAAAAACCCTATTGGAAGGTTGAATTTGTTAAGTCGGACAACAAAAGAATGAAAGTCTTGACGGCTGAGTCAAAAGCACACACTATTCCTGAAAATTCAACTGCAGATATAAAATTAAATAATAAGTCGAAAAATTCAGAGAGCTCGGTCGGTAAGTTAAATAATGACAGTTTTGAAGATGTATTTTTAATAAATGACAGAAAATTTCATGAAGTCGGAAAAGTCCTGACCGAAGAAATAAAAGACATTCAAAGTCCGTTTAGCGAAAATTATAAAAAATTCAAAGATAACAACGGGGCCATGCTGGGGCATGTCAGACTGGGCCATGCTTCGTTGGGGTATCTAAGGGAACTGCAGAAAAACTATCCGGAAGTAAAAAGTCTGAAAGAAGCCATATTTGATGATGTGATTAAGACTTGTGATGTGTGTTTAAGAACAAAATCCCAAAAACTGTTTTTCCCTTCGGTACGCGAACGAGCATCCCAACCTCTACAAATAATTCATTCAGATACAATGGTAATCATTAGTCCACCCTCTTACCCAAAAAGATACAGATTTATTTCGGTATTTATTGATGATTATTCCAAATTTTCAATCGCTTACCCGATGAAAAACAAAAGTGATACGGGTGAATGTTTAGATAATTTTGTTAAAGGCTGTAGAAATCTTCTTGGGTTTGAAGCTAAAGTGTGTTATCTGAGGTCTGATCAGGGTACCGAGTACACGGGAGGCTCCGTGCGAAAAATATTAAATGACCTTGGAGCTGAACTCCAACTGAGTTGTCCGGATACCCCTGAACATAATGGCACGTCAGAAAGGCTGAACAAAACAATTCAAATGAAAGTCCGAGCTCTGATATGTGATTCGGGACTCCCAGAAAACATGTGGGACTTGGCACTAAACGCAGCTGTATTTGCGTACAATCGTACTCCACATCGCTCAAATAACATGGAAATCCCTTTAATGAAGCTGGCTCCGAATAAAAGGACAGACCTAAGTCAGATGAAAAGATTCGGCTGCATCGCGTATTTGAGAGTTCAGAGAAACACTGAAACTAAATTCCATGCAAAAGGGAAACGAGCAGTTACGGTAGGATACACGCCGACAGGGTATCGTCTGCTTTGTCCGGACGAAGGAAAGTTTTATGAAAGTCGGGACGTCAGATTTAACGAGCGTTTTGTGTATGGAGACGTTTTTGGTAAAAATTCAATTAAAAACTGGGAAAATGTGACTGTAGATATTAAATTAGACGAGTGGTTTTTAAAATTCGAAAAGGAAAGAGAAGAGACAGTGTCATCGGAGGAAGCGCCCCCGGTGGTACAACGGAAAAGAGGAAGGCCGAAAAGGCTGATAGAAACAATGGAGGCCAACTTGGTTCAAGAAAGTCGTGTAAAGGACGTCAGCTTTGCGGGCTTAGCTCTCGGGGAAGAATTAACAAAAGACCTAATTTTTAAGAACGGTGATACTGAAACGTCAGGAAATAATGCCATTTATGCGGAAGATCTAGTTTACCACTCTTTGCTGGCAGAAATAAATAAAGATCCAGCTTCATATAAAGAAGCAATAAAGGCTGTGGATAAAGAAGGCTGAAATCAAGCCATCCAAGAAGAACTTGACTCAATGGCAAAGAATCAAGTCTGGAAGTTGGTAAACAGACCTGCAGGACTGGTAAATGGTAAACGTCCAAATATCATCGATTCTCGATGGGTTCTTAAGAAAAAGGTAGATGCTCAAGGATGTGAGAAACACTAAGCACGGCTGGTAATACGGGGTTTTAAAGATAAAAATGAGTATGATCTTACGGAGACTTACGCCCCGGTGTCAAGACTGACTTTAATAAGGACTGCTTTGGCTGTAATCAATAAATTAAATTTAGATACATGTCAGCTTGACATTAAAACGGCATTTTTAAATGGTACTCTTGACGACGAGATATATATGGAGTTACCAGAAGGTTTGGTCTGTTCCGGTCTGGAAAAACAAAGCAAGGTATGCAAGCTTCAGAGAGCCCTCTACGGCCTTAAAGTCAGTCCGAAAAAATGGCATGAAAGATTCTCTGAGGCAGCAACGAAAATAGGTCTGAGATCTCATATCTTGGAACCTTGCCTGTTTACTTGGCATGAGGCAGATAAAATCCTGATATTGGTTCTCTATGTTGATGACATGCTTATAGCAAGTAATGATTCTGGCAAATTGAAGTCTGTGAAGGAAAGACTGCAAAGTGAGTTTGAAATGACTGACCTAGGAGAAGTTAAATCGTTTTTAGGCATTGAAGTCAGAAGAGACAGAGAAAACCAAGTTCTAACTTTAACCCAGACCAATTACATAAATAAGATACTTAAAAAGTTTAGGTTTAATGATTCTAAGCCAGTGAAAACTCCTATGGTCACAGGTCACGTGTTAAATCAACAAAGAAAACAAAGAGAGCAATCAGAAAGGCAGATTGACTTGAATGAGTCCAGATCGACTGAAAGCGTTCCCTACCGGGAGGCTGTTGGGAGCTTATTATATGCTACCAATACTGTACGTCTGGATATAAGCTATGCAGTGAATGTGCTGAGTAGGCATCAAATAAGTCCGACTAACGAAGACTGGAATATGGTTAAAAGAGTGTTTCGGTATCTGGCAGGGACCAAATCTTATGGTCTAAGATACTGTGGAAGGCAGCAAGGGCTGGAAGCATTCTCCGATGCCAGTTTTGGCGACTGCAAAGGGTCTCTAACCACAAGCGGTTACGTAATTAAAATCTTTGGAGACTCAGTGGCATGGAGAACTCACAAACAAACGTATGTGTCTTTGTCAACATGTCAGGCAGAGTATGTGTCACTAAGTGAAGCATGTAGATAACTGATGGCAGTTGATAATTCGATTAAAATCATACTGAATAATACTTTGTGTCCGGCAGATCTATGGTGCGACAATAAGGCAGCTGAGCAAAATGCTAAAATTATAGGCAGTGGTAAATTAAGACATATGACAGAAATTCATGAGCATTATGTTAAAGAATGTGTAAATTATGGTAGAGTAAACGTCAGATGGCTGAATACTAAAGAACAGATGGCCGATATATTCACAAAACCTCTACCGATCGAGCTCAATGAAAAATTTGCTAGCAGAATCGCGAACAGCTTTTGCGACTCTGACTGGTAACTAATAAGTTGTCTCTGTTTCAGATAGGCGATAAAGGAGCCATGGATTACTTGGGTGCATTCCCAGAGCCGTGGAGCCGAGTCAAGAACACACATTTATTTATCTATTTATCCATTTTAAATTACAATTTTTGTCTAATATACTTAGCTATCTTAAGTCGGGAGGAAGTGTTGGCATGTACGACTTTTCAATAGGCTGTATATATAGTGTGTGAGACAGCGCCACAGGCAAGGTGATACTTGCGGGCCCTGTAGTTAGTACAGTGTGAGCCACCGTGCCTTCCACACCTCTCGTCGTTTCTAGATTCATTGTCTTTGTCTGATAAGTCGGTTGTAAGTCTGTAAGGTCTGTGAATTGTATCTGTTGTGTTCTACGTCGGTCGGCAGTTTTTATTAAATAAACTTTTTGTTTATCTTGTAATACTAGTTTTTATTATTTCGCGCACCCCCTTTACTCACACCTCTTCAGGTTCAAACCTGTCAACTAAGGATTCACGAAACTTTACGATGACCGTTCAGCCACGACCGCCACCAAGAGCGACTGTATTTATTGCACTTTTTAGAGGCTCTATAGTATGGTGTTGTCCATTGTAAAAAATTATCTGCTTTAATATTTTGATTTCAGAACTTTGCAAAGCTTAGGATTTATTAAAATACAAAAATATTATGTATTTAACTAAAAAATAATTAAGTGATTCAGTTTCAATGTTTGTTGACTAAGTAATCATTTTTCTTATTTAATTGATTACACATGTATAGACTGTATATTATACATGTTGTTACAAAGATGCACAGGTATGTTTACTTCCTGAATAATCATTACTCTGAAAAGTCAACGAAAGGTGATATCGTTAAACATGTTTTCTACAAAACAAAAAAAAAAAAAGAAATATTTTAATATATAAAATACTTATTTAGTAATAATATGATATACTCAATTTTTAGAAGCTGTGTCGGATCAGTGGTTAGTGTACTTAACACTGATACACCTTTTTAGGGGATGTGGTTTCAATTACTGGTAAATGAAGATTTTTTTTTAAATTCTGTTTTCATTAAAAAAATTTTTTTTTTCAACCCCATCTGTTTTAAGTGGGTTTTTTCGTAGATTTCTTTCGGTGTGGTTTCAGGATTTTTTTTTTTACTTGACAGATCTTAAGGCCAGAGTAAATGTAAAAAAGTCATGGCTTTAAGTGGAGATTAGCGTATCCAATGCAAGGTGCTGGGCAGAGAACACAAACCTTACCGACAGGGAGTAATATCTGAAACATGGAGTCTTCTCCTGGGAAAAGCTACGTAGTGAGTATTTAACAAAAGAATATAAAAAAATATTTTGTTAAATGTTATTACAGTAAAAACTGTTATGCCAAGTTTTGGCAATAAACTTCATTAATTTAAAGATACGTTGATTTAAAGTTATAAAATTATATTATTTGTGATGTGCAATAGTTAAGATAAACACGAAGAATTGATAGAAAGTTAAAAAATAGAACGAATATTTTTCTAATATTAACTATTTGTTTTGTCAATTTCTCTAAGAGTACGTCAAAACACAAACTTACGACACTATATGTAATGAATAATCCTAGTAAACTGTTGAGACGCCGCAAATTTATTATGAAAGATATTTACAGCATTATCCCTTTTTTTTAATTCCAACATATTTTAGTGGAAAATGTCATTTATTGATTTCCAATGCAATGAACAACTGGTGTGCTTGGCAGTATCAAATTGTTGATCAATAAAAGATAATAATCGGGATCATTAGTATTTTATTGAGTGCAGGAAATCGCACATTCTAGCAGTATTAACGATTAAATATCTAGTTTATAAAACTAAAAGGCACAAGGCTTATGTTTTCATAGATATAGATGTATAAGTCACTGCTGTTTATGGTTTCATTCATTACCGTTTCTTGCGCACAGTATAGAAAAATTTTATTTTTTAGTATTCGTACTTTTTTTTAAGAAGAGGGATTTAAATAATACTGGAAAGAGGAGGAATAAGTATTATCAGAAAACTATTATCAGATAGAACTACTCACTAAGGGCGCCAATTTAATTGGAGCGGTCCCAGTCTTCCTCATCATCGAAAGAAACTGCATTTTGTGTTGCTATAGGTGCAAATCCTCCCACTCGGTAGTCCACTCCTTCAGAGTCAAAGTCTGCTTCGTCTGCAGAGTCCGACTCACTTTCTTCTATGTAGCGTCCCCTTTCTTAAAATCGAAGAAAAAAAAGTATTATATATATTAATGACATATAAAAACATACATGTATAAATTTGTACATAATGATGTAAAAACTATGATTCTGAAGAAAACATATTGAAATTTTTGTGAACATAAATAACGTAAGAACTAAATTGTTAACAATTTACAAAATAAAGCTTCTTCTTTCAACTATACGAATTAAGTTCTGCAAGAGTGTAATGAGGCAAGTTTGTAAAGCAGATGAAGGTTTGTGCAACTACTTCTCTATTTGATCGAAAATTGCACTCTTCGGTTTCAAAGTAATAAGAGAAACATTTTTTTTATCGATTTTGTTTTTTTTAATTTTCCTTTAAGTATTTCGAAGCCATTTCGACAAATAGTACGTTTAACGACTCTACATTGCTGTGTTTTTGTGCATGGTACATGCTGTGATCATTGGCACGTTGAAAAACTGCCTTAGCTTTATTGAAAAACAATCACAGAGAACTCAGAAATCAACACTAATTAGTTGCCATTAAATTACCTACCCGGTACAGTGCTTTTCAAGTGTGACCATTACTTTTAAGTGACATTGATTCATGAATTATCTAATTGTTTGCGTTTTTAAATTATAGTTGACCAGCCAGCCATTGATATTTTTCCTATCTGTAAATACTCCGTTTGAAATATTCAAGAATGATATATATATATTATATATATGATAAATATACATCTATATATATTTTTACACCTATATTATATATGTATCAATCCATTAATATATCTGTTTACAACTGCTACAAATTTTTTTTTTTTTTATTTAATATTAAACAATTACCTTCAAATAAACGGAAGCTGGCCTGATATACTGGCGCGGGGGCCTCATCAAAAATAGGCGATAGCTCACTGGAAGGCAAAGGCACCTCTCCATCATCTATTTCCATGGCTAAACAAACAAAAAAAAACATCAACTGGATAAGTCATAAAATATAAAACAAAATAAAATTTACTAGCCTACTGCAGCGATGTAAGGTAAATTTGTTATCCTTCAACTTGCAGTCCAATAATATTTCCATTAAAAATGTCAAATTATACTGTAGAAATGAATGTTTATATGTAAATTGTTTGGTTTTCTTATGTCAGTGATATTGTATATATAAATTTATTTGTTTTTTCAGATTAAAGCGTGTTAGCTAACGTTTTAAATGTAAACAATATAGCTCGATTCTCAATTGATACTATCTATAGCTGTAAAAGTTTTGTAAATTCTATGGGTTCATCAAATTCAAAAGCGTATTGCGTTGACATAATTTCTGTTTTTTACAACGGTAGTAGTGTAGAACGGTTTTTGTTGTAATTGCCTATGAAAAATGGAAGGATTTTTTAAACTATTTTGACAATTTTTTTCAACGTTTTAGAAATATTCCTTAAAAACACGATCACTTAAGAAATGTAACTGTTATACACAAAGGGTGGCGTCACAAGTACCGCACCGCAGGAGGGAGTACTTTTAAATTTAATAAATATGTATAAATTAACAGATAAAGCAATAGTTTGTGGATGTTCAAGTGAGAGGCTGCAAGTATCTGATATATTGGGACAGTAAGAAAATCAAATTTCAACACAAAATCAAATAATTTTTCTGTAAAAATGTTTTCTGATGTTTGTTTCAGAAAATAACTAGGTCTTGTACTGTGGCTAAAAAGATAATGTATTGTGACAAGCACATTTACGTAATGCTCAAAGAAAATGAAAAATTTTATAGGACTTTCAGATACATGCACACACATGTAAGTAGTTATGTTTGGTAAATCTTTTTTCCACCAGTGATTTTAAATTTTTAGATTATACTTATGGTTTTTTTTAAGAAAAAAAAGGAAAATATATCCTTTACATTTCCAATGATTTGGCAGATAAGTATTTTTTTTTTTTCAAAGTTTTTCTTCTTCAATGTATAAAGAAACTAGCGCCCCCCCCCCGCCGTGATAATACGTTAAACTGGGTTTGACTTTGCCTCATTCCTGGTGGCGTACTTCTGGTTTCCTCTACACCACACAACGCCATCACACCACACCACATAAATTAAATTAATTTGTTTGCTTTAACCAATTAAAAAAAAAAAAATTTTTAAATAATTAAAACGAAATAAAATCAGTTTCTTCAGAGATTTAAAATCCTGACATCTTTCCACACTGGCCACGATCCTTACCCACTCCAATATGAGCGGTCCCGATAAAGTATCTTTGATTACTCCATCTCATCATACAGTTTTTTACTTACTTTTTACGTAAATTTTAATTTAATATATATGGATCCATTTTGTTTGATTTTAAATAAAGTTAATTTATAATTTATTTAATAAAATAACGTTTTTTATTAAATGTTTTCTTAGAAATCTTGGCAATTAGTAAACTCTAGCAGAGCAGCTTTTCAATGAAATATTTAATAGTTATTTTGATGTTACTAACTTGTCACTTTAACTAGAAATAAATAAATATTCATACAATTTTTATAGCTTTCTAAGACTCTGAAAAGTTAAAAAATTTTCTTTTGCACTGTACTAATACAATTATTGACGCTTAGTGTGTTTTATTCTTTTACAATTTTTTTATTTGTGATTTAAATGTTTTTTGACTTGTATGGACTTACATACATTATTTTACGAATACTGGCTTTCCTCCTTTTAAATTTATTTAAAAACCAACTTCTCGATTCAATTGAAAATTTAATTAGTTTACCTGAAAGTAATTTTTCGTACCCAAAAAATTGGGAGATGTTTACAGATCAAATAAACGCAGTTTTTTGCGATTTTTTCATAAAATTACATGTTAGATTGCAATTTTTCAAAATTGAACATGTATTAAATAATGGAATTAATTTTTAATATACGTTTGACATTTGAATAATATCCATCAAAGAACCTACGTGTGATTGACGTCCTGAAAGGACATTCACCGGCATGTAATATCCTATTGAAGAAAGCGATACTACAGGATGGTTTTCTTGATTTTTTAGATAAATACAGTTATGCTTTGGGAAATAAATACGCAGTAGAAATGAGTGTGGGAGTATACGTCATAGACGTGAGCGTGACGTTACAGATGTAATCCGTAACCTTAGGTGGAAATTTTTTTTTAAACCATTGGGGATTCGATGAGAGTATAGTCTAGTACTGGCCAACCTATATACTACTTTTATCAAATTATGGTATAATATACAACTTATAATTGTTAACCTATTAAATATTATTTAAAACATACCAAATCAACGTAGGTATACTCATTCCCACGAAAATGGCACCACCTTCGTACACAATATTTTTTTATAGAAGGTAGCAATATACTCAAAAAAACATTGTTTGCTGTATAATTTTATAAATGTATAACTTCACACTTGAGTACCTAAGCACCTACTGTTAACTGTTTTTTTCCATAATTTTCCTGCTTCATTTATAAAGGCATATCGAAAATATCGAGGTTTGATGTTTTGTTTCTACATGCTGTGATCATTGGCACGTTGAAAAACTGCCTTAGCTTTATTGAAAAACAATCACAGAGAACTCAGAAATCAACACTAATTAGTTGCCATTAAATTACCTACCCGGTACAGTGCTTTTCAAGTGTGACCATTACTTTTAAGTGACATTGATTCATGAATTATCTAATTGTTTGCGTTTTTAAATTATAGTTGACCAGCCAGCCATTGATATTTTTCCTATCTGTAAATACTCCGTTTAAAATATTCAAGAATGATATATATATATTATATATATGATAAATATACATCTATATATATTTTTACACCTATATTATATATGTATCAATCCATTAATATATCTGTTTACAACTGCTACAAATTTTTTTTTTTTTTTATTTAATATTAAACAATTACCTTCAAATAAACGGAAGCTGGCCTGATATACTGGCGCGGGGGCCTTATCAAAAATAGGCGATAGCTCACTGGAAGGCAAAGGCACCTCTCCATCATCTATTTCCATGGCTAAACAAACAAAAAAAAACATCAACTGGATAAGTCATAAAATATAAAACAAAATAAAATTTACTAGCCTACTGCAGCGATGTAAGGTAAATTTGTTATCCTTCAACTTGCAGTCCAATAATATTTCCATTAAAAATGTCAAATTATACTGTAGAAATGAATGTTTATATGTAAATTGTTTGGTTTTCTTATGTCAGTGATATTGTATATATAAATTTATTTGTTTTTTCAGATTAAAGCGTGTTAGCTAACGTTTTAAATGTAAACAATATAGCTCGATTCTCAATTGATACTATCTATAGCTATAAAAGTTTTGTAAATTCTATGGCTTCATCAAATTCAAAAGCGTATTGCGTTGACATAATTTCTGTTTTTTACAACGGTAGTAGTGTAGAACGGTTTTTGTTGTAATTGCCTATGAAAAATGGAAGGATTTTTTAAACTATTTTGACAATTTTTTTCAACGTTTTAGAAATATTCCTTAAAAACACGATCACTTAAGAAATGTAACTGTTATACACAAAGGGTGGCGTCACAAGTACCGCACCGCAGGAGGGAGTACTTTTAAATTTAATAAATATGTATAAATTAACAGTTAAAGCAATAGTTTGTGGATGTTCAAGTGAGAGGCTGCAAGTATCTGATATATTGGGACAGTAAGAAAATCAAATTTCAACACAAAATCAAATAATTTTTCTGTAAAAATGTTTTCTGATGTTTGTTTCAGAAAATAACTAGGTCTTGTACTGTGGCTAAAAAGATAATGTATTGTGACAAGCACATTTACGTAATGCTCAAAGAAAATGAAAAATTTTATAGGACTTTCAGATACATGCACACACATGTAAGTAGTTATGTTTGGTAAATCTTTTTTCCACCAGTGATTTTAAATTTTTAGATTATACTTATGGTTTTTTTTAAGAAAAAAAAGGAAAATATATCCTTTACATTTCCAATGATTTGGCAGATAAGTATTTTTTTTTTTTTAAAGTTTTTCTTCTTCAATGTATAAAGAAACTAGCGCCCCCCCCCCCCGCCGTGATAATACGTTAAACTGGGTTTGACTTTGCCTCATTCCTGGTTGCGTACTTCTGGTTTCCTCTACACCACACAACGCCATCACACCACACCACATAAATTAAATTAATTTGTTTGCTTTAACCAATTAAAAAAAAAAAAATTTTTAAATAATTAAAACGAAATAAAATCAGTTTCTTCAGAGATTTAAAATCCTGACATCTTTCCACACTGGCCACGATCCTTACCCACTCCAATATGAGCGGTCCCGATAAAGTATCTTTGATTACTACATCTCATCATACAGTTTTTTACTTACTTTTTACGTAAATTTTAATTTAATATATATGGATCCATTTTGTTTGATTTTAAATAAAGTTAATTTATAATTTATTTAATAAAATAACGTTTTTTATTAAATGTTTTCTTAGAAATCTTGGCAATTAGTAAACTCTAGCAGAGCAGCTTTTCAATGAAATATTTAATAGTTATTTTGATGTTACTAACTTGTCACTTTAACTAGAAATAAATAAATATTCATACAATTTTTATAGCTTTCTAAGACTCTGAAAAGTTAAAAAATTTTCTTTTGCACTGTACTAATACAATTATTGACGCTTAGTGTGTTTTATTCTTTTACAATTTTTTTATTTGTGATTTAAATGTTTTTTGACTTGTATGGACTTACATACATTATTTTACGAATACTGGCTTTCCTCCTTTTAAATTTATTTAAAAACCAACTTCTCGATTCATTTGAAAATTTAATGAGTTTACCTGAAAGTAATTTTTCGTACCCAAAAAATTTGGAGATGTTTACAGATCAAATAAACGCAGTTTTTTGCGATTTTTTCATAAAATTACATGTTAGATTGCAATTTTTCAAAATTGAACATGTATTAAATAATGGAATTAATTTTTAATATACGTTTGACATTTGAATAATATCCATCAAAGAACCTACGTGTGATTGACGTCCTGAAAGGACATTCACCGGCATGTAATATCCTATTGAAGAAAGCGATACTACAGGATGGTTTTCTTGATTTTTTAGATAAATACAGTTATGCTTTGGGAAATAAATACGCAGTAGAAATGAGTGTGGGAGTATACGTCATAGACGTGAGCGTGACGTTACAGATGTAATCCGTAACCTTAGGTGGGAATTTTTTTTTAAACCATTGGGGATTCGATGAGAGTATAGTCTAGTACTGGCCAACCTATATACTACTTTTATCAAATTATGGTATAATATACAACTTATAATTGTTAACCTATTAAATATTATTTGAAACATACCAAATCAACGTAGGTATACTCATTCCCACGAAAATGGCACCACCTTCGTACACAATATTTTTTCATAGAAGGTAGCAATATACTCAAAAAAACATTGTTTGCTGTATAATTTTATAAATGTATAACTTCACACTTGAGTACCTAAGCACCTACTGTTAACTGTTTTTTTCCATAATTTTCCTGCTTCATTTATAAAGGCATATCGAAAATATCGAGGTTTGATGTTTTGTTTCTACATGCTGTGATCATTGGCACGTTGAAAAACTGCCTTAGCTTTATTGAAAAACAATCACAGAGAACTCAGAAATCAACACTAATTAGTTGCCATTAAATTACCTACCCGGTACAGTGCTTTTCAAGTGTGACCATTACTTTTAAGTGACATTGATTCATGAATTATCTAATTGTTTGCGTTTTTAAATTATAGTTGACCAGCCAGCCATTGATATTTTTCCTATCTGTAAATACTCCGTTTAAAATATTCAAGAATGATATATATATATTATATATATGATAAATATACATCTATATATATTTTTACACCTATATTATATATGTATCAATCCATTAATATATCTGTTTACAACTGCTACAAATTTTTTTTTTTTTTATTTAATATTAAACAATTACCTTCAAATAAACGGAAGCTGGCCTGATATACTGGCGCGGGGGCCTTATCAAAAATAGGCGATAGCTCACTGGAAGGCAAAGGCACCTCTCCATCATCTATTTCCATGGCTAAACAAACAAAAAAAAACATCAACTGGATAAGTCATAAAATATAAAACAAAATAAAATTTACTAGCCTACTGCAGCGATGTAAGGTAAATTTGTTATCCTTCAACTTGCAGTCCAATAATATTTCCATTAAAAATGTCAAATTATACTGTAGAAATGAATGTTTATATGTAAATTGTTTGGTTTTCTTATGTCAGTGATATTGTATATATAAATTTATTTGTTTTTTCAGATTAAAGCGTGTTAGCTAACGTTTTAAATGTAAACAATATAGCTCGATTCTCAATTGATACTATCTATAGCTGTAAAAGTTTTGTAAATTCTATGGGTTCATCAAATTCAAAAGCGTATTGCGTTGACATAATTTCTGTTTTTTACAACGGTAGTAGTGTAGAACGGTTTTTGTTGTAATTGCCTATGAAAAATGGAAGGATTTTTTAAACTATTTTGACAATTTTTTTCAACGTTTTAGAAATATTCCTTAAAAACACGATCACTTAAGAAATGTAACTGTTATACACAAAGGGTGGCGTCACAAGTACCGCACCGCAGGAGGGAGTACTTTTAAATTTAATAAATATGTATAAATTAACAGATAAAGCAATAGTTTGTGGATGTTCAAGTGAGAGGCTGCAAGTATCTGATATATTGGGACAGTAAGAAAATCAAATTTCAACACAAAATCAAATAATTTTTCTGTAAAAATGTTTTCTGATGTTTGTTTCAGAAAATAACTAGGTCTTGTACTGTGGCTAAAAAGATAATGTATTGTGACAAGCACATTTACGTAATGCTCAAAGAAAATGAAAAATTTTATAGGACTTTCAGATACATGCACACACATGTAAGTAGTTATGTTTGGTAAATCTTTTTTCCACCAGTGATTTTAAATTTTTAGATTATACTTATGGTTTTTTTTTAAAAAAAAAAGGAAAATATATCCTTTACATTTCCAATGATTTGGCAGATAAGTATTTTTTTTTTTTTAAAGTTTTTCTTCTTCAATGTATAAAGAAACTAGCGCCCCCCCCCCCGCCGTGATAATACGTTAAACTGGGTTTGACTTTGCCTCATTCCTGGTTGCGTACTTCTGGTTTCCTCTACACCACACAACGCCATCACACCACACCACATAAATTAAATTAATTTGTTTGCTTTAACCAATTAAAAAAAAAAAAATTTTTAAATAATTAAAACGAAATAAAATCAGTTTCTTCAGAGATTTAAAATCCTGACATCTTTCCACACTGGCCACGATCCTTACCCACTCCAATATGAGCGGTCCCGATAAAGTATCTTTGATTACTACATCTCATCATACAGTTTTTTACTTACTTTTTACGTAAATTTTAATTTAATATATATGGATCCATTTTGTTTGATTTTAAATAAAGTTAATTTATAATTTATTTAATAAAATAACGTTTTTTATTAAATGTTTTCTTAGAAATCTTGGCAATTAGTAAACTCTAGCAGAGCAGCTTTTCAATGAAATATTTAATAGTTATTTTGATGTTACTAACTTGTCACTTTAACTAGAAATAAATAAATATTCATACAATTTTTATAGCTTTCTAAGACTCTGAAAAGTTAAAAAATTTTCTTTTGCACTGTACTAATACAATTATTGACGCTTAGTGTGTTTTATTCTTTTACAATTTTTTTATTTGTGATTTAAATGTTTTTTGACTTGTATGGACTTACATACATTATTTTACGAATACTGGCTTTCCTCCTTTTAAATTTATTTAAAAACCAACTTCTCGATTCATTTGAAAATTTAATGAGTTTACCTGAAAGTAATTTTTCGTACCCAAAAAATTTGGAGATGTTTACAGATCAAATAAACGCAGTTTTTTGCGATTTTTTCATAAAATTACATGTTAGATTGCAATTTTTCAAAATTGAACATGTATTAAATAATGGAATTAATTTTTAATATACGTTTGACATTTGAATAATATCCATCAAAGAACCTACGTGTGATTGACGTCCTGAAAGGACATTCACCGGCATGTAATATCCTATTGAAGAAAGCGATACTACAGGATGGTTTTCTTGATTTTTTAGATAAATACAGTTATGCTTTGGGAAATAAATACGCAGTAGAAATGAGTGTGGGAGTATACGTCATAGACGTGAGCGTGACGTTACAGATGTAATCCGTAACCTTAGGTGGGAATTTTTTTTTAAACCATTGGGGATTCGATGAGAGTATAGTCTAGTACTGGCCAACCTATATACTACTTTTATCAAATTATGGTATAATATACAACTTATAATTGTTAACCTATTAAATATTATTTGAAACATACCAAATCAACGTAGGTATACTCATTCCCACGAAAATGGCACCACCTTCGTACACAATATTTTTTCATAGAAGGTAGCAATATACTCAAAAAAACATTGTTTGCTGTATAATTTTATAAATGTATAACTTCACACTTGAGTACCTAAGCACCTACTGTTAACTGTTTTTTTCCATAATTTTCCTGCTTCATTTATAAAGGCATATCGAAAATATCGAGGTTTGATGTTTTGTTTCTACATGCTGTGATCATTGGCACGTTGAAAAACTGCCTTAGCTTTATTGAAAAACAATCACAGAGAACTCAGAAATCAACACTAATTAGTTGCCATTAAATTACCTACCCGGTACAGTGCTTTTCAAGTGTGACCATTACTTTTAAGTGACATTGATTCATGAATTATCTAATTGTTTGCGTTTTTAAATTATAGTTGACCAGCCAGCCATTGATATTTTTCCTATCTGTAAATACTCCGTTTAAAATATTCAAGAATGATATATATATATTATATATATGATAAATATACATCTATATATATTTTTACACCTATATTATATATGTATCAATCCATTAATATATCTGTTTACAACTGCTACAAATTTTTTTTTTTTTTATTTAATATTAAACAATTACCTTCAAATAAACGGAAGCTGGCCTGATATACTGGCGCGGGGGCCTTATCAAAAATAGGCGATAGCTCACTGGAAGGCAAAGGCACCTCTCCATCATCTATTTCCATGGCTAAACAAACAAAAAAAAACATCAACTGGATAAGTCATAAAATATAAAACAAAATAAAATTTACTAGCCTACTGCAGCGATGTAAGGTAAATTTGTTATCCTTCAACTTGCAGTCCAATAATATTTCCATTAAAAATGTCAAATTATACTGTAGAAATGAATGTTTATATGTAAATTGTTTGGTTTTCTTATGTCAGTGATATTGTATATATAAATTTATTTGTTTTTTCAGATTAAAGCGTGTTAGCTAACGTTTTAAATGTAAACAATATAGCTCGATTCTCAATTGATACTATCTATAGCTGTAAAAGTTTTGTAAATTCTATGGGTTCATCAAATTCAAAAGCGTATTGCGTTGACATAATTTCTGTTTTTTACAACGGTAGTAGTGTAGAACGGTTTTTGTTGTAATTGCCTATGAAAAATGGAAGGATTTTTTAAACTATTTTGACAATTTTTTTCAACGTTTTAGAAATATTCCTTAAAAACACGATCACTTAAGAAATGTAACTGTTATACACAAAGGGTGGCGTCACAAGTACCGCACCGCAGGAGGGAGTACTTTTAAATTTAATAAATATGTATAAATTAACAGATAAAGCAATAGTTTGTGGATGTTCAAGTGAGAGGCTGCAAGTATCTGATATATTGGGACAGTAAGAAAATCAAATTTCAACACAAAATCAAATAATTTTTCTGTAAAAATGTTTTCTGATGTTTGTTTCAGAAAATAACTAGGTCTTGTACTGTGGCTAAAAAGATAATGTATTGTGACAAGCACATTTACGTAATGCTCAAAGAAAATGAAAAATTTTATAGGACTTTCAGATACATGCACACACATGTAAGTAGTTATGTTTGGTAAATCTTTTTTCCACCAGTGATTTTAAATTTTTAGATTATACTTATGGTTTTTTTTTAAAAAAAAAAGGAAAATATATCCTTTACATTTCCAATGATTTGGCAGATAAGTATTTTTTTTTTTTTAAAGTTTTTCTTCTTCAATGTATAAAGAAACTAGCGCCCCCCCCCCCGCCGTGATAATACGTTAAACTGGGTTTGACTTTGCCTCATTCCTGGTTGCGTACTTCTGGTTTCCTCTACACCACACAACGCCATCACACCACACCACATAAATTAAATTAATTTGTTTGCTTTAACCAATTAAAAAAAAAAAAATTTTTAAATAATTAAAACGAAATAAAATCAGTTTCTTCAGAGATTTAAAATCCTGACATCTTTCCACACTGGCCACGATCCTTACCCACTCCAATATGAGCGGTCCCGATAAAGTATCTTTGATTACTACATCTCATCATACAGTTTTTTACTTACTTTTTACGTAAATTTTAATTTAATATATATGGATCCATTTTGTTTGATTTTAAATAAAGTTAATTTATAATTTATTTAATAAAATAACGTTTTTTATTAAATGTTTTCTTAGAAATCTTGGCAATTAGTAAACTCTAGCAGAGCAGCTTTTCAATGAAATATTTAATAGTTATTTTGATGTTACTAACTTGTCACTTTAACTAGAAATAAATAAATATTCATACAATTTTTATAGCTTTCTAAGACTCTGAAAAGTTAAAAAATTTTCTTTTGCACTGTACTAATACAATTATTGACGCTTAGTGTGTTTTATTCTTTTACAATTTTTTTATTTGTGATTTAAATGTTTTTTGACTTGTATGGACTTACATACATTATTTTACGAATACTGGCTTTCCTCCTTTTAAATTTATTTAAAAACCAACTTCTCGATTCATTTGAAAATTTAATTAGTTTACCTGAAAGTAATTTTTCGTACCCAAAAAATTGGGAGATGTTTACAGATCAAATAAACGCAGTTTTTTGCGATTTTTTCATAAAATTACATGTTAGATTGCAATTTTTCAAAATTGAACATGTATTAAATAATGGAATTAATTTTTAATATACGTTTGACATTTGAATAATATCCATCAAAGAACCTACGTGTGATTGACGTCCTGAAAGGACATTCACCGGCATGTAATATCCTATTGAAGAAAGCGATACTACAGGATGGTTTTCTTGATTTTTTAGATAAATACAGTTATGCTTTGGGAAATAAATACGCAGTAGAAATGAGTGTGGGAGTATACGTCATAGACGTGAGCGTGACGTTACAGATGTAATCCGTAACCTTAGGTGGGAATTTTTTTTTAAACCATTGGGGATTCGATGAGAGTATAGTCTAGTACTGGCCAACCTATATACTACTTTTATCAAATTATGGTATAATATACAACTTATAATTGTTAACCTATTAAATATTATTTAAAACATACCAAATCCACGTAGGTATACTCATTCCCACGAAAATGGCACCACCTTCGTACACAATATTTTTTCATAGAAGGTAGCAATATACTCAAAAAAACATTGTTTGCTGTATAATTTTATAAATGTATAACTTCACACTTGAGTACCTAAGCACCTACTGTTAACTGTTTTTTTCCATAATTTTCCTGCTTCATTTATAAAGGCATATCGAAAATATCGAGGTTTGATGTTTTGTTTCTACATGCTGTGATCATTGGCACGTTGAAAAACTGCCTTAGCTTTATTGAAAAACAATCACAGAGAACTCAGAAATCAACACTAATTAGTTGCCATTAAATTACCTACCCGGTACAGTGCTTTTCAAGTGTGACCATTACTTTTAAGTGACATTGATTCATGAATTATCTAATTGTTTGCGTTTTTAAATTATAGTTGACCAGCCAGCCATTGATATTTTTCCTATCTGTAAATACTCCGTTTAAAATATTCAAGAATGATATATATATATTATATATATGATAAATATACATCTATATATATTTTTACACCTATATTATATATGTATCAATCCATTAATATATCTGTTTACAACTGCTACAAATTTTTTTTTTTTTTATTTAATATTAAACAATTACCTTCAAATAAACGGAAGCTGGCCTGATATACTGGCGCGGGGGCCTTATCAAAAATAGGCGATAGCTCACTGGAAGGCAAAGGCACCTCTCCATCATCTATTTCCATGGCTAAACAAACAAAAAAAAACATCAACTGGATAAGTCATAAAATATAAAACAAAATAAAATTTACTAGCCTACTGCAGCGATGTAAGGTAAATTTGTTATCCTTCAACTTGCAGTCCAATAATATTTCCATTAAAAATGTCAAATTATACTGTAGAAATGAATGTTTATATGTAAATTGTTTGGTTTTCTTATGTCAGTGATATTGTATATATAAATTTATTTGTTTTTTCAGATTAAAGCGTGTTAGCTAACGTTTTAAATGTAAACAATATAGCTCGATTCTCAATTGATACTATCTATAGCTGTAAAAGTTTTGTAAATTCTATGGGTTCATCAAATTCAAAAGCGTATTGCGTTGACATAATTTCTGTTTTTTACAACGGTAGTAGTGTAGAACGGTTTTTGTTGTAATTGCCTATGAAAAATGGAAGGATTTTTTAAACTATTTTGACAATTTTTTTCAACGTTTTAGAAATATTCCTTAAAAACACGATCACTTAAGAAATGTAACTGTTATACACAAAGGGTGGCGTCACAAGTACCGCACCGCAGGAGGAAGTACTTTTAAATTTAATAAATATGTATAAATTAACAGATAAAGCAATAGTTTGTGGATGTTCAAGTGAGAGGCTGCAAGTATCTGATATATTGGGACAGTAAGAAAATCAAATTTCAACACAAAATCAAATAATTTTTCTGTAAAAATGTTTTCTGATGTTTGTTTCAGAAAATAACTAGGTCTTGTACTGTGGCTAAAAAGATAATGTATTGTGACAAGCACATTTACGTAATGCTCAAAGAAAATGAAAAATTTTATAGGACTTTCAGATACATGCACACACATGTAAGTAGTTATGTTTGGTAAATCTTTTTTCCACCAGTGATTTTAAATTTTTAGATTATACTTATGGTTTTTTTTAAGAAAAAAAAGGAAAATATATCCTTTACATTTCCAATGATTTGGCAGATAAGTATTTTTTTTTTTTCAAAGTTTTTCTTCTTCAATGTATAAAGAAACTAGCGCCCCCCCCCCCGCCGTGATAATACGTTAAACTGGGTTTGACTTTGCCTCATTCCTGGTGGCGTACTTCTGGTTTCCTCTACACCACACAACGCCATCACACCACACCACATAAATTAAATTAATTTGTTTGCTTTAACCAATTAAAAAAAAAAAAATT
This sequence comes from Copidosoma floridanum, assembly GCF_036245765.1. Lineage (NCBI taxonomy): Eukaryota > Metazoa > Arthropoda > Insecta > Hymenoptera > Encyrtidae > Copidosoma > Copidosoma floridanum. The sequence continues at coordinate 2,542,931 of NW_028321909.1, forward strand.
TTTAAATAATTAAAACGAAATAAAATCAGTTTCTTCAGAGATTTAAAATCCTGACATCTTTCCACACTGGCCACGATCCTTACCCACTCCAATATGAGCGGTCCCGATAAAGTATCTTTGATTACTCCATCTCATCATACAGTTTTTTACTTACTTTTTACGTAAATTTTAATTTAATATATATGGATCCATTTTGTTTGATTTTAAATAAAGTTAATTTATAATTTATTTAATAAAAAAACGTTTTTTATTAAATGTTTTCTTAGAAATCTTGGCAATTAGTAAACTCTAGCAGAGCAGCTTTTCAATGAAATATTTAATAGTTATTTTGATGTTACTAACTCGTCACTTTAACTAGAAATAAATAAATATTCATACAATTTTTATAGCTTTCTAAGACTCTGAAAAGTTAAAAAATTTTCTTTTGCACTGTACTAATACAATTATTGACGCTTAGTGTGTTTTATTCTTTTACAATTTTTTTATTTGTGATTTAAATGTTTTTTGACTTGTATGGACTTACATACATTATTTTACGAATACTGGCTTTCCTCCTTTTAAATTTATTTAAAAACCAACTTCTCGATTCATTTGAAAATTTAATTAGTTTACCTGAAAGTAATTTTTCGTACCCAAAAAATTGGGAGATGTTTACAGATCAAATAAACGCAGTTTTTTGCGATTTTTTCATAAAATTACATGTTAGATTGCAATTTTTCAAAATTGAACATGTATTAAATAATGGAATTAATTTTTAATATACGTTTGACATTTGAATAATATCCATCAAAGAACCTACGTGTGATTGACGTCCTGAAAGGACATTCACCGGCATGTAATATCCTATTGAAGAAAGCGATACTACAGGATGGTTTTCTTGATTTTTTAGATAAATACAGTTATGCTTTGGGAAATAAATACGCAGTAGAAATGAGTGTGGGAGTATACGTCATAGACGTGAGCGTGACGTTACAGATGTAATCCGTAACCTTAGGTGGGAATTTTTTTTTAAACCATTGGGGATTCGATGAGAGTATAGTCTAGTACTGGCCAACCTATATACTACTTTTATCAAATTATGGTATAATATACAACTTATAATTGTTAACCTATTAAATATTATTTAAAACATACCAAATCCACGTAGGTATACTCATTCCCACGAAAATGGCACCACCTTCGTACACAATATTTTTTCATAGAAGGTAGCAATATACTCAAAAAAACATTGTTTGCTGTATAATTTTATAAATGTATAACTTCACACTTGAGTACCTAAGCACCTACTGTTAACTGTTTTTTTCCATAATTTTCCTGCTTCATTTATAAAGGCATATCGAAAATATCGAGGTTTGATGTTTTGTTTCTACATGCTGTGATCATTGGCACGTTGAAAAACTGCCTTAGCTTTATTGAAAAACAATCACAGAGAACTCAGAAATCAACACTAATTAGTTGCCATTAAATTACCTACCCGGTACAGTGCTTTTCAAGTGTGACCATTACTTTTAAGTGACATTGATTCATGAATTATCTAATTGTTTGCGTTTTTAAATTATAGTTGACCAGCCAGCCATTGATATTTTTCCTATCTGTAAATACTCCGTTTAAAATATTCAAGAATGATATATATATATTATATATATGATAAATATACATCTATATATATTTTTACACCTATATTATATATGTATCAATCCATTAATATATCTGTTTACAACTGCTACAAATTTTTTTTTTTTTTATTTAATATTAAACAATTACCTTCAAATAAACGGAAGCTGGCCTGATATACTGGCGCGGGGGCCTCATCAAAAATAGGCGATAGCTCACTGGAAGGCAAAGGCACCTCTCCATCATCTATTTCCATGGCTAAACAAACAAAAAAAAAACATCAACTGGATAAGTCATAAAATATAAAACAAAATAAAATTTACTAGCCTACTGCAGCGATGTAAGGTAAATTTGTTATCCTTCAACTTGCAGTCCAATAATATTTCCATTAAAAATGTCAAATTATACTGTAGAAATGAATGTTTATATGTAAATTGTTTGGTTTTCTTATGTCAGTGATATTGTATATATAAATTTATTTGTTTTTTCAGATTAAAGCGTGTTAGCTAACGTTTTAAATGTAAACAATATAGTTCGATTCTCAATTGATACTATCTATAGCTGTAAAAGTTTTGTAAATTCTATGGGTTCATCAAATTCCAAAGCGTATTGCGTTGACATAATTTCTGTTTTTTACAACGGTAGTAGTGTAGAACGGTTTTTGTTGTTATTGCCTATGAAAAATGGAAGGATTTTTTAAACTATTGTGACAATTTTTTTCAACGTTTTAGAAATATTCCTTAAAAACACGATCACTTAAGAAATGTAACTGTTATACACAAAGGGTGGCGTCACAAGTACCGCACCGCAGGAGGGAGTACTTTTAAATTTAATAAATATGTATAAATTAACAGATAAAGCAATAGTTTGTGGATGTTCAAGTGAGAGGCTGCAAGTATCTGATATATTGGGACAGTGAGAAAATCAAATTTCAACACAAAATCAAATAATTTTTCTGTAAAAATGTTTTCTGATGTTTGTTTCAGAAAATAACTAGGTCTTGTACTGTGGCTAAAAAGATAATGTTTTGTGACAAGCACATTTACGTAATGCTCAAAGAAAATGAAAAATTTTATAGGACTTTCAGATACATGCACACACATGTAAGTAGTTATGTTTGGTAAATCTTTTTTCCACCAGTGATTTTAAATTTTTAGATTATACTTATGGTTTTTTTTAAGAAAAAAAAGGAAAATATATCCTTTACATTTCCAATGATTTGGCAGATAAGTATTTTTTTTTTTTCAAAGTTTTTCTTCTTCAATGTATAAAGAAACTAGCGCCCCCCCCCCCGCCGTGATAATACGTTAAACTGGGTTTGACTTTGCCTCATTCCCGGTTGCGTACTTCTGGTTTCCTCTACACCACACAACGCCATCACACCACACCACATAAATTAAATTAATTTGTTTGCTTTAACCAATTAAAAAAAAAAAAATTTTTAAATAATTAAAACGAAATAAAATCAGTTTCTTCAGAGATTTAAAATCCTGACATCTTTCCACACTGGCCACGATCCTTACCCACTCCAATATGAGCGGTCCCGATAAAGTATCTTTGATTACTCCATCTCATCATACAGTTTTTTACTTACTTTTTACGTAAATTTTAATTTAATATATATGGATCCATTTTGTTTGATTGTAAATAAAGTTAATTTATAATTTATTCAATAAAATAACTTTTTTTATTAAATGTTTTCTTAGAAATCTTGGCAATTAGTAAACTCTAGCAGAGCAGCTTTTCAATGAAATATTAAATAGTTAATTTGATGTTACTAACTTGTCACTTTAACTAGAAATAAATAAATATTCATACAATTTTTATAGCTTTCTAAGACTCTGAAAAGTAAAAAAATTTTCTTTTGCACTGTACTAATACAATTATTGACGCTTATTGTGTTTTATTCTTTTACAATTTTTTTATTTGTGATTTAAATGTTTTTTGACTTGTATGGACTTACATACATTATTTTACGAATACTGGCTTTCCTCCTTTTCAATTTATTTAAAAACCAACTTTTCGATTTATTTGAAAATTTAATTAGTTTACCTGAAAGTAATTTTTCGTACCCAAAAAATTGGGAGATGTTTACAGATCAAGTAAACGCAGTTTTTCGCGATTTTTTCATAAAATTACATGTTAGATTGCAATTTTTCAAAATTGAACATGTATTAAATAATAGAATTAATTTTTAATATACGTTTGACATTTGAATAATATCCATCAAAGAACCTACGTGTGATTGACGTCCTGAAAGGACATTCACCGGCATGTAATATCCTATTGAAGAAAGCGATACTACAGGATGGTTTTCTTGATTTTCTAGATAAATACAGTTATGCTTTGGGAAATAAATACGCAGTAGAAATGAGTGTGGGAGTATACGTCATAGACGTGAGCGTGACGTTACAGATGTAATCCATAACCTTAGGTGGGAAGTCTTTTTTAAACCATTGGGGATTCGATGAGAGTATAGTCTAGTACTGGCCAACCTATATACTACTTTTATCAAATTATGGTATAATATACAACTTATAATTGTTAACCTATTAAATATTATTTAAAACATACTAAATCAACGTAGGTATACTCATTCCCACGAAAATGGCACCACCTTCGTACACAATATTTTTTTATAGAAGGTAGCAATATACTCAAAAAAACATTGTTTGCTGTATAATCTTATAAATGTATAACTTCACACTTGAGTACCTAAGCACCTACTGTTCACTGTTTTTTTCCATAATTTTCCTGCTTCATTTATAAAGGCATATCGAAAATATCGAGGTTTGATGTTTTGTTTCTACAAAACTCAGTGCCTCTCTTTTTGTGTGCCACAATGTTGTTAATTCTAGTGTGATCTTCGTATAACTTAATATTTTTGCTCTACCTTGCTTTTTTTTTTGAGAGTACGGCGTATTGTTCGATATTTCGGTGTTATGTCACGTTAAAAAAATCGTTTGAAGAAATTCGGTCGGTAAACAAATTATCAATAAAAATTGAATGAAAGTTTGTTTATAAATAAATAAAGTCACAACAATAACACTGTTAAAATTTGAAGGACCGAAGGTTCCTAGGAGGCAAGTTGTTCATATTCATATTCAGCTAGTTTTGACGTGTAGGCTTATGGGCTGTTGTCTTTTTAAGCGATTGTATTGCATTAACCTTGCTTATTAACACTGAACTGTAGATGAAAATTTTATCAATATTGAAAAAATATCCAATGATCGTATTTTGTTTTATTGTAAATTTTGAGGGTACAAGTGAAAGGAAAAATTAATTAATGAACAAGGTCAAAACTCCATAAGGTTATGTTGTCACAGGAAAGTGAGAAAGACAGATAACATACCAAACTTTAGTGAGCGTTTTATACGCTATAGTGAAGAATTTAAACTCTTTAATTAATACTTTTGTCTGCATCAATCTGCCGTACCCCTAAGAAAAGTATCTACGTGGGATCATATGTGTGTTCCTCTGTCGGACCTACGTGAATTTCTACCCACGTTGGTTTCCACGTAGGATTTTACGTGGTAACCTTCGAAGATTATGTTTGTTACCTTGAAAAAAAATTCAAATGGAAAATATACATTACATCTTATAAGACAAATAGTTTCGAAGTTAGCCTTATGTTCGTTATCTGAATGGCTAGATATAATCATGTGACCTTCATTGAAACAAACGGATGGACCTTAGAAACTATGACCTAATGAATAAAGACTAGACAATAATTATTTTCGAAATAAAAAGTAGAATCAAATGACTATGCAATTGATGCTTATTTATGGTTTCAAATATAACTAATAGTAAATATGACTGGTGGTAATAATATTGTTATAAAGTAGGTATAAAAAGTTATTAAAAAAAAAAAACATTTAAAAGCAGATGTAATTAATTAAGTAGGTTCAATATAATATCTCAGAGGGGCGGCGAAGTAGGGTCCGGGGTTTGAGAAGCTCATGGCATTACCAACAGAACGTTCAAAAGCTTATTTCTATGGCATGCATGCATCGAACGTTTTTTTAAAATATTGTTTTCTATAAAATGTAAAGAGTTTTTTCATTTACACAATTTAGTACTGGCCATTTGTCTCAAATATTTGTTAACTAATCTTTTAGTAACTCTTGTGTTTAGTCAAAGTTGATATCAAAACTGTTGTACTGTACACAAATCCTTAATGTTTTTAATCACGAATAAGTTCTGTAAAGAGGTAAATCTGGCTTCCAGGCTCATGCTGCTCTCGCTAACGTAACGAGTATGACATCACACTGGCAAAGGCTTACCTTCTCGTATTTGTTTTCTGTTTTGCCTCCCGGTAAAAAGGAAAAGAGGACGATGCGACGCGGGGTACAGCAGCAACAGCGGCGAAGGAATACGATTGAGCGTGTACAGTACTGTTCGGGTCACGGCGGTGGCCCTTGGGTATAAGAGAGAGAGAGAAAGAGAGAGAGAGAGAGAGAGAGAGAGAGAGAAAAGGCGCCGAGATGTACGCGCGGGACGGGCTGGCTCATAAAGCATAATTACAATCAAAAGCATGAAATTGAATGTAAGTACATAGGTTATCGAACAAGCATAACCCGTGTAAACAAGAGCAATCACAGATCACCATAGAAAACAAGTCATCCATTTACACAAATAAGAATTAACCTACAATTTACTTGATACATTCGGTCTTAATACATAAGTATGAGCAAAGGTTAAGTCCCTAGTTATCTGGACGTGACGAAAGCAGGTACCTGTGCAAAGCCACTTTAAATGACGCAACGTTATCTTTTAAGCGTATAGGAGTTGGAATGGTTTTCCAAAATCTCATCGACTTTTGGGAAAATGAAGAAGCATATGACGAAAGGACCGTGGGCGCTATAATTAGGCCAGTCTGCACTCAACGTGCCGACCGGCGAAGCTCATCAGAAATTTTTAGAAATAAGTTGTACAGGTATCGAGGTATCTGCGTAGATAAAATCTTGTACCTCGCTACTCCAAGAAAATAGTCCTGCCTTTTACTCGGGCGGAAACAACCCAACCGTGTGTAATAAGGCGACATGGCTGCATTAAGAAGAAAGTTAAAGATATATTACCACACCGTATTGCACAGGCGATCCAACTTGATGGGAAGATAACCAGAAAGACCCATGTACACCAAACACGCATAATCGAAGTGTGGCCTAATAAGAGACGACGCCAGCATCGATTTAATTCGGACAGACAGGAAATGATCGTTATACAGCAACATGTACAAACTACCATGAACTCGAGCGCAGATAGCAGAGATATGAGCATTCCAAGATAAGTCGTTTAAGATCAACACGCCAAGGTCCTTAACCCTGCCAAGCAGTGGGGTTACACCTCCATCGACCAATACAGGGGGCAAAAGTGACTCATCCAAGCCTATCAGCTGCTGGCATGTACCGATAAAAATCTCCAAAATCTTACCATGGTGCAGTGCCAGATCGTAAACCAGGACACGATACGCGTGATATCTTCATTAAACACACCAATCGTCTGAGGAAGATTCAAGGGTTTGCACTTTATGTAAATTTGCAAATCGTCAGCAAAGAGCACACCCGTACTATGGCAGAGAACGGAAAGTATTGATTTCATAAAAAATTAAAAATATAACTAGGCCCAGGGATGTGTCCTTAGGCACCCCAGAGCTGATCGGCATGAAAAACGTGTGACCTCTATCAGGCTTCAGCACCGCCTGAGAGCGACCCGTTAGGTACGAATGAAACCATTTAAGAGTATCTGCCGAGAACCCCATGCAACCCATTTTCTGCAGAAGTAGCTTATGGCTGATAAAGTCAAAAGCCTTTCGGAAATCGAACAGGACCGAAAGGGTGACCTTGCCATGTTCTATACCCAGGCAAATATCCCCTGTGATCTTTAGCATTGCCACACGTTCGCAATTTTTTGTATAAATATCGTAAATCTTGAGATTGGATAAAGATATTTCAATAATTTTTTTTATCTTACAGATAATTAGACTAGGTATACAAGAAAACTATAGGCAATCACGTAATACTGTTATAAACAATTTGAATTTATTATAAACATGCGAAAAACTATTACAAAAAAATTAAATTCCTTATAAAATAACTGTTTTCTAAAAAATTTCCTGGAAATTTACCGCAGCAGGGTTTATGGGGTCACTGACCTTTACTCTGCGGTAAGTTTTTGTGAATTTAAAATGGCTGATCTAATATGGTGGCAAAAAATTAAAAATATTATAAATATTTGGATTTAATTGTTATAGTTGTTATTGTAGAATTTTTGCAATCCCTGATTACGAATCTTAGGTAAGTTTTTTTGTAATTCCAAAATGGCTGATCCAATATGGCGGCAAAAAACCAGGAATATTATAAAAATTTAAATTTAATTGTTAGAGTTGTTATTGTTAGGTTTTTAGGGTCTCTCTATATGAACTTGGGGTTAGGTTTTTTGTAAATTCAAAGTGGCTGATCCAACATGGTAGACAAAATCGAGAATATTATTTAATTGTTGAATTTTTTATTGTTCATGTTACTTATACAAAATTCAAGGTAAGACTAGTAATGAAAAAAAATTGTTGATTTTATTTGGCCGACAAAATCATGCATTTTTCTAGATTGAAATAAATTAATTTTTTTATTAATAAACGTACGTGATGAGCTATATTTACATGCTATAATCTTCTTCATAGGTATGTACGTATGGTCTAAGCTAGGGCTTGCGTAACATATGTTGTATGCAGGAAATTCAAAATGTCCAATCCAATATGGCGGACGAAAATGTCTACATATAATGTCTAAATATATAATCGGTTTGTAACAAAAATCGAAGTTTCTTTTTCAATTGCTTATAGCGAATTTGAGGTCTGATCCATGTGTTACCATATATACGATTTATTATAGCCAAAACAATCGTAACATTGTTTGAATTTTAATACAAAATTTCAGGATAAAGAAATGGAAGAATTACAGATTGCTAGCAAACTTTTATCTTTGTGAATTTAGATAAGAACTCAGGGTCGGATATTCGATAACTTTAATTAATAACTGCTTTTCTTATTTTGCAGGCAAAATTAAAACATCTAAATTTATGATAGAACATCAGTAAATTGACTTATTTTTCTTACTTTGATTACAGATGTAACATTCATTTTTAAAATTAAGTGTTGCATGACCATGAAAATCTACTAACTACTATATTATCATGTATAACATACGAATGATAGCATGAAGAGGAGTTTTAGAAATGATGAGAGCTTCTTAATAATTTTTTAAAATTTTGCTTGAGGCTAATAATAAGGTAATAGATTAAGAATCTTATAAACAGAATACATAATCGCTGTAATCGAGTTTATTATATATTTTTTAATAAGTGTTTTAAACATGAGAAAATAGTGAGTTATATATATTCTTTAAAAACATTCAATAATCTCTTTCAGGTTTACTCTGTGAATCGGTGATATCATCACTATATCTTTCATCATAAATTTTGTCATCGTCAACTTTCTCACTAAAACAAGAACTAATTAATATGTGATGAGTTCAACGATCTTATTGTTTTAACTTACCTGTCTGCAAGGAATCTTCTGATATCCAAAGCTGCACAACTATTTTTCGATTTTCTCATTCTTTCGTCAATCAATATTAAAGAAATTAATGGATCGCTACAGTAAATTGCTCGATTAAAAATATTTAATAATTTTGCTTCCCTGGATATTTGTTCTGCGTGTAAGGTCTAGTTCTTACGATACAACCTGTGCCACGACTTGATCGCGTCTTTGGAATAAAAAAGCACGGATAGTGGAAATTGGCTTGCAATGTCACAGCCATACTTTAATAATTTCTGAACAGTAGGACTTATTCTTGCAAACGGATACGTTTTGTAGAATAAGTTATACGTTTCGTGTAAAAATTGTATATGCTCAATTTATCGTTCAGCATTTAATAAAATTCTACTAGCGTGGTGGCAGTTTATGTTCATGGTTGTTGGAGAAAAGTATCTTTTCTCTATAAATTTGAATCATGCATATTGGGATGCCCGGATCATTGTGCATGAAACAATTTGTAGAAAAAAAATTCATATGACTATGCATAAGGCAAACGAATTTAAAAAAAAAATTTGTTTTTTAACAACTACGTACCTAAACTGCCACCATGCTAATAGAATCTTATTAAATGCTGAATTAAAAAATCAGCATATGCTTGTAACGAATGTAAGTGATAGTAAAAATTTGCTGCTATTCTAAAAAGAGTAAGATAACTTTTAAGTAAGTAGGAATAAGCAAGTCTTACTGTGACATTTTGTGTTTCTTATTTTACTTGCACCAAATATGTAATCTTACGTGGTGAGCTTGCATTGCGTTTTGATTTGGAAACAGAATATTCTTACAATGAATAAGATTATATTAGGACGAAAAATAAATGAAATAATATTCACCAAGGTCTGCATTAAATATTGGTAAGTTCGAATTTTATTAATATATCTTCAATTAAATCTAAAAACTCTTTACAAATAAAATATGCATTACTACTAGTTTCTACTTTCACAAGTAAATTTTTCCGTTTTTGTTTTTTTTAAATGCTGTTTTAAACTGGAAGGCTCTCTGCTTTTGCAATAGTTTGAACTGTGAAAAGATATGAAACTTATAACATCGACTTAGGCTTTCAGATTCTAAAATATTATGTACGATTTTTGCTTAGATGAATACAAATGCATATATTTTGGGTATTCGTACAGGCCTATAGTTAGTCTTATTGTCAATAAACATTACAACAGACAATAAGCTCAAATGTTAAAGGAGGCTGGCCTCGAAAAAAATAAAAAATTAGCATTAATAATGGTCTAAAACGGAGAAGCAACGAAGGTGCGTCTCGAATGACTGGACATCGACGTGCATTGAAAATTGCAACGTCAGCTGAGAATAACATATCAGTGTTAGAGTGAGCTTTAAAACAAGCTTAAAAACATAATAATGATAATTTATCTGAAGATGAATGAAACATTCTTTCCGATACAAAAAGAGACGACATGCACTCAAACGAATCTGCATTGGCTTTTTACATCGAACATGATTACAGCAAACCAAAATATCTTGCATTAGTGAAGGACGTTAAAGAGCATGGCAGCCAAATTTACCCAAGTTACGATAAATTAAGCATTGCTATGAAAGCATGCAAACCTAATGAATGCAGTATTTCTGAAGTAGAAATATGTACACCGTTGCAGAGCATATTGCATAAAACTGGAGAGCGTTTATGTAACTCCGTGGCTTTGGATTGGTCAAAAGATGCTTTGAAGAACATGGAGCTTCGTGTAACTCTGAGTTTTAATAGCTCCTCTGGTTACAACAACAAACATCAAAGATTTGAAAATAAATCCAATGAGAACTTACAAGCTCAGTATTCTCTTTTTTTAAGCAGCTGTCTTATTGTACAGCTGAAATGTACAACTAATTCAGGTATTTCTGAGCTTTGAAACTGTATTAATTTAGATGAATATAATGTTTTCATATACAAAACCATAAATCATAACATTATTGACAATTCTATTTCCGATAAAATTACTGGTTAAACCATGAATAATGTAAAATAGTAGTAAAATTAATAATATTTTAAAATATCGTAAGTTCACTTCTACAATTACAATCTTTTGAGACAAAAATAAAGTTTGACAAGATCTTGATATTATTTTCTTTACTTTTTAAGTTTAAAACATTTTTTATCGTCTGAGTATTGTCTTATTTTTGTCTATTCTTCATCTTGTTTCGAGAATTAGATACAAAAGCGAGCAAACTAAAGCTTTATCCAAGTGCAAGCTATTAAGTAAATTATGTGTATTATAGATTAAGTTTGAATTTACTTCTTGATGTTTACATCTAGAGATTTTTTGGTGAAACCCGACCCCACAAAGTTACAGATTTTGCAGACCATTAGGATTGGCGATCAAAAAGAAGATGATGAAACATCGGTTCAGGAATATTGTCGACTAAAAAATGAGATACAGATACTTAAACAACACATCTTTCTATTGACAAATGGGAAAGCAGTTAAAATGACATATATTGTCTTCAAAACCATGTTTGATGGTAAAGCTCTCAACTCAATAGTCGGCAATAAGTCATTATCATCCTGCCTAATGTGTTTAATCAGTAGCTATGAATTTAAAAGCTTAGATGATAATTGTACTCCAACAGAATCGTTACTAAAATATGGGTTGAGCTTACTTCACTGCGAAATACGATCCTTAGAGCATTTAATTAGATTGGCTGATTGGATACAGTTGAACCTGTCACTGTGGGACATTCTAAAAAGCAAAAAAGGTATAACGACTACTTAACAGCTTAAATTTTATCTCTAAGTCCACAATTAAGGTGCAAGACCAAAAAATATTGTCAAAAGAATCGTAACAATAGATTAGGTATTTTTCTACTTTCTCATAATAAACCTTGTTTTTGTTCTATAATATCTTTTTATTACCTAATTATTACGAAGACCTTAGATGATTATTAAAAATTTCATGTGACACATATATAATAAAGAGCATCTTTAAATGAATTTTCATAATAATGTTAATTTAAGTTAATTAAATTTCAATCATTATGCCTTTCTTAAGATAAAATTAAAATTATTTTGCAATCCATAAGATTTAATGTGTGTTCATCATAGTGCAGACAATTTGAAAAAAGAAAGTATCATCATTAAAGAAAAAATCTATGAAAAATTTTATGTTTGCACAGATCAAATTTTTCAAGGTCGTGAGACTTCGAATACTGGTAATATCACGAGGCGATGCTTTCAATATCAACAAATGTTTGCAGAATGCCTAGGAATTTTTCAGAAAATACTAATTAATATCGCTCTAATATTATCGGCCTCTAAATGCTGTAAAAGTTTAAATTTGGAAGAACTGGAACAGTTTTCACACGAAACGTATAACTTATACTACAAAACTTATCCGGTTGCAAGAATGAGTCCTACTGTTCAGAAATTATTAAAGCATGGCTGTGCCATTGCAAGCCAATTTCAACTATCCATGCTTTTTTATTACAAAGACGCGATCAAGTCGTGGCACAGGTTGTATCGTAAGAACTAGACCTTACACGTACGACAAACATCCAGGGAAGCAAAATTATTAGATATTTTTAATCGAGCCCTATACTGTAGTGATCCATTTATTCCTTTAATATTGATCGACGAAAGAATGAGAAAATCAAAAAATGGTTGTGCAGCTTTGGATATCAGAAAATTTCTTGCAGACAGGTAAGTTAAAACAATAAGATCGTTGAATTCATCACATATTAATAAGTTCTTGTTTAAGTGAGAAAGTTGACGATGACAAAAGTTATGATGAAAGATATAGTGATGATATGACCGACTCACAGAGTGAAGCTGAATTAGATTATGGAATGTTTCTAAAGATTATATAACACTCACTATTATCCCATGTTTGAAACACTTATTAAAATATATATGATTAAATCGATTACAGCGATTATGTATTCTAGTTATTAGATTCTTAACCTATTACCTTATTATTAGCCTCAAGCAAAATTTTACAAAATCATTAAGAAGCTCTCATCATTTTTGAAACTCCGCTTCATGCTATTATTCGTATGTTATACATGATAATATATAAGTTAGTAGATTTTTATGGAAATGCAACATTTAATTTTAAAAAGGATTGTTACATCAGTAACCGAAAAAAAAAATAAGTCAATTTACTGATGTTCTATCATATATTTAAATGTTTTGTTGTATCTGCAAGATAAGAAAAGCAGTTATTGATTTAAGTTATTGAATATCTGACCCTGAGTTCCTATCTGAATCCACATGGTTAAAAGTTTTCTAGCAAACTGTAATTCTTCCATTTCTTTAACCTGATATTTTGTGTTAAAATTCAAACAATGTTACGATTGTTTTGGCCTTAATAAATCGTATATATGGTAACACATGGATCAAACCTCAAATTCGCTATAAGCAATTTAAAAAGAACTTTGATTGTAGTTACAAACCAATTATATATTCAGACATTTTATATAGACTTTTTCGTCTGCCATATTGGATTGGACATTTTTAATTTCCTGCATACAACATATGTTACGCTAGCCCTAGCTTAGACAATAATTATATACCTAAATAGGAGATTATAGCATGTGAATATAGCTCATCACGTACGTTTATTAATAAAAAAATTAATTTATTTCAATCTAGAAAAATGCATGATTTTGTCGGCCAAATAAAATCAACAATTTTTTTTCATTACTAGTCTTACCTTGAATTTTGTATAAGTAACATGAACAATAAAAAATTCAACAATTAAATAATATTCTCGATTTTGTCTACCATGTTGGATCAGCCACTTTGAATTTACAAAAAATCTAAACTCCGGTTCGTAATCAGAGACCCCAAAAGCCTAACAATAACAACTCTAACAATCAAATTCAAATTTTTACAATATTCCTGGTTTTTTGCCACCATATTGGATCGGCCATTTTAAAATTACATAAAAACTAACCTGAGATTCGTAATCAGGGATTTTTAAAATTTAACAACAACTTTAACAATTAAATCCAAATATTTATAATATTACCAATTTTTTGCTGCCATATTAGATCAGCCTTTTTAAATTTACAAAAACTAACCTCAGAATCAAGGTCAGCGACCCTAAAAACCCCGCTGCGATAAATTCCGAGAAAATTTTATAGGAAACAGTAATTTTATAAAGAATTCAATTTTTTTATAATAATTTTTCCAATGTTTATAATAAGTTATAACTGTTTATAACAGTATACCGTGATTGCCTATAGTTTTCTTGTATACCTAGTCCAATTACCTGTAAGATAAAAAAAATTATAGAGATATCTTTTTCCTATCTCAAGATTTACGATTTTTATACAAAAAAATGCGCACGTGCGGCGTTGCTGAAGATCACAGAGGATATTCGCCTGGGTATCGAGCATTGTATGGTCACCCTTTTAGTCCTGTTCGATTTCCGAAAGGCTTTTGACTCTATTAGCCATAAGCTACTTCTGCAGAAAATGGGTTGCATGGGGTTCTCGGCAGATACTCTTAAATGGTTTTATTCGTACCTAACGGGTCGCTCTCAGGCGGTGCTGAAGCCTGATAGAGGTCACACGTTATTCATGCTGATTACCTCTGAGGTGCCTTAAAGCACATCGCTGGGCCTGGTTGTATTTTTAATTTTTATGAATTAAATACTTTCCGTTCTCTGCCATAGTATGGGTGTGCCCTTTGCTGACAATTTGCAAATTTATCTTACAATGTTGCAGATTTATTTTTCAATGTGTCGGCACACTTGAGATCTTAAGCTGGCAGGAAGTCGTGAGATTCCTCTGCACCTCTACCATGCGCTGAAATGTGTTCCTGAGCTGGACATTTTCGTCACGCAAACGGCCAAGCTCGTCCATGTTAGTGCTAACCTGAGTCTTAATACAGTGTTATCGCAGACTAGTCTCAGCACTCGATCTCATGATGGCTCTTAAGAGCATAGCCATATGTTCATCCAGTGACTGCAAATACCATCCCACAGGCAACCCATCAGGTCCAATCTCAATGTCCATCGGCAGACTAGCGTTGGATGCAACGGGCCTAGTTAATTCACCCTTATTTCCGCTGAGCAACGTATTCACTGAATCCACCCACAACTCGGAAACCCACAACGAATGCCCACCGGAAACCAAGTCAACTCCACGAACGCTGTCAAACAAGCGCGCACGCGATTTCAACTGCGATTGCAACTGCGGCTGCGAAAAACCACGCGAAGGTACGTCTCTAGACCGACTAAGAGTGTCACTAAATGAACGCGCACAGCAACTATTACTTGAAATTGCCGTCAAAAGTCGCAATACGCACTGGTTATGGAACTACTTCTGGCAGGTAGAGCAGGTCTTGCGTATATGGATTATAGGCCTTGTACACTTGCTCCAGGTAATCTGTGTATTGCTCATTAAATTTAATAGCAGAGAGACAAAATGCATTACGTCGCACGGATTACGACAGACAGCAATCGGGTAAAACTCTAAAATAGACAATGAAAGTACATTAACGTAATGCAATTACAAACGCGTTTGATAATCAAATGAATCTAACTATAATATAATATCTGTAGACGATAGCTACAACTGTGTATACGTAGACAGTGTAAACAAGCAATATATAAGTCAAACACACTTAATATCTACAACAAAATTATGGATACTCACTGGATGCATAAAAGCTATATACAGAATTAAACCTATTATAAGACAAATAACTTTTCTCCGGGAGAAATTTGCATAAAAGAAAGAAATGATGTCCTAAATGCAGCCTGCAGTAAGACAGTGATGTTTAACCATTTAGCTGAGACGATCGGTTAAGCAGGAATGGCACTAAGACTCCATTACCATCTACAGATGAAGGTACCGAAACTAAATCCAGCAGTCGGTAACTATAGACAAGGTAGGACTTGGCCCAGCCCAACTCAAACAGCCCCTGCAGGAGTCGACCCAGGAGAAGAATTATCTCCGGTCTCAGATGATCACAGGTGATCAGAGTGATCAGGGCTTTACAAAGAGTCCCAGGGCACACAGCCAGCCAACAAAGCACAGTGTAGCTTACTAATCTCAAGAAGCAGTGAGAACTTAATCCAATCACTCATGCACTAGCCTCCCAGCGACAATGTCAGGGCAGCCACACGTCGAGGTCGATCACAGCCACCAAGCCACACGATTGAGACAGCTTGCCCGACGTCAAAGTCAACAAATCAGCGCCAGCCGCACCAAGACACCAAGTCCAGCAGGCGTGTTGAGGTTAGGAAGCTACAGCTCCTTTTCAAAACGAAGATACCGGGCCCAAGGGAGAGAGTGAGAGAGAGAGAGAAAGAGAGAGAGAGAGAGAAAAGACCGGGACTAGGGACAAAAGAAAACAAAGGTAAGGTTACCGAGAGACAGTGAGAGTACGAGAAAGAGAGAGAGAGAGAGAGACAGAGAGAGAGTGCGAAGAAAATTTTAATCGGACGAGAAGGAAAAGGCAGCGGTAGAAGGGAGTAAGATTGTGTGTTTGGCAGAGAAGGGACAGGGGCCAGAGGTTGCGTGTGAGGGCGTGCGCGAGTGTGCGTGTGTGCGTGCGTGACGTGGCCAGGAGTGCGTTAGGGCAGCGGCCCCTCCTGGTCTCAGGACTTTGAACGTGCGATCGCGGTTCTCACAGTGAGATGGAGCCACTTTAGCGCTGTTAAGGAGTCTATTTGTAGAGCAGTGTGAATAGCTGTAATAAGCGATTTCCTTAACTTAACGTTATAGCATTCTTCATACTTATTTCTCTTAGTAGAACGAGATAAAATTTTAGTGCAAACTCCCCTTTTCAGGAGCAGAATCGAGGAGGACGAGGGACCCAAAAAACGCACGAGACGAGGTGTCCACTTTCTACGTATCCCTCCCCCCCCTTTTATTTTCAGGTACGAAGGCAGCATGACAGTTCACTTGATTTATAACGTCTGCTTTTATCTGCTTTTTTGTTTAAAACTCACTTGTTACCTACTACATAGTAATGTTATTACCACCAGTCATATTTCACGATTAGTTTTATTTAAAACTATAAATAAGCATCAGCTGGATCGTCATTTCTTATTCTCATTTATCAGAAATATTATTGTATAGTCTTGATTCATAAGGTATTGATTTCTATGGTTCTCGCGTTTTGTTTTCATAAGGCTTCCTCTGTTACTATTTTTCTTATAAGATAGAATGTATATTTTCCATGTATTTAATTTTTTTTCATAGTGGCAAACATGATTTTTGTAGGTTCCCACCTAAAATCCCACGTGGGGAGCCCGTGTAAAATTCAACGTGGGTCCATACATGGGATCCCAAGTGTATACTTTTCTTAAGGACATGCAAAAAGATTTTAATAATTAACTTTCTTAAATTAATGATATTAACTAGTTCAAATAGTACTAATATTGCTAGCATATTACATACACACATGCGCACAGGCGCACACGCACATACTTGGTCAGTAGAAGTAGGAAGTTCACACATTCACACTCATCAAATGTGTACACTTTCAAAGTTCTATCAATGATTTAGTAATTTATACTAAACACTATACATAAACACTGTACTCAGTCATACACTACGACATGACAATAGAAGTATATATAATACTACTTGCTGATCATACATATGTAACAGAATCCGAAGGCAAACAATGAGACTCAAGTTCCACCAAGTTTCAGTATACGTATGTATGTACATAGGTAATTACGAGCGATTCTAGCATTTTGCTTCTCAACCGAAGTGTGCCTAAAAAAGTTCTCATTCCAAAAAATTTTACAGCAGACCACGTATCAAACCCTCAGAGCAATATAATCTTCAATATCAATAACAGTTTTAATAAAAAATATATGTTTAGGACAAATGATTATTTATTAACTTTATTGTTAAATACAATAAATAAATAATATAGGAACTCATCTCATTCAGACAACATATTATTTTACATTATTCATTGAGACAAACAATCCATTCATTAGGCACTTATCGTCCTGAACAAATTGATTGATCTACTATACTCGTGTAAATGATAATTAAATAATTCTTCCTGGACTTTTCTGCTTCGAATAATTGTTGGTTTCATTATTAATATTAAAAAACATGATTGTTGAAATATTTTAAGAGACTCAACTCAATAACGTTTAACTTTTTGAAACGCAGCACCTGTACAGTGTCTACATCAAGTAAAGGCACCTGGGCATGCAGTTGAGTGTCTAAACGTAAAAATGTGTAAAACTCCCTGTAGCAAACCTACTTAACATGAAGACTAGCACCTCCCCCCGTCTCAAATTCACCCGAGACTCACTAAATAGAGCACCATCGTGTGTTGACATGTCATGTAAAATCTTTAAGTTGTTGCCGTCTGGGGTATTGTTTTATCAATTATTAATTTTTTAAATAATTATTAAATTATTTCAATTCTTTAAATTAAATTGTTTTACATAAATTTGATTTGAAACAATGCGCGCAGCCTTGATTTCAAAACTTTGCGTTTTACAGTACCACCTACCACCCGCTTGTTGGCAACTACTAGTTTCTGTCAAACATTGCAAGTAAGGAAGTTGCTTGTAGTACGTAAGAAGGGCTGCGCGTTTTCTCGTAATCATGCTCCCGGATCATTCGATCTAAGCCAAAGCTAGCTCCTCGCTCACTCAACGAGACCCACATTACGGCAGTAGTTAGATCACTAATTAATCTAAATGAAATACCTATGATTAATTCCACGTTAAACTCAGTGCAATGACTGTTACTCTGCCCACTCTCGCCATCACTATCCGCACTACGAGGCACTGTTGTCCAACTCCTGAAAGAATTTAATATAGAATTGAGGCTCTTTTAAGCTAGTTATTGCATCTCATATAAGATACTGGCTACGGGTTCTTATTGACTGCTGCGGGTCTCTGCCCAACCACCTACCAACAGCACCAGTTCTAGCGGTGACATTGGATTTCAGTAGAAGTGTTCTACCTTTTTACGCCTAGAGTCTCTAGCACTGGATGCTCATTGCTGCTCTATCTCAACGACTGATCGATACCATCGAAGACGACTCTGGCCACTCCCAGCTTACCCTCTCTGTTTAAAGCCGCCTACCCCAAAAAGGCCGTTGGTAACAATTTGGCGCTTGACGTGGGGCCATATTTAAAGAACTCTCTGTTGCTTCAAAAAGGTATCTACGAGCCAGAGAGTTTATCATCACTACTGACTGACGTACACCTAACTCGCAACCAACAATACTCTTTCTAAGTGGTAGAAATACCTAGTTTGCGCTTGACGAATCTAACCTACATGAACTCAGCAACAAGCATGAGATATATATGAACCTGAAGAACCAGCCTTTAAAACTTGTGAACACCAGCTACACAGCAGGTTTTTGCACCTTTCAAAGAGCCTTTAAAGAAAATGGAAGTGGGTATCAGCTTCTGCAATAATCACCGGTAACATAGCCACTTAAGTCTCTCGGACCCCGCTACTGTTAAAAAGCAACTTGTTTACTTAAAAAACAGAGAGTCAGCAGCTGTCATTGTCATCCTTCAAGAAATATGTAGAGGCCTTCATCAACCTAGATTAACCATCTCATCAGGCATTTTGGTCTACAGGTTGTACTACCTGAAACTACAGTGCCATCGCCCAAGCTCGCGCGTACTGAGAAGACTAACGCTCCAACTTCATTTTGGACTACGCACTACCTAAGCGCGCCCAAACAGAGGAAACAAATCGCTGTCCACACACGAACCCCGTTTCGAAACACCAGCATCAGTACATAACATCACGCTAATACTCCTCTTCAGACCCTACGCTCCAACTCCACGTCGGACACCGGAACTGAGGGGACTGATTGCCATCCATGCTCGAACACTCGTTTTGACAAACTGGCATCAGTACTTCGCATTATGCTAATAATCCTCTTCGGGACTCACGCTCTGACTACACGTTTGACGTAAGACTACCTAGGCGCGCCCACATAGAAGAGACTGACTGCCATCTATGCTCAAACAGCCGCTATGATAAACCAACATTAGCTCAGAACTCTCGCAGTATTGCCACGTTAAATAACGCAATGCTCGAAACTCGCTCAAACAGAGGAGACCTGGTCGCTGTCCACGCTCGTTCACCCAGTTTGACACACCGGAATCAGAGCTTCATATCACGCCCATGCTCTTCTTTGAGGCTCACGTTCCAATTATACGTTGGACGACGTACCAACACGAACTCGCCTGCACAGAGGAGACTAATCGCCATCTACAATCTACCACCCTTTTCGACACACCGGCGTCAGTTCAGGACTCTTGCAGCAGTTCCACGTCAGATGACGTACCACCCCAAACTCGTCCGCATAGAGGAGACCGATCGTTGACCATGCTCAAACACCTGCTTTGACACACCAGCGTCAGAGCTTCACATTACGCCGATGCTTCTCTTTTGGACTGACGCTTCAATTCCATCTCGGATGACACACCACCTAAGCACGCCCAAACAGAGAAGACTGATCAGCGTTCACGCCCGAACCCCAATTTGACACACCGAAATCAGTACATAACATCACGCCAATACTTCTTTTCGGGCCCTACGGTCCAACACCACGTCGGACACCATAACCAAGGGGACTGATCGCCGTCACGCTCGAACATTAGCTTCGACAAACTGGCATTAGTACTTCACATAACGCCGATAATCCTCTTCATAATTTAAGCTCTTACTTGACGTCGTACATCACACCACCTAAGTTCGCCCACACAAAGGAGATTAGTTGCCATCCACACTCAAACACCCGCTTCGACACACTAGCATCAGTGCTTGGCATTGCACCGATGTTTTTCTCCAGGACTATTGCAGCAACTCCACGTCAGATGACGTACCACCCCAAACTTGCCTGAACAGAGGAGACTAAACTAAAGACTACCCCCCCAAAAAGGCCGCTGGTAACAAACTGAAAACGTTAAATCTGTCCCTGACACTACAAAGTCTGAAGCGTTGAAGCTACTTGTAGAACTCTTTATCAATATTTTCTGGTGTTATATTAGCAACATCTTTTTTTTCACACAATTCAGTCGTTTTTACCATCCAAGGTGAGGAGATTGGTTTGTAATGCTTGTCTATTAAATACTATCTCGTTTTCTTATAGTGGCTTGGACGATTTTTATGGGCTTCATTAAGACCTCTGAAATTCTGGACTTATATAACAAAACGCATGCCAAATTTATTTGTGATAACAAATACTGGTGTCGACTTAATTTTTTCGCAAATTGCTACTAAAAATTTACCAATTCAACACCTACTCGTAGTACGGACAGTGGTCAGAAAATCGACTATATCTTTGAAAATCTTTGATCAACTTCAAAAGTTTAAAATATTTCTTGTGTATTTCTTTACAAAGAATCTAACAATTTCTTAAAAATATAGGATTAACGACCTAA
This sequence comes from Copidosoma floridanum, assembly GCF_036245765.1. Classification (NCBI taxonomy): domain Eukaryota; kingdom Metazoa; phylum Arthropoda; class Insecta; order Hymenoptera; family Encyrtidae; genus Copidosoma; species Copidosoma floridanum. The sequence goes on from NW_028321909.1 coordinate 2,564,495, forward strand.
CTTCAGAGAAAATCAGAAGAAAAGTAAAAAATATTAATCTGACTTGCCTTGCAACATCTCCTTATTTTCACAATTATAATTTCATGGTTCTTTTCTAGCAATTTCTTGATTTTGTACTTTGATTTTATTGGAGTAACTATATTTATTAAAAAATAGCAGTTTAAAAACGTTGATTTTTAGGGGCCCTTATAGCACCACACTATAGGTGCAGTGAAGGCCGCTTAATTCGTTGAGCGGAAAGTATAGAATTCACTAATGGAAGAGGTTACATGATCGATTCGATTCAGCCAATGGAAATTTAATGTATGAATTCCCCACTCAACGATTTAAACAACCTCCACTGCACAGCTTTACTGATAGGTTCAGCCAGCGCAGATCTTGGCGAGAGTCAGTGATTCCTGGTTGAATGCTCAGAATCAAGTGAGTAGTACTATAGAGAAGTATAGGTGTCCAGGGTTCTCAGCCTTGCAACGAACAACTCCGCTTGTGACGTCTGCTAGTGAATGATTGACTAAATACAATAATGACTGACTTAATATAAAATTTGTAAGTTGACCAATTGTTGCCAGAAATAGTAGTAAAAATGTATTTGCTGGTAAATTAGTTTAATATTAGATGGCTCTAAAAATAACCGATAAGATCTGTGATGGTTGTAAGACCAGGTGCGAGAGAGAGAGTCCAAGTCCCAGTACATCCTATCTCTATTGCACACGCTTCTAAAACATTTTTGTCGCTTCCACTTCAGCTTCATATTACTACATATATATATGAGTTTTGAGCGACCAATTACGAAGCATGAGCAAGAGAGACAGGATGTACAGGAACTTGTACTCTCTCTCTCTCTCACACACCTGGTCTTGCAACCAGTATATACGATGCTGCCTCCAAATATATATGTGTATGCTGTAAGGTAATTCCTTATTATTATTTTTATTATAATTCTTGATGATGGAGTGCCAGCAGCGAGTAGCTTGACTTTTACCCTCAGAGTCTCTGTCTACAGAAACCATGTACAAGGGAAGAACGGTGCTGGCCGAAGAATATCTCATTTTTGAATCGTTCTCCGGATAAAGATCCGTTCACCGTTGATCGGGAAAGTGGGCTAAAAGAACACCTTCTCTGATTTTTGTTGTAGCAAAATATGCCCTGGTAACACCAGGTTTGTCAGAAGAACTTTTAAATATTAGAGCAGATTTTGCTCTGGCTGGAAGTTTCTTGGTATTACGCTTGAGACGATGGCGTTTAGAACGCCTATTGTTCTAGGTACTCGTTAAACTAGTACATAATGGAATTTGACGTAATGACTCGTTCGATTTAAGTGCTCCAAGCGCTTCGAGCTATTCAAGAGTCATTAAGGCGTATATATATATTTTTAGTTTTTGCCATAAATACAGATGTATGCCGTAATTACTCTTGGATTGCTTGGACTTCTCGGAGCACTTTAATCGAACAATTCTCAACTCGCTTGTTCAGAGCAAAAGAATATTGTCGGTCGCCAGGATACTCAACTGCATGACTCACAACTGTATTTTCGATATACTGCTGGTGAACAACTTTGGTAGTCGGTAATTTACTCGGGGATATTATTCACTATGTGCATTACATTGGGACAGCACCCTCATAGGAGCTACACGATGTATTGATATTAGTATATCTATATATTCAACTGATGTATATAGGCATGTATATATATATAGATACAATAATATCAAGCACAGTCTATCGATTAGTCCCGATAAGGCCGCTATTCTTATATTATGTTTATATCGAATAACCAGGCCCACTTACTTCTATTGCAGGTAGCTCCAATTCAACTTCTAGCTATCTATCGGATCCTAATGCACTAAAGTAAAAAGCTAGTGAGTTTTTTAAAAAATTTGAAATTGTTTACTCACACTGTTATTTAGGGGTTGGCGAAACCACTATGGTCGGTGTGGTGCAACCTCAGCTGAATTTAGAGAATGTACGGAATTCTGTACCCAAAAATTATACTAATTATACTTTTATTGAAATTAATTTTAAAGGTTAAATTGTGAGTTCTGTATCATTAGTTTTCTTTATTTACTTTTAATGTACGTCATTGTAACGAGGCAAAATGGCCTTCATGTTTCAAAATGCTCTCGCTGATGCAACGTGTATACAAAAAGCAGAAAGTCGAAGCCGAAATTCAAAGTTTCTCCAAACTTGTTTGTTTTTTGGGAGCTGTAGACACAGCAGCATTAGCGGAAAAGGACAAGGAAGAAGCAAATGCGACTACCAAGATACAGCAGCTGGTATGTGGAGAGTGATTACGAGAGGAGATCCGCCGCAGCAGCGGTGGCGGCCATTAATCAAGCGAGAGATCGTAAGTAGAGTTTCAAGTGAGAGCTTCGGTGACTCTACGGTTTTTCGTGGCGAGAGTTTAAAAAGAGAGTGAGAGAGAGAGAGTTGAGCAAGTTTTCAGGAAAGGTGCGTAAAGTGTTGAGAGAAGAGAGAGGAGTGTGCGTGCGAGTCTAGAAGCTGCTGTGTTCTCCCAGGACAAGGAGATCTCCAGGTGGAGGATTGCGGCCGCTGAGAGAATAAAAAGAGGGTAAGAGAGAGAAAGAAAGAGGGAAGAGAAAGGGTCAAAGCCGCAAGTCAAACGACGGAATGACCTGCTCGAAGACACTGGATGACATCGCGCTAGGTTGGACTCGCAGACGTTTGACTAGGAGGTGAGGCTAGAGAAAAAGAGAAGTAATTTGTAGTATAGACAGTGCGACACAGAGAGAGAGAGAGAGAGAGAGAAAGAGAGATAGAGATTGTAGTACAGACAGTGCGAGAGAGAGAGTATAGTAGTGTGTGAGATTGGGGACGGAGTGTGAGTGTGTGCATAGTAGTGTAGCTCTAGGACAAGCAGGAGCCTCTCCTGGTCCAGTACGAGCCTGGTGGACGTGCGTTCACGGCTCGTGTGGTGCGAGGCAGAGTCGCGGCGGCGCAGTCCAGAGGACGAGGTGAAGCGTTGTGTCGTGTACTGTAAAGAGAAATACTGTGTATCAGTGTTGAGTATTTTAAATAAAAGAAATAGTAAAAGGTATTTGTTTGTGCGTTAATTATTAGTTCTCTCCGTCAAACGGGAGAACTCCCGCGCCAATCCCCCCTTTTCAGGAGCAGAAATCCAAGAGATGAGAGGAACAAAGGTGACCAACGTGATCGAAATTTGGCAATGCTGCATCAGTGCCTCTTTTTGTTTCAGATCAAGAAGTAGTGTTACATCATACATTATATTTATTTTCATTAACATAAATCTTTATTTGCTACCTTGAAAATTTATTTGTGTATATAATGAACACGTATTAATTAAATAACAACACTTATTTAAATGATTCGTAAGACTGTCAGCTCCCATTGGCTGCAGGTAATCAGCACTCCGGGCGCAGTCATATGAAGTTTAATATACTTAAAAATAAAGGAATTTTAATTTCGACAGACAAATTTGCAATCAGGCGCATGCGTATACTTGTCTCTCCTCTCGACTCTCTCGAGTTTGAGTTTATCAAATATAGCTATTGCGTATTTAAGGGTACCATCCCGATCAGAAATCTTAATGAGGCGCTCGTTAGTACCTTGCAAGGTTACCCCATTTACCACTGGAGGGCCTAGCAAGGCAGTATCACCACTAACCAAAAAAACAAACGTTTAAGATTATTGTCAGTACTTCAGTATTTCAGCTCTAGAGGAATATTAAGTGAAAAATAAAGGAACCGAAGAAATTAAGATTTTAAACAATTATTTCATTATAATGTCGTTTTTTTGCTACTAAAGATTCTTGTTTGAATTCATCAATAGTTTTATTAAAATTTTCACTATTATTTATGTCACTATTTGTCAATAAATCTTGTCGTTTGCGTTCAAGTTGATCAACATCTATAAAATAATGAAGAAGAGGATAAACTACTCTAATGTCATCTTGCATGGAAATATCTATTAGGTCGAAGCTATAGAATCACACTATTATTATAAAGTTGAATACACTTTGCGTCACGATATTCCTAAGCACTTTGTTTATTTAAGTTTAAAGACTTTTTTATTTTATTACTCATTTTTAGAAAAAAATTCTCATTTACTACTGTAATATTCTGGACGCGTTCAAAAATTACCGTTTGTCGGTAATTTTCGAACGCATCGTTTCTATTTGACTGCTCCAAAAAATATATTTACATGTGATAAAATTAGGTTATTAAGGTAAACTTGCAAGAGCCTCCAATGCACCCCATAATGCGCCTTTTGAGGCACTACTAAGGCAGCCTAGCGAGGCCCTCTTGGACTTTTGAGGTAGCCCCTCTAGATATCTGATCGGGATATGGGTTATTCACTGTACATACATTATCTAGCTTTACCTCTCATAGTTACTTTGTATATTTATATGTGTATCATTTTCTTTTTTTGATAGTATTAGTATACTTACATAAGTGTGGTTAGTGTGTAAGTAGAGAGAAAAAAAGACGATGAAGTATAAAGAGAAAGAGAGATAGATAAGTGGCTTGTGAGAGAGGAGAAAGATCCAACAGCAGCGCAAGGACGTTTGACTACTGAACTATCAAATATTCGCTTTGAGCGCAATTCCAAAATCGCGCCCCCACTGGGCACTTTGAAAACGATTGGTCGTCATTAGAAAAGGATAGTACTATGCATTAAATTCCACATGCTTGTAGAAAAGCGATTTTTAAGGTTTGGCCACCTGGTGAATGGAGCCGGATGCTCAATTTCATAATAATTACCTTTTGCAATGACGACCAATCGTTCTCAAAGTCTCCAGTGGGGGCGCGATTTCGGAATTGCGCTCAAAGCAAATACCTGATGCAATGCTTGCTGTTGAAGTAGGATCACAATCTTCGGAACTATGCGGTAGTTTAGTTACAGATGCAGATGATTCATGATCCTTGATAATATGACTTTTTTTTAACAGATATGGTCTTTATTTACAAGACAATTGTAATATTCATAACTTTTAATGAGTAAAATACTTTTTTTAGCAATACCAAAGAGTCTAGAATCTTGAAAAAATCGATTTTATTGGGTTATTTATCATGAAGCAAAAAACGAAATCATCTGTTCTGTCTGCTCTAAAGCTATTAAAAAGAAACTACTGATGTCTGCTGATAAATCTATCAACGTTTCTAAAAAGGCTTTTATTGACTATGGGTTTTGCACATATAAGAATGCGACCTTGTGATTTTCAGCTAGCGAAAAAAGTGCACTCCATCGGGCATGTTTATCTTAATTGCTCTCGTTAAAGAAACAAAGTGTAGTTGAGCACTTGAGTTCTGCTAAACAAAAAGAAATGTTAGATAGTCTTATAGCACTAAAAACCATTTTTACATCTATCCAGTATTTGACAAGGCAAGGTCTCTCTTTGCGTGGCCATGACGAAGAAAATTTTGATCTGCACCAGCTTTTAGCATTAAGAAGTGTATATATTCCTTAATTGAGAGTTTGGTTAAACCGAAATAACTATAACTGGCTGCACCATTCTGTTATTAATGAAATTGTAGCTTTGTTAGTTGATGAGGTAAACAAAAAATCGTACACGAAATTTCGTTGGCTCAACATTATGCAATAATAATAGACGAGACTTTAGACACCAGGAAACTTGAACAAATCTCTGTTTGTTCACAGATGGTTGATAATAATTTAACGATTAACGAGTTTTTTTTTAATTTCATCTATACGCTGAATACGAAGTTTGAAACTTTGCTTGGCTTAGTTTTGAAGTTTTCAACAGACAATAACTTCGATATAACAAATCCAAGAGGACAATTTTACGATGAAGCAAGCAATTTAAGTGGACGAATTAGTGGTTTCCGAACTTATATTCACGAAGTAGAGCCACGTGCATTGTTTGTCCATTGTCCAGCGTATACATAAAACCTATGTATTCAAAACTCGCTGGAAGGAATCGTGGATGTCAGAAATGTTATATCAATTATAAAAGATGTCATTAATTTTACAAGGGACTCACCTAAAAGAGTGCAAGAGTTTAAAATTATAAAGCCCGAAGGAACGCCATCGTTATCACCATTTTTTCGACCAGGTATGCGTATGATATAAATAAAACCAATTATTTTCAAAGTATTGATAAACAAAGTGGACATTTGAATAATGCATATAAAAGATTGAACTATGATGACTTCGATGTTAATAATTATTATGCTTATTTTTGGTGAACAATGAGCATAAAATCTTTAAAGTCTATATTTGGTGGAAATCGTAGGGCTACTATAAATTATTTAGAGAAAAAGGCCTGTGATCGTAAAATTGATGCGACTATACGTGCAAAATTGCAAGGCTACGTCATGAGACTTTAATCTTTTGATTTTTATTTAACGTTATCAATAATTATAATTATCTTTGATCAGATTGAAATAATAAATATTCAACTTTAAAAGAAAGAATTTTGTATTAAGGAAGCACACGCGATAGTGCTAAATATTGAAGATAATATCCAAACAATGGGAAATGATAAAATTTTTTCGAAAATTTAGGATAGAATAAAAACACCAAGGACAAATTTAAAAATAAAGAAGCCATCTCAGCCATATGCCAAACGTGAAAAAAATGAACCTAAACGCTTAGAACAATATTTCCAGTCTGAAAGTCATGTTTTTGCTAGTCAAGAGGAGCGTTATAAAAAATTATATTTTAGAATAAATAATGAATACTATGATCCAGTCATTAACAAATACGTTTGATAGTAATACAATAAATTTACTAAACAAAGTTGAAAATTTCATCATCGGAAAAGAAGATGACGATTCTATAATTTTAAATTTGTATGTCGTGGATAGCAAAGAGTTGAATGGTAGTAAATTAAAAATTGAAAGAGATTTATTTCTAAGTGCTATAAATAATGATCAGAACTTTGAAAAGTTACTTACTGACTGGAAAATAAAACAAAATCTCGAGGTTTCCAAGGTTTCCGAAGGAAAGACTAGTGCAGATTAAAGATTCCTTCAACCAAAAGTCAGCCGAGAAATAAAAATGAGTTTAAAACCAGTTATTGCTCATTTAAAAAACACGCCACAGATAATAAGGCCAATATTTCCTGATTTCACAAAATTGATATAACTTTTAATGACAGTGCCAGCATCATCGTGTAATATCGAACGCTCTTTTTCTGCTCTAAAGCGTTTGAAATCATACCTGCGATCAACGATGTTACAAGAAAGGCTAAATAATTAAAGTATTCTTTATATACATAAAGAAATTTTAGAGGGTCTCAGAGTTAAAGTATTACTAAATAAGTTTATTGCTTAAAATAATATAAGATGTCAAACGTTTGCTATAAATCAATAAAGTTCTTTTTACAAAGTAAAACCATTCATTTTTCATGACAAAGTTGTAAGGCAACTATCTATAAAAATTTATTTCACTGATCAGTTCTATTTTACAAATTAAAAAAAATTCCTTAGTCATGAATGAAAATTATGTTATTTAAAAATAAGGGGGGGGGGTTCAAGGAGACTCCGTACCTAAAAAAAATGTAACTTGCCGCCGCTGTTATTATTAATTTTTAAAGATAAAAACTATACAACACGCATCTAGAAGGTGTCAAGAACCAGTATGCAAAATTTCAGCATGATCGGTTAAGCAATTTTTGCGTTATTGCATTTTTGCAGTTTAAGCGATTACAACGATTTTTGTGACTTTGTTTTATATATTAATAAAAAATAATATAAGATTTAGTGTTAATCACGCTCATGTTTTTTTCAGCTTACTTGATATGGCATCAGTTTTAGAACCCAGCGGGCTGAGTTCAAATATTTGATAAGACAAGTTTATCTTACACTTATCATAATAAATAATTATTAACTGGTGAATTTTCCATAATTTACGTGAACTTAAGGTACTTTGAGTCATATTCTGACGCTCAAGAAAATTACAATTTTGAATATTTCGTTTATATTCAATTTTTTATCGCTATTATTAATGTTTTATTCTATATGACTTTTGTTTAGCTATACGAAATTTTTCCTACGAGTATTTTATTGAAACACAACGTTACAAATACTAATTGAAATAAGTAAAGACCTCATAAAATTTTATATTACTTATTAAAATTAAAGGATTACTTTCAAAAACGTTCCTTTTCAAAATCCTCTTGCTTACAAGGACCCAGCGTTCTGTAAAGCAATTATATAAAAAGGTCAATAAGATTTTTATAAACTATAAATATGCTTGAAAATACAATTATATTATTATTGCATACATTTTTCTATTTGAACAAAAAAAGCAGTCTTACAGTTAAGATGCGTTAAAGATTTAAGATAACTAACTCTTAACTTAGTCATGCTGTGTGCTCCTTTCTGTCGTTGCATTGGCATGAAAAGTATTATGTAATTTACTCGCAAATGATAGTTCTCATTTTTCCTTGATATAAGAAAATTTCTAACACTACTCTTAATACAATAGTGTTAAGATTACTTTTTAATGTGGTCCTTAATAACACGCTAAACTTGAATCCATTAGAAAATTTGCTTTCGAATGACGGTAATTGTTGTGAATTGCGCAATTGTGTTAGCGGCCAAGTATTACAACAGGTTTTGATCCTGGCCAAGCACTGGTTTACCTTATAGTAATTTAAATATTTTGGTCACATTAATTTTTCTGCAGAATAATGCAACTTAATTGTTGTAAGCGATTTTTCTCACATTTAAAAAATATGTTATCACGTAGGTTATTCAATAATGATTTATATAATTTTCATTTGAGGTATCAAAAGCTTTTCTTAATTAAGATAAACGAAAGAAAAATTATTGCAGTCAATCATAAACTGTTGAATAAGTTATGAAGCTGATAACTGCATCGATTAAAGCTATTTTTTTTAATATTTACAAAAAATTATGTCCGCTAATAAAACTTTTACTTTGTTTCAACACATTGTTTCCACTTTGTCTGAAAAAAAGTTATTTAGTTGTTTTGGTATTGGACCAGCCAATTGAATTGCAATTTAAAAACGTTAGTGACGAAGTTTAAAAGACAGAGATTTTTTTACATTTTATTACTTATTTTATTTTATTGGCACCGACATACAACAACCATACTTTTTGGGTGCTTTTGTTCGTACTTAGTGCCGTAGTAACATAATGAACGATTTTTTAAAATCTATTAATAAATAAAGAAATTTATAAGATATTTTTTTTGTAAGTTATGCACATTCTAATTGATTTTCAAAATCGAATTGAGTATATCCTGTTAAAAAATTCAAATCCAAACAATCGTGAAATAGCCTGCCAGTGGAAAAGACATAAATCATATGTGTGTTAATTTTAAAGCAATCGGCAGCACTCTTTTCCTTTATTGAGTATTTTTATCATTATTTCACATACGCTCAGGGTATATAAGTATTTTTGTTTTTACCTACAAGACATAGTTCAGAAACAACTTTCTCTAAAAATATATCAGGTTAAATTTTATGTAAACTAACGGAAACATTATTCTTTAATGGTTTTACATCAATTATCTTTATTAGTTTATTTATTTGGTAATACTTGTTAAACACAATTTTTTGTCATTCCAAAAGATTTGATGTTTTAAATAATTTCTATCACTAATAAAATATTCAATAACCTGTCTAAAAATTTTTTAAAATTTTTCTAAGCCTTGTAAAAGTGAAAGAAATTGCAAAAATCGAAGACAATTAACAGTTTCTTATAAACCATTAAATAAATAAATAAAACCAATTAGTATCAGATTTACCAAGTTTTGTAACATCTTTAAGGATTATGTCCAATACCAAAATATTACGGATTTTTTAAACTAAGTTCATTAAAGAAGTAATCAAGTTTAGAAACCTAACTAACAAAGAAAATTTGATTAAAAGAAAAAGTCAACAAAGTTTTAAATTAAGATGACATTTGTACATTAATGCTAATATTTGGAAAAATGTATGCTATTACAGTACACATCACAGTTTTAATGTTTGTGAAATTATTTATTAAAAACAAGAAATGGAAAAAAAAAATAAAAATTAAAAGAAACAAACCAGAGGGTATGAATGGGTGACAAAATAACAATACAGAAAATAAAATTTAAAAAATTGAATAAACCGAAATGCATAAAAAAAACAACAAGAAACGAAGATAAAAACTCATTAATAATTACGATGGAATGACAAAAAAAAAATTAAATAGAAAATGGCCTACAAAAAAAAAGATTAAATAGAAAAAAACAAAAAGAAAAATATAAAAAAGTATATACAAAAAATTTTTTAAACGTCATAAAATGAAATATTAAAAAATAACGAAATAAAATGAAATAAAATATGAATTAAATAAAAAAACTAACAAATTAAAACATGAAAAAAAAAAAATTATATTAAAAATAAAAAAACAAAAAATGGAAAAAAATAAAATGAAATAAAACAAGAAATAAAATAAAAAAAAAAAAAAAATAAAAAAGAAACAAACCAGGGAGTATAAATGGGTCATGGGACCCATGGTAAGAATAAAGTTCTTTAAACATTATATGAGTATAAAGACACACAATTTCAAGGGTAACAAGGGGGTCACGAGGCCCATAGAAAAAACAAAGCTCTATGAAAATAAGTACTGCATTCATGTAGTTTACTGAAACAAAAACTTGAAAAACGAATAAAAAAAATTTTAAAAATCATGTTTAGTACTCACGATGGTTGAACTCCGTGGATAAGTCATGCATGAATACAGAACTCACGGAGTTCAACCATCGTGAGTACTAAACTCGATTTTTAAAAATTTTTTTATTCGTTTTTCAAGTTTTTGTTTCAGTAAACTACATGAATGCAGTACTTATTTTCATAGAGCTTCATACTTCCTATGGGTCTCGCGACCCCCTTGTTACCTGAGAAATTGTGTGTCTCTATACTCATGTGATTTTAAAAGAACTTTATTTTTACCGTGGGTCCCATGACCCATTTATACCCCTCGGTTTCTTTTTTGTTAATTTTTTTTTTTCTTTTTTCTTGTTTTATTTATTAATTTTTTTTTTTATTTATTGTTTTTCCATATTTAATTTAATTTTTTTTTTTTTATATTTCATTCCGTTGGTTTTTTATATTCAATTCATATTTCATTTCGTTTTGTTTTATTATTTTTTAATATTTCATTTTATTACTTCTTAAAAAATTTTTTTGTATTTCCTTTTTTACCCTTCTTTTTGTATTTTTCTATTTACTTTTTTTTTTGTTGGCCATTTTTTATTTAATTTATTTTTTCTCATTCCATTGTATTTTTTTATGTGTTTTCATCTTTATTCCTTGTTGTTTTTATAATGCACTTCGTTTTATTCAATTTTTCAAATTTTATCTTCTGTATTTTTATTTTATATCCTCTTTCATTTTTTTTTGTTGCATTTTATTTTTTAATGTCTTTTCGGATTTCATTCCTTTTTTTTGATTTTATTTTTTTATTATTTTTCATATTATTTTCCATTTTATTTTTTTTATCATTTCATATTTATTTATTTAATTTTTTTTTCATTTTACTTTTTTATTTTAATTTAATAACTTTTTTTCTATTTTTATTTTAAATTGCTTATTACTGTATTTTGTTTAAATTTTTTTTCATTCAATTTTTAAATTAAAATTTTTTTTCAAATCATTTTTATATTTGTACATATATGTGACATTGTAAAATAATTTGTTTGTCAAATTCGAAATAAGCACCCTTAAAAACCATGGTATGTTCTGCAACTCTATTGTATATTTTTATTTAGATAATTTATTTATAACAGTCATTATTAGCATTATTTTAATACCAAAAAAACATCAGGTTTAAAAAAAATCGGTCGGAATTTTATGCATCAAACGCATAAAATACAAACATTTAATGCGTAACAACGTAAAGTATCCGATTCATATGCAGGAGGTCGAGGGTTCGAATCTCTAAACTGGAAAGAGGTTTTTTTTTTTTTTCAAGATTGTAAAATAAAAACATTCAAAGAAAAATATAAATTATTGTGGGAAAATAAAAAATAAAAATAAAAAAAAATAAAACAAACCAGGGCGGATTAATTGGTACTAAACGAGGTCAAGGGTTTAAATCTCTTTATTGAAAAATGTTTTTTTTTTTTTTTTTTTTTTTTTTAGAATTGCGAAAGAAGAAAATTCAAAGTCAAAGAGAAATTATTGTAGGAGAACAAAATTTAAATTTGTTAAAAAATTAATTTCTTGGGAGTGTGAGGGGGAATGGTGAGTAAAGGTGTGTAGAAAAGTAACACGGCATGGTTGGCAGATATACATATATAGTGGGGAGAGGAGAAGTGTATGGAGAACAGTTGGTGAGGGGGACGGGGCAAGGGGGGAAACTTGGGAGGAAGAGACTCTGGGTAAACGACTTTTGTATCAAAAAAAAAAAAAATCTGTCGATTTTAAAATTCCAGCCCCCCAAGTAACGCGACATACAGAACTTCGTTCTAATTAAAATTCGTTTAAAAATTAATTTCTTGAAAGTGTGAATGAAAATGGTGGGCAAAGGTGTGTAGGAGAGTAGCGTGGCACGGTTGGCAGATATATGGTGAAGTGAAGGGAAGTGCGTAGGGAACTGTTGACAAGGGGGACGGGGTAAGGGGGGAATCTTGAGAGTAAGAGACTTCCGGTAAGCCACTTTCGTTTCATCAAATCTGTCGGTTTTAAAATTCCAGCCTCCCGAGTACGCGACATAAAGAACTTCGTTCTAATAAATCAATCGTGACATTCATTTGATTTTTAGAACAAAGTTTCTTATGTCGCATTACTCGGGTGGCTGGAATTTTAAAACCAAAAGATTTTTTTTTTTAAATGAAAGTCGTTTACCGAGAGTCTCTTCCTCTCAAGTCTCCCCCATTACCCCGTCCCCCTCACCAACTGTTCTCCATACACTTCCCCTCTCCCCACTATTTTTGTATATCTGCCAACCATGCCGTGTTACTCTTCTACACGCCTTTACCTACCATTCCCCCTCACACTCCCAAGCAATCAATTTTTTAAATAATTTTAACTTCAGTCTCCCACAATAATTTTTTTTTGACTTTGAATTTTTTTCTTTTACAATTTAAAAAAAGAAAAAAAAAAAAAAAAAAATATTTTCCAATAAAGAGATTTGAACCCTTGACCTCCTGCATATGAGTCCAGTACCTTACTCACTCTGCTACGAGCGCTGCCGACTATAAAAACTCGGTTTCTTGTACTTAGGGTGTGGTTCGTAACTATAACATTTCATTTTTAAATATATTCACTGATAAAATATTCAACTATGTATTTGCATTAAAAATTGTGTATTTGTTTTCTAAATAATACATCTCAAACAAAAAAAAATTAAAATAGAAAAATGTGAAAAAAAATTTTAATAGCCATAAATATGGTTATGTAGATTAAACATAATAAGGCGCATTATTACGCATTAAATATTTGTATTTTATGCATTTGATGCATAAAAAACCGACCGATTTTTACTAAACCTGAAGTTTTTTTTGGCATAACAGTAATGCTACTGATTACTGATATGAATGAATTATTTTATAAATAAATAAATTATTAAGATAAAGAAAATACAAAAGAATGAAAAAAAAAGCAGTGAAATTGAATATGAAAAAAAAAGAATGATATGTAAAAAAAAAAGGGAACGAAAAAAAAAAAGATTAAATATAAAAATAAGAAAGAAATAAAATAAAGGAAATACAAAAAAATGAAAAAATATTTAATTAAATGAAATATGAAAAAAAATGAAACAAGAAATGAAAACAAAAAAAAAATAAAACAAGAAATATAGAAAAAAATTGAAGAAAAATGTAATAAAATGAAATATAAAAAAAAAATTCAAAAGAAATATAAACAAATAAAACAAGAAATGAAGAAAAAAAAAAGAAAAAAAAAAAGAAAAATATGAAAAAAAAAAACAAGAAATATTAAAAAATAAAACAAGAAATAAAGAAAAAAAGAAAAAATAAAAAAATTAAAAAAAAACCAGGAGGGATAAATGGGTCATGGGACCAACGAGGAGAACGAAGTCCTTTAAACATGAGATGAGTATGGACACAATTTCTTAGGTAACAAGGGGGTCGCCAGACCCACAGAAAGAACAAAGCTCTGTAAACGTTAGTACTGCATTTATGTTGTTTACTAAAACAAATACTTGAAAATTAAAAAAAAAAAAAAAATATATTTTACTACTCACGATGATTGAACTTCGTGAGAACGTCGTGCATAAATACAGTACTTACGAAGTTCAACCATCCTAAGTAGTAAAATATTTTTTTTTTTTTTGTTTTTTTTATTTTTCAAGTTTTTGTTTTAGTAAACATTATGAATGCAGTACTTCCGTTAATAGAGCTTCGTTATTCCTGTGGGTCTGGCGACCCTCTTGTTACCTAAAAAATTGTGTCCATATTCATCTCATGTTTAAAGAACTTCGTTTTTACCGTGGGTCCCATGACCCATTTATCCCCCCTGATTTTTTTTTTCTTTATAAAAATAAAAGTATTACCTTCATGCCAAAATACGTCCATGTCATTCTTGGACTCTACGACTTCTACCTCCTGCAGAATTGGTTGTATCATCTGGGGATAGAACCATTGTTCTGCAAAAAAAATGTTAACAAAGATCAATAAGTTTTTTTTTAATATAAATACACTTAAAAAATTTATTTCTATTATTAGGTGGAAGTATTACTACTCTATTATCTTTTTGTACAGTGAGTTTCTTTGTATAGTACAGTCTTCATTCGTTTACTGGTAAAAATCTTTTTAAAACGGCTAAAAGCTCATGAAACTCATATGACAACATGTTACTTTTCTACATTATATTTAGAGGTAAAATTTTAAACAATTGTAAATCTTACAAAAGTACACATTAGTGTGATTAACCATTTTTTAAGTTATTCTTTTGTAGTTGCATTATGCGTGAAAGTAAATAAACAATTTCACAATTGTAACCTCCAAAAAATTTGTGATGGAAGTAGATATTGCATGTTAATTCTCCTCTGCCCCTTTTTTTTGCCATTCTACACCACTTCAGCCCGCTACACACCATGATACAACAGCACAATACATATTCTAGATTTTATTAAATTTTGTTTCACACTCTTCTTTTCAGTTATATGTACTAAAAAAAAAAAAAAAGAATAAAAACCAGTGGGAAGTAATTTTAGGGTACTTAAGTATAAAGTTTAACTTCTATAAAATTGTATGGAAAACAATATAAGTCTGAGTATAAAAAGTATAAAAATACCTTGTAAGACATAATATTGTGTACAAAGGTCGTGCACCCATCGTTAGAATTAGTATATGTGTACATTAATTAGGTCTGCTTTTAATTATTATTTTAATATTCACTAAATTAATGATTACATATAACGTAGATAAAAAAAGTTTCCATTGCAGATATGGCAACACGTACAAACTACATTTTTTACGTTGTGCTCACATCTGACACATACACTTATACACTCATTCTTAGTCTATATTTAATGCCCAAAATATAATTGTGTCTAAGAAATTTTAAAAAACCATCCTCTCATTCCGGTTTTTTCAATAGCACAATATTCCATGTCAGTGGATGTCCTTTAGAGACGGTCATTACACGTAGGACTTTTTGATAGATACTATTTGAGCATTAAAAGTATACTCAAAATAGCATACGAAATACCTAAAACAATAATTTCATATAGTTCAAGTGTACGCTTTTCGACATGTTTAATAAAAAAAATCAATTTAACATGTTACCTAACGGAAAAATCACTTTAAATGGCTTTTCTAAGACCTGTACGAATCTTTTAATTTATTTGGTATAAAATATTACTTATAGATAAATTTATCAAATTTTTAAATAGATAAACAAGTTTGTTATTAAATAAAAAAAAGGGGATTAAGTATGCACAACGGCTCGCATGTAAGTATATCCACATGAGAAAAATAATTTTCAGTGTTAATGCACATATTTGTACTTCTTTCACTTCTCTGAACTGTTCTCCCGGTAACAATGTAAAAAAGTTCCTTAAGCCTTAAAACAGCAAATCACTTAAATCACGAAAAAAAAAAAAAAACTGTGAAAGAATAGAACACAATACAAATCAATCTTTGTATTATACACTATAAAAAATGTTTATTTTAATTTTTGAAAGTTTTGAAAAAATATGAAAAAATCTTATTAACAATCATTTATTAGTTATAACATAAAAAAATTTATTATGATGTGAAATAATACGTTGAATAGTAGTACTGTCGAAATTATTTATTATTTAACTTAAAGTCAAATTTGACTGTCAAAATAAAAAATTTTGTATTTTCAATGTATTGTTTCCAATCAAGTCACGCGGGAGCACGACGAGGTAAGTTTAAGAAAGCAGACGAAGCCTCAGCGACCGCGCTACTTTTTACTTCAGATTTGTTTACTCGAATTTTCAAATACTGAAAAATAAGTATTTTTGCTGGTCTGCCTGATGGTTTTTGGTTTAATTAAGTCTCTTTTATCCTAGTCCGCAGCTTCACCAAAAAATAGAGGTCAAAAAGTCGTGAGAACAACGAAAACGAGACATGTGTATCTCGAAATGGTCAAAACAAGATTTTTTTAAGCTCAGTGTCTGAGAAATGGTCTTATGATGAGGTTAGCTGCAAGCCAAATTTTTCCTGTGTACAGTTGAAGTAGGCGTGTTCTTAAAATCAAGCAGAGCTGCCAACAGTGTTATATTAGCTACAGGTACTCCCTAATTTCAACAAATTTACAGTGATGATAGCATGCAGTGTTAAGAGTTCTCAGTGGCTAAGATGGTAGAGCACTTGCTTCCCGCCTAGAGAGCTCGGGTTCGAGACTCCGTTCCGTCACTCCCTCCCGGGTAACTAGGTGGTATTTTTAATATGAACTAATTACTAGGATATCATATATATAGGCTACTGGTATATAGCATTTCACCGCGGCATGCAGATATGCAGTTTATAGGAAGACGCAACGATGCTTCAGAAGGGGGAGGTGGTGGATATGACTCTCTCATAGTAAAATCATTCCCTAAATGATCAATAGTATAAATAATGAGGTATATGTTGCAAATTGAGGTTAAATGTATTTGTGCGCACTTATAAGTATGTAAAATGTACCCAGCCATTCAAACAATGACTGACAAGATAAGGTGTTGTTAAGGTGAGACACCTACCCTGGGAAAATTTTAAAAACGAACAAAAAGGTAAATATCAAGAATACTTCAATATTTTATTTATCCTATCCCTAAATTTTGTGGGCCTTAAATGCGAACGCATTAATTTTAGTATCGAAATTAAAATTGGAAATAAATTTATTAGTAGTAAAATAGGAAATGATTTAATAAAAGCAATTCTTTTATTAACTTAGATACCACTTTTACGATTTTTGTACGTATTTTCGTGATAAATAATTTTTTACTGTGAAAAAATCTCAGGTATTAAATAACTGTAGTTTAGAATATTTGGATTTTATCATAACAAAAGAAAAAAAAAAGGTTTGAAGTAGTTAAATAAATGAAAAATTTAGGATTTTTAATTTTTATAATTACTAAGTAATTTATCTAAAAAATTTGGTCGAAAAAGTAGTTGAATTTATGTCATGAGCTTAAAGAAAAATTGCGAAGAATAATATGATAAAGTAGTTTAGTAAAAAAAAGGAAAAGAACCAATATCTTAGATAAAAATCCTGAAACTGTATTTTTTTAGACAATTAATTTTATTTGGTTAATCAAGAAACTGTGTCTCAAAATTAACCGCATTCAAATATACTTGAAAAATCTTTAAATGACCAAATTTCAGTAGAAATTTAGTGAGACTGAGAAATTTAGATCATCGTAGCTATGTTTAACATACTTCGTTTCTATCCAGTACTTTCTAATATAAGCAACATTTAACATTATTAAGTTTTTTAAATTAAACATTTAAGACTGGTATTTTCCTGAAACGTTATGATATCCCCTTAAAAATAGTTTTTTACAAACCTTAAATGTTAGGTAAGTTTGATGTATTGAGTTCATATTTCGTAAAAAATTTATGAACCTTTATCCACACTGACAATGAATAGTATTCTTCCTAATGAATCTGTAGCCTTAACAAGTTCTGAAATCAAGATATAAAAACGGTCAAGTTTTTTTTTTGCGCAGCATACATTTTGTATGACATTCGTAGTATAATACTGTTTAGTACTCGTACTTAAACAAAATCAACTAAGTGATATTGACTTTTGACTGGTATTTCTTGCAAACCTCACATCAAACACATTTATGCCTTGCTATGTAGAAAGCATATAATAATGTTAGGGCAAAAGGCATTATTACTTAGTTTGATTTTGTTAAAGTACGAGTACTAAACAGTATTATACTACGAATGTCATACAAAATGTATACTGCGCAAAAAAAAAACTTGACCGTTTTTATATCTTGATTTCAGAACTTGTTAAGGCTACGAATTCATTAGGAATAATACTATTCATTGCCAGTGTGTATAAAGGTTCAGAAATTCCTTACGAAATATGAGCTCAAAACATCAAACTTACCTAACATTTAAGGTTTGTAAAAAAATATTTTTAAGGGGTTTTATTGACTGTCATTCGACGCATCTTACAACAAATTTATTATGAGTTAAAAAATATTTTTTAATACATAAGAAACCTGCTTTGATAAAATTTAATAATTTCGAAGTTCTGAAACAAAACGTTCTACTTAATCAATTTTTAATTAACGTTATTTATAATTAGAACAAATAAATTAGTAAGCGGTAAATAAAAATTTATACAAAAAGTAAGTTACAAACGACAAGATAACATGCAGTAATCAAAAATATTGTACAGTTTTTTTATTGATTTTAAAAATTTTCAAAAATTAAAAAAAGTTATTTTTTATTTGATACAAACAATAATTGATTTTTTATGTATTTTGTCCTTTTATAATTTTTGCATTTGTGATACAGGTGATTTTTCGACTTAAGGACAATGAGCGGGAGTAAAGTTCAGAGAGGTGAGGAGAGTGCAAATATATCCAGCGTTGCTGATAATTATTTTTCTCACATTGCACTTACTTACACACTTCTACACATACTTGTCCTTTTTTTCTTGTGTTATTTAAAAAAATAACTAGTGGATCTCTTTGTAAACTAAATAGGTTCATCTTGACATAATGCTTCATAAAAGTAAATAAAAGTTAAGAGATCTCTAAAGATCATTTAAATGCAAGTGTACGTGATTCTTTTTTGATTTTATATTACTAGAAAAAATGATTCTACAGGATTATTTTTCTTAAAATCTTAGATAAAATTATACTTTTCACACTAAACATGGACTAGAAATCAGTGTGTGAGCTTATGAGGCAGATATGAGCGTAACGACAGGGATGTGATCAGCGTTACATTTAGATAGTTGATTCCAAATTATCGGAAGATTCGATGAAAGCACACAGTCTAATATTAGTCAGCCTAAATATTTTTATATTTCGTTGTGCTGTAATATACTCTTTATTATTGTTTATATATTGACGCCCAGGACGAAGATAATGTCCTATTTCGAAATCTGGACGAAAATTTTGCTTTTTTCGTAAGTCTGGACAAAAACTATGCCTTTTTGTTTAGTCCAGACGAAAGCTATGCTCTTTCAGGATTTTAGACGAAGACTATGCCCTTTAGCAGAGTTTAGACAAAGGATATGCTCTTTTGTCTAGTCTAGACAAAAACTAGGCCCTTTTTTTCTAGTCCAGAAAAAGATTATTCTATTTTCTTTGAGTCTGGACGAAGATGTTGGCTTTTTCTGGAGCCCGGATGAAGTGAAATTAATTTAAGCTCACTTTATATTTATGTTTGTAATTAGATATGTAGTCAAATATATTTATATCTTGGTTGTTGTCTACCGTTTTTATAATATTCACTTTACGAAATCTTTAAAAAAAAGTTAATTCTCTTTTTTTCCAAGCACTTATTCAAACTCTCAATACTGAAGCCGCTAGACCTACTAAGAATAACAATTACGTGTTGTTTTTTTTACAAAAGCATCTGTAGATACTTGGATACAAGTATCGCAAAACCTAAATATAAAATGTTAAATCGTTTTCAGGAGCTTTGTTTTCGTGAGCTTCTTACAGCTAAGCATACTAGTGGCTGTTAGCCGTTAAAATCATGAATAAGCAAATCTGGAGGGTTTTTTTGTTTTAGGAAAAGTAAAACACAACAGTGGTCAGTAAATAATATTTTGATTTTTTTATACTTAGTTTTCATCTGGGCGTGGGCATAGTTGTAGCCTAGACTCGGAAAAAATGGTATAGTTTTCGTGAGGACTAAAAAAAAAGGCATAGTTCCCTTCTAGACGCAAGAAAAGGGCACAGTCTTCACCCGGACTCGAAAAAAAGGGCATAGTTTTCGTCTGAACTAGAAAAAAGGGCAAAATCCTCCCCCAGGACGTCGAAAGGGCATAGTTTACGTCCTGAGCCAATGTGGGCATAGTCTTTGTCCTTAGTGTCGATATTAAAAAGTTAAATAATAATTGAAACCATACCTAACTAACGTAAGTATACTAATTCTTACTATAATCGCACTACCTTTGTCCACAATATCATTTCATAAAAGGTATATTTATATTTATGATTATGTCTACCATATAATTTTATAGACGTATAACTTCATACTGAGCATCCACTGTCCACTGGTTGTTTATAATGTCTTCCTTAAAATTTAAACAAAAAAACTGTTCTAAAATATCCAAAAATCTATTTTTTTGCATATAATCATTTTTACGTTGTACTTTCTGGCCAAATGGTAATAATAAATCTTATAGATATTAATAATATGGACTTATGTCTGTTTGCCATCGATGTCCTCAGTAACATCTTAAAACAAGATAAAATTAAAAGCATTTTTGAATGACAGAAAAACTCATTTGTAATACGTAGTATCATTTTACTATTTAACATGGATGGATAAATATTATATTTAATTTAAATTCCACAGTTAAAATTTCGCTTTTTGCTCTGGAAAATCGTCTATTGGTCATGTCTTAAACGCAAGATCTGAAGTTTGTCGTAAAGTTAAAAATTATTTTATGTTGCCATCTCATTCGCAGAAAATGAATCCCTGAGGATTTGACTGAATTAAAAAAAAAAAAAAAAAAAAATAGCTCATGTGGTTGATCTACTTTTGTCGTTTTAAAGTTCAAAAATTCCATACACAAGTGAATTCAAACTAAAAGTGAGATGTCTTGAACAAAATTTTTCTGTTAACTCTAGCTCTAAACTGTTGGGCAGTGCAGATAATAACGTAAAAAATTGTTTATTTGTATGTGTACATTTAGAAATATTTTTTGGTGGAGATACACAATGAGAAGAGATTAAGAAGAGCCAATGGCAGGCATACAGACAGTTACTAAGGACCTACATGAGTATTTTGAACTGCTTTTTTTAACACATACTATTTTTATACAGTAAAAAATCAAGTTGAATTATAAATAATTAACAATTTATTAAATGTTGATTGGTAATACTTTGACAAAATAAGATTAACAATTACTTTTTGTAAATATTTTTGTACCAAAAATGGTATAGTGACATCAGCTTAATATGATGATCATGATATTTTGACTGATATTCATTAAAATATGATATTAATAAACAGCAAAATTTGTAAATTTTGTTAACAGTGATTCAAAAAACTTTCAACGTGATGTGATTTTTAATCATATCCAAAAAATACGGTATTTAATACCAGGGTTTAAAAAAGGAGTAAAAAAAGTGGATCTTAGCATATTTACATTTGTCATTAAAAAATAAAACAAGAAATGAAAAAAAAAAAAAATAAAACAAGAAATAAAGAAAAAAAAAAATAAAAAAAATAAAAAAAAAAAACAACAACAAACCAGGGGGGATAAATGGGTCATGGGACCCACGGTAAGAACGAAGTTCTTTGAACATGACGAGTATAAAAACACAATTTCTCAGGTAACAAGGGGGTCGCCAGACCCATTGAAAGAACGAAGCTCTATAAACGTTAATACTGCATTCATGTAGTTCACTAAACAAAAACTTGAAAAACGAAAAAAAAAAAAAATAAAAAAAATAGTTCAGTACTCACGATGGTTGAACTTCGTGAGAACGTCGTGCATAAATACAGTACTCACGAAGTTCAACCATCGTGAGTACTGAACTATTTTTTTTATTTTTTTTTTTTATTCGTTTTTCAAGTTTTTGTTTAGTGAACTACATGAATGCAGTATTAACGTTTATAGAGCTTCGTTCTTTCAATGGGTCTGGCGACCCCCTTGTTACCTGAGAAATTGTGTTTTTATACTCGTCATGTTCAAAGAACTTCGTTCTTACCGTGGGTCCCATGACCCATTTATCCCCCCTGGTTTGTTGTTGTTTTTTTTTTTTATTTTTTTATTTTTTTTTTTTCTTTATTTCTTGTTTTATTTATTTTTTTTTTCATTTCTTGTTTTATTTTTTTTCATATTTCATTTTATTACATTTTTTTCATTTTTTTGTATTTCCTTTATTTAATTTCTTTCTTATTTTCATATTTAATCTTTTTTTTTTCATTCCCTTTTTTTTCATATATCATTCTTTTTTTTTATATTTAATTTCATTACTTTTTTTTCATTCTTTTGTATTTCCTTTATTTCTTTTTTTTATATTTTTCTATTTATATTCATTCTTTTGTATTTCCTTTATTTCTTTTTTTTATATTTTTCTATTTATATTCATTCTTTTGTATTTCCTTTATTTCATTTTTTTTTTCATATTTCATTTCATTATTTTTCAATATATTATTTTATTTGTTTAAATTTCATTTAATTTCATTATTATTTTTTTTCATATTTCATTTTTTCATATTTCGTTTCTTTTTTTTTCATATTTAATTTCATTATCTTTTTTCATTTATAACAGTAATTATTAGCATTACTGTAATGCCAAAAAAACCTCAGGTTTAATGAAAATACAAATATTTAATGCGTAATAACGCGCCTTATTATATTTAATCTACATAACCATATTTATGCTAATTAAATTTTTTTTTTTTTTTTTTTTTTGATGTATTATTTAGAAAACAAATACACAATTTATAAAACAAATTCATAATTGAATGTATTATCAGTGAATACATTTAAAAATGGAATGTTATAGTTACGAATCACACGATAAGTACAAGAAACCGACTTCTATAGTCGGCAGCGCTCGTAGCAGAGCGGGTAAGGTACAGGACTTACATGCAGAAGGTCAAGGGTTCAAATCCCTTTATTGGAAAATGTTTTTTTTTTTTTTTTTTTTTTTTAGAATTGTAAAAGAAAAAAAAATTCAAAGTCAAAGAAAAATTACTGTGGGGAAATAAAATTAAAATTTGTTAAAAAATTAATTGCTTGGGAGTGTGAGGTGGAATGGTGGGTAAAGGTGTGTAGAAGAGTAACACGGCACGGTTGACAGATATACATGTATAGTTAGGAGAGGGGAAGTGTGTAGAGAACACTTGGTGAGGGGGGACGGGGTGAGGGGAAAAACTTGAGAGAAAGAGATTTCTGATTCAAAAAAAAAAAAATCTGTCGGTTTTAAAATTCCAGCCCCCCGAGTAACGCGACATAAAGAACTTCGTTCTAAAAATCCAGAAATCCATAAAGCGATGTGAAATTTGTTGTTATTTCGTGTTGAAAAAGAATCCTTGTGAAACATATACATTATTATTTTATGTTACACATGCTCTTTTTGCTTGCGATAATTGGATGTGCACTAGGTGGATACAGTCTTTTGTATGTAAGGGTATAATTAACGCTTGAAAGTACAAAATCACTTGTAGTAATGTTAAAATTTCTGTTGAAATTTTTGAATATCAAAAGTCGTTAGAATTAATAAAATAAATAAAAGTATGCAACTCAAAACAGGAGGGAAACGTCTAAAATATACAAAGCTCTTAATAAATGACTAATTTTAGTTGTAAGACTATGTACAATTCAAATGGTTTACTAACGGTTCTTATAATAGAATGCTCTTCACTAATAGTAAGTGTTTTTATTCATTAATTATTAAAATCGTTTAACGCAATTGAAAGCTAAAGCTAAAGAAAAATGTACTGTTTCCTTTAATTTTTATATTCTTACATACTAACAAATTACTTAAAAAGTATTCATTCTACAGTTTATACTTCATTTGTGCATTCTATTTACGTAAAATATCACGTAGTATTAAGTAGTTATATATTGTTCGAATAGTTTATTCAGGTGCTTCTGACTGTTAGGTTCGATTTTGAATTTCCTTTTATTCTTTTGTAGTTTCCTTTTTGTTGAACTTTCTTCTGATTTATTGTTTAATTAAACTTTTCAAGTATTATCACTTATTCTGTCAGTGTGGTATAGTACTTCAAAAATTTAGAAAAATGAAAAGAACAACTTACTTGAGCGATTTTTATTCATTATTATTTTTTTGGCTAGGTGATAAAGCGTACATACACTAACCAAACATTTGGGTCAAAAATAAGTGATTTTTTCAACACTCCAACACACTCCAATCACGGCTGAACTAGCAAGTTATTGAACAAATATCGTTCCTAGCACTAAATATTATAAAATTTAATAGAAAAGAAAATTAAAAAAAACAAAAACTTTTTAAATATTTCTTAAGCTTGAATTAAGTATTCTTTGGTGTTAAATTATTAATAATTAAAATTTCTCAACTAATTAGAAAGTATCATAATAATATTTTGTGATTATTTACATAATTATTGTAATATAATCTGTATTATTTCGCATGTGCAACTGCTTGTTTGATTTACTAATTCAATAATTAAATAAAGTAATGCTGATGCAATTGCCTTGAAATAAACGGTTGAACTGATTTAAATTTCAATTTTGCAATTTGCAAATGTGCAATTTACAGAAAATTTTTTTAGTTGAAGAAATACGTAAATTTGAAAAAATTATCAGTAACCATTTTTGCAGGCAGTTTGGTGATGCCTGAACATTACTATGGGTTATGATATCAATATTATATGGAACAACATGAAGTGTCTTGGTACAACAAAGAAAACTAATGACAGTACAAGAATTTTGTATAAACTATGTAATTTGGGTCCCAAACTTGCTCAAAGCTATGGGCCTCATTTACATTATATTTGCAAATAAGATACTAGTTTGAATTTTATTATTCGTTAAAAGTAGTATAAAACAAAATTTAAGTATTGTCAAGTTACTTTTTTGCAGTTCAAATACTTCGTTTACCCTGAAAAGTTCGATTAAGTAATGGCCTTTTATTTGGTAAAACCAATCTTTACTGCAGAAATTGTAAATTAAAAAAAAAAATTACTAAAACTAATAGCTCTGCTGCGTATTCAACATTAAAAGACAAATTTTACTCAGTTTTAGTTAATTTGTTTTTTTTTTCTGATATTTATGTTGTACTATGGATCAGTGCTACAAGCTTATGAACTGGAAATATCAGTTCCCCTAAAATAAAAACGAAAAGCCCGTATTACTGAAAAAAGTCATGCGTCTTTGCGAAGCGTTCAGTGATTGACACGTATAGTCAAAAGTAAAACTACTACAAAAATACGCTACTACTTCGAAGATCAAGGTAAGTCTTAAGTTTTGTTTTTAAATAGTGTACGTATCCTATATCTATAACTATACTTCAATTTTGTCAGGTAGTAAAAAAGTACTTGATCAAAAAGCTACCATCAGAAATACTTTACAAAAGTATAAAGAAAAAAAAAAAAGAAAATTGAGATAAATTTGAATGAAATAAAGGTATGAATAACTACTACTAATATGTAATAAATGTAGAAGTTACAAAAATTCTATAATAACATGTAGACGGATTTAGAAAATAATTCAATAAAGCTGCATTTAGGGTAGAAGCACAAGAAGTGATAAAAAATCTCATCAATTAGTTAAAACGCTAATTGAAGATCTCAAAATGCTAACCATTAAAGAAGGCACAGGTGACACTTATGCAGACATTTTGAAGTTATGTGTCAATGCTTATAAAAATCAATATATCGAAGGATATTCCAATAACTCTAAAATAGAATTAGGTGATTTTAAAGGCTCAATATTTACATTCTTTGACAATGATGAAGGAGGAGATGATTTTTTTCAGTTTGCTAAGAAATTAAAAAAAAGCAATGGTCAGTACCATTTGTATTTGATTACTACTGAACAATGTAATACATTAATAGAAGGTACGTGTACTTTAGAAAGTACAACTAAAAATCTTTACAAAAGGCTTTTCCCAGTCACTCAGAAAGAAAATGTACTTTCAGTTTTACGAGCTTACGAAGCTGTTCCAACTAAACCGAAATAAGATTTATGTCCTGTGACAACTAAAAGCTGTAACAAAAAATTCTAAAAGCAAAGAAAATCCACGTCCTTCTGAAAAGACTAAGGATAACAAATATGCTTCGTCAAGTGATGAGTCTTGTCGTAAGATGCCAAAAATGGAAGAGCTGGGTCTAAGCAGCATTGCTATAATAAATAAAAGTGACTAAATTATAACCAACGGAATTGTGGGTAAGGGTGGTTTTCACAGTGTTCTGAAAGGCAGCTGGCTTGAAACCACGGTAGCAATCAAGTTAATTTGCTTAGGTTTTAACGAGAGAAATGTTCGCCAAGAGGCGATGACATGAGAATATTATTAGTATCACTGCCATATCAATGGATTCAGCTTATTGCTGTTTTGTTATGGAGTTGTTTGATAGCTATGATTTACGTCAAATTTTATTTAATGATGCCGTTTAAAAGCAATACT
Organism: Copidosoma floridanum; assembly: GCF_036245765.1. Taxonomy (NCBI): domain Eukaryota; kingdom Metazoa; phylum Arthropoda; class Insecta; order Hymenoptera; family Encyrtidae; genus Copidosoma; species Copidosoma floridanum. The sequence continues at coordinate 2,591,182 of NW_028321909.1, forward strand.
ACTTGCGTATAACGAATAAGTATTCAATCGCAAAACAAATGTGTTTGGCTGACGTATACCTTCACAGTGATGTAAACGGCATTGTTCACGAAGATCTCAAACCTGAGAATGTCCTTCTGAATTTAGATCTAGAGGTTAAAATATGTGACCTAGGTTAAATTCGTACAAACGCAATGCATTCCGCAATACTTAATACTGCTGGCAAATATAACAGAGGAACGCCAATGTACATGGCACCTGAGATTCTCTTAAATTTGAAACCACTATCTCTTCCCTCTGACACGTGGGCAATGGCGTGTGTAATTGTTGAATCACTAACAGAAGAAGAAGTATAGAATGCTGTTGATACAGAAGGTATAAAAAAATTATATTTAAAAAAAAAATATCCAGATGTAAGTGGTATAGATAATGACATATCAAAGGTACTACATCGTTGATTTAGCTATATTTTCGATGAGAAGCCAGATAGTGCTGTTCTTTTGAGGTGTTTTGAAAAAAAAAGAAGTGTCATATGGAAATTCTCGTAGCAGTAGTTAAATAATTTATTAGTGCAAGTAAGAAATACAATAACATTATTGAAACCAAGTGATCTTAAGACACAGTATTCCATTCATCCTCGAAGCCATATTTAACATGTGAGTGTTGTTGTGTAGGAACATGATTTGTTAGTAAATTAAGCTAAGATTATTGAAAACTGTGTTAACTGATTTTGTATGAGATTCAAGACTGTGATTCAAATGTTAATACCTACAATGTAAAGATAGTCCTTGAAGTCTAGGCCTTGCTAAAGTCAATAATGTAAGAAAATCATGAAAAAAAAAAAAGCAAATGTTTGTTACAGATAAAAAAATAGTGTTAAATTATCACAAAATAAAAATTAAAAAATTAAAAACTTTGTATCGTAAGTCTTGTAAGAATCGAATTCACATAAAAATGTAGATATTTGTAATTCATTATCTTAATTTAGAGATTCACGTGTTATTATTTATTCATAACATTCGATGCATGAAAAAAAACTTCTATATAGTCATACTTTTTTTACAGTTTAATGAGAAGCATTGACATTTTTATTTGTGTTACAATTCATCGAAAGAATTACTGTTGGTTCTGATAGATGTGCACGCGTACATAAACCCCTTAGTTCAATAGGACCTTCTCAAAAATTCTGGCTTTGCTCTCACATCCCCGTTCAAAATTAGCCGAATTATTTGTTCCTTAAGCAACCGAAAAGAACTAGACAGGGATGGCATCAACAACAGCATCTTCCAAATTCTTCCTTGGAACTACTTAATAGCTATTTGCAATATAGAAAATTGAACTATGCGTTTTTGAGTCTTCTTGATAGTGTGGAAGCAAGATACGGTCATCCACATCCTAAACCCAGTAAATCACCTCATCTTTCCTTAAAGCTATAGATCCATCACTTTTCTTTCTTGTATTCGCAAAATAGTCAGAAGCGTGATTTTACCTCAATCTAACAAGCACGTAAAAAAAAACAAAATCAAGTTTAAGATAATTCAAGTTTCCTCAGTTTCTTATTAGTATAGTAAAGTCTTTTCTGTAGGACTAATCTCTCAAAGTTAAAGTCAGAGTTGCTATCTCAAACGGCTATCCCATCATCGCTGGAGTTTCCCAGAGCTCATAGCTCCCACATAATTTTTTGCCACGACTTCCTCCAGTAAGACGGCATTAACACCTGCGTGTAAGCTGGCGATTAGCTGTCAGTATCACAAGCAGTCATGGGCTTCTGTCTGAAAATTCCGTACATTTCAATAAGAATCTTGTAGTCTTGCACGACTGGTACAGCCTCTGATGACTAATTATTTATCAACGAAACAAAGACCGTAGCCATACTTTTTTCATAGAAACTTCTCAAGACAAAGTACAGTGTCATGTTTAACAGTGTGATCAATTTCATGAAGTAACTTTAACAAATATCTGGGGATCACTCTAAATTGCCAGCTCTACTCGAGTAAACACACTACAAACACCCGCAATCCTATGTACAGCTGAAATTCTTTTACAACAAAGCCGTAACAAACAATACCAAGTCACGCGTTTACTTTGCCATCACGATGGAGTATCAGCACCTACACAATCTCTATCTGGGGATTTGCTAGCAGAAAGCAGCTTAAGGACATTCAAAGTTCGTTCACGAGGATGATCAGATCGATCTTGTATATTCCTTGGTTCATTAGAAACTACCTAGTCCTTAAGGAAACGAACATAACAACTTCGGTTCAGGCTGCTTCCTCTCTTTGCTACGAGACTCTGTTATTTTATTACAACACACCTAAGTTCCTCTATTTCGGCCTTAGCTTATTACGTTCCCTACAACTACGATCTCTTTTAACGTCCTTAGTCTCTTCTAGGACATCATAATAACCTGTCTGGCAAAGGGCAGCCTCAGTTCTCGGATACATAGCCATACACTAACACAAATATGCTAACAGTCACCCAAAATAACGCGTTTTTCCACTTGTTTCATATACACACACACATCTACTCGTAAGACCACAGAATCTAACAACACTAATTCTCACACAAGTACGCAACCATCTACTCAGTACACCACGTACTAACTTACGCTAGAGGATATCTTCTATACATTAAGAGCCATATCTTATATTCTTTGCCTACAATAAATACCCACAACCACACAATTTTTTATCCCTATGTTGTACCGGCTTTTACCATTTTGATAGTTTTACCTAGTAGCGTCAGTGCCCCTTTTCTTATTCCTTTGAAAGTGAGCCGGCCACCGAACATCAACGTGAACTCTCTGTTTTTTTTTCTCTTCCCTCTCTTACTTTTTATATAAGCTTCTAGAAGAAAAAATCCTTACAGCTTGGTCTAATGACCAATAGGTTAAATTTTAGTCAGTAGATGGCAAGACTTTCTAGTAATTCCAACATTGTTCTAAATTTTACCTGTTCATCTGTAAAGATTTTTCTCGTCTTGTTTCATCTAAAAAAAAAAAAATAAAGAAATAAATAAACCACTAAATTATTCCATGGCCATCATAAGTCTTGACGTTTTTTAGATATAATATTGTAACATCGGTGTATCCACATTAATTTTTTTTCCCTTGCTTTGAAACTTTCCGTGCCGATTTTAAAATACTAAACGCAGGGGCCAATGTGCATCTGAAAAGAGGTGAATCACCTACAAGATTGCTCGTAGCTAAGATACTACGCCCATGCATGACTCACATACATGCACGCTGGCCCATGCTGACCGGAAAAGAAGTCAGATGAAATACTTTTCAAAGCGTAAAATAATAAAACAATTTTAAAGTTACTAACACATGCAAAAGGTTAACTGGAAACAGCTGCGCTGAGGTTTAATATATATAGATCAAGTTTAAAAAACGCGATGTTAAAAACTAGAATAACTTAGAGTTAAGACCCATAGACTAAGCAAGAATATTAGCAAATATTAGAATTATTACATATGGCTAATACAACTTGTACACGCTTCACCATTAGCCAGCAACAATATTACAAAAACCTACGAAAGCAATTTTATTGACTTTCAAAGAATTATCCGATTCTTACCATTCATGTTCGCAGGCTCATGGTTAACTGTACAACCCTTTTGTATCGCGTTAACAATTTCATAAACATACTGCAATAGCCCAAATTGTAATTTTGTTAAAAATTGTCACTGTTTCAAATGTTAAGGACAATGGGGAAGTCATGGCACTTCCCCCTTTTCCTGACGCAGAGATGTCGAGAGAGCCTTGCCCCCAACATGGGTAACGGAATTCCCGATTTCCCAGGGCACCCTGAGCCGACTTCCTCTCCTACGACAAGCAAAGAAAACCATAGTTGACATAATGCTACTAATATTTCGAAATACATTTACAACTAACAACGAATGGAAACTATCGGTAAACCTAAGTAAGTTAACAATATAATAGTTCACTTATAAAGAAACAATAGTCTTTAAACCAATACACACACAATAGTGTTTTAACCACAGAAACCGCTGTTGTTAATTAGGCATTCATGATTATTTATTAGTCCGATCAATACTCACGTCTACAGGCGTAACTAGCGGAAAATGTAGCAATTATTATAGTTATTAATATCTAAAATTAACTACTACTAAGACTATTATCAAAACCACGAGATGCTGAACATCTATTCAATGAAGCCTAAATATTAAGCGATTTTCACCGCTCTTCTTGCATTGGGCTCAATTGAATGGATGAACAATATTTATTATTCGTTAATAATAATAATACCACATCTTAACGTTAATATTAAGTTATGATAAAGTCTTGTAACTTTTTGATGTAAAAGAGAAAGGAAGGGCATGAGTAAGTGAATCACCTTCCTTTCTCTTGACGCATAGAGGAGAACAAGCTGGATGTGGGATGTGCCAATTTCTGAGTGGCTAAACTAGAGCAGTTCTAGCAAATTAGATTTTCGGCTATTATCTTTTCTTCAAAATTTTCCCCTGGCAAGTTTTCCTGCGATTTTCGAGCCAGTGCAAGGTCTAGGTCCGCTACTCCTAATAAAAAGGGCCTGAAGGCCCAGGAAAAACAGTTGAATTTCACCCTCGAACGGTTGACTAGGCAGCTAGAGTTCGCCTCTGCCATCTCACGGTCCTCCACGAGTACGGTTTCAAATCTTCGATCTCGGACACCTCGCGCTAATTCGCTTCGCTGTATACTTTAAACCAGAAAAAAAAGTAAGTCAAATTGAAATACTAAAGTGAAAGTTTTTTTTCTTTTTCTCTCGGTTTTAAATGCGCACGTGTTTCTGTTAGAGTTTAAAATTCGATATCAGTAAATATGACGTTAAGAATTTTAATAGACAAATTACTCCTCACGTAAAGTCAAGCACAATCACATTTACCCCGGATGGTACTGGTAGATCCTAGACCGGTCGCGAACTTAAACCATTTTGTCCCCTTGCTTAACCTCTAGAGTGTATCTACCTTTGCTCGTTACGGTATTGGAAACCTCTAGATCTCGCGATACGGTACGACACATCACACCAAGTATCTTCGATAAATCCGAGGCACGCTGCGAACAAGTGCATCGCATTATTACTCTACAACCACTTTGATTTAATCAAAACGGTCGCCCTCACCCACTTTTAAATACTCAGACAAGAAAAATAACTACCTTTTAGCCCCGCGTCCCACCTACGCGCCCAGTGCGAGTCCCGAGCTATTGAGCGAAAGCTTAGGCTCGAAAAGTACGTTGTGCCGACGTAACAATATCTCATCGAATTTTTTTTAAAAACGTTTCGATTCAAACTATCTTGTCAACAAGTACATTTTTGCCATTATTTTCGACAACGATTCGTCCACCAAAAGTTTTCAACCAGGAGTAACCGATCCCCTGCGAGGTCTACGAAGGCTGAGCCTAACAGTGAATTTATTGAGAAGAAATAATGTTAAGCAAATGAAATAGTCTGCAACAGGCAAAAGTCACGAAATAGTTTCCCCATCTTCGATCACCAGAACAACTGAGCTCAGCGAAACAAGAAGGTGCCCTGGATAGCAACGTCTCCCGTGAGGAGAACACCAGGAGACGTTAGAAAATAGCACTGTACAACAAGCTCTAATGCTACAGAGCATGGATGTTTTCCTCTTGATCAGTCTATTGCTACAACAGCAGGCCAGAAAAGATCATCCTAAGATATTCAGGTAATAACGTCTGCTGGAAACTTCAGTAGAGAAAGAACTTATCTCACCAGTCTTTTTTAAAATCATTGAACAGCAAACTACCTTGCCAAAAAATGTATTACAATTAACAAAGACGATAAGAACAACCCTTTAGACTCACGGAAGTTTTAACAATGCCTATAGTCACAATAGGGAGAGTTGGAGAGAAAATTTGGAATGCTTTAAATGTTTGCAATTTTCAGCGTCAAGAAATTAGCACAGAACATTTATCGAGATCAAAACGGCAGCGTCAAAATTGACAGATAAAAAATTCATTACGTGAAAGATCAGCTTTTTATTGTACCTTAACAGTATAGTTTCTTAAATCTTCTAGATTTTTGAATAGGTAGAATAATGTGTATTTCTATACAGTGTGGCAATAAAAATGGAAAGATGAAGCTCCAGGACTTGGTTGCTCTGGTAACAAAGTTGTAAGATTTGAAAAAAAAATTTTCAAGTATATGTTCTTGAATCAGTTTTAAATATTTATAGTTGTAACAAATAGCTCTTTTTATTTATCATAACGTAAAAAAGTGAAAATCTTAAGTTACATGGACTCTAAACAAAAATTTCTTTGAGTAGGACTATGTGTCGACACACTATGGTGCTCCACTCAGTAAATCTCGGGCGCAGCCAAATATGTACATCATATTTCTGCCGGCTCTTCATATTTTCAACGGTTAGAATATAAAAAAGCCTACTATTATTAATTTTGGATGAACAGGCCCTAACTTGTAATTAAATTTTCTCTTACTTTGGCTTTTTTAGCTTGACTGAATGTCTTGAAAAAAATCTGGATTAAAGTCTGGGTTAATGTCTGGCCCAAAGTCTGGCAGAAAAACTGGCTTAATGTTTGGCTGGAAGTCTGGCAGAAAGTTCGGCTGAATATCTGGCCGGAAGTCTGGCAGAAAGTCTGGCAGAAAGTCTGGCTGTATGTCTGGCTGAAAGTCTGGCAGAAAATCTAGCTGAATGACTGGCTAGAAAACTGGCTGAATGTCTGGCTAGAAATCTGGCTAGAAGTCTGGCAGAAAAACTAGCCGAATGTCTGACTGGAAGTTTGGCTTAATGTCTGTCAGTAAGTATGTCTGGAATCCTGACTTGATGTTTTGCTCAATGTCTGGCAGAAAGTCTGGCTGAATGTTTAGCAGTGAGTCTGGCTTAAAGTCTGGCTGAATGTCTGGCTGGTAGTCTTTTTAAAAGTCTGACAGTGAGTATGGCTAAATGACTGGCTAGAAGTTTGGCTTCAAGCCTGGTCCTAAATCTGGTAGTATGTATAGCTGGATACCTGACTTGATGTTTTGCTCAATTTCTGGCAGATATAATGACCGAATGTATGTCTGGAAGTCTGGCTCAATATCTGGATATAAGTCTGGCTGTATGTCTGGCTAAAAGTCTGGCAAAAAATCTAGTTAAATGTCTGGCTGGAAGTCTGGCTAAAAGTCTGGCAGAATGTCTGGCTGGAAGTCTGGATAAAAGTCTGGCAGAATGTCTGGCTGGAAGTCTGGCTCAAAGTCTGTCAAAGAGAATGGCTAAATGTTTGGCTAGAAGTTTAGGGCTTGGATCGGTCCAACGGTGAATAAAATCAGAGCGGGATTGTACTAACGGCCAACCAGGTAAGAGAAAAAGCACGACCGTTCACGACACTGCAGTTGTTGATAAATAAGTTGGATCAGTGGTGACGGCTTCTCATCAGAGACAGCTACGAGGTTGGGAGCGGGAGGGGGTACAGGTTCGTCTAATAATACAAAGTAAAAGTATAGTGTACTTACTATATTAATTATTTAAGAGTAATATATAGAAACTTATCAGAGTAAGGGATTAGTAATAATGTATTCTTTAAATTAATTAAGATTAATAAAATAGGCACTTAGTACTCGGGGACTCTTATTAAATAAAAAATAGGTTCGGGGCTTGTATTAGACCTTTAGACTTTAGTAAAAAATCAGAAACAGAAAGGAACTTTATTCGCGCCTTAAATGAAATAGAAAAAATATCACATGTAAGAATAATTGCATTACATATCAAAGCTAAATTAAAAAAAAAAATAATAATTATAAAGTTTTCATGAAAAATAAGACAGTAAGAAATTGTAAAATATTACAAATTGTTTTAACAAGAATATTCAATTAAAGATGAGCGCATACATGATTAACGTATATTGCACAGTTGATTATGTCTTTCCAAACGTTTAAACCATCGTTAAGGATATGGGATTATTTACTCCTCACTTAGCCTAACCACTCTGTCGACTATTGCTTCATTAAAAATTTATCACGCGCTCCTCTCCAGCGGGTGCAAACGGCGATTAGGAGTCAAAAACAATAAATATACATATATATGTGTGTATGTATACATTATAAGGTTGTAATGGTTCATGCCGCTTGTAAAATCAATCTCATGACAAATTGGCATTCTCAATAATTTTTTTCTAAAAAACTAGCCATTTGTTTAAAAAAAAATAGTTGCATCTTATTTAGGATAACTTAATCTGTAATAAATAAAATTCTCAGCCAATTTAACCAAGAGAGAATATCTTAAGTTTTTGTGCGGGGTCCTTTTAGTACAATTAAAAAATCTATGAACTAAGTGGATATGACGCCAGAGGCTTTCTCCAGATTTCCAACTTCTGCCACGGACTAGGGCCCACATGTCATTTTCAGTCTCAATACTTTTTTTTCACTTATTGGGTCTTTTTAATCTCGTTTAAAAGTTAACAGTACAAACATGAACTAAAATCTTTCAATAAATTTAAAAAAATAGTAAGTTCTAAGCTAATTCTCATAGTATTATTAAAATTAATTTAATTATCTAATTGTCTCTTTATGCCATTCAGTATCGAACTTTTTTGTCATTATCATTTGTATTGAAAAAGGTTTAAATAAAAAAAGCATTTTCGACCAAATTTTATGGCTTAAAATAACTTTATGGTATGGTAGCCCCTATGGAATTGATATAGAATAATCAAGTTATTTCGAAACATACATTCTGCTCTTTGGTTTGACGCTTTGATTAGCATGAAGTTAGTTTTTGTATTTTTAAAAGAACAAATTAAAATACACAATTCAGTATTCTTCAAAAACAGAAAAATTAAAGTTTTTAAGTGCTAAGAATCCAGTAAAAAGAGATAACTTGAACAGATAAAACATATGATTTTACTATATATTGACATTTAATAAACACAAAAAAAAAATATCTCTCACAAATTCTGCATTATATTTTGTAATTTTAGGATGGACTAACTCTATGCTTAAGGTCTAATCTTCGAATTACAACTTATAGTTTGTTGGTAGGTTATGAATAAAAGATAAGACTAAGTTATTTCTTACGAAGTGGGAAGATTTATAAAGAAAATCACTTTAAAAAAAATTTTTTTTTTGTATGAATGATTGTACACTATTAAGTTTAATGGCAACATAAATTACATCACCATCATTTTTATGTAATCTCATATTTATTGCTTTGACTTTTTTTTAATGATATGCAATTATTATCCTTTTTACTATTCATTTGAAACTTATCACTAAAAATAATAATTATAGTTATTTTGATCTGTAAGTATTTTTCATGATTTAGTTCATAATGTCATTGAAGATAGGAGTGGCATATGATTCTGTTCTAAATTTAATTACATCCAAAAAACTAATATGATCCAAACTATACGAAAATAACGAAAAACTATATGATTAGAAAAAACACGTATTGTGATGTCAGGCTTAGAAGTTGCACTTTAAAATTTGTCTAAGAAATTCATTCCTCTATCTTGCAGTGTCAGATACAATGTATTTTTCGATTATGAATGTACATTTTATTCTTAATTCAATGGTAAGAGGCGGAGGGGTTCTTAAGAACCCATAAGGAATTATTTATTAAAAAATTTTCTTACGTTTATTACTATTACAATAACATGGAAAATACTGACGGTGATAAATAAAAAAGAATAAAAAATTGTTTGCTTAGTGCAGCTTACTCTAATAGAACAAAGTGTGTAATAATTTCATGAAATTGCTTATTCCCTCTAAGCAAATACTAAAATAGTTTCTTATGTTGAGGCAAGAGATAAGAAAGGTAGTTTTAAACTTTTCTTCGTTACTAGTTGTACAATTAGAAAATTAAAAAATGTATGAGTAATGAACAAGGAACAATTACTTGTTTTATGATCCTTAAATTATACATATATTAACTGTGTACTATTGTTAACATATGCATTACCTCATACTAACAAAAAGTGATTTTTTTAGAAAACTCAAATAACCATTTCTGTCTCTTGGAGTAGCATTAAGCTAATTTATTTTACAGGAAGCGCTACTTCTACATTAGGTCCGAGCAAATAGGTGCTCATAAAGGAATTTCATCTTATCACAATAGTTTTAACAGTCCTGTGATCGTGAAAAAGAAGATTGTTGTATTTAATGTAGCGAAAATAATTTTTTAATAATAAAATTAATGCATTTGATAATTTTTAAGTACTTTTTTCTTCAAACTGTAATAATTTTTATTATTGTTATTATTATTATTATTATTATTATTATTATTGTTTTTTAATTTTAACAAGTCAGATTTTTTCCAACTCGACAGATGCTGACATATCTTTTCAAAATTTAATGTTCGTATGGTTATTTTATTATAATTTTTATAAGCCTAGCAGAATCTGTGCACTGATCGATGATATTGTAACTAGTTGTCTCAGTATAGTGTTCCTTTCCACACTATGTTAATGGATGTTATTACTTATGTTTAAGAATTTAGAGTTTTAAATTAGAAAAATTTGTTTTTATGCGAAGATAGAGTCTTAAAAAATGTTAGACTTTTTTTTAAATAAAATGTCGTTACCATGTTTTATGAACTTTTTTTTAATTGATTTAGCCGCATTTTTTTAAATAAAAACAAAGACACTTGGAAATCGGAACTGGGCTGGTTTTCGTCCGAGGCATCGATATATTACTGACACTTCTCAGAACAAAGATCTTATTGAAAACATACTTGTTCGGAATTTATACAGTTTATTTTGTTAAATAGTAAGCTGTAAAAATTAAAAAAATATAGTTATGCTGAAAAGTACTGTTTGGGCCACGGCGGCGGCCCTCGGGTATGAGAGAGAGATTTGATTTTGATTTGAAAGCTCATTTATTTATGCCAAGGGCATTACACCCGAATGGCAATTTTTGAAGTACAAAGATTTTATAATATTGATATTTTCGACAGTATTAAACAAAAGTTAAAGAATTTTTACAGATTTTGATTTAATTTGAACGGCGACAATTTAACATAGCAATCTATACATATATATATATATATATATATATATATATATATATATATTCGTTAATTTACATTAGATTGCACTTAATTTTAGTTTCATTTACAGTATGCCCTAGATTTGAGAAAGACATGTAATAATTAATCATAACAAAATATTTCCAGTCTTGCCATAATGACTTAGTAGAGCTTACAATCTTAAACATAAGCGTGCTTAGTAGTCAGTCCCCCTGTTTTTCTAAATACAAACGGTAAAGAGTCGTCTTAAAGACGTTCAGCGAATTAACCTGCCTAATTCTTAGTGGGATAGTATCCCACAACCGCATAAGTCTCTGCGAAAAGGCTGATGCGTATAACGATAGTGATGCAGTGGGAATCATAAATGTCGGCCGATCCGCAAATCAGGGGAGTAAGTCGAACAAGTACGAAGGCTTACCCGAGGCCAAGAGTTTATAGGCAAACACAGCAAAAAAGTACTCCCTTCTAAAGCTTGGCCGTAACCAGAGAGAGAGAGAGAGAGAGAGAGAGAGAGAGAGAGAGAGAGAAAAGGCGCCGAGATGTACGTGCTGTGGTTGCAGCGGGACGGGCTGACTCAGTCTCGAGTCAAGAGCCATCGCACGCGCATACAAGCCAGAGGTTCTGCGAGTTGAGAGAGAGAGCGAGAGAAAGCTGTTTTCAGAACGAGAGAGAGAGAGAGAGAGAGAAGAGAGAGCTGCTATGTCCCAGTCGTCGGAGACCATCACCGCGAGGAGATCCAGGACAAAAGAGAGAGTGACTGCAGAACGGGGAAGAGGGAGAGAGAGAGTTAGACAACAGCTCGAGGCCCAGCAGGACGCCATACGCTTTTGTCACGAGTCAGAGAGCCGAGAGGTATCGTATTTTTTTTTCCTCCGTTTTTCGTGCGTCGTGCTAGGGCTCACAAGCGCTGGTAGGCCTCCTGGACGAGGGCCAGTTGTAGACAGAGGACAGAGAAAGAGAGAGAGAGACAGAGAGAGCGAGTGCGAGAGAAAGAGAGACAGAGAGAGCGAGTGCGAGAGAGAGAGAGAGAGAGATAGAGGACCAGGTCACGAGAAGTTGGGGGTGCATGCTCGGCAATCTTGTACGTTGCTACTCCAAGAAAATAGTCCTGCCTTTTACTCGGGCGCAACCAACCCAACCGTGCGTAATAAGGCGACATGGCTGCATCACAACGAAGGTTGAAAATATATCACAACACCGTATTATACAGGCGATGCAACTTGATGGAAAGATAACCAGAAGGACCCATGTACACCAAACACCCATAATGAGTTATATTCACATGCTTTAATCTCCTATATAGGTATATACGTATTGTCTAAGCTAGGACTTGCGTAACATAAGTTGTATGCACGAAATTCAAAATGTCGAATCCAATATGGCGGACGAAAATGTCTATATACAATGTCTAAATATATAAATGGTTTGTAACTACAATTAAAGTTTTCTTTTTAATTGCTTATAGCGAATTTAAGGTCTGATCCATGTGTTACCATATATACGATTTAATATGGCCAAAACAATCGTAACATTGTTTGAATTTTAATACAAAATTTTAGGTTAAAGAAATGGAAGAATTACAGTTCGCTCGCGAATTTTTATCTATGTGGATTTAGATAAGAACTCAGGATCAGATATTAGATAACTTTAATCAATAACTGCTTTTCTTATTTTGCAGGCAAAATCAAAACATCTAATTATATGATAGAACATCAGTAAATTGACTTATTTTTCTTTTTTCGGTTACAGATGTAACATCCCTTTTTAAAATTAAATGTTGCATGTCCATGAAAATCTACTAAATTATATATTATCATGTATAACATACCAGTAATAGCATGGAGAGAAGTTCTAAAAATGATGAGAGCTCCTTAATAATTTTGTAAAATTTTGCTCTAGGCCAATAATAAGGTAATAGATTAAGAATCTAATAGACAGAATACTACTTCGCTGTTATCGAGATAATCATATATTTTTCAATAAGTATTTTGAACACAAAAAAAAAGTGAGTTATATATAATCTTTAATAACATTCAATAATCTCTTTCAGCTTCAGTCTGTAAGTCAGTCATATCATCACTATATCTTTCATCATAACTTTTGTCATCGTCAACTTTCTCACTGAAACAAGAACTAATTAATATGTGATGAATTCAACGATCTTGTCTGCGAGGAATCTTCTGATATCCAAAGCTGCACAACCATTTTTCGATTTTCTCATTCTTTTGTCAATCAATATTAAAGAAATGAATGGATCACTACAGTATAGGGCTCGATTGAAAATATCTAAAAATTTTGCTTTCCTGGATATTTGTCGTGCGTGTGAGGTCTGGTTCTTACGATACAACCTGTGCCATGACTCGTTCGCGTCTTTGGAATAAAAAAGCATGGGTAGTGGAAATTGGCTTGCAATGACACAGCCATGCTTTAACAATTTGTAAACAGTAGGACTCATTCTTGCAAACGGATACGTTTTGTAGTATAAGTTATACGTTTCATGTGAAAATTATTCCAGTTCCTGCAAATTTAAATTTTTACAGCATTTAAAGGCCTATAATCTGAGAGCGATATAAATTACTATTTCCAGTAAAACTCCTAGGCATTCTGCAAACATTTCTGGATATTGAAAGCATCGTCTCACGAGTTACCAGTATTCGAAGTCCCACGACCTTGCAAAATTTGATCTATGCGAACATGAAATTTTTCATAGATTTTTTCTTAAATGATGATACTTTCTTTTTTTAAATCGTCTGCAAAATAATGAACACACATTAAAACTTGTGGATTGCAAAACAATTTTATCTTAAGAACGGCGCAATGATAAAAATTTAATTAATATAAATTAACATTATTATAAAAATTCATTCATGGATGCTCTTTATTGTATATGTATCACACGAAATTTGTAATAATTATCTAAGGTCTTCATAATAATTAGGTAACAAAAAGATATTATAGAACAAAAACAAAGTTCATCATGACAAAGTAAAAAAATACTTAATCTATTGTTACGATTGTTTTGACAATATTTTTTGGTCTTGCACCTTAATTGTGGACTTAGAGATAAAATTTAAGCTGTTAAGTAGTCATTATACCTTTTTTGCTTTTTGGAATGTCCCACAGTGACAGGTTTAACTGTATCCGTTCAGCCAATCTAATTAAATCCTCTAAGGATCGTATTTTGCAGTGAAGTAAGCTCAACCCATATTTTAGTGACGATTCTGTTGGAGTACAATTGTCATCTAAGCTTTTAAATCCATAGCTACTGATTAAACACATTGGGCAGGATGATAATGACTTATTGCCGACTATTGAGTTGAGAGCTTTACCATCAAACATGGTTTTGAAGACAATATATGTCATTTTAACTGCTTTCCCATTTGTCAATAAAAAGATGTGTTGTTTAAGTATCTGTATCTCATTCTTCAGTCGACAATATTCCTGAACCGATGTTTCATCATCTTCTTTTTTGATCGCCAATCCTAATGGTCTGCAAAATCTGTAACTTTGTGGGGTCGGGTTCCACCAAAAAATCTCTAGATATAAACATCAAGAAGTAAAATTGAACTCTATCTATAATACACATAATTTACATAATAGCTTGCACTTGGATAAAGCTTTAGTTTGCTCGCTTTTGTATCTAATTCTCGAAACAAGATGAAGAATAGACAAAAATAAGACAATACTCAGACGATAAAAAATGTTTTAAACTTAAAAAGTAAAGAAAATAATATCAAGATCTTGTCAAACTTTATTTTTGTCTCAAAAGATTGTAATTGTAGAAGTGAACTTACGATATTTTAAAATATTATTAATTTTACTACTATTTTACATTATTCATGGTTTAACCAGTAGTTTTATCGGAAATAGAATTGTCAATAATGTTATGATTTATGGTTTTGTATATGAAAACATTATATTCATCTAAATTAATACAGTTTCAAAGCTCAGAAATACCTGAATTAGTTGTACATTTCAGCTGTACAATAAGATAGCTGCTTAAAAAAAGAGAATACTGAGCTTGTAAGTTCTCATTGGATTTATTTTCAAATCTTTGATGACTGTTGTTGTAACCAGAGGAGCTATTAAAACTCAGAGTTACACGAAGCTCCTAGTTCTTCAAAGCATCTTTTGACCAATCCAAAGCCACGGAGTTACATAAACGCTCTCCAGTTTTATTCAATATGCTCTGCAACGGCGTACATATTTTTACTTCAGAAATACTGCATTCATTAGGTTTGCATGCTTTCATAGCAATGCTTAATTTATCGTAACTTGGGTAAATTTGGCTGCCATGCTCTTTAACGTCCTTCACTAATGCAAGATATTTTGTTTGCTGTAATCATGTTCGATGTAAAAAGCCAATGCAGATTAGTTTGAGTGCATGTCGTCTTTTTTTGTATCAGAAAGAATGTTTGATTCATCTTCAGACAAATTATCATTATTATGTTTTTTAGCTTGTTTTAAAGCTAACTCTAACACTGATATGTTATTCTCAGCTGACGTTGCAATTTTCAATGCACGTCGATGTACAATCATTCAAGACGCACCTTCGTTGCTTCTCCGTTTTAGACCAGTATTAATGCTTATTTTTGATTTTTTTCGAGGCAGGCTGCCTTTAACATTTGAGCTCATTGTCTGTTGTAATGTTTATTGACAATAAGACTAACTGTAGGCCTATGCGAATACCCAAAATATACGCATTTGTATTCATCTAAGCAAAAATCGTACATAAAATTTTAGAATCTGAAAGCCTAAGTCGATGTTATAAGTTTCATATCTTTTCACAGTTAAAACTATTACAGAAGCAGCAAGCCTTCCAGTTTAAACCAGCATTGAAAAAAAAAAAAACGAAAAAATTTACTTGTGAAAGTAGAAACTAGTAGTAATGCATATTTTATTTGTAAAGAGTCTTTAGATTTAATTGAAGATATATTAATAAAATCCGAACCTACCAATATTTAATGCAGAGGTTGATAAATATTATTTGATTCATTTTTCGTCCTTATATTATATTATTTATTGTAAGAATATTCTGTTTGCATATCAACCATCAACGCAAGCTCATCACATAAGATTACATATTTGGTGCAAGTAAAATAAAAAACACCAAATGGTACAGTAAAACTTGCTTATTCCCACTCAAAATTTATCTTACTCTTTTTAGAATAGCAGCAAATTTTTACTAGCACTTACATTCGTTACAAGTTTATGCTGATTTTTTAATTCAGCATTTAATAAGATTCTATTAGCGTGGTGGCAGTTTGGGTACGTAGTTGTTAGAAAACAAGTTTTTTTTAAATTTATTTGCTTTATGCACAGTCATATGAATTTTTTCTCTACTAATTTTTTTATGCACAATGATCCGGGCATACCAATATGCATGATTAAAATTTATAGAGAAAAAATACTTTTCACCAACAACCATGGTCATAAACTGCCACCACGCTAGTAGAATCTTATTAAATGCTGAACTTTAAATTGAGCATATGCTTGTAACGCAAGTAAGTGCTACTATATTAAAATTTACTCAATATAATTTGGGAATGTTAGTACATAGCTTTGAGATTCATCCTAACTTGTTGTACATTTCAAATAATAAAAAACCGCTTATAACTGCTTAATTTTGAAGTAAATTCTTTCGAGTTGAAAAAAGAACACTCATGAGCGCAATCAAAAAATCTATCTCAAAAAGTCAAAAAGGTAAGTTATTTCGTATAAAGCCGTTTATTCGTCATGTGATTGGCTGGGGATGCTTACATGACCATATTCAAGAGAAAGCGTGGATAAAAAAGATAATAATATAGCTAAAGTGTTTAGTTAAAGTTTTTACGACATAGTTATGTCAAAGTTCATTGTAAAAATTTGTATATTAACTCATTCTTGACTTAATAACAGGAATAAAATAGAAAATATGAATAATCCTTAACGCACCAGTAATGCAAATACATAGGTTACGTATGATGCGTGTTTTTTTAGCTACATAAATAGCCGGAGAACGTTTCAAATTTATGCAAAATACGAGGAGAACGCATAAAGCGCCTCTGGCTTGTCTAATGAGTGATAATGTGTATTTATTTATGAAAAATACATGAAATAAATTATTTATAGGATTTTGCCATATCTAACCCTAACTTTTTATCTGAATCCACATAGATAAAAGTTCGCGAGCGAACTGTAATTCTTTTATTTCTTTAACCTGAAATTTTGTATTAAAATTTAAACAATGTTACGATTGTTTTGGCCAAATTAAATCGTATACATGGTAACAAATGGATCAGACCTCAAATTCGCTATAAGCAATTAAAAGAAAACCTTTGATTATAGTTACAAACCAATTATATATTTAGACATTTTATTTGACATTTTCATCCGTCATATAAGATTGGACATTTTGAATTTCGTGCATAAAACTAATGTAACGCAAACCCTAGCTTAGACAATACGTATATACCTATATAGGAGATTATAGCATGTGAATATAACTCATTACGTACGTTTATTGATAAAAAAAATAAATTTATTTTAATTCAGAAAAATGCATAATTTTGTCAGCCATATTGAATCAACCATTTTTTTCATTACTAGTCTTACCTTGAATTTTGTATAAGTAACTTAAACAATAACAACTTCAACAATTAAATTTAAATTTTTATAATATCCCCGACTTTTGTCCGCCATATTGGATCAGCCATTTTGAATTTACAAAAAACTTATCCTCAGGTTCATAATCAGAGACCATGAAAGCCTAACAATAAAAACTTCAACAAGTAACTTCAAATTTTTATAAAATTCCCGGTTTTTTGCCGCCATATTGGATCGGCTATTTTAAATTTACAAAAAAACTAACCTTAGATTCGTAATTAGACACCCCAAGAACCCAACAATAACAACTTTAACAATTAAATTCAAATTTTTATGAAATTCTTGATTCTTTGCCGCCATATTGTATCGGCCATTTTTAAATTTACAAAAAGTAACCTCAGAATCGTGATCAGCGACTCCAAAAACCCTCCTGTGGTAAATTTCAAGTAAATTGTATTGAAAACAGGAATTTCATGAAGAATTTAATTTTTTTATAGTAATTTTTCCAATGTTTATGATAAATTATAATTGCTTATAACAATATCACGTGGTTGCCTATAGTTTTACTGTATACCTAGTCCAATGACCTGTAAGATAAAGAAAATCATAGTGATATCTTTATCCTATCTCGAGATTTACGATTTTGATACAAAATAATGCGAATTCGCCCACTGTGCGCCATCTGGGTGCTGAAGCCAGCCCGAAAGCCCAACTGCATCAGCAATAACAGAGAGCCCTCCTTCAGATAATCATACACTCTACGTGCTACCAGGATATCAAACACCTTAGCCAAATGAGCCAGGTTGGCGATCGGGCGAGTGTCCGATGGTCCAACCGGGTGAGGCACTTTAGGAAGAGTCATGACCACCGACCTCTTCCAGAGCGCTGGGTAAGTGCATGTGGTAAACGACGTATTGAGAAGTTGGGTCAAAAAAGGGTTTGAAAAAGATAGTGATTTTTGAAAATATGCGAATGACAAGCCGTCGAAACTATGGCCCCTGGTTTTCCCGCAACACTGCATAATAGCCTGGTCAACCTCAACACACGATATGGGGGCAAACGAAAAATCAGTGGCATCAGGCAGCCGCAGCAGGATTTCCTGCAATTTTTGATCGCTACAGGGGGGGTGGGAACACGACACAGAGAAAAAGTACTGTGCCACCGCATCAGCAGATAGGGAACGCAGCGGCGACCTATGAGTTTGCTGCAGAAGACTATGTCTGCGCATAATCTGCCAACAACGGGCTGGACTTTTTTCTCTCTCCAAAGCTTTCGCCAAGAACCCATCGCGGGCAACACTAATGTCCTTCTATGGATCGGCACGCAATCAGCGGTACGGTAGACGGTGATGTGGACTCCACTCCCTCATAGGCACATAAATATCAAGCGCCTCAATCACTGATCCATGAAACTCGTCAAGGCAGGAGTCAACATCCCCATCAACGCCAGCACCATGAGGCCACTCAGCTCACCCACGCCGACCATTGGCGACATATCTGTTAAATTCCGCCGCTGAAATTTTCGAAAGTCGTGGGCCATACGAGGCACAGCCCTTCAAGTGAGGAAAATGTTATAGTTAACAATCAGATAGTCATGGCCATTTATGAAAGGCGCATCAGAAGATTGCGAGGAGAAGACTTTACCATCCGTATCCGCCGAGATCACGTCCAATCAGGTGTGGGTCGTATCGCGGTGATGAGTTGCCTCAAATGGAACGAGATATAACCAATTCTCCGCAATTAAGTTACGTAGATGAGACGAGTAATAATCCCGTCGTAACAGGTCTGAGTTCAAGTCACCGGCGACAGTAATGTTTGAAAAACGAGTGGCAGCACCCTGGAGGGCAGTGAAGAAGTCCGTAAGCACGTCACCCTTCAGGCGCCGGTAGATCGAGGCGAAAAGAAGACGGCAGCCGTCCCGCACCGAAAGATCTAACACCAAATACTCAATCTCATTTATCCTTCAAATCTGTGGGGACACGACAATACGACAAGAAATATTCTCACGAACATAGCACGCAACTCCACCGCCCTGTACATACTCACGACGTCCCCCCACCGTCCTCAAACCCCTATCGTTACGGATAAGTATATAATGAGGTATGTTAAGCAATGAGGTACATTGAGCGGGGGTCAGCCATGTCTCAGACATTGCTAGCACGTCTATATCGTAGCAATGGAGAATGTACTGAATGTCATGCAAGTGCTCGCGTATGGAATTAACATTAGAGTGAGCCACTCGTACAGGTCGATGGTCATAAACACTTGTGTGATGCGAAGAACGCAATAGTCACTGCAAGGATTCGAAGTCTGCCTCAGTGCTGATACTCTGTCGGACCGATTTTTCGTCACGCTGCACATAAACCTCACAGCCTCGGGCCCAAACAAACTTATAATTAAGGCTTTTAGCCTTGGACTTGGCCTTCATTAGGAATGCGTGCGTTAAGCGCGGGAGAAGCTCGTAAAGCTTAATGACTTCGGAACCAGTATAATCATTATATAATTGTGAAAAGCCTAATTTTCCGAAATTTTTAAAAGCCTTTAAAATATAATCGCGAGTTGCACCCGACTTTAGTATATAAGAGCTCGTGGCACCAACATCGTCACGCGCCCCACCTGCTTCTGGCGGAGTCGCTCTAGTTTTGTTAGGGAATGAGCACACCTTTAGCACGTCTGAAAGAAACCCCTGCAGCTGTAATAGAAGCAAGATTTTTTGCACAAATTCGAGCGGATTTATTTTACAATGTGTCGGCACACTCGTGATCTTAAGCTGGCAGGAAGCCGTGGGATCCCTCTGCACCTCTACCACGCCCTGAAGTGTGTCCCTGATAGGCCAATTAATCTACAAAAAGATGAAATTAGTGTTAACAGAAAACAAAAAATACGTTGATATAGAAGAAAATAATTCAAGAAACATAGCGTTTTATTTTTTCGGTTATTCAGTGGCTGAGTTAACCTACAAAATTCGTGAAAGTTCGAAAATCACTTTTTTTGCGTTCGAAAAAAAAAATGACCTCCAATGCCAAAAAGTTATAAGACAAAGTTGTAGATCTTAAAAAAATCTATCGATTGACGCGCGTTGAATATAATTTAAATGCGTAGTTGCTGAGAAAACTTGAAAAAACCATCGAAAATCGTCTTTTTTAAATTTGTTAATAACTTTTTTTCTTTTGAGATTTTAAAGTTGGTATTTGGTCAAATTCTAAGTTTTTGATTCACAAACCTTCAGTTGTTTTTTAAGCCAAAAATATTAAAAATTTTTCGAAATAATGCATTTTTTCGAAAAAAAACACCTTTCGTAAAAACTTCAATAGACGTCAGGAAATAATGCTGGAGCGATTTTTCAGGGCTTAATCTCTTCGTCTAGACTTATTCTATCATGCAATGTTTGTAATAAGTAAAAATTTTTAATTTTTGATGCCAAAATCGGACTCCGAAAAAAGTTTTTTTTTTTTTCTATCGGTTTTTTACATTTTTTTATGTATTTTGATAATTGCACGTATATAACTAACTGCAATGCATTGTACTTATTTTTATACGAATTTAAAAAAAAAAATTTTCATGATACGACCATGTGGAGCCAAGTTAGGTTTTTTTTTTTTAAAATCCCTATGCGACGGTGAAAAGCGTAGAACTCTGAAACTTGCACACTTTACTAACAAATACCCATTTTGCATTAAAAAAATTATTCGCAATCGTTAACTTTAGCGGAACGATGGGTATGATAACGTTACAGTTGAGCAGCTGAATAAGGGGAGAACATCTTTCTCTCACCACTCTGACTCCATTTTGGAGCCGTATCGGAGCGCCCGAGTAGGAGCAACCAGCCAGACACACCTCATACCAGCGGGCAGTCGATGCGTGACGCGCAAAAAGACTTAACTGTAACGTTATCATACCCATCGTTCCGCTAAAGTTAACGATTGCGAATAATTTTTTTAATGCAAAATGGGTATTTGTTAGTAAAGTGTGCAAGTTTCAGAGTTCTACGCTTTTCACCGTCGCATAGGGATTTAAAAAAAAAAAAAACCTAACTTGGCTCCACATGGTCGTATCATGAAAATTTTTTTTTTTAATTCGTATAAAAATAAGTACAATGCATTGCAGTTAGTTATATACGTGCAATTATCAAAATACATAAATAAAATGTAAAAAACCGATAGAAAAAAAAAGTACTTTTTTCGGAGTCCGATTTCGCCATCAAAAATTAAAAAATTTTACTTACTACAAACATTGCATGATAGAATAAGTCTAGACGAAGAGATTAGGCCCTGAAAAATCGCTCCAGCATTATTTCCTGACGTCTATTGAAGTTTTTACGAAAGGTGTTTTTTTTCGAAAAAATGCGATATTTCGAAAAATTTTTAATATTTTTGGCTTAAAAACAACTCAAAGTTTGCGAACTAAAAACTTAGAATTTGACCGAATACCAACTTTAAAATCTCAAAAGAAAAAAGTTAATAACAAATTAAAAAAAGACGATTTTCAATGATTTTTTCAAGTTTTTTCAGCAACTACGCATTCAAATTATATTCAACGCGCATTAATCGATAGGTTTTTTTAAGATCTACAACTTTGTTATTTAACTTTTCGGCATTGGAGGTCAACTTTTTTTTCAAACGCGAAAAAAGTGATTTTCGGACTTTAACGAATTTTTTAGATTAACTCAGCCACTGAATAACCAAAAAAACAAAATGCTATGTTTCTTGAATCATTTTCTTCTATATCAACGTATTTTTTGTTTTCTGTTAACACTAATATCAAATTTAACATTGAGCCTTCGTAGATTAATTGGCCTATGAGCTGGACATTTTCGTCACGCAAACGGCTAAGCTCGTCCATATTAGTGCTAACCTGAGTCTCAATGCGGTGTTATCGCAGACTAGTCTCAGCACTCGATCTCATGATGGCTCTAAAGAGCATAGCCATATGTTCATCCAGTGAATGCGTATACCATCCCACAGGCAACCCATCAGGTCCAATCTCAATGTCCATCGGCAGACTAGCGTCGGATGCAACGGGCCCAGTTGATTCACCCTCATTTCCGCTGAGCATCGTATTCACTGAATCCACCCACAACTAGGAAACCCACAACGAATGCCCACCGGAAACCAAGTCAACTCCACGAACGCTGTCAAACAAGCGCGCACGCGATTCCAACTGCGATTGCAACTGCGGCTGCGAAGAACTACGCGAAGGTACGTCCCTAGAGCGACGAAGAGTGTCACTGAATGAACGCGCACAGCAACTATTACTTGAAGTTGCCATCAAAAGTCGCAATACGCACTGGTTATGGAACTACTTCTGGCAGGTAGAGCAGGTCTTGCGTATATGGATTATAGGCCTTGTACACTTGCTCCAGGTAATCTGTGTATTGCTCATTAAATTTAATAGCAGAGAGACAAAATGCATTACGTCGCACGGATTACGACAGACAGCAATCGGGTAAAACTCTAAAATAGACAATGAAAGTACATTAACGTAATGCAATTACAAACGCGTTTGATAATCAAATGAATCTAACTATAATATAATATCTGTAGACGATAGCTACAACTGTGTATACGTAGACAGTGTAAACAAGCAATATATAAGTCAAACACACTTAATATCTACAACAAAATTATGGATACTCACTGGATGCATAAAAGCTATATACAGAATTAAACCTATTATAAGACAAATAACTTTTCTCCGGGAGAAATTTGCATAAAAGAAAGAAATGATGTCCTAAATGCAGCCTGCAGTAAGACAGTGATGTTTAACCATTTAGCTGAGACGATCGGTTAAGCAGGAATGGCACTAAGACTCCATTACCATCTACAGATGAAGGTACCGAAACTAAATCCAGCAGTCGGTAACTATAGACAAGGTAGGACTTGGCCCAGCCCAACTCAAACAGCCCCTGCAGGAGTCGACCCAGGAGAAGAATTATCTCCGGTCTCAGATGATCACAGGTGATCAGAGTGATCAGGGCTTTACAAAGAGTCCCAGGGCACACAGCCAGCCAACAAAGCACAGTGTAGCTTACTAATCTCAAGAAGCAGTGAGAACTTAATCCAATCACTCATGCACTAGCCTCCCAGCGACAATGTCAGGGCAGCCACACGTCGAGGTCGATCACAGCCACCAAGCCACACGATTGAGACAGCTTGCCCGACGTCAAAGTCAACAAATCAGCGCCAGCCGCACCAAGACACCAAGTCCAGCAGGCGTGTTGAGGTTAGGAAGCTACAGCTCCTTTTCAAAACGAAGATACCGGGCCCAAGGGAGAGAGTGAGAGAGAGAGAGAAAGAGAGAGAGAGAGAGAAAAGACCGGGACTAGGGACAAAAGAAAACAAAGGTAAGGTTACCGAGAGACAGTGAGAGTACGAGAAAGAGAGAGAGAGAGAGAGACAGAGAGAGAGTGCGAAGAAAATTTTAATCGGACGAGAAGGAAAAGGCAGCGGTAGAAGGGAGTAAGATTGTGTGTTTGGCAGAGAAGGGACAGGGGCCAGAGGTTGCGTGTGAGGGCGTGCGCGAGTGTGCGTGTGTGCGTGCGTGACGTGGCCAGGAGTGCGTTAGGGCAGCGGCCCCTCCTGGTCTCAGGACTTTGAACGTGCGATCGCGGTTCTCACAGTGAGATGGAGCCACTTTAGCGCTGTTAAGGAGTCTATTTGTAGAGCAGTGTGGATAGCTGTAATAAGCGATTTCCTTAACTTAACGTTATAGCATTCTTCATACTTATTTCTCTTAGTAGAACGAGATAAAATTTTAGTGCAAACTCCCCTTTTCAGGAGCAGAATCGAGGAGGACGAGGGACCCAAAAAACGCACGAGACGAGGTGTCCACTTTCTACGTATCCCTCCCCCCCCTTTTATTTTCAGGTACGAAGGCAGCATGACAGTTCACTTGATTTATAACGTCTGCTTTTATCTGCTTTTTTGTTTAAAACTCACTTGTTACCTACTACATAGTAATGTTATTACCACCAGTCATATTTCACGATTAGTTTTATTTAAAACTATAAATAAGCATCAGCTGGATCGTCATTTCTTATTCTCATTTATCAGAAATATTATTGTATAGTCTTGATTCATAAGGTATTGATTTCTATGGTTCTCGCGTTTTGTTTTCATAAGGCTTCCTCTGTTACTATTTGTCTTATAAGATAGAATGTATATTTTCCATGTATTTAATTTTTTTTCATAGTGGCAAACATGATTTTTGTAGGTTCCCACCTAAAATCCCACGTGGGGAGCCCGTGTAAAATTCAACGTGGGTCCATACATGGGATCCCAAGTGTATACTTTTCTTAAGGACATGCAAAAAGATTTTAATAATTAACTTTCTTAAATTAATGATATTAACTAGTTCAAATAGTACTAATATTGCTAGCATATTACATACACACATGCGCACAGGCGCACACGCACATACTTGGTCAGTAGAAGTAGGAAGTTCACACATTCACACTCATCAAATGTGTACACTTTCAAAGTTCTATCAATGATTTAGTAATTTATACTAAACACTATACATAAACACTGTACTCAGTCATACACTACGACATGACAATAGAAGTATATATAATACTACTTGCTGATCATACATATGTAACAGAATCCGAAGGCAAACAATGAGACTCAAGTTCCACCAAGTTTCAGTATACGTATGTATGTACATAGGTAATTACGAGCGATTCTAGCATTTTGCTTCTCAACCGAAGTGTGCCTAAAAAAGTTCTCATTCCAAAAAATTTTACAGCAGACCACGTATCAAACCCTCAGAGCAATATAATCTTCAATATCAATAACAGTTTTAATAAAAAATATATGTTTAGGACAAATGATTATTTATTAACTTTATTGTTAAATACAATAAATAAATAATATAGGAACTCATCTCATTCAGACAACATATTATTTTACATTATTCATTGAGACAAACAATCCATTCATTAGGCACTTATCGTCCTGAACAAATTGATTGATCTACTATACTCGTGTAAATGATAATTAAATAATTCTTCCTGGACTTTTCTGCTTCGAATAATTGTTGGTTTCATTATTAATATTAAAAAACATGATTGTTGAAATATTTTAAGAGACTCAACTCAATAACGTTTAACTTTTTGAAACGCAGCACCTGTACAGTGTCTACATCAAGTAAAGGCACCTGGGCATGCAGTTGAGTGTCTAAACGTAAAAATGTGTAAAACTCCCTGTAGCAAACCTACTTAACATGAAGACTAGCACCTCCCCCCGTCTCAAATTCACCCGAGACTCACTAAATAGAGCACCATCGTGTGTTGACATGTCATGTAAAATCTTTAAGTTGTTGCCGTCTGGGGTATTGTTTTATCAATTATTAATTTTTTAAATAATTATTAAATTATTTCAATTCTTTAAATTAAATTGTTTTACATAAATTTGATTTGAAACAATGCGCGCAGCCTTGATTTCAAAACTTTGCGTTTTACAGTACCACCTACCACCCGCTTGTTGGCAACTACTAGTTTCTGTCAAACATTGCAAGTAAGGAAGTTGCTTGTAGTACGTAAGAAGGGCTGCGCGTTTTCTCGTAATCATGCTCCCGGATCATTCGATCTAAGCCAAAGCTAGCTCCTCGCTCACTCAACGAGACCCACATTACGGCAGTAGTTAGATCACTAATTAATCTAAATGAAATACCTATGATTAATTCCACGTTAAACTCAGTGCAATGACTGTTACTCTGCCCACTCTCGCCATCACTATCCGCACTACGAGGCACTGTTGTCCAACTCCTGAAAGAATTTAATATAGAATTGAGGCTCTTTTAAGCTAGTTATTGCATCTCATATAAGATACTGGCTACGGGTTCTTATTGACTGCTGCGGGTCTCTGCCCAACCACCTACCAACAGCACCAGTTCTAGCGGTGACATTGGATTTCAGTAGAAGTGTTCTACCTTTTTACGCCTAGAGTCTCTAGCACTGGATGCTCATTGCTGCTCTATCTCAACGACTGATCGATACCATCGAAGACGACTCTGGCCACTCCCAGCTTACCCTCTCTGTTTAAAGCCGCCTACCCCAAAAAGGCCGTTGGTAACAATTTGGCGCTTGACGTGGGGCCATATTTAAAGAACTCTCTGTTGCTTCAAAAAGGTATCTACGAGCCAGAGAGTTTATCATCACTACTGACTGACGTACACCTAACTCGCAACCAACAATACTCTTTCTAAGTGGTAGAAATACCTAGTTTGCGCTTGACGAATCTAACCTACATGAACTCAGCAACAAGCATGAGATATATATGAACCTGAAGAACCAGCCTTTAAAACTTGTGAACACCAGCTACACAGCAGGTTTTTGCACCTTTCAAAGAGCCTTTAAAGAAAATGGAAGTGGGTATCAGCTTCTGCAATAATCACCGGTAACATAGCCACTTAAGTCTCTCGGACCCCGCTACTGTTAAAAAGCAACTTGTTTACTTAAAAAACAGAGAGTCAGCAGCTGTCATTGTCATCCTTCAAGAAATATGTAGAGGCCTTCATCAACCTAGATTAACCATCTCATCAGGCATTTTGGTCTACAGGTTGTACTACCTGAAACTACAGTGCCATCGCCCAAGCTCGCGCGTACTGAGAAGACTAACGCTCCAACTTCATTTTGGACTACGCACTACCTAAGCGCGCCCAAACAGAGGAAACAAATCGCTGTCCACACACGAACCCCGTTTCGAAACACCAGCATCAGTACATAACATCACGCTAATACTCCTCTTCAGACCCTACGCTCCAACTCCACGTCGGACACCGGAACTGAGGGGACTGATTGCCATCCATGCTCGAACACTCGTTTTGACAAACTGGCATCAGTACTTCGCATTATGCTAATAATCCTCTTCGGGACTCACGCTCTGACTACACGTTTGACGTAAGACTACCTAGGCGCGCCCACATAGAAGAGACTGACTGCCATCTATGCTCAAACAGCCGCTATGATAAACCAACATTAGCTCAGAACTCTCGCAGTATTGCCACGTTAAATAACGCAATGCTCGAAACTCGCTCAAACAGAGGAGACCTGGTCGCTGTCCACGCTCGTTCACCCAGTTTGACACACCGGAATCAGAGCTTCATATCACGCCCATGCTCTTCTTTGAGGCTCACGTTCCAATTATACGTTGGACGACGTACCAACACGAACTCGCCTGCACAGAGGAGACTAATCGCCATCTACAATCTACCACCCTTTTCGACACACCGGCGTCAGTTCAGGACTCTTGCAGCAGTTCCACGTCAGATGACGTACCACCCCAAACTCGTCCGCATAGAGGAGACTGATCGTTGACCATGCTCAAACACCTGCTTTGACACACCAGCGTCAGAGCTTCACATTACGCCGATGCTTCTCTTTTGGACTGACGCTTCAATTCCATCTCGGATGACGCACCACCTAAGCACGCTCAAACAGAGAAGACTGATCAGCGTTAACGCCCGAACCCCAATTTGACACACCGGAATCAGTACATAACATCACGCCAATACTTCTTTTTGGGCCCTACGCTCCAACACCACGTCGGACCCCATAACCAAGGGGACTGATCGCCGTCGCGCTCGAACATTAGCTTCGACAAACTGGCATTAGTATTTCGCATAACGCCGATAATCCTCTTCGAAATTCAAGCTCTTACTCGACGTCGTACATCACACCACCTAAGTTCGCCCACACAAAGGAGATTAGTTGCCATCCACACTCAAACACCCGCTTCGACACACTGGCATCAGTGCTTGGCATTGCACCGATGTTCTTCTCCAGGACTATTGCAGCAACTCCACGTCAGATGACGTACCACCCCAAACTTGCCCGAACAGAGAAGACTAAACTAAAGACTACCCCCCCAAAAAGGCCGCTGGTAACAAACTGAAAACGTTTAAATCTGTCCCTGACACTACAAAGTCTGAAGCGTTGAAGCTACTTGTAGAACTCTTAATCAATATTTTCTGGTGTTATATCAGAGACATCTTTTTTTTCACACAATTCAGTCGTTTTTGCCATCCAAGGTGAGAAAGTTGGTTTGTTATGCTTGTCTATTGAATACTATCTCGTTTTCTTATAGTGGCTTGGACGATTTTTATGGGCTTCATTAAGACCTCCGAAATTCTGGACTTATGTAACAAAACGCATGCCAAATTTATTTGTGATAACAATTACTGGTGTTGACTTAATTTTTTCGCAAATTGCTTCTGAAAATTCACCAATTCAACACCTACTTGTACGGACAGTGGTCAGAAAATCGACTATATCTTTGAATATCTTTGATCAACTTCAAAAGTTTAAAATATTTCTTGTGTATTTCTTTACAAAGAATCTAACAATTTCTTAAAAATATAGGATTAACGACCTAACTTCAGAGAAAATCAGAAGAAAAGTAAAAAATATTAATCTGACTTGCCTTGCAACATCTCCTTATTTTCACAATTATAATTTCATGGTTCTTTTCTAGCAATTTCTTGATTTTGTACTTTGATTTTATTGGAGTAACTATATTTATTAAAAAATAGCAGTTTAAAAACGTTGATTTTTAGGGGCCCTTATAGCACCACACTATAGGTGCAGTGAAGGCCGCTTAATTCGTTGAGCGGAAAGTATAGAATTCACTAATGGAAGAGGTTACATGATCGATTCGATTCAGCCAATGGAAATTTAATGTATGAATTCCCCACTCAACGATTTAAACAACCTCCACTGCACAGCTTTACTGATAGGTTCAGCCAGCGCAGATCTTGGCGAGAGTCAGTGATTCCTGGTTGAATGCTCAGAATCAAGTGAGTAGTACTATAGAGAAGTATAGGTGTCCAGGGTTCTCAGCCTTGCATCGAACAACTCCGCTTGTGACGTCTGCTAGTGAATGATCGACTAAATGCAATAATGACTGACTTAATATAAAATTTGTAAGTGGACTAATTGTTGCCAGAAATAGTAGTAAAAATGTATTTGTTGGTAAAATTGTTTAATATTAAATGGCTCTAAAAATAACCGATAAGATCTGTGATGGTTGTTAGACCAGGTGCGAGAGAGAGAGTCCAAGTTCCAGTACATCCTATTTCTATTGCAAACGATTCTAAAAAAAAAGCACAGTCTATCGATTAGTCCCGATTTGGGCGCTGTTCCAATGTTATGCACACATCGAATAACCAGGCCCACTTACTTCTATTGCAGGTAGCTCCGATTTCACTTCTAGCTATCTATCGGATGCTAATGAACTAAAGTAAAAAGCTAGTGAATTTTTTAAAAAATTTGAAATTGTTTACTCACATTGTTATTTAGGGGTTGGCGAAACCGCTACGGTCAGTGTGGTGCAACCACAGCTGAATTAAGAGAATGTACGGAATTCTGTACCCGAAAATTATAGTAATTATACTTTTATTGAAATTAATTTGTAAAGTTAAATTATAAGTTTTGTATCATTAGTCTTCTTCATTTACTTTTAATGTACATCATTGTAACAAGGCAAAATGGCCTCCATGTTTCAAAATGCTCTCGCTGATGCAACGTGTATACAAGAAGCAGAAAGTCGAAGCTGAAATTCAAAGTTTTTCCGAATTTGTTTGTTTTTTGGAAGCTGTATATACGCTGAAAGAAGGAGAAGAGGACGCCAATGGACAACCAGCTGAGTTGCAGAGACACAGCAGCGCCAGCAGAAAAGGACAAGGAAAAAGCGAAAGCGACTACCAAGACACAGCAGCTGCTATGTGGAGAGTGAGTGCGAGAGGAGATCCGTGGCAGCAGTGGCGGCGGTCATTAATTGAGCGAGAGATCGTGAGTCAGTCTGGAGTAGAACCTTGAGTGAGAGCTTCGGTAACTTTACGGGTTTTCGTGGCGAGAGTTAAGAGAGAGAGTGAGAGAGAGAGTTGAGCAAGTTTTCAGGAAAGGTGCGTAGAGTGTTGAGAGAAGAGAGAGGAGTGTGCGTGCGAGTCTAAAAGCTGCTGTGTTTTCCCAGGACAAGGAGGTCTGCAGGTGAAGGACTACGGCCGCTGAGAGAAGAAGAAGAGGGTAAGAGAGAGAGAGAGAAGAAAAAGGTTCAAAGCCGCAGATCGAACGACGGAACGACCTGCTCGAGGACACTGGACGACATCGCGCCGGGTTGGACTCACGGACGCTTGACCAGGAGGTTTGGCTGGAGAAAGAAAGGAGTTGTGTGTAGCGTAGACAGTGCGACAGAGAGAGAGGGAGAGAGAGTGAGAGAGAGATTGTAGTGTCGACAGTGTGAGAGAGAGAGAGAGAGAGTATACTAGTGTGTGAGATTGGGGACGGAGTGTGAGTGTGTGCATAGTAGTGTCGGTCTAGGACGAGCAGGAGCCCCTCCTGGTTCAGGACGAGCCTGGTGAACGTGCTCTCGCGGCTCATGTGGTGCGAGGCCGAGGACGAGGTGAAGCGTTGTGTTGTGTATCGTGAAGAAAGATACTGTGTATTAGTGTTAAGTGTTTTAAATATAAAAAATAGTGAAAGTTATTTGTTTGTGCGTTAATTATTAGTTCTCTTCGTAAAACGGGACAACTCCTACGCCAATCCCCCTTTTTCAGGAGCAGAAACCCAAGAGGTGAGAGGAACAAAGGTGACAAACGTGATCAAAATTTGGCAATGCTGCATTGGTGCCTCTTTTCATTTCAGATCAAGGAGTAGTGTTACATCATATATAATATACATTTTCATTAACATAAATCTTTATTTGCTACCTTGAAAATTTCTTTGTTTATATAATGAAAACGTATTAATTAAATAACAACACTTATTTAAACGATTCGTAAGACTCTCAGCTCCCATTGGCTGCAGCTAATTAGCACCCTGGGCGAAGTCATTTGAAGTTAAATATACTTTAAAACAGAAGAATTTTAATTTTGACAGACAAATTTGCAATCAGACGCATGCGAATGCTTGTCTCTCCTCTCGACTCTCTCAAGTTCGAGTTTATCAAATATAGCTATTGCGTATTCAAGGGTACAATCCCGATCAGAAATCTTAATAGGGCGATTATGAGTACCTCTTAAGGTTAACCCATTAACCACTGGAGGGCCTAGCAAGGCAGTATCATCACTAACCAAAAAAACAAACGTTTAAGATTATTGTCAGTACTTCAGTGTTTTAGCCCTAGAGGAATATTAAGTGAAAAATAGAGGAATCAAAGAAATTAGGATTTTAAACACTTATTTCATTATGATGTAGATTTTCTGCTACTAAAGATTCTTGTTTAAATTCATCGATAATTGTATGAAAATTTTCACTATTATTTATGTCACTATTTGTCAATAAATCTTGTCGTTCGCGTTCAAGTTGATCAACATCCATAAAATAATGTAGTAGAGGATAAGCTACTGTAATGTCATCTTGCATGGAAATATCCATTAAGTCGGAGCTATGTGCTAGAATCACACTATTATTATATAGTTGAATACACTTTGCGTCGCGATATTTCTTAGCACTTTGTTTATTTAAGTTAAAAGACTATTTCATTTTATTACTCATTTTTAGAAAAAAATTCTTATTTACTACTAAATTATAAAACTAATACAGTTGCAATATTCCGGACGCGTTCGAAAATTACAATTTGTCGGTAATTTTCGAACGCACCGTTTCTGTTTAACTGCTCCGAAAAATATATTTACATGTGATAAAATTAGGTTATTGAGGTAACCTCGTGAGGGCCTTCAATGCACCGCATGATGCACTTCTTGAGGCACTACTGAGAAAGCCAATAGAGGCCCTCTTGGACTATTGAGGTAGCCCCTTTAGATTTCTGATCGGGATATGGGTTATTCACTGTATATACATTGACAAGCTTTACCTCTCATAGTTACTTTGTATATTTATATGTGTATTATTTTCATCTTTTGATAGTAATAGTATACGTACTTAAGTGTGGTTAGTGTGTAAGTAGAGAGAAAAAAAGAGTATAAAGTATAAAGAGAAAGAGAGATCGATAAGTGGCTTGTGAGAGAGAAGATAGATCCAACAGCAGCGCAAGAACGTTTGACTACCGAACCATCAAATATTCGCTTTGAGCGCAATTCCGAAATTGCGCCCCCACTGGGAACTTTGAGAACGATTGGTCGTTATTAAAAAAGGACAGTACTATGCATTAATTTCCACATGCTTGTAGAAAAGCGATATTTAAGGTTTGGCCACCAGGTAAATGGAGCTGAAAGCTCGATTTCATAATAATTACCTTTTTTAATGACGACCAATCGTTCTCGAAGTCTTCAGTGGGGGTGCAATTTCATAATTGCGCTCAAAGCGAATACCTGATGCAATGCTTGCTGTTGAAGTAGGATCGCAATCTTCGGAACCGTGCAGTAGTTTAGTTACAGATGCAGACGATTCAAAAATCAGTAATTTAGGTAAGCTCCTTAATAATATGACTTTTTTTAACAGATATGGTCTTTATTTAAAATACAATTGTAATATCCATAATTTTGAATAAGTGAAATACTTTTTTTAGCAAAACCAAAGAGTCTAGAATCTTGGAAAAATAGATTTTATTGGGTTATTTATCATGAAGCGAAAAACGGAGTCATCTGTTCTGTCTGCTCTGAAGCTATTAAAAAGAAACTACTGATGTCCACTGATAAATCTATTAACGTTTCTAAAAAGGCGCTTTTGTTGACGATAGGTTTTGCACATATAAGAATGTGACCTTGTTATTTTCAGCTAACAAAAAAAGTCTACTCCATCGGGCATGTTTATCTCAATGGCTCTCGTCGAAGAAACAAAGTGTAGTTGAGCACTTAAGTTCTGCTAAGCAAAAAGAAATGTTAGACAGTCTTATAGCGCTAAAAACCAATTTTACATCCATCCAGTATTTGACAAGGCAAGGTCTCTCTTTGCGTGGCCATGACGAAGAAAATTTTAATCTGCACCAGCTTTTAGCATTGAGAAGTGTAGGTATTCCACAATTGAAAGTTTCGTTAAAATGAAATAACTATAACTGGCTGCACCATTCTGTTATTGATGAAATTGTAGCTTTGTTAGCTGATGAGGTAAACAAAAAATTGTAAACGAAATTTTGTTAGCTCATCATTATGCAATAATAATAGACGAAACTTCAGACACTATTAAACTTAAACAAATCTCTGTTTTTTTACGGATGGTTGATAAGGATTTAACGATTAACGAGTTTTTTTTTTTAATTTTATCTATACTCTGAATACGAAGTCTGAAACTTTGCTTGGCTTAGTTTTAAAGTTTTTAATAGACAATAACTTCGATATAACAAATCTAAGAGGACAATGTTACCATGGAGCAAGCAATGTAAGTGGACGAATTAGTGGTTTCCAAACTTATATTTACGAAGTAGAGCCACGTGCATTGTTTGTCCATTGTCCAGCGTATACATAAAATCTATGTATTCAAGACTCGCTGGAAGTAATCGTGGATGTCAGAAATGTTATATCAATTATAGAAGATGTCATTAATTTTACAAGGGTCTTATCGAAAAGAGTGCAAGAGTTTAAATTTATAAAGCCCGAAGGAACGCCATCGTTATCACTATTTTTTACGCCAGGTATGCGTATGTTATAAATAAAACAAATTATTTTCAAAGTATTAATAAACAAAGTGGACATTTAATTAATGCTTATTAAAGTTTGAACCATGATGATTTCGATGTTAATAATTATTATGTTTATTTTAGGTGAACGATGCGCATAAAATCTTTGAAGTCTATATTTGGTGGAAATTATAGGGCTACTATAAATTATTTAAAGAATAAGGCCTGTGATCGTGAAATTGATGCGACTATACGTGCAAAATAGCAAGGCTACGTCATGAGACTTTAATCTTTTGATTTTTATTTAACGTTATCGATAATTATATATATTTTTGATCAGATTGAAATTATAAATATTCAACTCTAAAAGAAAGAATTTTGTATTAAGGAAGCACACGCGATAGTGCTAAATATTGAAGATAATATCCAAACAATGGGAAATGATAAAATTTTTTCGAAAATTTAGGATAGAATAAAAACAGCAAGGACAAATTTAAAAATAGAGAAGCCATCTCAGCCATATGCCAAACGTAGAAGGAATGAACCTAAACGCTCAGAACAATGTTTCCAGTCTGAAAGTCATGTTTTTGCTAGTCAAGAGGAGCGTTATAAAAAATTATATTTTGAAATAATTAAAACTGCGATCCAGTTGTTAACAAATAGGTTTGATAGTAATGCAATAAATTTACTAAACAAAGTTGAAAATTTCATCATCGGAAAAGAAGATGACGATTCTATAATTTTAAATTTGTATGTCATAGATAGCAAAAATTTGAATGGTAGTAAATTTAAAATTGAAAGAGATTTATTTTTAAGTGCTATGAATAATGATCAGAAATTTAAAAAGTTACTCACTGACTGGAAAACAAAAAAAAATCTCGAGGTTTCCAAGGTTTCCGAAGTAAAGACTAGTGCAGATTAAAGATTCCTTCAACCCAAAGTCGGCGACGAAACAAAAATAAGTTTAAAACCAAATATTACTTATTTAAAAAACACATCATAGATAATAAGGCCAATATTTCCTAATGTCACAAAATCGATGAAACTTTTAATGACAGTGCCAGCATCATCGTGTACTATCAAACGCTCTTTTTCTGCTCTAAAGCGATTGAAATCATACCTGCGATCAACGATGTTACAAAAAAGGCTGAATTATTAAAGTATTTTTAATATACATAAAGTAATTTAAGAGGGTCTCAGAGTTAAAGTATTACTAAATAAGTTTATTACTGAAAATAATATTAGATGTCAAACATTTGCTATAATGCAATAAAGTTCTCTTTACAAAGTAAAACCATTTATTTTTCATGACAAAGTTGTAAGGCAACTATCTGTAAAAATTTATTTCACTCAACAGTTTTATTATACAAAATAAAAATAAACTCTAAGTCATAAATAAAAATTATGTTATTTCAAACTGAGGGGGGGGGGAGGTTAAAGGAGACTCCATACCTAAAAATAATGTAACTTGTCACTGCTGTCGTTATTAATTTTTAAAGATAAAAACTGTACAACACGCATCCAGATGGTGTCAAGAACCAGTATGCAAAATTTCAGCACGATCGGTTAAGCAGTTTTTGCGGTTGGTGATTACAACGATTTTTGTGACTTTGTTTATATATTAATAAAAAATAAGATAAGGTTAAGTGTTAATCACGCTAATGTTTTTTTTCAGCTTACTCAAAATGGCATCAGTTTTAGAATCCTGCGAGCCGAGTTTAAATATTTGATAAGACAAGTTAATCTTACACTTATCATAATAAATAATTATTAACTGGTTAATTTTCCATAATTTACCTGAACTTAAGGTACTTTGAGTCATATTCTGATGTTCAAGAAAATTACAATTTCGAATATTTGGTTTATATTCAAGTTTTTATTCCTCCACTAAATGTTTTATTGTATATAATTTCTGTTTAGCTGTACGAAATTTCTCCTACGCGTATTTTATTGAAACACAACGTTACAAATACTTATTAAAATAAGTAGAGACCTTATAAAATTTCGTATGTTTTATTAAAATTAAAGGATTACCTTCAGCAACGTTCCTTTCCATGATCCTCTTGCTTTCTTGGATCCAGCGAGCTGTAAAGCAAATATATTAAAAGGTCAATCAGATTTTTATGTACTTCAATATGCTTAAAAATACAATTATATTATTATTGCATACATTTTTCTATTTGAACAAAAA
The DNA here is from genome assembly GCF_036245765.1 of Copidosoma floridanum. Lineage (NCBI taxonomy): Eukaryota > Metazoa > Arthropoda > Insecta > Hymenoptera > Encyrtidae > Copidosoma > Copidosoma floridanum. The sequence continues at coordinate 2,627,427 of NW_028321909.1, forward strand.
AAAATAGTCTAACAGTTAAGATGCGTTAAAGATTCAAGATAACTATCTCTTAACTTAGTCATGCTGTGTGCTCCTTTTTGTCGTTGCATTGGCATAAAAAGTATTTTGTAATTTACTTGCAAATGATAGTTCTCATTTTTCCTTAATATGAAAAAATTTCTAACACTACTCTTAATACAATAGTGTTAAGATTACTTTTTAATGTGGTCCTTAATAACACGCTAAATTTGAATCCATTAGGAAATTTGCTTTCGAATGACGGTGATTGTTGAGAATTGCGTAATCGTGTTAGCGGCCAAGTATAACAACAGGTTTTGACCCTGGCCAAGCACTGGTTTACCTTATAGTAATTTAAATATTTTGGTCACATTAATTTTTTTGCAGAGAATGCAACTTAATTGTTGTAAACTATTTTTCTAACATTTAAAAAATATGTTATCACGTAGGTTATTTAATGACGATTTATATAATCTTTATTTAAGGTATCGAAAGCTTTTCTAAATTAAGATAAACGAAAGAAAAATTTTTGCCGTTGATCATAAACTGTTAAATAAGTTATGTAGCTGATAACTGCATAGATTAAAGCTATTTTTTTTAATATTTACAAAAAATTGTGTCCACTAATAAAACTTTTACTTTGTTTTAACACATTGTTTCAACTTTGTCCGGAAAAAACTTATTTAGTTGTTTTAGTATTGGACTGGCCAATTAAATTGCAATAAAAAAATGTTAGTGACGGAGTTTGAAAGAAGGAGATTATTTTACATTTTATTGCTTATTCATTGTTGCGATTTGTTATTTTATACCACGCTCGTCAGTATGTTTTTTTTTTTTTTTTTTTTTAATCTTGCCTATTTTCAAGATAGCACAAGCATCGTAAAAGTAGCTGTGCAAGGCCATTTTATGGTTTGTTATATTAGGGTCATTTGGGGCGCCTATTCTTTCTCACTAAATAGTCAAACAGTTCCGTAAAAGAAGTGAAGCAAGGAGTAAAAGTTAACCAATTGTATGCTTTCAGAACAGAAAATTGATTATTATGAGAAGTAAAAAAAGTAATTTATGGATATTTCAATTGTTTGTTTTTCATTATGACAGCTGACAACAGTAAAAATAAATTTTTTTGATGCCATTTTTCTTAAAATAAAAAACAAAAAATCCTTTGTAGGTATTTTAACGTAAAATTTCGAATAGCTTTGCGAGCTTACTATTTCCTACCTAAGGCTTTTTCAAGAAGCTGGTGTGCCCGTGGTAAAAAAAATAGGATTCGCTACATAAGTGCCGTAACTTCGTGCCTACTTTACGTCCCTTGGATATGCTTTGCAGGTCCCTCAAGCTGAAAAATAGATCCAGAGTCGACTTATCCAACAAAAACTGTTTTTTTTTTTTCTACAGGCACAGAGTGCAACCGCCACTTTGCACCTTTAGGCCACACTGTTGACAGAAAAGTTTTTTGCTTTTTTCAGGTAGTCTCTAGGGCTCGGAGAAATTGACTGTGTAAAAAGTGGGCCCAAGGGCACAAAATTTCACTTTGCACACTTTGAAAGATAAACATTATACGCGACTTTGGCATCGACATACAACAACCGTACTTTTTGGGTGTTTATGTTCGTACTTAGTGCCGTAGTAACATAATGGTGGAAAAAACATAAATCATATGTGTGTTTGTTTTAAAGCAATCCGCAGCACTCTTTTTCTTTATTGCGTATTTTTATTATCATTTCACATACGCTTAAAGTATATAAGTCTTTTTGTTTCTACCTACAGGACATAGTTGCCAGAAAAAACTTCCTCTAATAATATATCAGGTTAAATTTTATGTAAACTAACGGAAACATTATTCTTTAATGGTTTTACATCAATTATCTTTATTAGTTTATTTATTTGGTAATACTTGTTAAACACAATTTTTCGTCATTCCAAAAGATTTAATGTTTTAAATAATTTCTATCACTAATAAAATATTCAATAACCTGTCTTAAAATTTTTTAAAATTTTTCTAAGCCTTGTAAAAGTGAAAGAAATTGCAAAAATCGAAGACAATTGACAGTTTCTTAAAAACCATTAAATAAATAAATAAAACCAATTAGTATCAGACTTACCAAGTTTTGTAACATCTTTAAGGATTATGTCCAATACCAAAATAACTTAGATTTTTCAAACTTAGTTAAGTTTCTAAGCTTGATTAATTTTTTGATAAGCTTACATTTTACCAAATATTAGCATTAATGTACAAATGTCATCTAAATTCAAAACTTTGTTGACTTTTCCTTTTAATCAAATTTTTTTTGTTAGTTAAGTTTCTAAACTTGATTAATTTTTTGATAAACTAACAAAAAAAATTTGATTAAAAGGAAAAGTCAACAAAGTTTTAAATTTAGATGACATTTGTACATTAATGCTAATATTTGGAAAAATGTTTGCTATTACAGTACACATCATAGTTTTTACGTTTGTTAAATTATTTATTAAAAACAAGAAATTAAGAAAAAAAAAAAAAAATCAAAAGAAACAAAGCAGGGGGTATCAATGGGTCATGAAATAAAATTATTGGAAATAAAATTTGAAAAATTGAATAAAATGAAATGCATTAAAAAAACAACAAGGAATGAAGATAACACATAAAAAAATACAATGGAATGACAAAAAAAAATTAAATCAAAACTGGCCTACAAAAAAGAAGAATTAATAGAAAAATACAAAAAGAAATGTAAAAAAAGAAAATACAAAAAAATTTTTTAAAACGTGATAAAATAAAATAATAAAAAATAATGAAATAAAACGAAGCAAAATATAAATTAAATATAAAAAACCATCGAAATGAAATATAAAAAAAAAAAATTAAATTAAACATAAAAAACAAGAAATGAAAAAAAAAAATAAATTAAACAAGAAAAGAACAAAAAAAAAAAAAAAAAAAAAAAACAAACCAGGGGCTATAAATGGGTCATGGGACCAACGGTAAGAGTAAAGTTCTTTAAACATTATATAAGTATAAAGACAAACTATTTCTTAGGTAACAAGGGGGTTACGAGACCCATAAGAAGAACAAAGCTCTCTGAAAATTAGTACTGCATTTATGTAGTTCACTAAAACAAAGACTTAAAGAACGAACAAAAGAAATAAAAAAATCGAGTTTAGTACTCACGATGGTTGAACTTTGTGAGTTCTGTATTTATGAATGACGTACTCTAGTAGTGCATGACGTACGTCCTTTGAGTTTTTGTTTTAGTGAAATATATGAATGCAGAACTAATTTTAATAGAGCTTCGTTCTTTCTATGGGTCTCGCGACCCCCTTGTTACCTGAGAAATTGTGTGTCTTTATACTCATCTGATGTTTTAAGAAGTTCGTTCTTTCTGTGGGTCCCATGACCCATTTATACCCCCTGGTTTGTTTTTTGTTAATTTTTTTTTTTTCCCTTGTTTTATTTATTTATTTATTTTTTTTTTTCATTTTTTGTTTTTCCATATTTAATTTAATTTTTTTATTTTTTATATTTCACATTTTGTTAGTTTTTAATATTTAATACATATCTTATTTTGTTTTATTTCATTATTTTTTAATATTAAATTTTATTACTAAAAAAAAAATGTTTATGTATTTCCTTATTTTTATTTCTTTTTATATTTTTTTATTTAATCTATATTTTTGTAGGCCATTTTTTATTTAATTTTTTTTTGTCATTCCATTGTATTTTTTATGTGTTTTTATGTTCATTTCTTATTGTTTTTATAATGCATTTTGTTTTATTTAATTTTTCAATTTTTTTTCCTAAATTTTTATTTCATTTCCTTTTTCAATTTTTTTGTTGCATCTTATTTTTCAATGTCTTTCCGAAATTTATTCCCTTTTTTTGATTTAATTTTTTTATTATTTTTCATATTATTTTCCATTTTATTTTTCTTATCATTTTATATTTATTTATTTTGTTTTTTTTTAATGAACTTTTTTATTTTGATTCAATACCTTTTTTTTTCTTTTTATTTCTAATTGTTTATTATTGTATTTTGTTTAAATTTTTTTCATTTCATTTTTTTTGTCACGTACAGTATGTAACATACTACGTGGGATGGGCCTCAGCTATTAGTATTAGGAAGGAGCACAAGTAGGGAAGAAAGAGCATAAATAGGCCCGCAGCAGTGGCCACAGGGCTCTTGATCGTCGGGACTAGAAGGAGGATAGTCGCAATAAGTAACTCGGGACCGCAAAGTGCCTTCCCTCAAGGAATATAGCAATAAAGTGATTGATTGAGTTTAGCCGCCACGTTGTTATTAAGCACCCCGAACCTTTAGAATCCTACGTAACAGTTTTGGTGCTAAGTGTGGGGTAGGTTTTGTCGCGAAATAAAAATTTTTTCTTACACGTGATATTTCGGAATTTTCGGGCAACAATCGGGAAGCACACATAGTGCAGTGCAACAACAGGCGCAGAAAATTCAAGGCAGTCACCTGCAGCTACTATCGAGTAAGGAAGGACTAGAGTCAACATCCAGTTTCAAAAGGAACCATTGTAAAGAGGATGACTTGGAGTATATTGGCGCTTATCGTTTTGTGCCTTCTGTCAGAGTAAGTAATATCTCTTTTTATCCTCCCAAATATATACACTTATTGTCCCTCGGGGTTTTTTAGCTAAGGAAACGACGCACAAAATAAAATAATACTTAACCCGAATACGGCTAGTTCCGCTCGTTTTAGAAGCCAGTAAAATAGAAATACAGAATCGAAAATAAAATAGGGATCCTTTTTGTTCTATTATTTCTTCGTGCGTGGACTAAAATCAACTAATATAATTAAAATCACATCACTCTAATATAAAAAAAAAGGGGGAAAGAAATAATTATGTCTGACTACGGGGAAGAGATTGATAACGGTAGGGATGGTTTAAACGAAACTTTTTCCATGACACAGGAAGATTCAGATACAATAACGGTTATGCTTGAACACGACCCCAAATCGTATGCACTCTATGAGAAGATGGATAAGAAAAATCAAGTTCTTATGTTAAAGATATTTAAAAATATAAAACTAAAAATTTAATTTAAGAAAAATCCTAATACAAAATTAGCAGAGCCAACGAATGAAACAGCAGAAATAGAGATGTTGGAAATCGCACCAGAAAAATCAGAATTAAAAGAAAATGCAATTAAGGAGAACATAGGGGTAGACAGGAAACGTGATCAATTAGGCGTGGAAGGGCTAGGCAAAACGAGTTGGCAGGAAAAGTATACCAAACGCCGAGCCTAAGAAAATACAAACAGTGAACAACCTTTTATACCATTCTGCAATTGGCTACCTCTGCATTCAAATGACAAAAATTACAACTACTATACATCAAACAATAGGACAGATAGGCTGAGGTTTGGATACGAAGAAAATCATAATGACGCGTATACAAATACAGAATACCTTTTTCCTGCATGTGACTGACCAACCGAGCTGCCGATAAATAATCAGGCAGAATTTTTTCAAAGGATACAAAGTAACATACGCGATAACCCTCAGCATGAAACCATGCAATTTTTTCCTAGTAATAGGCAACAAACAGGGGTACCGTTAGCCTTAGGCTCGAATCTTAATATATTAGGCTACCTAAACAACGCAGTAAATGGTATACCACTGTATAATGGAGACCCCGTGCAGTTTCCGTTATTTGAGCAAATGGTTAAAATGATAAAGGGAACAATACCTGTCCAGTATGAAAAATATTTCATAGGACTTTTGGGAAATAAATTGCGAGGCATAGCGGACGATCAATTCTGCACGTGATTATCGTTATTAAATTCAATTGACGAGCTTCTGTCGGCTCTGTCATGAAGATTCAATAAAATAGGAGGAATAGAGACACTTTCAGTGGAGCTTAAAACTGTCACGCAATGGAATAAGAAATTAATTATGGAATATTGCGGGCGAGTCCAGCGACTATACAATGGGATCATGATGGCACATGAGGCGAACCTATTCTTAATGCGGGCCGAGAAAGATGCGTCGAAAAAGAGATCAGACGGTGAATCAGTGAGGCAGTTTCTGTACGGATCAAAGGCACCGTATAACTGGAACGTCACAGGGTTCCAACCAAAAACGCTAGAGGAGGCTATTGAAGCTGCCATTACTGTAGATAATGAATTAAGCCTCCGCCGCTCAATGATAGTGCAAAAGAGCAGATTAAGAGCAAATAACGCCGAGAGACGGTATGACGCCATGGTGGGCCTTATCGGTAGCGACGCACCCGTGGGAAAGTCAGATACGGACGAGTGGGACGGTGTGGCTGATGTAAAGTACTGTTCGTATTGTCGAGAGCACGGCGCCCATTCTACTAGTGGATGTGAAAAATTGTGGCAAGATGCAAAAAAAAGAATAATAAAAAATCCTAACGTTGATGAAGAACCAAAAAAAGAAACAATAAAAGAAGAAGGATGATATGATAGGAAAGTGGCGTATAATGATTATCACCGTCAGTATGGAAACGATAGGATTTTTGATCGACAACAAGGGAATAATGGTAAAAGGCCTTACAATCAAGGGAATCGCTATCAGGGATGAATATATAACTACGATAGTAATAATTATTATAACAATAATAATAACAGTAATAATTATGATGGAAATAGTTACAATGACAGAAAAGTAGGTCATAATTATAATAGATATGACAACAGCAAGGACGATTATCGGGCCAGGCGAAATAACTAATACTCCAATCAGAATAATCAGGATAACCAGGATGATTATAGGAGAGATAATCTTAATGGACAAAGTGCGAGGGTAAACAGCTCGAAAACTGGGCATTTAAACTCGCAGTATGTTCGACGCGATCCCTAATCGTCGGGCATAACAAAGCAATAAATGAAGAAATTTATGAGAGGAAGTTAGGAGTGTTAGAGGAGGGTATGGATAATGACAAGCATAAGGTATCGGAGACTTATGCCACGACGCGTGAAAATTCTAAGGCTGAAGAAAAAGATGAGCAGCAGCTATCTCGCACAGTGAAAATAAATTTATCGAAAATAGGATACACACCACCCACAGTAATTCTAAAAAGCCCTTATATAAACGAAGGTGCGACGTTTTATGCCGATACGGGCGCGGAAATTTCAATAATTAAAGAGAATTGTCTCGATATTGGAGTAGCGGTAAATGGTAGGGAAAGATTAAAAATAAAAGGCGTAACGCACGGAGCTCGCCAAACTTTGGGATCTACAAGATTACCCCTAGAAAACTTTATGTGTACCCTACACGTACTCCCCCATGACTTTTCCATAGAGGTGGAAGGAATCATAGGATGGGATATTTTTAAGTTGTATAACGGTCAGATAAATGCCAAAGACAACACACTGAAGTCGAATGGAAAGAGAATTTTGCTACGAGAATCAGAAAGTTTTGAAATTGTGCCGAAAACGAGGCAAGTTATATATACGTATATAAAAGAGTCGCACAGGAAAATTAAAGTGGGCTGGATCCCACTACAAAAGCTTACAGAAGGTATTTTGTTCGGTAATTTTATCGCAACGAAAAATAATGGTAAGGTGTATGCCGAATGTCTAAATATATCAAATGAAATAATAAATGTACCAGTCCCAGTGGTGGACCTTTTAGAGTTTGAGACGACGAAGAAAGCTGACTCATCGGACGTCAATGGGGATGACGTAGAAGCATTAGAAAGAGCCTTTGTACAGATGTTTCGAGGAACTGAAAACCCTGAAGAGAATGGAAAACTAGGCAATGAGATAAGAAACGATGCCAGCTGCACATGTTTGAAGAAAAATATCGTGGGAAACGTGGGTTGTGATAAGGACGGCCGTGACAACGAGACTACTCAAATACTTGGGGAAAACATTAAAACAGACGTCCTAAGTTGCAGGAAAGCGCGAGTCGACAAAATAATGGATTAAGTCGACATATCGGGGTGCAACAAAGAAGAGAAAAAACATGTGCGAGGGCTTATAGAGGTTGACCCGTACGTTTTTGGACTCGACGGGGAACAACTGAAAGCGACGAATCTTTTAAAACATAAAATAAACACGACTACGGATAAACCGAGAGTAACGAAGCGGTATAGATATCCGCCAGCTGTGAGAGAGCAAATGAAAGTTGAAATTAAGAAATTACTTGAACAAGGCATAAAAGAGCCTTCAGAGTCACCGTACAGCTCAAACATATGGATCGTACCTAAAAACGCAGGACCAGATGGCGAAAAGCGCTGGCGGGTAGTAACGGATTTCAGGCAACTCAACGAGATAACAATAGGCAGTTGTAATCCACTTCCCTTCCAGAGTGATATACTGGAACATCTGGCGACAGCACGCTATATTACAGTGGTAGACTTGAAGCAGGAATTTTTTCAAGTCGAAATACATGAAGACGATGCTCATAAAACAGCGTTTTCGGGACTGGATGGGCATTACCAGTACAAAAGAATGCCAATGGGTTGCACGGATTCTCCGAACACGTTTCTAAGAGCAATAACGCTTGCACTGGCAGGGCTGCAGGGCCATGAGGTAGAGGTATATTTAGACGATATAATGGTGTTCGCGTCGAATCTTAAAGAACATTGCAAACGCTTTATAAGGTTGTTAGAGCGATTGTCAAGAGCAAACCTTACAATTGCAACGCAAGGCTGAGAACACCGGTGACCGATGACCCTATATTACCCTCTTGACTTTAAGCATTCAACCAAGAATTACCGATCCTCTCAAAGTCTGCACTGAGAGAACCTAACAGCTACAAAGGAAAAATAAACTCGAGCGAACAGGACAGTCTCCAACGGGCAAGCATCACGAACATATCTCTTCGCGTTAGATCATCAAAACAACTAAGTCTGCAGAAAACGAAGGTGCTTTAGACACCAACGTCTTCGACGTTATATTAGGGGACGTTAGAAAAGAGCTCTAAAACTAGATCCAAAGGTTCAAACGTTGTAGTTTTCCTCCTGATCAGTGTGGTAGTACAATAACAGGCCAGAGATGATCACCCTGAGGTGTGGAGACAAATGCGCTTGCTGGAAATTTCAGTCAAGAAAGAGTTTACTTAAGAAGCTCGCCGGTCCTTTTCAGGGTCATCGGACGTCGAACTACCTTGCCAACAAATATATTACAACTTAATAAAGTTGAAAAAAAGGCCATTAGGGCTCACAAACGTCTAGCTGAGCTAAAAGTCGCAAGAAGTCGAAATGTAGCAGCATAAAAATCGATAAATATCAATTTCCAGTGACTCTTAATAAAAACAGGATCCGTAAATCACGTTGAAATCTTGTGGCCGTATAAGGTTGTAGTTGCTGTTTTATAGTAATTAAAAAAAAATTGTTTTTAATTACTTAAATTTCATTTTACTTAAATAATAGAATTGCAAATAGTGTTAGCACCCATAATTATATTACTATCATCAGCTTTCTTCAGTCTTGAACGAGAAACATATATTGATATTATTTTACGTAAGCTCGACCAAATTGTTATGAAGTTAATTTGTATAGTGTTTTTTTCTCCTGTATGTTGGTCGTATAAGCATTTAAGATAAATCTCCATATTTGTGAAAAGTCTCCCTGTTCATGAAACACAGCAAACAGTCTTAATCCATCAATTATTTAATACAATTTAAGACTTGAAAAGTTACATTGAAACAATATATGCTCCCGCGAAAACAGTAAATCAATTCAAAGATGACATCAAAAATTAGTATCAGCACACTGTAAAAATGCATGAAGCCAGACTTAAACAAAAAAAGAATCGAAAAAGCTATAAGTTTTTAGTGGCTACCCTTAAATAGACTGTATGTGCGTACTATGAATATTTAATGATGTTTGCGCGTGTCAACTTTGATAAATACTTAATGACATAGTTAATAAAAAAAATATATGTTGCACTGCTACTCAATGTCACACAAATAACAATTAATATTTTCAGAAAAAACCAGAAAAAGCTCAAGTTTCACTGGGAACAGCTGCACTGAGATATAATGGTAGAATAACTTGGAGTGAATACGTTTCGTTTAAGGTTTCGTAAGTAAAATCAAAAGCTAGAATCATGTTACATATTAAAGACACAAAACAACTAATACCTTCAATACCTGTTGCCAGCAACAACTGACAACTGTATGAAACATTTAGAAAGGTTAACTTCAAAAACCAAGCAGAGCAACTTTTTTGACATACAAGAAATACCCGATTTTCAGCGTTCCACTGAATTTACCGAGTAACTCATTTTCATATTACTAACGGTTTTACATACCAACTTTAATTTTGGAATGAGTAAAGTGCATAAATTTTGTTACTTTTTAGAACGAAGTTCTTTACGTCGCGTACTTGAGGGGCTGGAATTTTAAAACCAACAGATTTTTTTTTTGAAACGGAAGTGGTTTACCCGAAGTCTCTACCTCTCAAGTTTCCCCCCTTACCCCGTCCCCCTCACCTACTGTTCTCTACACACTTCCCCTCCCCCCACTTTATATGTATATCTGCCAACCGTGCCTTGTGACTCTTCTGCACACTTTTGCCCACTATTTCCCCTCACACTCCTAAGCAATTAATTTTTAAACTAATTTTAATTTTATTTTCTCACAATAACTTTTTTTCAACTTAACAATTTTTTCTTTTACAATTCTTTGAAGAAAAAAAAAAAACACTTTCCAATAGAAAGATTTGAACCCTCGACCTCCTGCATATGAGTCCAGTACCTTACCCACTCTGCTACGAGCGCTGCCGACTATAGAAACTCGGTTTTTCGTACTTATCGTGTGGTTCGTAACTATAATATCCCATTTTTATATGCATTCACTGATAATACATTCGATTCATGATTAATAATGTGTTTGTTTTCTAAATAATACATCTAAAAAAAGAAAAAAAAAAAAAGAAAAAAAAAAGTAATAAAATTAAATACGAAAAAAAAGAAATAAAATATGAAAAAAAAAAATAATGAAATGAAATTAAATTTTAACAAATAAAATAAAATATTAAAAAATAATGAAATAAAATATGAAAAAAAAACTAGAAATGACAAAAACAAAAAAAGGGAATGAAAAATATAAGATTAAATAGAAAAATAAACAAAGAAATAAAATAAAGAAAATACAAAAGAATGAAAGTAAATAGAAAAATAAAAAAAATAACATAACGGAAATACCAAAGAATGAAAAAAAAAGTAATGAAATTAAATATGAAAAAAAAAGAAAAGAAGTATGAAAAAACAAAAATGAAAAAAAAGGAAATTAAATAAAATAAAATAAAACAAGAAATGAAAACAAAAAATTAAATAAATGAATAAAATATAAAGGGAATTATAACAACAAACTAGGGGGTATACATGGGTCATGGGACCCACGGTAAGAACAAAGTTCTTTAAAAATGACATAAGTATAAAAACACAATTTCTCAGGTAACAAGGAGGTCGCCAGACCCGTAGAAGGAACAAAGCTCTATAAACGTTAGTACTGCATTCATGTAGTTCACTAAACAAAAACTTGAAAAACGAATTAAAAAAAAATAAATAAAAAAATAGTTCAGTACTCACGATGGTTTAACTTCGTGAGTACTGTATTTATGCACGACGTTCCCACGAAGTTCAATCATCGTGAGTACTAAAACATTTTTTTTATTTTTATTTTTTATTCGTTTTTTAAGTTTTTGTTTAGTGAACTACATGAATGCTAAACTAACGTTTATAAAGCTTCGTTCTTCCTACGGATCTGGCGACCCCCTTGTTACCTGAGAAATTGTGTTTTTATACTCATGTCATGTTGAAAGAACTTCGTTCTTACCGTGGGTCCCATGACCCATGTATCCCCCCTGGTTTGTTGTTTTAATTCCTTTTATATTTACTTTACTTTGTTAAGAGAAACAGAAAAGTCTTGACCCTTTCCGTTTTCCTGTCTTGGATATTTCGAGAGAAAATCAACATACTTGACTCTAACACGGGTAATGGAATTTTTTACTTCTCGAGGCATGCGTACTGATTTCCCCTCTAACGGCATGCTGTGAATAATATGTTAACTAGAAATTCTATTTAAAAATCTGAATCACTTTTGCAACATTATAAAGAATTAAAAGTAGTCATAGTAACACATGCCGGGCACAGTATTATTACCTTTATCCTCGTCCCTAATATAACAACTATTATTTTTACAATTATCATTATTGTTATTGTTTTTTAAAAATAATATAAATAATAATGATAAGTTATTATTACAATTATTAATATTGTTTCTGCTATTATTATTATTTTTATTATTACCGCTACTACAACCTCGATTGATTAATCGAACAGTACTTAGCATTAGAAAATAATGATATTTTCTCTTAATGTTAATATTAAAGTACCATAAAATTCTGTAGAATTTGGATGGAAAAAAGAAAAGAAGAGCAGAAGTAAGTGAATCGCCTTCCATTCTCTTAACGCACATACGAGAGCAAGCTGGAAGTGAGAAGTGCCAATTTCTAAGTGGCTGAACTAGATAAGCTCTAGGAAACTACATTTTTGGATACGATAATTTTTCCTAGATTTTTTCCCTGTAAGATATCCTATGTTTTTATTATCCTATAAGATTTCGTGTAGGATGTATGGGGTGTAATTCGCAATCACCGCCAGCAATTACATATGTAAGACGTGATAACGTTGCGTAGTTGGGGGCGCTACTGTCGATTTACTGGTGATGTGATCCGCAATCCCACCAGCAGTAAAGCAGACGACGTCAGTCTACTTGGTCTTTTTCGTGACATTTTTGCTGTGATCCCACGCAATCCCGCCAGCAGTAAAGCTGTTATTTCTATTTTTGCTGTGATCCGGCGCAATTCCGCCCGCAATCTTATCTACTTTAAAAAAACTGTTATCCACCATATGAAATCAATAGATTTTCGGTCACTTTCAATAAATAGTTGTATATTTTATGTATCTTTATTAGTTCACAAGAAAAGTTTTATTATGCATACGATAAACGACCAATTATATAGATAATTCTATAAATTAGGACAAAGTCGAACTTAACCTATCTTTAAAACTGAACATATTATAGAACAAAAGTTAACGAGTAATTTGTACAATTAAAATAAACAAATAAATGTTATAAATTATTTTTGTTAAGTACTCTTATAATACATAAGTAAAAAATTTCAATTGTCTTATAATGTTATAATTAATTTATGTTTTCGAAAAAGTTTTATAAACAAGAACATAATTATGAAACAATAGTTGCTGCAAAAAAAAAGCTAACTAATTCAAATTATGGTATTATCACAATTAATGATAACTTTATAGATGAAGCTATTAGTGCTTATATTATAATAAAACCTAGTTTGAATAATTCCAAAACATCGTTTCCACTTTGACGTCCAAAATCTAAAACTGAAGAAAAAAAATTCATGCTCTTACTAAAAATACAGAGATGCAAACAGTTACAATTTTAAGTTTAACTGAATTACAATCTTATTTTTCAAATAAAATTTTGCAAAATATAACTTAAGACTCACGACCATCTTCAGACTGGATTTCTGAATATTTATATTCGACTAATCACAATATCTTCAATTCGAGTAGCAAAAGACACGATAAAAAAAAGCTTTTATCTGTTGTATCTGGTCCTTAGTGGCAAAAAGCAGTTGAGAAAAAAAATTCGGATAAAATAGATAAGGAAAAGATTACTTTGTTAAAAAAAAAAATTCAAATTGAAAATCAGGTAAACAAGAAAAAAAAGGGCAGGGAGAAAAAATATTTGAAAAAGAAAAAAAGGATTAAAAAAGAAAAAAGTGAATTAGCAAAGCAACAACAACTAGTTGTGGAATTCAACAAAAAATACATAATAACAAAAATTAATGAATAAAATACCAAAGAAAAATAATATTCAACTGAAACAATAGGTTATTTGTAAGGGCAATGACACTTTTTTACTAATTTTTAATTACTTATTTATTCATGTAAAACTTGAATGTTTTAGAAAAATACAATCGTGTTTAAGAGTTTAAAATCTTTACAAGATATACAATAATTTTTGTGTATTGTTATTCATAAACTAATATAATTAAATGATTACCTCCAATACTACAGTTATTCAGATAAGAGCACACAAGTCGAAATAAAGTTTTAACGATCTAAATGGTAATAGCTTATTGAAAAAAATTTTGTAATTACAGAGTGTCAGGATAAAATGTTTTTGATTTTTTTCTATCGTTAAGTACACTCTATGTTTCATAAACATCACATTTCACACTCTTAGAAAATCGAGATGACAGTAATTCATAGACAGTAATTAAAAATTGGCAGTAATTGGGTGTCAGTAACTAAAGCCATGACAATAATTAGGTGTCAGTAATACAAACACAGTGGCAGTGTAGTACCATTATTGTTTGGCTACTTAAATGAGATTTTGACTTTTTATTATACTTCCCAATTTTTATTATTTAAACCTTTATTATATGGTAACCAAGTCCAAAAATTTTTATTAAAAAATAAGTAAATTTATATTTATACATGTGTACGTTGTAACTTTTTACGTATGTCCTAAGCAAAAAGAGGCAGTAATATCTACTTTTTCACCCCTGTTCTCAGTTCATTGTAATGCCTCATCACAGTGATTTATCTAATAAAATCCAACATTTTCGTAAATCTGCTGATACGTTAAAGAAAATAACGTATGTATTTCGAAAGCCAAATTAGCCACCCATTTATAATAAACTAATTAAGCAACGTTGGAGCTGTGGCGACTATTTCTAAAGTCTTTAAGATTCCTATAACTAGAAGCAAACTACGTATTTTAATGTTATAATTTAAGATGTATCCTTGTAAGTGACTAAATATTTGATAAGTTACTATCTACGTGAATAGCAAGCGGTTGTTTAGCTTGTCAAAGATAATCATTAATAATACAAAATATCAATAAATTGTAGAGTATGGGGTGGTATTAGTCCCTACTTAATATTACTGTTAAGTAGAAATTAAAATTTATAATTAGAATTCACCAGTTTTCTTTTTTACTTACCTTTTTCACCTTAACCAAAATGGCTCAAAGTTTCACTTCCGGAGACACGTTATGCTTAAAACGAAACTAAAATTAAACTAAAAGGTAGACTGCTTGGTAAGGAGCAAATAGCCCTATTTTATCAGTTATTTAATTCAATTAAGGACTTCGAAAATTTTATTGGAATAATATACGCTTCCACGGACACAGTTAGTCGATTTAAAAATAAGTATTAGCAGACTCTTTACAATGCACGGGGCCAGACTAAAACAAAAGGAAAATTGAAAAAGCTGTAAGCTGTTAGTAGACGCACTAAAATGTGCGGTATGCGTATGATATAAATATTTAATGATGTTTGCGCGTGTCGACTTTGATAAATACTTAATGAGTTTGTTATTTTGAAAATAGATATGGTGCACTGATAATCGACGTTACACAAATAACTGGAAATATTTTCAGAAAAACTATGAAAAAGTGAAAGTTTGACTGGGAACAGCTGCACTGAGATATAACGTTAGAATAACGTAGAGTAAGTACTCATCGAGTAAAATCAAACGAAAATAATATTAAATGCTAGAATTATTACATATAGTAAGAACACAAAACAACCTATACATAATATTCCTGTAGCCAGCAACACCTGTATGTAACATACAGAAGTGCCAACTACGGTAAACCAAGCCGAGCAACTTTATTAACTTTCAAGAAATAACTCGATTTTCACCATTCATGTTCGCAGACGCATAATTTATAGAGTAATTCTTTTTGATAACACTAACGATAGTATAAACCAACTGTAATAGCTTGGTTTGCAAGCCAGTTTAGTTTTATATCATATCAAAGTTTAGTTTTGTGACTTTTTCAAATGCAAAGGAAAACAGAAAAGTCTTGACCCTTTCCCCTTTTTTGTCTTAAATATGTCGTGAGAAATTCTATATACCTAACTCCAACACGAGAAATGAAATTTATCATTTCCCGAGGAATGCGTACTGGTATCCCCTGCAAGGATAAACAGTGAAAGACATGTCTACTAAATGTTGACTTAATGTCTACTAAAAAATCTGAATTTTTTTCGCAACATTATCATCAGTCAAAAGTAAAGTACCCGTCAATCTTGGTAACTCACAACAGGCACAGTACTACCATAAGAAAGATTTAAAAAGTATGGATTTGCAATAGTTTCAACTTATTATTACTGTTAACATAAAAACCAAAATTCAAAATTAAGATTCACCAGTTTTTTTTTGTTTTCCTTTTTTTTCTAAACCAAGATGGCTCAAAGTTTTCCTTCTGGAGACACGTTATGCTTTTAACTAATCTACAACGGAAAAAACACACAATTAAGGACATATAGACCAACGATGCAAAATACAGTGATCAGCTTGTGAATTATGCTATAGAGCAGAACATTGTGCTATTGATTGCTTTTTATACAAACCCAAGCAAAGAAATTGCAAGCTGTGCAAATGTTTAAGCCACAGCATAAACCAATGTGAGGTTACATGTTAAATTAAGGGCAATCTTGGATACATAGCTACAAACTACTCACACTTGGTAAGCCTTCAGCACATCTGAATTATCTGCAAGAAATTAGGGCGTATGAGCAAAGAATGTCAACCTCACAAGATTATGTGGCAGTTATGTCATCGATCCGGGTATATTGCACTAGACTTCCCAACAAAAAAAAATTCAGCCATATCTGGAAATATTTTTATTGTTCCTAGAAGTTACAAATATTGCAAAGATGTTGACCATTCGTGATATAACAAGCCCGAAAAGCTAAAGAACAATGCAAGCAGTCGATTTTCTCATAAAACGCCTGGTTACTCACCATTTTCAGTATAAAATGCTTCATTGACAGAAATATGTAACACAGATCAGAAAGAATACAACAGTATGTTTAAAATCAAGGACGCAAACAACCAAAATATTTGCAAGGATGAAGCAAGACTTAAACTTACCTCGTCTAAAGACCTTTTCTATTCTGATAACCAAGAAATGATCGAATGAAAATTATCTAAACAGCGCAAGAAAGAGATTCTTTTTGCTCCAATTAACAATACTTTCAATATAACAAATAACACTAGTCAAAATAATCCAGTGCAACCATTAAAACAAGAAGCTGAACTTGTTGATACAAAATCCAAAGGTAGCGAACTTTCTATTATAAACCAGGTGTTGGACGAGAAATCTCCATAGAACAGCTAAAAGTTTGTAAAAAGGAGAAACTTAACAGTAAAAAATTTTGAAACAAATGTTTAGTGTGTAAGAACCTTACAAGAGCTCAGCTAGCAAACGTAGGCATAATGTTGCTCAGAGGTAGGAAATTAAACATTCTAAATCAGAATAACAGCATGAAAATAGAACGTATCTTAGCTAAACGAAGGACTGAAAATCCAGAAAACAAATTTTTCAACAAGATTCAAACTGAAGTAGACATTTCAATCGTTCATTATAGATATAGAATCAGACATGATACGTACCCACCCAAGACAACCAAAAATTTTCTAACTGATAAAAACCATGAAAACTTATACAGTTTTTTTAAATTAAATCGGTCAACGAAAAATGGAACGATTCAGGATACAGAATGCGACTACATCAAAAATAAAGATGACATTTTCAAGAATGTAACAAATAAGAAAGAAATTTCAAAAGATATTACATTAAAATATAATCTAAAAAATTATTGGACGACTTATAATTTTACACGCAAAGAAAACAATAAAATAAGTGTAAAACAGAATACATACTACAAGCAAATAGAAACCAAGATAGGAAAGTATTCATTTACTATGCTCAACTGTAATAACGAAGTGGAAGTCAATTACACTTTAAAAGTAAAGATACCTTACCCATCAATAAATCTGATACAATATAAAAAGCTCAGAAGAAACCTACTAAATATACGGCAAAAAATAAATCAACACCACGTCAGGTTTAAGCAACGATATAAATTTACATTGTGAATAATTTAAGCTTACTTTAATTAAACGTCTATACACAGAGAACTCGGGTTAAATAATTTTTTAAATCATTTTGTTTTTATCAATAACTAAACGATCTGATGTACACAACGATATAATTTTAGTACGTAAATTGAATGGATCGTACTGTGAACTAGGTAAATAAGTTATTAACACTAAGTGAACTGTCCCCAGACTTTTTTGTCAAAAGCCGTAGTACCAGTTTTAGGAAGGGGTATGATGTCAGTAAATTATCGTTAATACATTTATTAATAATTTTGTTTTCCTCATTCCTTCAGAATTTTCCATGTTGATTCGAAAGTATTGTAAGCAAGGATTAACTTGCATCTGAAAAGAGGTGAATCATCTGCAAGATTTCTCGTAGCTGCAGCACAATGCACTATGATTCATGCACATGCAAGCTAACCTACGCTGACCAGCAATACCAACCACTGGAAAACAATACTATTCCATACACAAGTAACTAGAAACATTTTCAAAAAAAACCAGAAAAAGCAAAAGTTTAACTGGTAACAGCTGCACTGAAATATAGTGGTAGAATGACTTAGAGGTAATACGTTTGGATTAAAATCAAATGAAAATAATATTATATGCTAGAATTATTACCTATAGTTAAGACACAAAACATTTAACACATTATATACCAGTAGCCAGCAACAACTATATATAACATACACAAGTGTTAACTACAGTAAACCAAGCTGAGCAACTTTATTAACTTTCAAGGAATTATCAGATTTTTACCGTTCATGTTCATAGACGCATGGTTTACCGAGTAACCCCTTCTTGAACACTAATGATTGTATAAGCCAATTGCAATAGCCTAATTTTCAAACTAATGAAATTTTGTTACTTTTTCTAATGTAAAGGGAAACAGAAAAGTCTTGATCCCTTACCCTTTTCCTGACTCAGATACATCGTAAGAAAATTCCCTAACGCATGCATGCTGATTCTCCCTCCAATGATACTAGCAGTGAAAAACCAGTGGACAGTGAGTGCTTGGGTACCCAAGAATAAAATTATACTTCTATAAAATTATATAGTAAACAATATAATTATGAGTATAAAAATACCTTCTATGAAACAATATTTTGTACAAAGGTGGTGCAACTATCGTACAAATGAGTATACCTACATTGATTGAGTGTAGTTTTAATTGATTTTTTAGTATTTAATACATTAACAATTAGAAATAATATGTTAAGGTGTAGTACAATATTAACAATATATAGGCTAGCCAGTGCAATACTGTATACTGTATATGCACCCTTTCATCGAATCTTCTGATTATTTAAAAACAACTTTCTACTGCCTGTACGCTAATTACATCTCTAACGTCATTCTCATACACTTATTTTTAGAATCTATTTAATACTCAAAATATAATTGTATCTAAAAAATTAAGAAAAACTATCCTATAGTACCGCTTTCTTCAATAGAGTAGTAGTAGTAATAGTAATACATTCCAGCGAATGTCCCTTCAAGGCGTTCATCACACATAGATTTGTTGGACAGGTATTATTTACATCAAACATTCATTCAATATAGTATAAAAAGTACCAAAAAAAATTGCTAAGCTTTTAACTGCACCCTTCTTTCTATATTTAATTTCAAAAAATTGCAATCAACATGTAACCTTATAGAAAAATCACATAAAATTGCATTTATACGATCTGTAGAAATCTCCCAACTTTTTTGGTATAAAAGATAACTATTAAATAAACCTATCCAATTTTTAAATAGATTCACAAGTTAGGTTTTACATTAATTTAAAAAGAGGGGATCAAGTATGCGTAAGAGCATAATATATGTGAGAACATTCGCATGAGTAAAAAAATTGCCAGCTTAGCTGCTCATATTTGCGGTTTTTTTACATCTCCAAACTTTTCCCCTGGTAATTATGTAAAGGATTTCTTTGTCGGGACTGAAAAAATTGTAAAAGAATGAAACACAATAAAAATTAATTATTGTATTGGTACAGTGCAAAAAAAAATTTTTTTTTATTTTTGAAAGTTTTGAAGAAATATGAAAAAATTGTATGAACAATTATTTTCTTATAGTAAAAGTAACAAATTTATAGTAAGTAAATAAATATTTATTAACACACAGTAAAGCTGCTCTGCTGAAATATACTAAGTTCCAAGTTTTCAAAAAAAAAGTTCAACAAAAAAAACTGTTTTATTAAATAAATTATTTATTACTTTAATTTATAATTAAACCAAATGAATTGATACACAGGAAATAAAAAATCACGTAAGGGTTATTGTTACGAACTACATCATAACATGCAGGAATTGAATTTCGTAGGTCAGTGCAACTCGTAGCACAGTGGGTAAGGGTCTTGGCTAATACACAGAAGGTTAGAGGTGCAAAACTCTTGGGAAACTATTTTTTTCTCATTTCTTTAGGGTTGGTTATAACATATAAAATTCATAAAATTCAAAATATGTGGTGTAGAGCGTGGCGTTATGTGGTTGAGAAGGGACAGGAAGTACGTCACGGGGGTCTAGGGAAGGGGGGAGTATGAAGAAAAAACCACATCCGTCACACTTTTTCTAAAGGTCAGAATCTGAAATCGCCCATTGCCCCTCACGCATAATGCGCCTATTGGCCAGGCACAAGTGATGGGAGGAGATAGATGAGTCGACACCAGCGTACGTAGTGGCAAAAACAGGAAACCTGAAGTACCAAATTACTGTCATTTTTGCTTAATGAAGAAAAGAATAACAGTATTTCGTCAAATTTACAAATGTTGTCATCACGTTTGCATAAATAGTATTAATGTTATGAAATTGCAGTTACACAAATGTAAAAAAATAAACTATGTGGTGCCAAGAACGGTTGTAAAATGTTTGAATGTAACAACATATTAAAAAAACCTCGTTAGTTTTCGATCTAAAGCACACTTTCAGAAGCAGACGGCAAAAAGAAAGATAGTTACGCGAAATAAGACATCATCATTGTGATTTCTATTATTTAAACGTTTATAAAATATGGGTGTAAAAAAGTGAAGTGTTGTTCAGTGTAACAGTAGCGCAAAGACAGATTACAGTAAAATAACATAAATTTCGATGATTATCCAACTGTAAATAAAGGTACTTTTCATGTGCATTGCAACTTAGACAATTTTCAAAATAATCTGAATAAAACGTACGTGTAGGTTAACTTTGTAGGGAGCTGAAGTTACCAAGGTCTGCCTTATTACGATGGCACTTGTCAAATTGCTAACTCCGTCACTTTGAAATTCTGTAGCATCGCACACATGACTACTTTCAACCAAATGTTAACCTTTTTTTAAAGCTTCAGAGTTAAAAAAAATCGAGTGTGTGATATTCCTTAAGCCTATTTTAATGATAACATCCATTATCAAATGTATAAATATACTAATTTTTTGCTAATTAATTGATTATTACTAAAAGTGTGCATCAGTGTATGCTCGTATAATTTGGGTACCTGCGGTTGCATAATTTTGCCACCAAGATTAGCGCTGCATGACATGCACCTGGCTAATAGAAGTATAACTTTAAAATTGTTGACCAAAATTCTACCGAAAATTCTGAATTATTTTTGCAACATTAAAATCAGTCAATACTACCCGTAAACTTAATTATGTTAACTCATGACAGGCACAATACTATTAACTTCATCGTTATCCTTACTATTACAACTATTTTTTTCCAAGATTTTTTCCCAACAAGATTCCCTGCGTTCTCTTCGATTCAGCGCGTAACCAAGGTCCACAACTCCCTATAAAAAGACAAGGAGGCCCTGAAAACAGCCATTTAAAATTCTACCCTCGAACGTTATACTGAATTATTAGAGTTCGCTTGTACTACCTCACAGTCTATCACGGGGTGAGGACACAGTTTTAAGAAGGTTTGGGAGAAAAGTTCAAAATGTAGAATCTTGCCAAAAAAAGTATTTTATGTTTGAGCATATTATGAGTGCACATGAATTTTTTAGATTTTTTATCAGAGAAATTTTTGAAAAAAGAATTATTGAATATTATCAGTTTAACACGGTCTCTTATGACAAAACAAGTTTAGGTTGCCTCTTACATTAAAATAAGGTTACATTTAAAACGTGTTAGATTAAAAAAAAAAAAAAACGTTTTCATAGATATCTTAGTACAAAAAGGAGATACTTAACAATAAAAATCATGACTTGCCTTGCATTTTTCAAAAATATAATCAATTACAGTCGTATGGATTCAAGTTTGTAGAGTGCAAGAGGAGATACACGGTAAACGGGGCACATCTGCGCGGGTAGGGGGGACTTCCCATTTCTCGCCTCTCTAAATGATACTCCCGAACCTCCTTAAGAGAGTTCACTCGCAGAAAATTAACGTCAATACATTGATAATTCTTTAAACAGAGATTAATTAGTGTATCAACAAGCTTTGATTCAAATTTCAAGTGCCTTTATGTCTTATAAAGTAAGATATTGATAATTTTATTATTGACCTTTTAACGTGAAGTCTTACGAGAATCAGTACTGTTCTGATACATAACCTACAATACCTGGATAATCGATGTCAAGATTTGATTGAAAATTTTTTTTAAAATAGCTAAAAACTTGTTGATTACGTAACTATAGTCTCATCTTCACTCATAGCTCATGGAATGAGCAATAAATTAGTGAATAAAATAATTCTCCTTCGACAGCTACCGTTAGTATGTCGCGTTATATCTGTATATATTTATAGTCATGCAGGTTACAGTACTGCTGATATTATGCATCAAAAAGGTTAGGTACGAGTAAACTCTCTTAAGGTAGCTCCCTTGCGAAAACCTGCGGAATGAAATATGTTTCATTCAATAGATTTTGATCTACTGAATCCAACGGTGTCCATGTTTATATCCCAAGTGGAGGAAAATCTCGAAATATTTCAGCTCAAAGTTGAACTGTTTAACACGAGCTGAAAAACCAAAAAATCAGCTTTACAGGCAATTCCCAAATCACAATAAAAGACCTGAGCGGACAAATTATTATTATTCTTATTCACCAACTACCAATTTTTGTTCATAAGAACACTGTAAATTGTTTAAAAAGTTAAAACTTTACATTAGCTTCTACTATCGCAGGACACATTATTATTTCTTATTTCGTTTCAAATTATCAGCACCGAACCTGTGTACGCTACATGAGTATACGTGTGTCAGTTAATGAGATAATTTATAAAATTATATCTACGAAAACTGCGCATTTTGCGAACGCCATGTTGAGGGAAATAAATTTAAAAAAATATAAATAACGAAATAATAATAGTAAAAATAATAAAAATAATAATAATAATAATAATAATAATAATAATAATAATAATAATAATAATGATGATGATGATAATAATGCATAGACTGACTGCAGAAACACAAAATATACAGGCTCATAAAATTTGCTAGTTAAGAGGCTAATTTCAGATGAAATTCCTTACAGTATTTTCCCTGGTTTCTTGAGTTTATTTGGTACTAAGAAATATACCTTTAAAATAGTGATGATTAAATATACAGGAATGATTGTTGCCTTATCTGGTGGCGCATGTCGCCAGGGCAAGCACCAGGCCCAAGGAACCTGCGAAGCTGGGCCCACAGGACTCCTTGTGATTGCCCTAGATGGATGCGCACCGGGTGCGAACCATACTTTTTCTACCCAGGGCACACCCAACCCCCTAAAATGTCACAGGTAGAACGATATACTTGAAATACGATTTTATGCGAAAAATGCAAAAAATCGTGTTTTTCAATTATATCTTTAAGCCAATCAAAAAAAGTGATATTCAGTGGTATGCCATTTGTAGGTTTTGTTGGAACGAACAGTTTGTAATCAGAATTATTAAAATTGGTTTATAGTTGTTTATAATAATCAAAATATAACGCTGAAGAAGTAGAAAATTTAATTGTTTTTTTACTTCATCAAAAAAAATTTTGCAGCTATAAAACTTGGTTACCACCTACTACCATGAGTCTTCGTCGATTTTTTGATTGGTTTAAAGATATAATTAAGAAAAAACAATTTTTTGGTATAAAATCGTAGACTTAAATGTTCTCCGCATTTTGAATCGTCACTATTTAGAAGGTTTATTCTTTATCATCAAATAAATCTAATAAGCCATGTAAAATACTGTAAGGAGTTTTATCCTGCGGTTTTGCTATTCCGTTTTGCCCACAAGGACTGAAAAAGCGATGACCAAATATATCAATTTGCAGGACGGAAACCAGCTCAAATATCAATAAACATATAATTCAGTTAAAATAAATGAGAAGAACTCACAGAAAATTGGCTTACATGTTATTTAAAACTTTTTAAATTTTAACTGATACAGACAACATGTTAAGTTAGGGGGCCAGGTAGGGTCCCGTGACCTTTTGATTTAGGACGGACCTACCAAAGTTTTTTTTATGTATTATTGCCTGATGAACACGATTTTCGATGGTGGGTCACTGTCCGAGTAGTCAATTTTTTGTTATTAACAAATTTTGTAAACAAATTTAAAAATTTTATAATTTCAGTAAACAAAAAATTTATTCTGATTTTTCAGTAAATTTCGAACGAAAAATCCATTGGGATGTATATACCCAAACCCCACAGATCTGTAGTAAAAAATTCCTCAAGTTTAAAAAAACGATTTTTTTGCGATTTTCGACCACGTGTTCCTCAGCTGTGGGTGCATTATTTTTAACCTTCGTGAGCTTAAATTTTACCTTAAAGCGTGTACTTTTAAATAAAAAAAGATTTATAAACGTCAGTTGCTTAACAACTGCGGTACCACTGATCTGCGAATTGTCATTCTCGTAGCCAACTGAATATCTATATACAATTTGCGCATATAACATGCGGACCCAATCCGTAGACAACTAGGATGTACAACGACCATTCGCAGATCAGCAATACCGCAGTTGTTAAGCAACTGACGTTTATAAATCTTTTTTTATGTAAAAGTGCACGCTTTTAGGTAAAATTTGAGCTCACGAAGGTTAAAAATAATGCACCCAAAGCTGAGGAACACGTGATCGAAATTGCAAAAAAATTTGAGGAATTTTTTACTAAAAATCTCTGAGGTTTAGGTATACACATCCTAATTAATTTTTTGTTCACAATTTGCTAGAGAATCAGAATAAACTTTTTGTTTACTAAAATTGTTAAATTTTTTAATCTGTTCATAAAGTTTGTTAGTAAAAAAAATTGACCACTCGGACAGTGACCCACCATCGAAAACCGTGTTCAGCAGGCAAAAATACATAAAAAAAACTTTGATGGGTCCGTCCTAAATCCAAAGGTCATGGAACCCTACCCGGCCCCCTAACTACAATAGTTAACGAGGGTTAAAGTATAATTAAGAAGATACTGTATTAATTTTTATCAAGATTAAATAGTCTTGTACGAAAAACCGTTCAAAAATATATGTTCAACTTATTCATTTTAAAAAACTTGCCTCGCAAACAATATTGTAATATCTTTTTTATAAGGTACGCACTTTTTCTTTACAGCTATACCTAATATCATATAATATTACCAAGTTAATAATTTAAATCAAGCTGTGATTAGAATCTTTACAGTTACTCAATATTTTTAAAGTAAAAAATTTTGTATTTTGTATCTTTGCATTCAGTAAATCAGATTTACCTTTTTAAAATAGGGTAGCAAGAAAAAAAGTAATATTACTATTTAATTGGTACGTACCTTACAAGAACACGTACTTCCCACGACACTTTAAACACAAAAAATTAATATAAGAATACTGACTTCAAATTACTATGGGTCAATTTTAACTATCTAGCAACTCGTATATTATAAAGTATACTACTTGAGGCTTGATACGAGACTGATGGATACAGCTCGTTAATGTATTTTTTTGACGATTTCGAAGTAATGACGTTGCCTAACTAACAAAGCAATCAATTTATTTCGGTAGTCAAGTGATAATATAAGGTGCTTTAAAGCGTATGATTGTCTGACTACAATAGAAAATGTGACTATTGATAACGAACGGACTTAAACTGCTTTTAAAAATTAATTGCTGAGCGGTGCTAAATTTTCTTTTGAAGTCAATTTAAAGAAAAAAAAAAAAAAATAATTGTTAGAGGCTTACCTGTAGGACACGACTACTTTTCTCATGCATACATCTAGAAATTCTAAAATTCGTGAAAATGTAAAAAGTGGAGAGTGACAATTTTTTTTCAGTATATATATATATTTTAAACCACCAAACCCGAAAAACTAGTATGGTTATATTGAATAATCATTCGAACGAATTGTTAAAAATAATTTTTTGGGGATTCTTAATTTTATCATTTTTGTTTTAAAGTAGTCACTTGTAACACATTACATAGATAGTTATTAAAAATATTTGTACTAAAATTAGTCAGACACGCCAAACCAAATAACAGTGATCAGGAGAATAAGCTGTCGAAATTAGTAAAATAAAAAAAGCCTGAAAATCGAGAGATAAGTATTGGAGATACCATAATATTAAAAGAAAAAAATTTCGAAGTAGCTCGCTCGAGTTTAGAATATCAGTTTGGCTCCAACGGCTGATAAAGTTACATTCCGTCGCCTAAAATGATTACAACTTTTAAATGAGTATATTCCTAATGGAAAAGTTCTTTTATCGCTGAAGATAATATAATGATATAGTGTAAATAATAAAAAAGTAACATTTATGATTTCTAGCACTGAGGTGGCTCATCACCCTTATACTATCCGTTTGTGTGACAATGGACTTTCACACCTGAAAACATTAAGTAGTAGGCTCAATATATATACCTATAGATACAAATCCGCTTGTTTACGTGCTGAGGTTAGCCTCTAGAGTATCAAACTTTCTACACGTCATGTATATTTTGTTACTTAACAAAAGCCAAAACGATGCTTCTGTAGATTCCATGTTGCGTTCGTGTGTACAGAAAATGTGTAATCACGCAAAAATTGAAGAATATACAGCAATGTAAAGTTTATTTACAAACCTATACCGATATGCCTTCATGAGAACGCCTGCACAAAGATTATTAATAAATTACACAATACAATGTTATATAGGGACGTAATGTATCAAATATTTTGGCTAAATGAAAATAATAAAAGCTATATTATAAATGCAACGCAAAAAGAGATTTTTTGGTAAGAAATGCGTACATCAAGGCGATTTAGCAATAGACCTAAAATTTTAAGCAACGCATCGACATACTGATTCTATTATCGTCTTTCTTTGTTCGAACATAATTGAGACGATTAAGATAAGTAGTGATATTTTGTGCGCGTTTAGTATACTTTGGTTATCGTCATTGAGATTTTGAAATTCTTTTTAAATTAAGTCACTTAATGCCTATTGTTATAAAGTGAATTTCTTTATCAACATTTAAACTTTATGTGGTGAAAAAATTTCCTGTTATTACTTTTGCGATGAAAATAAACCATACATTGACCGAACGTTCTTGTACTAAACAGTTTTCTCTAAAAATGTTTAAAAACGCATCGATGCAAGGGTGTGTACGTATGTACATACATAATTTTTTATTTATGTTAATTTTAAAGCAAACAACATCAGAACTTGTTTAAGTAATCATTGTTCTTTCATTCCTCATGAAGATATAAACTAATCGTTACAAGAGAAGTGGTACTATTTGTTCTAACTCGTATAATACATGATTAACTAATAGTAATTTTTGTACCAAGTGACGCAAGTCACAAGGGAAAGCAGCAGAACCGGAGACTTTTGGATTTGAATTTTCCTACCTCGGGCGTTTTTAAGAGATTGGTGTGGCCTCGGTAGGAAAAATAGGACTCGCCTTATAAGCGCCATCGCACCGCTGCTACCTCACATCACTCGGGCCTCGCTTTCCGGGTCCCTTAGGCTACCAAACACAGCCCTGGAAAAGAGGGTACTTCTTATCCGATGAAAACTAATATTACTTACCATTTATTCCCCTTGTAATCACTTTGGGCCCACTGGCAGAAAAGTACGTAGGGCCCGTGAAAAAAAAAACATTCGCCACATACTACAGAAACTACCATTTATCTTACGTTCATAATATTTATTAGCACTCCTGTAGTTAGATATTAAAGTTTGTACTGATTCCAGTAAATACTTTTCATGATGGTTTGTAGCACAAGAGACTAATAATATAGAATTATTTTTTGTTTTAAACACCACACAAGATGATATACTGTAGTTAGTTTGGTGGCTAAAAGTGTTTTACCAGTAGGTATATTATCGATGTATCTACCCACTCTAGTAGTTTTTACCAAGCACGAATAGGGGTAAATATTTCCAAAATAAGTGATGTCAAATATTTTGGATGGGAATAATTGATAAAAGTTTTAGTTTTAATAAAATATTTACGTATTTTAAACACTATCAAGAAATTTATTGACTGTTTACATAAAAAAATTGGGCTTACACCTTCACTAAATTGAAGAGTTCGTTTACATACATCTCAAGAGTTATTTACACTAAACATTATACGTAATTCTATAAAAATTTTTTTACACTTAATTATTATTTTTTTTCTTTTTCTAAGAAATCTTGAGGTATTGTGAAAAATGTTCAAAAATTATTGCCAACCAAAAATTTAATTTTGTATGCATTAAATAAGACACGATATTCGCTCTGCAAATAACATTTATAAATAGTTAAATATTTCCTACAACATTTACTTAAAGTTTTTCAAAAATATAAGAAAAAATTGTTAGGTACTTAACCAACGTAAAAAAATGTCTAGTTTGTCAAGCAAAATTATTAAAACAGTTTATAATCGGCTCTAAGACTTATGCAAATAGATATTAAAATAAAGTGTGGTATTACAACATATATTTAAAATTAAAAATCAATGTATTTAATTGTTTCGTCATAAAACGTGAAAATGTATGGTTAAAATCAACCAAATTTCAAAAATAAACATTTTACATAACATTCACAGGGATTTAGCATGTACTCTTCACACTGACCTTCTATATTATTTTATCAAACAACGAATTATACCTATCTTGTACTGTTTCTTTTGTTTCGATTCTTCTCACACTTCTAATGACTATGAGTGATTTTTTTACAATTCATTGATATAATTTTCAATAACAGCCAAGAAAGTGGATTTATAATTTACATTAAGCTTATTAAAAAAACATAAAGTTTTCTATAGTTCACTGTACACACTTTAAACATTTGTGTCAGAATTTATTAATAAACACACCAAAAAAATATTGATAATAAAAATTGTAATTATTTTGCATCAGTCAAATTTATAATTGCAAAGATGTTTTCATTTTTAATAAAAGTTAATGTTAAGTGATATCGTATACTTTAGGAAGCAATTCATTGCAAGAAGGTAATACATTCAAATATTTTAATGAATGTACAATAAATCAAAATGGAAATTGAGTTTGCTTTTAAAAAAATATTGTTATTTAAATCCAATTTGTATTGAAATGTAATCACACAAAATACGAGTCTTAAGTAGCAAAAACTTACAATACCCCTTTAAAAATAGCTTTTTACAAACCTTGAATCTTAGGTAAGTTTGATGTATTGAGTTCATATTTCGTAAGGAATTTCTGAACCTTTATCCACACTGGCAATGAATAGTATTCTTCCTAATGAATCTGAAGCCTTAAAAAGTTCTGAAATCAAAATATAAAACCGGCCAAGTTTTTTTTTTTTTTTTGTGCAGCATACATTTTGTATGACATTCGTAGTATAATACTGTTTAGTACTCATACTTAAACAAAATCAAACTAAGTAATATTGACTTTTGACTGGTATTTCTTGCAAACCTCACATCAAACACATTCATGCCTTGCTATGTAGAAAGTATATAAGAATGTTAGGGCAAAAGGCATTATTACTTAGTTTGATTTTGTTAAAGTACGAGTACTAAACAGTATTATACTACGAATGTCATACAAAATGTATGCTGCGCAAAAAAAAAACTTGACCGTTTTTATATTTTGATTTCAAAACTTTTTAAGGCTACAGATTCATTAGAATGAATACTATTCATAGCCAGTGTGTATAAAGGTTCAGAAATTTCTTACGAAATATGAACTCAATACATTAAACTTACTTTACATATAAGGTTTATAAAAAGCTATTTTTAAGGGGATGTCATAACTTTTCAGGAAGATACCATTTCTAAATGTTTAATTTAAAGAACTTAATAATATTAAATGTTGCTCATATTAGAAAGTACTGGATAGAAACGAAGTCTGTAAAACATATAGCTACGGTGATCTACAACAGTCCTACTAAATTTCTACTAAAATTTGCTCATTGAAAGATGTTTTAAGTATATTTGAATGCAGTTAATTTTTAGAAACAGTTTCTTGATTCAGCAAATAAAATAAATTGTCTTAACTAATACAGTTTCAGGATTTTTATCTAAGATGCTCTTTTCTTTTTCTTTCTTTTATTAAACTACTTTATCATATCATTCTTAGCAATTTTTTTAAGCTAAGTACATAAATTCAATTACTCTTTCCAACAAATTTTTTAGATAAAATACTTAAAAAATTAATTAAAAACTAAATTAATTAAAAATCCTAAATTTGTCATTTATTCAACTACCTTTAATCATTACGTCTTTTTTACGTAGTGATAAAATCCAAATATTCTAAATTACAGTTATCAAATACCTAAGTTTTTCTCACAGTAAAAAATTATTTATAACTACGTACGAAAATAGTAAAAGTGGTATCCAAGTTACTAAAAGAATTGTTTTTTATTTAATGATTTCCTATTTTACTAGTACTTATAAAATTGATTTTTATGTATGATTTTTTACTATACACATCGCTAAATCAAATAAGGCTTAGGTTTACAGCTTGTTATTTAGGGCACTCTAGAAAATTATTAAAGTTTCCAATCTAATCGATCAGATTATATTGAAATTGTTACAGTTGTGTTGCACGATTCATTTTAAATAGCCAAAAAAAGTATACTAAAAAAATAATAATAATTTATTACTAATAATTAGCTTATTCATTGAAAAATTTTGATGTATACATTTTTATTCATTTTCAAAATTTTCGCACGGTAGGTGTCCTACCTTATCAACACCTCATCTTGTCAGTCGTAGTCTGAACGTAGACTGCGGGGATATTACGTGCCGCGTGCGCTGCTTCTCGCTCCGACCGAGAGCAGCAGCACCTACTGTGACGTACTGACAAAAGACATGTATACAATGGCAATATAAAATGGTGTTGCAAGTTGCAATGCGAAAAAAAACTCAAAAAATGTAGTTTTTTTTCTAGTTTTCTACTATCATTTTAAAATTGCCCATCAAAATCTTTTTTTTATTTTTATCGCATAGGTAGATGATATTTGGTCCATCATTTGTTTAAATAATGAAAAATTCCGGTCTAAAATTGCAAAATTTTTATTATTTTAAATTTTAAAAAGCTCCAATGAACGCAAAATACTTTCCTAGTTGTTCATTAACAAGAAACAGTTCTCCATATTCTGCATATAGCTAAATAAATATTAACATGTATTTGATCTGCTTTCAGTGATGCAAAAATAGCCTTCTTAACACGTACACAATCATTTTTATAGAATTTAAATTTATATTACATACATTTATAGAAAACACTAAAAAAGAATAGCTTTTTAAAAATAGCAATAGATTTAGGCTTGTTTTTTATTGCAAAAACAAAATTTGAGGTAAAAAGTATTGAAAAATTCATGCAATTACCTGCTACATTGATCACTTATTCTTAAAAGTTTGACAGGTTTTCTCTGTATATTTACCAAAAAAATCATTAAACCTCCTTAATTGATCGAAACAAACGTAGACAAAAGAGTATTTTCTAAGAAAACGATGATAAATTTTTGTTTTAGTGTACGTAAAATCACTATATCAATAATTTTAAAATACTTATCGGAAAATTTGTTTTATCATGCGAGAAGATAAATTTAGAACATTTTATATTTAAATCAATACAATGAAACAGTATTTTTTCTACTTTGACTTGGAATTACGCTTTGTATAACTGACCCTTTTTTTTAACTATATACTTATGATTGATCATTTTATTAATGTAGATGTACTTCCCAAATTTAAACTTATTTTTAGAATGAAAGCTTTCGTTCTAGTTGGATTCACAGTTATAATTTTTCTTTAATGTTTTAGTAAGAAAACATTGTAACTCGCAGTCGTGTACTACTAAATTAAGTACAAAAAACCATTAAACTGGGCTTAAAATTTCAATAGCTGTAATTTATATAATTTCATGGCTCAATAGTCTAAATAGGGCATACTTCTCTATCAATATCCGAGGGGATCAGGGTTCGAATCCCACTATGTGTAAAAATTTCAAAAACGTTTTTTTTTCTAGATTTTTATTGACTAAATTCGAGTTCAGAACGACGGGGGTTGCATGGGATGGTCAATCGACTGTTCTACTCTTGAGCTGAGGTGTCTAGATTTATATTATACCGGCAGGAGAGATTTTTAATAAATAAGTGCGCTAGAGAGCCTACAATAGTTGAAAAATCAAGTCCCAAGTTATTAAAACCTAATGATTCTCTACCTTAAAACCTACATTTTTCAAACTTACATCATAGCGCTTCCGAACTACTCGACAAATTTTATTTATTATATTATTTTTTGGTGTAAAAACAATACTTTTACGTAACCTAAAACAAAAGCGATATTTCTAGTAAGCTTATCTTAAAAAATAGTTTAGTACCTTCAGTTTTACATTTCCTTCAGTAACATGTGAAAATTTTACACATTTTAAGCCCAAATTTTTCTATTGGTTAAAAGTGAAATGGAAAATTTATTTACTATTTCATTATATAGTTTTCTTCGTAATAATATATTTCACCCAGAATTATGTTGGCCAAATCACTAATTTTCATCACCAAATTGTTTCGTTTTACTGGAACGTTTGTATTCAGCCCAGAACCTATTAAAATAATATTTTCATACGAGAGGCCACGGTATAGTGTAGTGGTTTAGGATTTGGATCTTGTAGCTCGGGGAATTGGTATCACATGCTCAAAAATTGATTCACGATCCTTATTCACTTCGCTCGCACCTCTTCGTAACTAATTTCTTATATTATGTGCGCATAGTCAGTGGGTCCCAATGGGACACCCACCTACCGACAAATTCAAACGTTCTAAAACCAATAAACTTAAATTCAAGTCCCCTAGCCCTTTAGCCCACGTGCTTGAACCACATAACCCTGTACTCTTCTGCATTTAAACCAAATGACTCGGGGGCATGGATTTCAAGTAGTCAGTAACTTCATTTTTTAATTAACAATAAAAGAGCTACTTATCTTAAATAAAGGCAATAACTTGTAAATTATTGTAATGGTATTTGTAGGTTGAAAAAAGAATCAATTATCGAAAAAACTCGGTGAAGCGCTTGTAAATAAAAAATTATTAACAAATATAATCTCCCACTCCCAAGTTCTCGAGCTTCCAAACTTTTACCCTAAGTGCTTTAACCCCATAACCCTGTAATATAAAACACTTAAGCCAAGTGACTCGGGATGCAGAGTTCATTTAGTTGTTAATTTTAGTTTGTCAATAATAAAAGAGCTACTTATCTAAAAAAAAGGAAATAATTTGTAAATCATTTTAATAGTATACGTAGACTGAACAAAAAATCACATAATGAAATAACTCAGTTAGCTAGTAAATAAAACATTATCATAAATAAAGTTTCCCACTCCTGAACTCTTGACTCCCTACCCTTTACCACAAGTGCTTCAACCCCATAACCCTGTACTCTAAAACACTTAAACGACCCAGGGTGTGGAGTTTCATGAGTAGTAATTTCATTTTTTTTATTAACACTAAGAGCTACTTATCTCAAAAAAGGAAATAAATTGTAAATAATTTTTATGGTATTTGTAGGTTAAAAAAAAATAATTACTGAAATAACTTGGTTAGCTTATAAATAAAAAGTATTATAAAATTTTTCACTCCCAAACTCTAGAGCTCCTAATCATTTACGTCAGATGCTTTAACCTCATAACTTTAATGCATTCTAAAGCACTTAAGCCAAATGACATGAGCCTCGGGGACAAAGTATATCCTAATTCTATTTTTTAATTCCGGCGCAAGCCAAGATTCGAGCTTCGCCCAGATGCGTAAATGCCCCCTCCTCTCATCTCTTCGAGAGCGAGTCGGCCTCTGAAATTCTCCGTTATTTTCCTTCTTCTTTCTCCTCTTATGCCTTTTTGTCTTCTAGGGGAGTGGTCCTCACGGACCTGTCCCATGCGGGGAGGTTAGTTTTTAGTCGGTAGGCACACCGGGTGAATCCGACACTACCACCGGATTAGCTGGGATGTCTATGAAGATTTTCTCCTCCCCGCTCCATCAAACAAAAAAAAAAAAAAAAAAAAAAAAGTAAAAAAAATTATGGCAAACTAATTTTAATGATGTACATTTTCTATCACTCTCGTAAAATAGTTTATTCGACTAAAAAGTTGTTTATCCTTATATAATGCAGTCCCGAATTTAATGGTATCACTAAGTAATGGTTTATAGACTCTCTTATACTACGGTCAGGTGAAGCAAGTCGCTAATGCTCCGGGATCACTCCAGTTCGTACTGCCTGAAAGATACGTCGGTCCCCCAGTTACCTTACCTAGAGGATAGCTCCAGTTCGCCCTGCCCTGGAGATCCGCTCTTTGCCCGAGGAACATAAGAGAGAAGTCACTGGTGGACGGGGAAAACTAGGAGGCTATAATAGCCTATTCTTCCTCCGTTTAGCCAGAGTAATATATAAAGTGAAAGGTATAATATGTAAAAAGTCGTAATCAAATATAATTTCGCCATTTGTTGCAATGTATTAAGGTACATTAGCGTTTTGAAGAGAAGAGCTCCCTAGCCAAAGTGCCAGACTCGTTGCTGATGGCAAAAGTAATCAACATCGACTGGCATTGGCTTTTGATACCCTCCAAAGAAGCAGCGGCGTCGGTGACTTTGATTATAGGCGGCTTGGATGATTCGCAGATTTTGGCGCAATTCACAACTATTGCGTGTTTCGGTATACACAGAAGTTGGCAATATAGCCATGTTACAGGTGCAATTACAATAATGTTATGCCGTTTACATTCTAGTAAGCCGGATAGCAAGTGTCGTCAACATTGGTGTAAAATAATAATAATAATAATAGTAATAATAGTAATAATAATAGTAACGATGATAATAATATTTTTGGGTATCAATAAAAATATGCATAATAGAATGATCAAAATCTGACTAAAAAACAGATTACAAGTACTGAGTTCACTATAAAACTCTAAGCATATTATTTCAACTCATTTGAGGTGGTTCCTTTGACAACTGCTTGAGTCGAAATTGAATAAAAAATTAAATTCAGTTTTTAACAATCACGCATGTTTAAAAATCAGTCCATTATATCTAAGGGCGGATAAAGCATCGAAAATAATATTTATGAATATAGTTTTACTTTTGTGAAAAGTAAATTATTGTTTTGACCAGTCGTTTCACACACATGTTTTGTTGGTTGAATGTCGTTAATACAGATACTGATTGAACATATAACCTTTTCAAAGAAAATGAAAAGGTATTTGATGTCAAGTAAGTAAATTAAAGTTGTTAACATGTATCTTTTATTCATTTTGCTTTATATCCTTTATTCATTATAAATATCAATTTACTGGATAACATTTTTTAGTCTGTACTAATGTAAGATCCCACTTTATTTAGCGAATGAGAAGTCACCTATCCACGTGACTCACTTAACAGCTGAACAAGTCGAAAGAAGACATTAATAATGTTCAATTCAAAATCACCCTTTGCATCATGGCATTCTTAATTATTTAACTAAATGACTTTCAACGAGTCCGAACTGCAAAATTTTTACTATTTTGCCGGCGTTATATTTCAATTATTTGAAGTAATTATGAACCGATTTAAGGAGGCTCCTTCGTGCAGAAATGCCAACTCACGTCGTAAGTCACAAAAATTTGCTCGCAAACTCAAGTATAGTTGGCATCACTGGCGCAAGAGAACATAGGCTAACCTGTATAAATACAATGACTTGATCAATTTTTATTAGAATATATCAAAATTTTTCAGGGTAACACTTACTTTGCTAGGTGTTATTCGAAAGAGAAGGTTTTTTTCTACAAAACGTGTGTTCTCTTACTATTGGAATTGTTTATTTATTAGAGTTTTTAAGTTGTTTCCATTACAAGTGCGAGCTCCAACATAAAAATACGTGTTAGGAAGCGCTACGATAATTAATAATATCTTGAAATTTAGCAGAGTAAGCGATGTAAACAATTTTTTCATTGAATTCAGTAGATTTATAACTATTAAATTCATCTGGTCTTGGTCCGGAAACTGTCACGAGGGAGCCTCCTTAACGTTGAACCGGCATGAATTTTTTTTGTTACTATGGTGACACTACTTCCATATAGGAATGTTGGAGCATTAGACGTAGCCAACTTTATAGCGATCGGAATTCGTATTAGTGATACGAGTGGAGTTGACGGATGCAGATGACGGCAATGTCGCACCTTTGTTATGTGCGATCGCATCTGCAACTGCAACATAACCCAATATTGGTGTTGTTAAATTTCACGTGATAGTAATTTGTTTTAAAGTCTTTTTGAAAAATGTTGCATATTTTGTTTAAAAAAAGATAAAGTTTTTAATTTTTAATTAATCCATTACTTTAATCGCAATCTTCGTACGTACTAATTCTAACGTATGTTCGAATTCGCGCGCAAGTATGCGACGTTGTCATATTTTTTATGCGAGACAATTACATTACATAATTCGTTTACTTTCGATTAAAATATTTAATAAACGGGCGACCAGATCATGCCTAAACTTCGGGTGTGTATTTTCCGTTAATTCATGACGAACATATTTATTTTTTAACTTATTCTCATTAGTAGAAGTGTGTAGAGTTAAGTGATCAACATTCACAGATTCTCCATAAGAGCACATGTATTTTGATTTTACTTTACTCTTTAATATCTTTGCTTCTGCCCACCAAATCGGGTTCAAATTCATATGGGCATTGTAGAAACGTACTTAAATAAAGTATGCGAAATTTCATTAATTTTTCATTACTTTGCCCTCATGCCGGTACAACCTTAAATAACTTGGATCGCAAATGGTTCGTTCTATTAATACCTACAAGTGACATACTACTTAATATGTCTTTTGTTGATTAGCTTAAAGATATAATTAAAAAAGACGATGTATATATATGTGTATATATGTATATATAGGATAAATTTTTCTTCTTATAAACAATATGACATTAATCTTGATGTCATTTATTGAGATGTTAACAGTTGAAGAGGCAAAAAATGCGTACACCCAGTAGATGACATGTTAGATTGAAAGATACATTTTTATTAACAACTCGCTTCCAAAGCTGTGAAGAGTCTTAAAATTTTAACTGCAGCTTTGTCTTGCCTTTATTTATTTACATTTCAAATATTATAAAAATCTTGACGTTATTATACTTAAGGGGGATACTTCCTTAACACGTCTGAGGCCACGACGTCGTCGTCTTCGACAGTGATTATTTGTTCCTTACTTATTATTAAAGTGTTATTTACTTATGTGGTACATTGTTTGTGTTGTGAGTGGAAAATCTATTTATAAGAAAAATGGTAGGTTTAATTGCCCAACCCCTGTTTTTCCTACGCATCTCTTACGCTGTGCAGTCAGTGTATACATATATGTTCATAGGTGAACTCTTCCCTTTTACAACTGTTGCATAAATTGAAGAATATTTCTATGTATTACTTAAGTTGCATAATTACTTATGAAAATATTTCCTTTTGTCCTTTTTTTTTATTTATAAAATAAAAAAAAAATTGATTTTAGAAGTGAAAACTTCTTATGGCGCGTTGGGCACTTTTGTGGGTGAGCATTTTCAGCCGTTCTCGCGACAGACGAGATTTTACACAGATATACTCCGCATATATTCTTATAATATATGTATACTATATGCGCTCTTTGCATGGGCATTCGTTCGTGCTCTCGTGACAGACGAGATTACATACCTATATGTATACTCAAAGTGTATAGGTATGCGAGAGCGCTGCATGCTATACGCAGCAGTGTTGGTCTGAGCATTATTCCACACTCACAGGTCATGCTTGATCGCACATAGCGCCGCTGCCTGGATCTCAGCGTGAACTACTTGGCGCGAGAATTCAAATTCAAAATCGTATGATTTTTTCAGCAGACAGTAGGCGCAGAAATTCAAATTCGAAAGAAATCTTGGTATGTATTGGCTAATTAATGCCTAAAAATATTGGATAATGTTGTATGATTACATACATAAATAGTATACCAAGAATTCTTTCGAATTTGAATTTCCACGCCTACTGTCTGTTGAAAAAATCATACGATTTTGAATTCGAATTCTCGCGCGAAGTAGTTCTCGGTAGGATTCAGTCAGCGGCGCTATGTGCGATCAAGCATGAACTGTGAGCGTGAAATAATGCTTAGACCAACGCTGATACGCAGTCTTTGCATGGGCATTCGTTCGTGCCCTCGCGACAGACGAGATTGAAAGTTTTTTATATTTATTTTATAAATGAATATTAAACGGAAAATTTATTTATTTAAATATATCATTTGACTTGTGTTGCTGCTATGGTATTGTGTTAAAAAAATTGATGAATTTTGTATTTACTATTTACTAATATTTACTCATTTAAATAAAACCACTTCCCTCGAATATAGTTTCTATATTATTATACTTCATGTCCATTCAAAAAGTGCCCACATTGCTTTGATAAACTTGATTTTTTTATGTACAATTTCTCATGTCGTGAGCGCACCTAAAAATGCTCACCCAAAAAAGTGCCCAACGCGCCATAAGTTCAAGTTTTCACTTCTGCATGCACTCCCGGAGTGCTACTTGTACTTGTTTTTCTTACATGCTTAATCGACAGCGCATACATTTTTTACTGATTATTTATTTTATTTATTTACTTGATACTTCCATTGCCAAGCTGATCTAGTTGCCAATCACCCCGCATTCGGATGATTATTATCGGTTCCAGCGCTGTGGTATTAATCGCAACTCCGTTCTGTGCGATATTGTTTCTGCCTCGTCTACCTGCGAATATTCTCCCTAAATTTAACTTACCTAACTGAACCACTTTCAAAGGACAGCTTAATGTGAAACGTTGTCAGAATGAAAGAAAAGGTGATATTTTACGCAACACTAGAAAGCGCTTTTTTACCAAAAATATGTCTTTATCCTGTTGACCTTTCTTAGAATAGTTTTTACTGATATATGTAAACATAAATCTCATAAGATTTTTTTAAAACAATTAAAGTTTATCTTCATTTTTGAAGTGAAACTTCTTTAGGCACGCCTTCTATGGAAAGTTAATCCGTGAAACGAGCGAGCGAGCGAGCAAACGCTGCGGTGTACATATCTATATATATTATCTATACGTACCAGCCAGCGCTGACGCTGACTGCAGCGCAGAGAATCTGTTTGTCTGTCTCTCTTTATCTCTCTCTCCGTCCCTCTCACATGCGTACAATGGTGCGCTGCAGTTATTCTATCTATACAATTTTTTTTTTTTTTTTTTTTTTTTTTTTTTCTTATAATATAGTGTACTTACTACTATGGGTATGTACACTTTCTTTATTCATTCAACATTTACGTTGTCTTTTAACATGTCGTTTTTTCATCGTATCATTATACATTTCTCTTATTTTCGCTTGTCATTACATTTTCGTTCTTTATTATTCGCATATCATAATCTTTTTTATCTCCCCGGTCACGCAGGACCGGTTATCGAGAGCTCGTCACAATTCATTATTTTTTAATCGCTTTATTATTTTTCTTTTCATCTTAGAAACTAAATCTTAATCCTAAGTCGGTTTCATGTATTCGATACCCGGCAAGAACCATCAGAAAAAATATAAGTACCCCGACCGGGAATCGAACCCACGACCCCTTGAGCTGTGTTGTTTCGGAGGCTAGCATGCTAACCACTGAGCCAACGACAAGCTCTATCTATATACAATTATATCATCCACACTACACTCCGCTATTTATCATAGACATATATATATGTCTATGCTCTCTATAGTACTCTATAGTCTCTATATCTACTGCTACCATAGAGGTAATTGATTGCTACACGGTAAAAATGGTAACACGGCTGTAATACAAGCCTCTGTTACAGCTAAGCTACTGTCAGTTAAATAAAATCTAACACAAAACGTCGCTTAATTTCTTTGAAGTCTTCAAAAAAACATAGTAAAAATCGTTCTTCTTTTCTGTTTATTCTTTTATGTATGTATATGTACTTTAAAAAACGTGCATTAAGTACAATATGTGTATAGTACATCAACCTAACCTTTAAAAACAAGAAAAAACGCTGTATCTCTGAAGGGAAACAAAATTGGCTTAAAATAAAAATTTTTACGGGTTTTCTAAAGAGGAACTACATGATTGAGGCACACAAATATAGAGGGGTGGTACTATGCACAAACATAACGTCAATTATTTTTTTTTTCGACTACATTTTAAAAAGAACTAGTCAAAAAAACTTTTGTTGTGTACGCCGTGTTTGAAAAATTAATATGAACATTTACAAAACCTTCGAAAATTTTTTTGTCACAACATAACCTATTAAATTTCAAAAAACAGTCATATCTTGAAATGGAAGCTAGATATACCCAAAATAACCATTATTACGAGTCTTCTTAGGGGAACTACATAATCAACGGGCATGAATAGAGAGGGTCTGGACTATGCACAAAAATTTTCTTGTTTTTCGAATGTATCTTCAAAAGAACAATTAAAAGAAATTTTTGTATTTAGTATGGCATGTTTGGAAGATTAATACGGTTAGTTACAAAATCTTTTAAAAATTTTTGTTACAACATAACCTCTCAAAATTAGAAAAAAGTTGTATATCAAAAGAAAGCCAGATAGCCCAAAAATAATTTCACGTATAGAAAATAAGTGTTGAGTTACAAAAATGTATGTCACATAGATTAGGACAAACAATCGTAATATTTCTATGAATAATAAAAGTCATATTTCAAAAGCAAAACCACATCCTACTTATCTTACCTATACATTGATTTATTTTCTGTTCTATATCATGTATTATATAGAATAATTGTCACGTGACCAAAACCTATATTCTTCTTACTAATTTTGACATTAGTAGAAATTATTTAAGCACGAGTAAATTTTAATTCTAAATTATAAGTAATTGTAGGAAACGAATTGAATGAAAAATGCAACTTTACAATGAAAAATAGCTATATGTTTATTGTCTTAATCTTAATCAGATAGAGTATATGTCTATTGTCTTAATCTCAATCAGATAGAGTGGATTATTTTATTTTTATGGTAGCCAAAATTAAATAAAACATTTTATCTGTCGGATACAATGATTTCAAAAAAAATTTATTGTACATAATATGTTGTCATATCAAATGCTCGAATAGTAATTTTAAATTAAAGGGTACGTAACGAGAAAAAAGTACCTTGTTTCGGCGCAGTATAGTGAACATTTTTGTTTTGTTCTACATTACATGACAAACAGTTCATACATGTATTATTACACATACTATAACAAACATGGAGGTATACTTATGAAAATTAGGTATACTCTATTTTTCTCAGTTTCTGTTATACGAAGCTTTATAACATTTAAGTTGAAAGTCTCACTACTTCCAGGGGTCCCGAGACACACACCTGGTTTTAAAAAAAATAATTTTGTCAACCAACATTCGCTAAAACGTGAAATTTTTTAAAAGCAGCAACGATTTGTTTCTTTGTCTTATTTTTTAAATCTCTATATTAAACAGTGACTTTAAATGATAATTCCTGACAACCTTTTTATTTGCTTACATTTATAGATACAGCTGTATTTTTCTACCAGTCAGATTCAATAAAGATACGTTTTTAATTTAAAAAATCGTTCTTATTCTTAAAACACGCATTATTTGGAGCAAAAAATTTTAATTCAGTACTTCATAGATTCCAATAAAAAAATTTTTTAACAGTAATACTTCTCTTACTTCATCCTTGGTCTTATGACTTTAGGTAAATTCACAAAACCTTAGGTGTTACTTTGGCATAAATGCATCCATCTTATACACCTAACCAAAGTTCTTATTTTTTATTTTTAAAATCATGATTTTCTCGTAAGTTAGTACGGATACTGATAGAAATAGAAGGATCATGTGAATCCACAGTGTTTAAAATATTGGATTACATTTTTTTTTTTTTCATAATAATTACTAAGGTACATTTTTATTAGGTCATAAGAATTTTCCATAACAGCCCATATTAAATTGTTCACTTTTTATTTTTAAATTTCTTAATCACTACGTGGCTGAGATCACTCAGAATACGTACATTGGTCTTTGATAACACATACAATGAACCAAAAACTTGATTAGAGCTCCCAACTATTTTCAATGATATGTATCGAGCCTCTTTAAGAACCGACCCTAATAGTAATTGATTAACAAGAAACTTTTTCTTATGTTATTTTTTTAAAATTTAAAAAAATTAAATACACTGTTAGGAATAAACAACACCTCTTAACAAATTTAGTTTCTCTATCGTAATGAAGCAATTGAATATTGAAAAGAATGTATTGTTTACAACACGTGATTATACATCAGGTAGTAAGCAACAAATAATTTTTTTTTTTACATGTACGTTCCTTACTACCAGCAGTACATACAACAGATATAAGTCTTCTATTTTTATAGCATGG
Organism: Copidosoma floridanum; assembly: GCF_036245765.1. NCBI lineage: Eukaryota > Metazoa > Arthropoda > Insecta > Hymenoptera > Encyrtidae > Copidosoma > Copidosoma floridanum. The sequence continues at coordinate 2,670,073 of NW_028321909.1, forward strand.
ACGTTAAAACAAATAGTGTAATAACATATAATTTCCACTGCTTTAATATTGATTATTCATAATTAATACATTTTTTGTTCACTGTTTCTTTTACATTTATACCAGTAATAAGTTTATGTATGAAATTTTGAACAAAATCCAATAATCAAATAGTTCGAGACTACTACAACAACTAGAAATTTAAAACTATTCTAATGAATTAGCTACTTTACTCATTTTTTGTTTTTTTTTTCGAGACTTTTTGCTCTTTTTTATTATATTTTTCATTTTGAAATTTACCATTATAAATTAAATTTATTAGTTTTGCATTGATTGTCATTTCGTAAGTATATTATATTGACAAACTAGCAGCAGATCCACTCAAATTTCATGACAGTTTGTTGTTGTAATAAAAAATAAACTGTACAACTTTTCAAAGCATTCTACTGAAAACTGACTCATATCAACGTATTATGACTTGCTTTTATTAGTGTCCAATGTACACTCAAGACTTTCATTCTTCCTTTAACGTTATAAAAAAATATGTTAATAACCTAAAACTACTTATAGTAAAAAATTGATAACTTCAACATTTATTTTATTGCTCCTGTCATGCTGAAACTCATGGAGACATTTACGGCTTGTTAATATACTTCTGACACTTGACTTTTGAGTTCTATTACTCCTCTGCTGAATCATGAGACCCGATTTATGTTTGATCCTTATCTTTGTCTTCAATCTGGAAGATTTAAATAAAAGTTTTGAGTGGATTAAACGCAGAGAAGTAGCATAAGTTGTGGAAATCGCCTTTTCAGCTATATTTACAGGAAAAAATGAAACAGAAGATAAGTATAAGATCTTTTTCTTCAATGATTACCAAATGCTCTGCATATTTTCAAAAGATGAATGGAATATTCACAACTTATACAAAATGTACGAATTTTCTAAATTCTCAATATATCGTAGTTTGTTATGAAAAAAGAAGGATTGATTTCTTTTGGTTTTATTTGCCTTATAGTTTAGTTTATGTAAAAAGACAAAGTTGAAATTTTAATCTGTACTGTTGAATATTGTTGACATGAACAACTTTTACCATGTCTTTTATTAATAATTCACATAGTACTTTTTTCCCCTCTTTTTCTTTCCCTTTCTTACTTCACAACGAATGTAGTGAACATTCTTAAAAAGCAAAAATATTTATAAAATAAGTAAAATGGTTAACGATTAATCTGATGTTAAAAGTAACATTTTATCGTTGAAACAAGCTTTTGTAGACATAAATTGTTCTTAACTTGGCTTTTGACGTATGCTTCAAAGTTTCAAATGAAATCAAAATTTTTACAGATAATATATATTTTTTTTTACGTTTCAATGAAAAATTGCATGAAATATAAATAAGAGGTCATTACGAGACATCTATAGTTTGAAACAGTGTGTACATAATTAAACAAAAATTATAAGAGTATCCAACTCTATGCATTAATAATTGATTAAGTTACGTGGCAAGGGATGGCGCGATGAGGCAAGTTTGAAAAATGGATATTGTGTTTACGAGCTTATTTTATACGACAAATAAAAATACTCACAATATCCTTTTAAATTTTTTGATGCATCTGAGTTGATATCAAAAAAAGATCACGTTAAATCGTTGTCGGGCTACGGTATCTGGAAGTTGAAATATTGAAATAAACATGGTATTACAATAGTTTCAGCTTACTACGCCAGAAAATGTGATATTATTATTATTATTTTTTTTTAATTTTATTCTCTTGATTTAAGTTTATATATTGCTAAATTTCCGTCTACTGGATACTACGTGACTCAGTATTAACCTGCTAAACACTCGTGTAGAAGGCTATATGTATTTTTCTATGAAGGACAGTTTTATAAAGAATGCTTTCAGGAATTGTTTTTGCTTCTTGTTGAAATTTTTTTTAAGTTTGCGATAGCAAATTTTTTTTTTTTTCGTAATTCTTTCACAATATTGTTATGACAGAATAAAAATAATTTAAAAGTGTATGATGCTGAGTTGTTACAGATAAAGTGAAGCTGTTAGTTGACTGACAGTGGAGTCATGTTTGTCTTCGTGCGAACGCAATTACTTGTGAATTTTTCTGTCCAAACCAAGTGAGCTGGGATTGTTTTCATTTTAACACAGTAAGTTGGGATTGTTTTTATCTGAATACAACCATCTAAAATTGTTTTGTTACGAAACAGAGAACTTGATTTATTTATTGGCACATCATTTTTTCATCATTTTTTGAAGCAAAAAATCCAATAAAGTTTACATAAGAAAAAAGTTAATAGGACAAAATGAAAGGAAATAAAAGGCAATGTTTTTCGACAATGAATTAACTTTTAGTAACATCTAAGTTTACCTTTGTCTAGGAAACTGTCGCAATTTGACATACTTGAGGTAGTTCTGCTTCACTGTCCTCGTCGGTATCAGTCATCCACGAGGACTGATGCTCTTGTCATATATTTTTGCCAACTTCAACAAAGTCTATTCTACTTGGGGTGTAGTTCTCAAACACTTCTGTTACCTGTTAAATAATAAAATAAAATAGTATTGAGTCAAACTTTTAAGGGTTGACCACCAAAAATTAACCTCTCGAACTTGGTATTTATCACTGATTTTTAAAGAAACGTATGTTAGAAGAAATATCCCAAATTATTTGTGAAAAATTAATTTTTACAACAGTCATTAGTAACTGAATGTAAAGGCACGCTTCTGTTAAAATGACAATTTTTCAGCAACTACTCAATACAAATTAATGGAAATTGAACGGCGTGTTTTTATTCACAGTAGAATAAAAAACCATGTCGTTTAAGGAAATAAAATTAATTTATTGATAAGCACAGTAAGAGAATTTTTTTTGTTTTTTTTAACTTAATGTGTTTAAAACAGAAGTAAATAGAACAATAAATTTTTTTTACTTTCTTTGCTGTGGTATCTGGATTCAAAGCCAAATACTGCCCAAGACTTAAAATCAACTTCTAACCTTAAAATTAATACTAAACACCAAGTTTTTTAATATTTCGTCTATGCAAGGGAAAATTTTATTTTTCCACTCACTTTTAATTTAATTGTGTGTATGTAAAAAAGTTAAAGAAGCTTGTGAAGCAAAAATCTAATCTCAAATTTCAGTTACATGTCAATTTGATAAATATATTGAAAACAGAAACATTCAGAAGTATAGTTTATTTTACATTCTCTTCGTTATTCAGTATATAATTATAAAAACATACAAAAAAAATTCTGGTATCAGTACATAACCTAAAAAATAATCATTAAACCATGAATTCTTGAATATTTTGTAAGTGCGAGTAAACAATAAGATTATATTTTTTTATTCCCATCTAGATTTAATACATAAATGTAAATAATATTTACGAAAGCCTAGAAATCGAGATCTAACCTTTAAAATTTTATATACCTTGCCAACGCAATCATTTAAAGACATTTTTTAAAATCTTTTTGTTATTCTTTATAATATCATGAAAATATACTTATCAAGTCATGACATTAGTATCTGATATAAATATACTCATTATACTATGAATTCTTGGATATATTGGCAGCACAAAGAGATTTACATGAATACTTAATACTTAAGACCTTCCTTTCCGAAGGAAGACATTACATGGAGGCTTTTTTTCCAAAGGAAAGCCAACACATGGCCAGCTTATCGAGTAACGTCACTATTGGTCATAGAAAGGTCGGAACAGTGAGTTTAGATGGTTTATTTAATATCTTTCCATTAAATTCGATAATAGTTGGGGTGTGCTTGAGACAACCGCTGCGCTCTGTAAATAGTACCCGGTAGGATAGATGGCCGAATCGTCTGAGGAAAACTTTGCAAAGGACCCGCTCGAAAGACTCGCATACTTGGGACATAGAATGGTAATTACGAAAAAAGAACAAAGAAGGTAAAGATTAGGGACATAAGATATGTAAAAATCCTGCAATAGATGTATGTTGGAATCATAATATAATGTGTATAAAAGTCTAACAGCTTCCTGAATCTTTATTGATTTGACTTCAGATTTCCAGCTCCTCCTTGTTTTAGTTATTGATTCTTGTTAAATTGAAACAAATATAAATAAGTTGGTTTCCTTAAATTAAAAAAATTCGTTAGATGTTATATACAGTTATATTTGTAAGGAATTATATATACTTATGTTATTAAGTATTAGGTCACAAATAAAAAAAACAAATTCGCCTACTGTACTTATCAATAAATTAATTTTTTTCTGCAAACTGCATGATTTTTGGTTCTACTGTAAATTATAAACATGCCATTAAATTTTCATTAACACTTATCGATTAGTCCTGTTAATAGATACGTTAATTTAAAATGAGTATTTTTTAAAAATTGTGTAGCATAATGTTTCAACAAAAGTTCTATTAATAAGTTTAGGTAAGAATTGGAGACTAAAAAAAGCTGTATAAGAGTTTTTAAAGTATTTCAATATTTATTTTACTGTTAAATGAACCAAATTGAAAATATAAAGGCTTAAAAAATCTAACTTTCGTAAAATTTAAAATATAACCTATAATTTCTAATAAAATCAAGATTATCTCACCTTTGACAAATTTTAATAAAAAAAGTTATTAACCATTCGATTTCTAGAAGAAAAATTATTGCTGAAAAAAACCTAGAAATAAGAAGTTGTAACATAAGTAAAGCACATGTGAAAAGCCACAAAGTTTTATTTTACATGCATTTATGATACTTTAAAAAATATTAACAGAAAAAAATATATTGAGCTTATGTCTTACAAAACGTAAAAACCAAGTTGGTGTCCATAAAAAGCAAAATCTACTCCAACTCCACAAGTAACTGAAACAAAAATGAAAATATTAACGATTAGGAATCTTTTGTTTTTCATAATATTAATAATAGTATTACTGTTATTTTTTTTGCTGTTATGGTTCTTATTAACTACAATAAATTGTATTTTTTGTACTTTACGTGGTCTTAAGATTTTTTTACAATTTTTCATCATTACAATTTTTTTCCACTCGTCTGAACTAATATTACTAACTTGAACTTTAAGAGTGACGAATTTCTGTTTATAAGATCCTAAGTTTGCTATTCTTTTTCTCAAAAACTATGACGCTACGGTTCCTGAAGTTTCAATCTGTTGTTAACATCATGAAAATCAACACCTTGTAGTTTTTTTAAGACTGTCGTAAGAAATTTATTTTTCCCCATAACCCCCTTAACGTTTTTGTTATTTTGATTGGGTTGAATGTTTCATTGCCTCCATCTTCAACCCTTTGCCAGCCTCATCATTATTTCACACTGAAAAAAACGGTCAGTATAGTTTGGCTGCACAGCTACTGTAGCTTGTTGACCCAAGTATAGCTATTTTCAGACTAGGTTAGCCTGGTAGCCAAGCAGAATGTGCTTGGTCGACCCTTCGATGGCAATGTGCCGAAGTACACAGTGCTCAGTTAGTGACCGGTCACATTTGCCTCGGCTGCAAAGCAGATTCTGCTTGGCTCGCAGGAAAACCTAGCCTGAAACTAGCTGCATGGGTCGACAAGCTACAGTAGCCGTGCAGCCAAGCTTTACTGGCCGTTTTTTTGTTTTTTAGAGCAAAGCATCCTCAGCTTCCCTTGAATATATAAATTAAAATTCTTTCAGTTAGTCTATCATTTTATCGCGTCAAAACTTCTTGAAGGACCCCTCCTCCCCCCTCTCATTTTGATGATACCTCGTGCTCACCCTCATTTTTATAATAACACTTAGCCCCCTTCATTTTTATAATACCCACCTGTATTCTCCGATTATACCCCACCGATTTTTATAATACTTCTTTGGCCCTCGCTAGCCCCTCTTGGTATTCGTATAATCTATTTCAGTTTGTTTGCCATTTAACTCAGTAAAAATTTTTTCTCAAAAGTTCGCTGACACCTACGTAGCCCTGCTTTAGCCACCTTTACTATAAGGTAAAACTGTTATAGTTGGTTTATTATTTTATTTATTTTAATATTTTGTTTAATCCTGTTACAGTTACAACTTCCACCTTAATAAATATACGAAAAAATTTTTTCAACATGCCGTGCGCGGGGACCTTGGTTGTGAGCAATCTATTGTAGCTCTAAAGACCTTGATTTAACATACGTGACTCACAACTCGTGCTGTGTACGTCGAAATCTTTAGAGCCACATTAGATGGCTCATAATCTCGTTCCCCCCGCACGATGTGTCGAAAAGCTGTATGCACCACACACGTGCGAGAGGTTAGGGGATTGACACACGCGTGTTTTTGCACACTCGCTAGCGCTCGTACTTATGCAAACTGACACGCGTGCCTTCTTCTCGTACTAGTATCGTAATGTACTATTTCGTTACATTGTTGTATTTAACAGGTTCAGTATCATTTAAAAATTAGAGAACGCAAAATACAACTTACAAAACCTCGAAGAGTGTAATGTGGTGGATTTTTTTTTTTTTGTTAAAACAATTTTTGTTTGTTACTTAGTTAGTAAGTCTGTAATAATTCACAAAAAGTTTTGTCGTAAATAATCAAAGTTATAAGAATAATTTTTTTTTATAAATAAAATTGTTTAATTAGAAGATAAATTTTGTTACTCATGTAACACATGAATGCCAAAAATAGATATTTTATAACATGATAAAAATACTACAGAAACGACATGTCATGGGTAAATTTTTTATAAATTGTTAATTGAATAAAACAGTAGCATGAAAAAAAATTTTTTCAGGACAGAATTTTAAATATGATGTAACGAATGATAAAAAAATTTTTTTTTTTATCAGAATGAGAGTAAAAAACTGAGAAGAATTGGATTTAATTACATGCAATTAGGCTTCTTAGATTTCCCAGAAAAGATTCAAAAATATAGGACAAGACATTACGAGATCTATTGATACGAAACTTTTTTTAAAAAACAAATTGATATTTTTAATGGAAAATTTTTTTTGAATACTTCTTGTTTTGAGAAGAAGTGATTGGAGCATGGTCATGAAAAAAACTTTTTAACAACCATTTCGTTAATTTTTTTTCATATTCTAGAATTAAATGTTAATAAAATTTTTAAATAAGCAAAGTTGTATATTGTTAGTCTAAATTTAAAATAATGAAGAAACCACAACCTTTTAGATTAGCTGTAACTATAAAGTTAGTTCTTGAAGTACTAAAAGAAATGATTTACTTTACCCAAATGAAAAAATGAAAAAAACATATCATTACTTATATTTTACCTGAAGACTTTTATCAACCAAAATTTTTTTTTTTAATTCGGATTATTTTTCATTTTTTGCTTATACCATTTTATTCTCTTTTTAAAAACTATTAAAATTTATAAATAGAGAAATTACTTCAGTCTTAGCGTTCTCTATGGTTATTAACAAGTCATAAGTTTAAAACAAAAGGTTAAACTTGTTTTAAAATACTTTTATATTTCAGTCATAAATAATAAAAAAATTTTGTGCTTACGTTGTAAATAAGAATACTTGTAAGATTCACTGTATTTACATTCTATAAGCTTATTCATTTTTTTTTGATTAAAAATTATTTTACCATACGATGTTCTGATTGTTCTTTAGTAACACAATTGATAAGCTTATTCGGAATTAAAAAAAAAAAAAAAATTAGCGATCCATAGTAATAGCTCAATGATGGTTTAAAAATGCATTAACAAATTATTCACAAAATAATATTGTAATAAATATATACATGAATATAAAATAAAATTAACCAAAAAATATAGTAGCTATTATATCAATGCAAATGAAAACAAAATTTAGTTTTAAAATTTCAAAAAAATCAAAAAATACTTTACCAGCTAAAGAAAACCAAATAACTAAAGCATTTTACTCATATTTATTAAAGTAGAAGTCAAAAAAGAGTTCTTAAGCTAAGAGGATCAAACAGAAAATTTAACCAAATAAAATGACTAACCAACTGTTGTCCTTTTAATAGTAAAGGCCTAATCGATACGCTAAATTATACGTTAAAGGCTAAATCGGGACTAAGTAGTAGGTGTGGGAGAGCCGTAGAAGGTAGGAGCTGAAATAAAAATTTTACCGAATTTAATGATAGACAAACTAAAATAGTTAGTACTAATCTAATATGAAGGTGCAGCTGAAAAGGCCCAAAAATTATTATGAATGTAAGGGAGTAAGGGGGTAACGAGTATTATAAAAATAAGAGAGAGGGTATTATTAAAATGAGGGGAGTTAAGAGGTCTAGAAGGAGATTTTTTTTTAATTGAACCCAATTAACTTATAGACAAATTGAACGAATTTTACCTGACATTGATGGGAGCTCAGAAAGCTGAGGTGGGCTAAAAATGATGTAGGGAGCTGAGGAATAAAAGAGGGAACCAAAATATTGTACCCAATAAAAATAATCAAAAGAATATTAAAAGAATTTTACGTTATTTTGAGTGAGGTCTGAGTGATGCTAAAGGGCATGGAGGTAGGAGATGTGAAATGATCCTTTAGATTTGTGTATAATATTAGAATTAATATTCATACAAACATAATATATACACTAGTTGAGCGCCGTACGCCTAGGCGCTTCATACGCCAATCTCCCACTAGTCTAACTTAAAATAAGAATCTTATAATTCTATAAATGAAATACTAACCTACGTAATATTTCCATTTATTTATTGCTATATGCTTCATGAAGTAATATATGTATATGTATACATCAAATTTTGTTCAGTTTTTTTTACAGTAAACACAATGCTTACAATGAGCAAAAATTAAACTACACTCATGATTTTAACGCCGTTACCTTGTACGCTCACTCTCGTATAGTCGTTCTCCTGATCATAAGGAAAAATTTTGTAATCTTAAGTTATCTTTATTTCTGTTATTAAATATATTATTTGAAGTGTTTATAAGTGTGACATTATTGATTTACTACGTCGTAGTCAATATATTAAACACGCTGACATAGCGTATTTTTTATTTTTCAATTTTCATGTGTACCTTCGAGTATGTGAACTGTTATAAGCACGCGCATGGAAAAGACTGAAAAATAGATAAGTTATAATACGACAGTGGAAGGAGTAAAAAATGTATGGGCAATAACCCAAATGGGCCCTTAAAAAATCAAAGCTTTTTAACGGTAAATTTTTCAACAAATATGGTTATTTTGATAAAACCAAAGTACAAGATCAAGAAATCTTCATAAAACTACCGTGAATTTATAATTGTGAAAATTGAGAGATGTTGCGAGGCAAACCAGATTAACATTTCACACTTTTCGTCTGATTTTCTCTTAAGTTGAGTCGTTGACCCTATATTTTCAAGAATTTATTAGATTATTTGTACAAAAATACGCAATAACTATTTCAAAGTTTTGAGGTTGATCAAAGATTTCCAAAGATATACTCGATTTTTTTACCACTGTCCATGAGAGTAGTTGTTGGTGAATTTTTAGTAGCGCTTTGCGAAAAAATTAAGCCGTTGACCCCAGTACCTTCTTATCGCAAATAAATTTGGCATACTTTATTTACATAATTTCAGAATTTCAGAGGTTTTGATTAAGCCGATAAAAATCGCCTTAGCCAACTTAAACAAAGACAGTAAAAAGTACTTTATAGACATTCACATTATACTCGCGTCACTTTACGGGCCAGCTAAGTTCGTTCTGCCTTGGTACTACAAAATAAAGATTACGTTACTTGCATTAGTGTCATTTTTACTTCCTTAACATGGATATTAGTGTTATTCCTTACTTCTGCACTTTATACTATGTATATTTAGAGTAGATTGTATTTGATCTCCTTTCGCACATTGCAATCAAGGCTATCCAACAGGACTTAGCATAGCTGTAGTGGAGACAACACTTATGCGTCAAAAACTACGTCAAAAAAGCAGTGAAATTCTTTATCAAATTTAAGGCAATTGTGCTTTGTTTAAGATAATGGAATACTTTTGTTGGAATTTTTTTTACCTCAGGCACCTGATTTCTTGCCTTTGAGAACAGTATGTCTTGAAACAGAAATTTTTGGCCCTTTTAGCTTACATTACAGTACCATCCTAGAGTGCAGTATTTTTATGAGCGTAAAAAAGCACGTTACCACGTCAGTCGAAAAAATAATATTGGATACTTAAGTGCAAACTACTACCTTTAAAAATTTCGATGACAAGTGTTTAAAAAAAATTTTATTACACCTTAAGTGACATATAATGAGAAGAGTCAAATAAGTAGCTTCCAACTGCTTACAACGTTGCCTTGATAGGTAATATTTACTTAAAATAATCACTCTCCAAAAACAGGGGTCATTCAGGACTCAGAAGCTGAATACAAAATGTATGTAAGTATTATAAGGAACTTTAAAATTAAGCCTTTCCAAAATAATTTTTATACTATTTCCTTAGAGGCATCCTACAAAAATGTATTATTAACCCACTTTACAATCATCACGAGAAAAATCTCGTGAAAAATTATGTGATAATTCTCGTGAGTTTTCACCTGACATTATCGACCAAATAGTCACGTAAATAAACACTTAAAAATGACGTGGTTTTTCAAAAAATAAATTTATAATATATTTTATTTGTTTAACGTAAACAAAATAATACTTCTATTGTTAATAAAATTTTAATTTTTAATTGTAATAAAACTTATTTTTTAAATCCTGATAACTATACATGCAGTTATTTTTTATTTATAAATCTTAAATAATTAATAACATTATGAAAATTGTGTTGTATAAAATATTTTAAATCTACATAAACTTGCTTATCTTAGGTTACATGATTATATATAGTTTAGATTATAACAGAAAATAAAATAATATATCTTGTACCATAAATGATGTGTACTTTTTTAATTACAAATAATACTACGATGTCGTTGATTATTATCATGCCTACATGTAATATTTAAACATTTTAAATTAAAATTTTATAATTCATGCATCAATAAAATTATAATTCATACATCGATAATGTCACGTGAAAAATCACATGAATAGACGTTTGATTTCTTACGGGATTTTTCACATGATTTTTTACGTTATATTTTTAAAGGGTGAATTGAAAAAAAAAAAAGATCTGGTGTCGTACATTTGATCACAGAGAAAAGTACAATAAAAAAGAAATGTAACCAAGCGATTGTGCCGTTAGTGGCTCATTTCGTGCCCAGGGCTCATGATACAGTGGGAAACTTACACTGAATATTCTAATCATATGAAGTTATGTTACAATAATTAACCTTTCTTAAAAAAAACTTCCGAGTTAATATCTTGATGTTTTAATAAGATAATTCAGAAAATATAGTCAAAATGTCAGTTCTATACCCTGCCCCAATCTCAATTTCGCACCTAAAAGCTTCTACAAGGAAAAAAATAAGCTTTTCTGACATGTTCTCGCAAATAAATTGTCGAGTATATATATTATGCCGTATGCTACAATTATAACACAATAACGTCAGTTTTTAATCTATAAGCTAGGCTGACATGGTGGTGCAGCGGTAGAGTTGCAGTTTCGTAGATCTGGGAAGTTAAGCAGCGTCCGGTCTGGTCCGGTGCGGATGATACTCCGATGGGTTACCACTCGACTATTATTCCGTTCGCTTGCACTTGTGATTTTTCAGATATATTAACTGTCTCTTTACCGTTTCGACAACGTGAGTGGAAGGTGTGTAGTTTGGACCTCATGTGTATAGACATATAGAAGTCGGGGCACCAGAGCAGTGGACCATGGTGGTTCTTTCCATTATTTCAAAATTGGTCTTAAAATTACAAGAAAAATATATAGAACAACATCCGAAAGTCTTGACAATGGTCGAGGTCGAGAACATTGTTTATTATTGCAAAATAAGTTTTTTTTCAGCTTTTTTTTCGGTTATTATCGATTATCTCCGAAACAGTAGCTTGTAGAAAAAAATGTCAAATACAAAAGTTGTTCGGGTGATGATTCTGCATAAGGATTAAGCATTTAAAAAAATTTAAAAAAATCAATTCTCAGTTTACCCAGGCGGAAAAGTCAAAAAATGCCAAAAAATTAAATTATTTAAAAACAGTACTAAAAATTCTTTAAATTCAATGAAAATTAAGTATGTTGTAGTCTTTGATATACTTAACAATATGCGCCTGGTCCGATTGCAAAATTTCAAAATGGCGGCCTATTGCAAAATTGTTAAGTTGGAATTTGAATTGTCTATACAGCGTGTCCATCAAGACAAATCAAAATCTGCTTTGCTGGAATCGGTAGGTACTGTTGATGCCTTTGATATACCAAAAATTCAGATTTTTGAATTAATGAACAAGAAAGTTATTTAACAAAAACCCATTGTTAAGGACCTTAATTTCGCCAATTTACAACCTACAGTTTTGCAATAAAATGCATTCAATTGCACTGATTTTTACATGAATTTGAAAAAAAAACTTTTTTTCTACGACCAACAGAATCTGAGTTACGGTTCTTCCACTTTTTTACTCGTAGCGCCTGCCCTTATTAATATTTCTGCTCCGGACCCAGCCTAATCACTTCTTGAATGTTTACTTAATAGTAGAAAATTTTTTCCGGGTCAAGTTGATCAACCCTGTCCGCATAAACAAAATATTAGGTTGCTAAAAAGTTGCGCAGAAATTCCCGCCGAGACAGCCCGCCGCCCGCCCCGAGCCGAGCGCGCCGACGGCGCCCGAAGCGGCCCGAAGAGCGCTCGACGGCCCGTGCATGCAGCCGCCCGAGATTCTTAGTTACATAATTATTTACTCGTATAAAAAAATACCTCCGAAAACGAGCTAAGATCTATTCCTATGTCATTTTTCGTCAGCTACATGATGGTGCCATTTATTTTGTTGTATCTATTCCGTAAGGTGCCGAAAAATGCATGTTTTCGTATACACTCGATGAAAAAGCCGTTTTTTAGCGATTTTATTAATAAATACTTGTACTTACCACCTACACTTGAGTGTCTACGAATACTTGTAATCTTAAACCGACATATAAATAGCGTAATGAACGGCATATAAGCTTTCGTATTTTTTCGAATTTCGAAATAATGGAGAGGACCATGACTTTTCGCTTTTTTTTAGTCTCTGGTGCCCCTACTATAGACGTTTGGTTGAAACCTAAGCAATACACCGGCTGTTCTGGGATGGATTTTTCCTGAGAGGTTTCCCCACCCACAGGACTAACTATTCTGGTGAATGTGGAACGGAATCTCCTACATCCTTCCCATCCCATCCCTCCCCAGTCTCAAAAGTTCCGAGTGCTCAGAGAAGGACGTAGTGCACTATAATATATATAAAGAAAATCTGTAACCAAGAGTATTAGTCAAATACCAAATGCTCTACGATTTAAACTAAAGCGTCGGTTATAGCGGACATCACTTTAAAAAACCACACTATTGTAATTCGTAACACCTTATAGTGGTCACTTTTCTAATTTCACATCAGAATAAGACAAATGCACAAGCCTAAGCTGTCAAAAAATTTCAATTTCTTTAATTAATACGTATTTTAATTTTCAATTTTCGAGTAAACAAAAATTGAGGTCACTTCCGTCTCCCTTAGACCCCCACGAATCTGTTACTTATACAGGTAATGAAAATTTTTTTTTTTTTTTCATTATTTGTTGATGAAAGGTGTTTTATTAGAGAAAAATTGTTTATATTCAGTTTTTGAGTTGCAATAGAACTCTGACGCTCGAAATATTACTTCCATGCCCATCTATGGTAAAGTGTCTCTTTTTCTAGCTTTTTTGCAACGGAAATTTACGGAACTTTATTTCTAGTACTAATGGGTTAAAACATGAGCCCTATTTGTCTGAGAGTTTTGTCTAAATAGCCTTTTTTCAGAAGATACATCGATAAATATCGATTTCACTACCAACACTACTAGCGACTGAGTACTCTATTTCAGGTGGTCCAAAGTAGACTCAAATGACTGCTGAATCAAAGGTCTATCGATTATAAAACTAAGTATAAAGTTGTACTTCTATAAAATTCAATGACAGATAATATAAATATAAATATTAATCTGCTTTTTATGAAACGATGTTGTGTACAATTGTAGGGTGCAATTATCGTTGGAATAAGTATACGGACGTTAGTTGGGTGCGGTTTCAATTGTTATTTTAATATTTAACAACTAAACAATTATATACAATACTAGTGTCCCCCCATCTCGGCTTCGCCCGAGACTTACTGAATGGAACACCGTAGTGTGTTGACATGTAACGTAAAACGTTTTCAGTTAGAAATTTTACATATATTCCTGACACTTCTCAGAACATAAATCTTCTTATTTAAAATATATTTGTTCGGGATTCCATACAGCTTAATTGGTCAAATAATAAGCTGTAAAAAATAAAAAAAATGTAGTTATGGTAAAAAGTACCGTCCGTTCCTTGTGCCATAAAATAATCGTTGGCCATAAGGGGCCGTTGACTTGCAGTTTCTCCCGTATAATATACGAAAAGGGCTATTTTTTAAAGCTGTTGAGATTTAAAACTCCTAAAAATATATATTAAAAAAAAAATTTTTTTATCTTATCTTACAACTTCATTACCAGAGCAACAAAGTTGTAGAGCTTCATCTTTACATTTTTTATCGCCACAAAAATAAAAATACATTTTATACTTATTTAAAGAACTGAACGATTTAAGAGATTATTGGGGGTACAATGAAAAGCTGATTACTCAAGTTATGGTTTCTTTATTTGTCGATTTTGACGCTGCTGTTCAAATCTTGATAAATTTTCTGCGTCAGTTTCTTGACGCCTAGAACTGTGTTTGTTAGATACATTTGAAGTTTTTCTTCCAATTCACCCTCTTGCGACTTTTGGCATGCTTAAGACTTTTGTCACCCCTAAAAGCTGTTTTTGTCGAATTTGTTAAGTTCTAATATATTTTTTTACAAGGTAGTTCATCGTCCAATGGCCCTAAAAAAGACTGGTGAGCTTGTTGAGTAAGCTCTTTCTTGACTGCTGTTGAAGCCCCAGACTGATCGAAAGAAAAATTACAAAGTCCGAAGCTTTGGAGCTAGTTGTAGGGATCTTTTCCAACGTCTCTTAGTATAACGTCGAAGACGTTGGTATCTAAAGCACCTCTTTTTTTTACAGATTCCGATGTTTTGGTGATCTAAGATGGGGAGATTGGTTCGTGATGCTTGCCCGTTGGCTCAAGTTTTATTTTCCCTTCATAGCTGTTAGGTTCGTCCAGTGCAGACCTTGAAGAGAATTGGTGATTCCTGGTTATATACTTAGAGTCAAGAGGATAATTTAGGGTTGTTGGTCACCAGGGTTCCCAGCCTTGCGAATAACAACTCCGCTCGTGACGACTGCTAGTGAATGACTGGCTTGGTTTAATAGTGGCCGTCTTTAGTTAACATAGTCTTTTAGTCAACGAATTGCTTCAAGAAACGGTAGTAAACATGTATTGTTGGCAAGGTAGTTACAACTTAGGGGGCCCTTAAAACAACCGATGAGATTGAAGGTTAAGTAAAGAACGTAAATACTTATATTGGCCCTGAAAAGGGCCAGTGGTAAAACTTTGAGCTATTCCGTATTATTATTCCTGATGATAAAAAGCTGGCTGCAGGTAGCTTGACTCTTACCCTCAAAGTCCCTGTGTACAGAGACCGTACTGGAGGGAGGTACACCACTGACCAAAGAATATCTTGTCTTTGAGTCGTTCCCTGGATAACCTACTGCTCATCGTTAGTCGGAAAAATGTGGGTATGTCGTTGGGGAAACGACCACTCACAACCACTAATAAGGACGCCGTTGTAGCTACCCGAGCTCTCCAGGGCTCTCTTTCCGGGCTTACATTTGTAGTCAAAAATTCTTTGACGGCACCAGGCGGGATGGTGTAACGGCTACAGAACTTTGAAGAGAATTGGAGCAGGTTGTGCTCTGGCTAGAAATGTCTCCTGGTATTCCACTAGAGACGTCATCGGTTAGAATAGTTTTTTATTGGTGGCACTCGTCAATCCTAGAGATTAAGGATGGATGTGGACCTAGGTTACTTGCCCATTAGAAAATAGTATCAAAGGTAACCAGAATACCCATCTGCACGACTATTATCTACATTCTCGATGCAGCTCCATAAACTACTGATAGACGACTAACGAAGTTCTTGAAACTCTCCGGCCTATTAAAACTACATTTATTCAATTCTGTTACAGGTAGCCTCAATTTAATGCCGATGCCACCTAGTGAATCTTATTGAACTAAAGTAAAAAGCTGGCGAATTTTTCAAAACTTTGAGCTTATTTATTGCTATTTTTATTAAAGGACCCCGCCGCAACTCAATCGACTTTTGGTTCAAATGGTCTGAAATTAATACATGTTGTAGATTATGATTGTCTGACTAAAAGTTTCCACAGGCGCAAGTCTTTCAAACGAACAGTTTTTAAGAAAATATTGATTTAAGTTAGTGATTCTGCAAAGAATAGTTTGACAGGTGAAGCAGTAGAGTCAATAAATGTAGCTCATTCGATAGTAATCGAAAAGGACCATGTTAAGTGCATCTTTACTATTTTTGAATATCATTCAGAGCTGTATAAAATTATTTTAGCTCCATTAATAGTAGCGCAGCTCATTATCATCATTGTCTTGAATATAAAATTGATAGTCTCTAGTATGAAAAAGCTTATTATAATTAACCAATGAATAAGGAGTTTTATTGTTTTTTAACAATAGAAAGCTAACAAATACTCAAGTAGGATCATTAGTATACGTTGTCACCATTATTCTTATACAAATAAATATGCTGACCCTATTTTTTTAAATTTAAATTCATTAACGACTGCTAACAATACTATTATAAGCGAAACCTATTTTATAATTTAATATAACTAAATTAATCATTAACTTATAATGAATATTTTTCTCGTTTCATGTCCTTATTATTTTATTTATCATATTGCTTACAGGTACAGTAAGCTTGGATCTCGACTCCACCACCACTTCCTCCTCCAGTTTCTAAAATCTACTACTTGTAAATCCTGCAGTATCCTGAACCTTTTCTTGTGGCAATGGATACTGACTCCCGTGCATGAGATCAAGTTTTTCTGAGACAAATGACCATTTCTTGGGAAACATAAAAATACTTTTGTTCATACAACTTTCTTTTTTCATTCTTTTGAAAAAAAAAAAAACAAAAAATAAAAACATATTTTTTAAAGGAATTGTAGGAACTTTAAAAAAATGCATTAGTACTAAAATTAAAGTGATGCATTAAAAAATTATTTAAACTTTATGACAATTCCTCAAACCAATAAAATTATTCTCATTTATTTTCGTTGTTCATGATTCAACTTTAATTTTATAACTGTTTTACTATAGTAAGCATGTAAAATGATGCATAAAGCACTATAAGTATGTGACTCTAAGTGTCAGCCCAAAGTAATAATTTAAAAGGAATTATAATATATAGTATAATATAATATAGGAGTTATAGTATAACGTAGGAATTGTATTATAAAATATTATTTTTGATAATTTTTCACACCAACATCGACCGTTTATTACTGCATTTCGACTATAAACAAGAATCTATCTGTACTCAAGGCCTTGTATAAATTATTCGCGACAAAATCACCCATCCTCATATGTGTATACTTATGTAACCAACGTTCATTATTCGCCTACAAGAAATAAACCTCATCATTTATGTACAATACTCAACTTTCAGTGCCTAACAACAATTGTTAACTAGCAGGGCAGAATTGTCTTGGCTACGGAAAATAATTGTATCGACCTTACATACAATTTTACTGTGTTTGTAACCTGTACAAAAGAAATCAAATGAAAAAGTTTGAGGTCCGAGGTCCAGCACTGTGTTCAATAATGAAATTTTTACTATTAAACAAATAAAATTATTTTATTTAACTGTATAAGCCCAGACATTGAGCAAAACAACATGCCAAACAAGTAGCCAGACATTTAGCCAAACTTTGAACCATACTGTTAGCCAACCAAACATACATCCAGCCGTGAATGCAGCCTCACATTGATCTATGTATATTGAGACGTACATTAATCCATGCTTTGAGCCAACTTCGAGCCTTACTTCGAGCCTTACTTTGAGCCTTACTTTGAGCCATACATTAAGGTGGCTCCTCACTAAATCAAAACACTGGAGTATTAAATGATATTTTAAAGGATGATTCTTGAAGGTGCAAGGAGTCTTTTCCCAAAATTTTAGACCTCGTCACCACCAAAATTGTTGAAAAAAACTAACTGGAAAATAGACTCTGTAACATAGCCTCTTATGGAGGGTCGTCAAATTGGTGGCGCAGGTTGTATGATATCTCAGCAAAGATACTGTAGTTCTTAATAAAAAACTATGTAGCAGATAGAAGAAATCAGAATCTTTCCAACGACATTCAGGTACTTGGACATTACCATGGGTTTTATAGGATATTTTGTGAAAATAGTAGATAACTGTGCAAGTCACGGAACAGATGAAAAGTGTGGGGCGTCTGCTACACCGAAGAGCGGTAGCCCGCGTCGTTTGAATTGGTCAGAAAGTTGTACGTAAAATGAATAGGAGTTGTGGGGAATCGTAATTATAATAAAAATAAATGAGACGCTGAACTAAGAAAATAATTTAATGCGGGGCTGACTTATGTACTTTTTTGACTAATAGATAAAATTAATAGAATATATCACGATAAAGTTAGGACACGGTTGTATTTACTCGTCACTAATAAATAACTTGTAGATTTTTTCTAAAGTTTTCTTGTCTTTGGTCACCCGTGGCTTATTATTAACATTTTCAGAGAGTAAAATGCGGAGACCCTCTTTACCGTTTGTGCTGAATGCTTCTTGTAAAACGGTATTAGTAATACCAGTTTCTGCCATTTTATTTATTATTCTTGAAGACAAGTTGTCTTTGTACTGTAATAAAGTACCTTTATTCAGTACTTTAAGTACTTTCAATCTCTTTTCTTCAGCGATAACCAATATGCTTTTTGCGTGACTTTTGACGGTTTCCTCAGACTTCCCAATTTCTAAAAGCAATTTTTTTAACGCTTGTACGTCGCTCACAGCATTATGAAGCGATAAAGACGATTGGTCAGGAAAGTAATCATGTAGCAAAGCCCCTACAGAGAATTTGCTTTTCCGTTCAGTTAAAATTTTTTTGAAAATTCGGAGGGAGTCGGCAAATCCATGTACCACATCGCTGAACTGTTCGTATAATTTATGACATTGCATTAATCGCAATAATCGATCATTATCAAACCTGCAGAAATTACACATTAAAAAAAATCTTAGATGATGACAGTATAAACATATTAACTATAGACGTACGAAAAGCCGTTGTGAGCAACCAAAATAACAGGACTCTGGAAGCTCTGCAAATACTCTATAAATTGCTGGCAAGCAATCACGGCTGGAATAGACTGAACACGATTTTCAAACAGGTACAATCCACCAGATATCATCTGAAGACCTGTAACCTGGGATGCAGATTTTGTAAAGGGTTTCGACGGAACGATGTACGTATTGAACGGTCGTGTTTCTGAAAAAGACTCCGCTGCAATCTGTGAAAAATACAAATTTTATTTATTATTATGAACAAATCAAAAGTGAGATTGTTTGCATCAATCGAATACGAACTTGTACGATATCATCTTGGAGAGACAAACCAGTCGTTTCTAAATCGTAAATCAATACCTTACATGATTCCAAATTAATACTGTTTGATGTATAGACCTTATTGTTGGGTATGATATGCGACGTATCATTTAATGAATAGCCGCTTTCGTACGTGATACCCTCTCTTCGATCACAGGCAGCATTTTTGGATGATCTGAACTTTTTCAACGTTTGTCTTCTTTTTTTTGTCTCAATTTTACCGATTCGATTTCGCTTTACTTGTCGCCGAGCGTCGATTTTTTTTTTAATAAGCAAACTTTTCTCACTCTGAGAATATCCCATTGTTTGAAAAACATGCGTTGAGTATTGAACGCCAAGATTTTTTTGACAAACAGCAGCGCTTACTCTAAAATTTAATGACTCTGATGAGGCGTAGTGTCTGGACTTGGGACATTTTGAAGCAATCATGTGATTCAAGGACTCATTACCTTGAGTCGAACCACATTGAGAAATTCGTGCAACATTTGACGCGTATCTATTGATTAGTTCACTTAGCTTGATTTTTAGGTCATTATCAGTCAAAGGTTTCCCTTGGGGAAGATACTTGTGAGTGTAATTCTCGCTAACAGTACCCTCACACCAATCACCGCATTGGGAGTGATCACTAAATGCGTGTGGTACAATGGCTCTCAAAGCCTGTGAGATTTTTTTTTCATCTCCTCTGTTTTGCTTAATTGCAATAGAAAAACATTTACCGAAATATGAAATTAGTGCTGGAGATAATTTCAACGTGTACAAATGACTTGTAAATCCTTTTTTGATATGGTTGTAATCAGACCATTTCTGTACTTCATGTGGGGCAGCTCTCCTTACTGACGAAATCGTGCAGCTATCATCATCTCCAATAACAGTTCGAACTTCAACATTTTGATCAATAAACATTTTATTGTTTGTCAATATTTCCACAGCCATATGAGCTTCCATGGATTTTGCGGAATCTTCATAATTCAACCGGCAATCGTGGTCAGACTGAGGATGACCATTTTTACAAAGGCGACAATCTTTGCTTCTGACAGCATAAGCAATTACTTTACCTGAGTAATACCCAATTGCAGTCCCATGTCCTAAAAATGTCGCAAAATATTGTACAAAAAAGTATACAAATCAATGCACAAATTCAAATACTGCATTACCACTTAGGCTATTATAAGAACGACCGTTGCCACGCTTTTGCCAACCACTATCGTATGCCGCTTTCAGGTGTACCCTCTGGACACTCTGTTGACCAGAGTCAGATTCAACAACAGCTCTGCATTTCATACAAGAAGATAATTTGAGGAGAAGAATGGTATTGGAAGACAAGATAAAGATATTTTTTTAGTGCTTTTTATTTTAAAAAAATTTGTATTTTTGACTGAAGATTCCATAGCATTTATATGAAATAAGAGTAAGCATAAATAAGGAGAGTTTTGTAAAGGTGTAAAAAAAGATCGACGTACAACGATAACAATACACAAATATGTAAATAACTACTCTACGGTATAAATATTTCTATGTAAAAATCATTGGTAAACTAATTGATCAAGCACAGATTGTTCAAAATAACTAAATAAAATAAAAGCCTTGGCGGAATCTTACAGCTGCTGCTCCGGTTCATTGTCTAATGTCACTTGCTTCTCCAGCTGGATAGCTTCAATGCATGATTGTGCTGCGACTTGCTCTATAGCATTGCCTACTTTTCGTTCATATTTCTTTAAGGTACGTTGTGTCATTGGAGGAATATCGATAGCTGTTAAAACCGTGTTAATGTGTGTTTCACCCACTCCTGCATCGATCATACCTGAAAATAAGACGTATCGTTGATGACAGACTTCCTAGATTTTTGATACGTATACTCCATATTACCTACAAACACTTACCAAAGGCTACCTTTGAATTGATTGAGTAAGATTTGCTTTCCTTGTTGTACTCATTAGTGTGAACAGAAAAAACGTGGTTGCAATTCCAACATTGCACTGTAAAAACACTAGCTAATCCTTTTTTTTGTTCATCCAGTATATGAGATAGTGACAATGGAAATTTACAACTCTTGCACCATAATTGTGAAGCCAAGGTCTTGATCTCCACAACACGTCTTGAATTGTTCCAATCACTGCTCTGTGCCATTGATAAATTTATTATTAATGCAACTCTTCATTGGAGAGTAATTTTTTAAATCGATAAATATCAATAGTACTTACAAGATCTCGTACAACATTGTTCGACGAAAAATCGACTCCTGACGATGCCTGCGATTTTCGTGCCCTGCTGTCCTCAACAGCTTTTAACAACTTCTCTCGGGCTATTACTACTTTTTTTTTCACAAATTGTCCTTTTTTTTTTCCTCTCGTACGACGAGCAGGACGATTTGTCGGGGGCATTGTCTTTTTTGTTAGGTACTTATCGCCAGCTTATTATTATTTACATACAAGGGTTATGTTGTCAGATTTGTATACATACGTCTGCTCGAGTCACTGTATTGTACGATATAGGTCAACGGTGTAGATGTGACTAAACTTTTTTTGAAGGGACTATAGGTACCTATCCATTTTTAGTCAAGAACCTCCACAGCCAATGAAAAGCTGTGTTGCAGTATGCTTACTCTTCTTGTGGGATTTATAGTGAGGAGCCACCTTAAGCTATACTTTAAGCCATACATTGTGCCTTATTTTAAGCCATACTTTGAGCCATACTTTAAGCCAGACCTTGTGCCATACTTAAAGCCATTCATCGAACCATACTTTAAGCCATACTTTGAGCCATACTTTAAGCCATACATGAAGCCTTACTTTGAGCTAAAAAAATGTATGCTATATTTGAGCATATCAGGACTGCACATAAACTTTTTTAGATTTTTCGCCAGGGAAGATTTTCGTAAAATAATTCCTAAATATTGACAGTTCAACATGATCTCTTATGAGAGGACAAGATTAAGTTACCTTTTAATTTAAATTAGGGTTCATTATAAATGTGTTGAATTAAAAAAATAACGTTTGTATAGATGCTTTCGTACACAAGGAAAATGATCAATAAAAAAATCACGACTCACCAGGCATTTAAAAAAAATACAATCAATTACAGTCGTACAGTTTGAAGTTTGTAAAGTGCAAGAGGAGGTGTGCGGTAAAGGGGACACATCTGCGTGGGCAGGGGGCCCCCTCATTCCTCACCTCTCTGAACGATACTCCTAAGCCTCCTTAAAATTGCATTTATAAGATCTATATGAAGCTCTCGTTTTTTGTTTGCATGAAAAATTACTATTAGACAAACCTGTTTGATTTTCAAATAGATCTATGATTTTTTTTTTCTCAATAACACAAAAAAGAAGGGGTTAAGTACGCGTAAACGCGTGTGTGTAAGTACATCCATACAAAAAAAATAATTTCTACCGTTACTGCATAAATTTACATTTCTCCTACCTCTCTGAATTTTGAGCTGAACTTTTCCCCTCATCAACTATGTGATTAACGTCCTTAAGTCAAAAAACCACCTTAATTACAAAGAGAAAACTGTGAAAGAAGAAAACGCAATTAAAATTAATGAATGTATTAATAATAAAGAAACAATTTTTTTTTATTATAGAAGTTTTGAAAAATGTTAAAAAATTATATAATCAATAAACTTATTCATTTTAAAAGTTACAATTGATTATCAAACCAAATAAATTAATATACAGTCAATAACAATTTACATTAAAAATAAGCAATGAACTGTGCGATAACATGAAGTAATCGATTTCTTATGTCGGGCACGCTCATAGCAGAGTAAATAAGGACTGTGACCCAAAAGTAAGAGGTCGGTGGTTTAAATCTTATTGGAAATTTTTGTTGTGTTGTTTTTGAAACTGGAACAGCAGCGTTGAAATCGGTGAATAAAGAATCAATTAAGTGAAAGATAAGCTTTCCATTAGAACCCTGGAATTGATTACTAAAATCTTCTAACTATTTAAATAGGTCAGGTGGAGTAATACGTAGGTATTTATTGTGGCGCTAAAAAATTGATAAACGTGGCTGAAAGCCTTTGTTGCTCTGGTATGTGAAGTTTATTGATTTAAAAAAAAAAAAAAAATTAATTACATATTTTTCATCTATTTTGAATCGTTACTTCATTAACAAATAGATCTTTTCATATGTTATAGCTTAAGTGAGAATTGAAGGCTCTTTTAAGTGCCAGCAGCTACAGTAACGAACGTATGGTACTTTTCAGTACTATTAAATTTTATTACTCTTTTACAGCTAATTCAAAATTTATTTAAATATAGGGTTTGTGAATTTAGTCATACATCTTACAATACTGTTTATATGAGTTACTATTCTTTCAATCAACAATTTTTGTCTCTATTAAATAAATAAAATACTTGTCAGTATGTAGTATTCTAACTCTGAAAACCTCTTACCAGAAGACTTCTCATACATAAAAAGGGGATGCTCGCATTTTCCAGAAATATTGTTCGAGTAACAAAATAAAATGAAGCCTAAAATCATGACTTTCGACAAAATAGACATAGACAAAGTGCAATGCAAGAACGAGCTGCAATTTTTCACAGTAACGGATTGAGCGTACACAGATGCTGCCAAGGGATACAAACTCCACTGCATATCTATATGGACAGAGATTACGACTATGCAGCCATCAGAGATGTGTTTACAATGAACTCAAGGGACTGGCTCCGACTGACCCTCCACGTGCTAATGTTTCCTCTCTACCCCCTAATAAGCCTAGAATGCTTCTGCTGCTAATGCCATGTCGCAAACCCTTCTTCTGAGGCTTTTTGACTTCGTTGTTCATAAAAGCACCAAGCTGAGCCCATGAGCAAGTGCTATACATAGTAGTAAGAAACTCTCGAAGAGTTCCGAGGTAGAAGATGAACGTTTTCATCTTCTTCCGCTGTTCGTTTCTGCTCTTTTCTTACTACCTGTACCACTCTGACTATATCAACCGTTGTCGGGCCATATGGATTTTTCTCTCGTTTTTTCTCACCTCTACTGATGCTCCAACCCCTTTCTCTTTCACCCTCGCCCAGTCAATTTCCTTTTCCGTTATTCTCTTATTCTCTTTCTTTTCCGTCTGCCCATATTTCGCAGTTACGTGCAGAGAAAAAGTTTTTTGTATAAAACTTAAGGTAAAAGCATTACCTTTAATCCTCAGATTTTATAAGGAATCGTAACCAAAATATAAGTAACTTTTTTATCTAGCGTTCAGCACGATACAGCGGAAATTTATTGGAAAAATTTGCCGGAAGAAGTTTTTTGTAATTTATCACTTTACTAGTAAATCAGTGGGTATAAGCTTTAGTTCTGAAAAACTAATTACCAATGTAGTAGGTTGACGATTTTTCAAAATTATAATGAAAACATAATCCTCAAATATAAGGATCATTCAGGAAATTAAGTTGGAATTTAAATAAAGTACATTTAGTCAGTTGACTTTGTTGAGAAATTGCAACGCTGTTTAACCAAGTTCAGTTTCAAATCATCTTAGCTCGTAAAATATATAACGAAGTCATTTGTCGTAAGTTAAATAATAAGAGCAAAAATTATAATTACGTCAGTATTTTTAGTAGTTCTTCAACAGCACCAACTTAATTAATACTTTATTGTTCAATGAAAATTAATCACAATTTTTTTAAAACTTACTATGTTGGAAAACAATAACGTCTGAGAGAGTATAATTATCGTCCGATTATCTTTTCTAATAATTCTGATACTATTCGATTTCACTTTATAGTACATCTTTTTCAACAATCTAACAAAAAAAATTTTTTTACTGTACGCATGATTTATGAAAGTAAAAGTCACCAAACTATGTAGTTGTTTATGATGACAAACTTTCTTTACTATCTTCACACTAATGAATTATGTACACTGTAAAAAAATTGTTTTCTACTTTTAGTTTCTTATTAAGAACGTACCTTCCAATAATTTTATATTTTTGAAGCTCAATTTTCTAGTTAAAGTTTTGATTTACATGTCTTCCACTAAATTGTATAAAATTCTATTAAACCTACCAATACTCACATAGTTATCAATAAAAAATAATGAAAAAATGTATTACTCATCTTTATTGTATTTAGTTGATTGTAGCATGGACCAAAATTTTAAAAAAATTCTTATTATCCAGAAAAAAATTCAAACACACGAATAAAAATTTGAACTAAAAAATTGTACGGTAAAGTTTTGAAAACTAAAGATTTGAGTACATTGTGTTGGTCATTTATATCCAGGAAATACGTGTACTGAACTCCAAGCCCTAATATTTAGATGTTATGAACATATAATCAATACATTCAAGTACTTAAAATATTTTCTTAGTACTAACATTTTGAAATCGTTCTTTATTTCTGACGGAAATGATAGTTTAGTTTAATCTGACTATCATCCAGGAAAATTTGTGATTTTTCTTAAATACTGTATTCAACCTAGGAAAATAAAAATGTCAGAATCTTTTTTCTCTAGTACTGTAGCTCTACATAGCTTGAACTAAGTTATTTTACGTCAAAATTGAAAAATTAGAAAATTTTTATAGATATCTAACTGAGACACCAATATAACAACTTTAAGTAAAAATAGGCGAGTGAGGTCAGACCAGCCATCTATGAGCTGATAAGTCTGAGATTTTTAATTCACAAGTTTATCCAAAAAAATCGTTAATTCTTTTCTGGTATGACATGATTTTTTCATGTCATACCTCGAAATTTTCCACGGTTGGAGAAATAAATTAAGACACTGCTAGAATCAACAAGTTCTTGTGTATCGATTTAACCACCTACAACCTTTCAATATCTCCAGGTGGAGCTCCCTTAATAGTGTTTAAATTAACGTTCAAAGTACGAAAGGTATGTTGCCGTAGGGTGGTGCAGTGACCGATGCTTTTAACAGTGAATAGGTATACTTAGTCATACTGTATCCATGTGGACTAAGTCATGATTTCCGATTACTCTATGCATGATATTTAGTCTAAGGTATGTATACAAAAATGTTTGTCCAAGATGAATATTTGTCTAAACTACCGCCTAAAATCAATTTTAGCGATCAGAAATATTTTAATTTAAAAATATTGTAGCTTTTGAATTTATGTTTTTCAATACGTTTACAATAGCTGGGGGGGGGGGAAATATCCAAGTTTACTCTCTGTAATAACACAGTAATGCAGAGTCAAATAGAATATATGTATTTAAAGAACTCAAGTGACTGTAAAATATTAATAATAATTCACCTTTCTGATTAAAAATACTATGAAAACTTAAGATGTCATCAAAATTAATTTTACTAGATAAGCTTTACTGACGAATGTTACACTATTTACATACGTCCTGGACCCAGATAAGTCATTTAATCCTTTCACCCTGTTTATATTTTCCTCGGATTAAACTTTGAAAAAGTAAAATGTTATCAAAGCAAGTACTCAATTTAAGGAAAACAGAGGAACAAGCTGATTGATGTACGTTTATTCCTAAATAATCATTTATAAAAATGCCGATTCCTACTATGGGATGTAATATACAAAAATTCCACACTGACAAAAAGAATGACTTAAATTTGATAAGCAGTTCGTAATATATAATTCGAAGCATTGGAGTAAGAAATAATAAATATTTTTTAATAATTAAATCACTGTCAGTTATAGTTAACGAACGTGTCGTTGATGTCATAGCCATATTTTTTTGGCACTTTTGATGCTAACTGTTTAATACTTGATTCACTAATAGTTTACAATTAAGTTCTTGCTTTCATTTAATCCAATATTTTTGACAGTTAATGACTGTGGCTTAAACACAAGGACTATTATCTATCAATGCCTGCTAAACTATCAAGAGTATTTTTCTAATTCATCAGAGTTCTGTAGATTTGGGTGAAGAAAGACGAAAAGTGGTGCTTGCATTTTGTACCCTGGGCCCAAGGTGAGAAACTTAGATTGTTGTAAGTTTTTCTAAACTTAAGCATTAATATACTAGAAAGAAAAAAAGAGCTGTCTTTATTTTACTGAAATGAATTTGAAGTCATAAAATCTGTCATTGGCTCATATTAACATTCATTACGATGAATCGATTGCTTCCATAAATTCCACAGCGATTTTCACCCAACATTAGATAAGTCATATTGCAAGATACAGTTTGAGATCAACGGAGTCAACTGAGTTACTTATAGTGCACACTGCACATGGACCATCTGTTCAGTCTAGTGGTACATTTCTACATGGGAAAAAAATTTTTTGAGAGATCTCGAGGTATCAAACTCGTAGATACTTTCCCGGGGTATGACGATATAGTACATTATGTCACTGGGGTGTAAAGTGCAAGCTTGAACGCTTAAAGGGTGCACTTTTTATATGTTCGCGCCTGAGTGACAGAAATTGTTTTCCTAACTGAGGATGAAAAGTGCAATTTGGCGTCTGGGAGCACACTTTGTGCTCGATAAATTACTTTTCCTCCCGTGAGCGAAATGTGCAGCACGAAGACGAAGAGCGGCAGTAGTACTTTTTGCCATAAGTAAGAAACAAAAAGTTTTTTAATAAAAACGTGAGCAACGTGTATTAAAAACAATACAAACTCACAAAATATGTACATATTCCTTACAAGTATTGAGTATAAATATTTCAATATCTTGTTAACTTCTACCACAATTTTCTGCCTCCTTGTTTATTTAAAAAGGCTTAGGGAATAAAAGATCATTACTTTATTTTATTTGTATTTTTACATTTTAATCCAGTCTATAAAATAAAACAAACCTCCAAACAATCTGCGTTGTATGCCTTAACTGATGACACAAAAATTCAAACACTTCCTTCATGTAACTATCACAACTTTTTAGAAAAGATTGTAAGAGAGTTGTAATTACTCACACTACTAACACAAATGTTGCACTTAATTATTATAAATTATTCATTTGTATGGAGAATTGCAAAAACTTTGTCATAAACAATGAATTTCAGAAATTTAAATTCCATGTACCCCGACTTCCTGTTTTACTCAAACTGACGGAAAACTAATACTCTGTATAAACATCCGATGCCGACGCTTACTACTAACGCTTGAAATTTGAAACCCCACTGAGACATGAAATATCTGGTAAAACGATCATGCTCTCTGTGATAAAAGCCATGCATTTTACTTATAATTATTTGAGATAGACATTATATCATTTTCTTAAAAAATAGGTAAAATGTTATTTTTTACAAAAAAGTATGTTATTTTCACAAAATTTTATCTTCTTTACAAAATGTATCTTACTGTTTTTTAAATTTTTTTATTTTACAAGTTATTGAAAAATCAATCAGCACAAAATTTAGTACACTAAACTACCGTCAAGACACTATAGGTCGTTTTTCGGAAATTTTCTTTGGTTGAATAATAAGGAAAAAAACATGTTTATAAAAATACTGTAAAAATATGCACAGTTCTAAATGAATTAAATGAATTGAGTAAATATGAAAAATAGGTTTTGACTACCAATATATAAATTTCACATGGAATTTAATTTTTTATAATTCAAAACCTTATTTTAAACCATATGTTATAAAACTTTTTTAATGCCATTGGTATAGAAATATTAGTAAAAAACAACGAAATCATTAGAAATTTAAAGGTGGCGATAGTTTTTTAACATAAAAAATTTTACTAACCTGCTGCTGTAAAAATCCCAATAATCCTTGACAGAATGATAAGGTTTCTTTCAACAAACTTTCTTGACATGTTATTAGGATCTAATCTTACTAATATATAAAGCAAAGTCGCTAAAACCGTTGTAATCGCTAACCGCGAAAACGACTGAACCGATTTTGCTGAAATTTTGCACACTGATTCATGATACTTCCTAGATGGTTTTAGTATAGTTTTTATCTTAAAAAATTTAATAACAATAGCAATAAAAGAGCTCAAAGTTTTGCAAAAATACGCCAGCTTTTCACTTTAGTTCAGTAAAATCCGCTAGGTGGCGTCGACAAAAAATCGAAGCTACCTGCAACATAATTAAATAAGTGTGGTTATAATAGGCCGGGGCGTATCGATAATGGTATAATCGAGCTTCGGCAGCTCAACAAGCTGTGTAGAGAATGCTGGTGATAGTCCTGCAGCTGGGTATCCCGGTTACGGACGACACTCTTCTCTAAAGGGGAAGGGACCTAGGTGCCCCTTCACCCTGAATCTCGACGAGTGCGATCAAAAAAAAAAAAAAATTGATTCCAACCGATGCCGTCTCTGCCACAATACCAGGAGGCATATCTAGCCAGAGCACAATCTGCACCAACTCTTCAGAGTTGTGTGGCAGTCCCACCATCCCACCTGGTGTACTTAGTTAGAGAATTTGTGGCTACAAATGTAAGCAAGGAAGAGCAGCTCTGAGGGGCACGGGAAGCCACAACGGCTACCTTCTTGGTCGTCGCGTCCCCAACGCGCTTACCCACATGTTCCCGTCTAACGATGAGAGGTTGGTTATCCGGGGAAGGACCCGAGACGAGATATTCTTTGGTCAGCAGCGTACCTCCCTCCATCACAGTCTCCGTACATCGAGACTCCCAGGGTAAGAATCAAGCTACTCGTAGCCAGCTCTTCATCATCAGGAATAATAATAAAGAATAGCCTGGAAGTTTCACCACTGTCGCTTTTTAGGGCCATTATAAGTATTTACGTTCCCTACTTAACCATCAATTTCATCGGTTCTTTTTAGGGGCCACCTAAGTGTAAACTACGTTGCCAACAAATACATTTTTATTACCATTTCCGGAAGCGATTCGTCGACTAAAAGACTATATTAACTAAAGATGGCCACTATCAAACCAAGTCAGCCATTCACCGGCAGTCGTCACAAGCTGAGTTGGTCTTCACAAGGCTGGAAATCCCGGTGACCGACGACCCTATATTACCCTCTTAACTATAAGCATTCAACCAGGAATCACTGATCCTCTCCAAGGTCTGCGCTGGGCAAACCTATAACAGCTATAAAGGAAAAAAAACTTGAGCCAACGGGACAGCCTCCACTGGACAAGTATCACTAACCAATCTCCCCATCTAAGATCACCAAAACAACTGAATCTGCAAATAAAAAAGGTGCTTAAGACACCAACGTCTTCGACGTTATACCGGGAGACGTTGGGAAAGAGCACTACAACTAGCCCCAAAGCTTTAGACTTTGTAATTCTTCTCCCGATCAGTCTGGGTCTTCAACAGCAAGCCAGAGAAGATCACCCTGAGGTATCCAGGCAGTCACAATTACTGTTAACTGCAGTCAAGAAAGAGTTAACTTAAGAAGCTCACCGGTCTTTTTTAGGGCCATCGGACGTCGAACTACCTTGCCAACAAATGTATTAAAATTAACAAAGTTGACTGAAAATAGCCTTTAGGGGTCATAAAAGTCGTAAGCATGCCAATAGTCGCAAAAGGGTATATTGGAAAAAAAACTTCAAATGTATCTAATGAATAAAATTTGAGGCATCAAGAAACTGACGCAGAAAATTTATCGAGATTGAAACAGCAGCGTCAAAATCGACAACTTAAGAATCCATTACGTGAGAGATCAGCTTTTCATTGTACCCTCACAGCAATCTCTGAAATCTTTAAAGATCCTACTTCAGATTTTAAAATAAGTAGAAAATGTATTCCTGTTTTTGTGGCAATAAAAATGTTGGGTTTAAGGTTCAGGACTTTGTTGCTCTGGTAATAAAATTGTGAGATATGAGGAAAAAAAATTTTTTTTTTAATATACATTTTTTGGGGGTTTAAAATCTTAACAGCTTTAGAAAATAGCCGTTTTCGTGAATTACACGGGAGAAACTGTAAATCAACGGCTTCTTATGGCCACCGATTATTTTATGGCATGAAGAACGCACGGTACTTTTCAGCATAATAATTTTTTTGAATTTTTATACCTTATTATTTGACCAAACAAACTATATGGATTCTGAAAAAATATGTTTTTAATAAGAAGATTTTTGTTCTGAGATGTATCGGGAATATGTGTAAAATTTTCTAACTAAAAATGTTTCACATTAAATGTCAACACACTACGGTGTTTTATTTAGTAAGTCTCGGGCGAAGCCGAGACGGGGGGCTGCTAGTAATACAATATATGCAGTGATCGTCGATTCATTTAATAGTCACTACAGCAAGGAATCCTAGATCGTTGGTCGAAATTTTCTCATCCTTGGCAGCCTATACCACTTGATAGTACATGGACGATGACATTCATCTAAGACTATAAATAGTTTAAAGATTTGATGGGATCAAAAAGTTAAATATGATTTTGATACTTCTTTTTCAATGATTTTTAAGAGGTATAAACTTCTCCCATATTAAGTGTTTAAATGAAGTTAAAAAAACAAATACTCAAAATGTTTTTGCTACTTCTAGATCACATTTAAGTGAAACAGCTTATATAAATTTTGTTTTCAAAAGTTTACACAAACTTATAAGATCCTCAAACAAACAAATATACCTGTGAGCATTTGAAATATCAAATGTGTGAATTCAGCTACTTGCGATAGCTACAGCAAAAATTTTATCTTTCAGTACGTTTTTTCCAGTATCACATTTAATATGCACGCACTTAGAAAATACTGAGACCAAAAAAGAGTTCGTCGACGCGCCGTCGCGTCAAAGTCATGTAACAGCTAAACACTAGGATGAGGGAGAGAAGACGGGAGCTGAAGCTTTTCCTCCATTCTCGGCAATTGAATGCGCAAGCTTCTATGTGCAAACGCAGGTGGTCTCTTACGATAACTTCTGGAGAAAGCACATAGGATAGGATGGGAGCAATAAAGAGACGTAGGAAGCAAGTAAGTAAAGGTAGAGAGAATAAGCTTTTCAAATATTCACTCTACCGCTGAAACAGTGACATGGTCGTAACCAACGTGATGATGTATATCACACTTGTTTGTAAGCATATATAGCAGCTTAAGGGATACCAAGGCGAAGGAAGAGAATCAAGCAATGCTGGGTGAGATAGTGAATACACCCCTTGAGGCAAAGTTTTTACAGATATTCGGGCGCCACGCGCTCTTTGTTATATCAGTCCATACATGGGCTTCATTTTATTTCTCGTAAGCTATTGAGCTTGTAGGCGTATTCGCTCAAAGCTAATGCAGAGATACTACTAAAAAGTTACTCAAAAGTTTTTGCATTCCAAACAAACAGTGGTCATACGTATCTTACAAACGTATGTCTTTATTTTGTTTTTAAAGATAACATACTAAATGATAAATGTTGTTATTTGAACTAGTTGTGCTTCTGTCACTTACACAATGAATTTTAAGCCGTAAAAACTAGTGAAGGGTAAAAAGTTCATTCTCATGTTTTCAGGGACTTGGAGACTTTGAAAGAATGAGTTATTGCAGGTTAATAAGGTGTCATGTTATCAGGTCTACTATAGTGCCAATAAACATTTTCATTAATCTGATCAACATTTACATACTCTATTGAAACAAAAATCTGCTTATATTTATATCCATGAAATGTTGCAGATGTGCATGATGCATGTGCAACATATCTATTATCATCTACCTGTAAAAATATAGAAATCACAATTTTTGAACATATTAATTTTGCAAAAATGTTTACTGATACTTTAGACTATAGTCCTTGTAACATTGCACCCTATTTACCTGCAATTGTTCATTTATCCAACCTCTTTGAGTTATCAGGAAATACTATACGAATGTTGCAGTACAATATATTAATCACAGAGCAATAAGTAATCCGTTTACGATAAGCTTCAATGCTATTAAATAGATTTTGATCCACTAAATCCAACGGTGTCTTTGTTTATACCCCAAGTAGAGAAAAATCTCGAGATATTTCAGCTCAAAGTTGTACCTTTAACACAAGCTTATATCGCAGAGCATTACAATATCAGCTTTACAGGTATTTCCCAACTCGAAATAAAAAACCTGACCAGACAAATTGTGATGTACTTGTAGAAAAATATCTGGTCTTCCAAATCCTGTCACGTAAAATGCTGGTAATGGGGCATTTTGCAAAAATATTTGCCAAGAAAGACGTGAAAATCAGCTTCATGGTTATTAATAACAGATGGTAGCAGAATACCAAAACAAATGTACGTAATCTAGCGACCTTAATACTGCTAATAATTCAAGTGTTTCTCCATGTTACCATAAGAATCCTGAATTTTTTTTTGTACCTGAAGTAGATATATGAAGTGAACAGTGAAATCGTTGAACGTATCATTTTTCTTAAGAAAAGTAAAAGCTTCTCTTTACGTAGTGTCACTTGAGTGTATTTAAACATGTATGAAATCAAATTCTTTTACGAGTAAGAAAAATGACTGCTTCAAAAGCGTATATTTTTAGGTTATTGTATGTACGTTTCCTTACACTTTCACCATGTAGTACAGTACTTGAGTGTATGAAGATAATAATCAAGTTTTTTTCAATTATATGATAGTTTTTTCATGACTTTAATATGGAATAGGCGTGAATTTCATGAAAAAATTTCCTACCTAACTTTCTGAAACTGAAGAAGTAACATGTTCATCAAGAATTATCGTGCATCCCTGATGGACATAGTAAGTTTTGGAAATTTATTTCACTCGGTACCCAAGTAATTAAAGCAGAAAAGCTTACATTTATGAAACACCATTTAGTACAACCAAGTAAAGAATATATTAATCTCCCATTTGAAGTGAATAAAATCTACAATAGATCTTTAAGCGATAACATTAAAGCTTCCTGTAAACGGATTTCTTATTGCTCTGAGATTATTATATTGTACTGCAACATTCGTATGGTATTTCCTGATAACTCAAAGAGGTTGAATGAATAAACAATTGCAGGTTAATAGGGTGCAATGTTACAAGGACTATAGTCTAAAGTATCAGTAAACATTTTTGCAAAATGAATATGGTCAAAAATTGTGATTTCCATATTTTTACAGGTAGATGATAATAGATATGTTTTCACATGCATCATGCACATCTGTAACATTTCATGGATATAAATATAAGCATATTTTTGTTTCAATAGAGTATGCAAATGTTGATCAGATTAATGAAAATATTTATTGGTACTATAGTAGACCCGATAACATGACACCTTATTAACATGCAATAACTCATTCTTCCAAAGTCTCCGAGTCCCTGAAAACATGAGAATGAACTTTTTACCCTTCACTAGTTTTTACGGCTTAAAATTCATTGTGTGAGTGACAGAAGCAAAACTAGTTCAAATAACAACATTAATCATCTTATTAATATATAAAGCAAAGTCGCTAAAACCGTTGTAATCGCTAACCACGAAAACTACTCAACAGATCTAGCTGAAATTTTGTATACCGATTCTTGACACTTCCTAGATGGTTTTAGTATAGTTTTTATCTTCAAAAAGTTAAGAAAAATAGCGATGAATAAGCTCAAAGTTTTGCAAAAATACGCCAGTTTTTCACGTTAGTTTAGTAGAATCCGCTAGGTAGTGCCGATATAAAATCAAAGCTACCTGCAACAGAATGAAATAAGTGTGGTTATAATAGGCCAGAGCGTCTTGAAAAATTTTGCCGTTGCCTGCTGGCAGTACATCAGGCTGCATCGAGAATGTAAATGTTAGTCGTGCAGCAGGATATGTCCTGGTTACCGATCACGCTTTTCTCTAATGGGCAAGTAACCTAGGTCTACTTCCATCCTGAACCTTCAGGATTGACAAGTGTCACCAATAAAAAATTTTGTAACCGACAATGTCTCCGGAGGACTACCAGAAGACGTGTCTAGCCAGAGCACAACCTGCCCCAACTATTTAGAGTAATTTGGCTATTCCACCGTCCAGCCTGATGCCATCAGAGAGGTTTTTACTACAAATAAAAACCAAGGAAGACAGCCCTGAGGAGCACGGGCAGCCACAACGGCTTCCTTCTCAGTGGTCATCCTGACGCCAGACTCACAAAGAAGGTATTCTCTAGGCCCACTTTCCCGACTAATGATAGGTGGTTGTTTATCCGGAGAACGGCCCGAAAACGAGATATTCTTTGGTCAGCGGCGTACCGTCCTTCATCACGGTCTCCAAACACAGAGACTTCGAGAGTAAGAGTTAAGCTACCAGGGGTCTAATTGTGTGCTTCGATATATGCAATACGGTTCGAGATTTATCGTTACACGACTAACCTTATGACGAAAACTTAACAGACAGTTATCGTTTGATGTTTAAAGGTATATTATGACTGTAAATCTCTAAAGCTGTTGTGTATATCAAAGCACTCAACTAGACCCCTGTAGCCAGCTCTTCATCATCAAAAATAATAATAAGGACAGCTGGAAGTTTCAGCACTGGCCCTTTTCAGGGCCATTATAAGTATTCATGTTCCCTACCAAACCATCAATCTCATCAGTATTTTTTAAAGGCCACCTTAGTTGAAACTACCTTGCCAACAAATATATATTTACTACCATTTCTTGAAGCAATTCGTCGACTAAAGGACTATGTTAACTAAAGACAGCCAATATTAAACCAAGTCAGTCATTCACTGGCATTAGTCACGAGCGGAGTTGTTCTTCACAAGGCTGGGAACTCCGGTGACCGACAACCCTATATTACCCTCTCGACTCTAAGCATTTAACAAAGAATCACCAATCCTCCCCAAGGTCTGCGCTGGAAAAACTTAACAGCTATGTAATACATAAAAAAAATATATACGAAAATACAGCTAGTTCTGGTTTCTCTTTGAGCTTAGAGAGGTCACTCGCACGTGCTTCATGTTTCACTCGTTTTGAATTGTCGTCTTCCATCGTGCAAGTCCGTTCGGGAGAAGAGGGGCGGAAGCTGCAGCGAGCCCACCGGATTTAAGGAGGTTTCTTATTACGATTGTAGGCTCAATGAAAATTCAACTAAACGATGAAACAAGAAAAACTGACTGTGACTTTACCTTATAATATAATATTGCTTTACCCAAGGAAGGACGAATATGATGGTAGGATGATTAAATAATAAGCATTATTATGGGAAAAAAGCACGAAGCCAAAAAACCCAGTTTATTGAATAAAAAATAAAATAGGAATATGAAATAAACAAAAAATATTTATCGAATAAGGCAGGTGTGAGCACGTGAGGTGTATATGAGAGTGTGTGTTGAAAGAAAGCAAGTGGTCAACTCGTTATAGTATAGTAGCAGGCACGTGGTGCCAAATACAGATGACGGGGAAGACGGCAGTGTCGATTCCTGCGAGTCGATGTGGAAGGTGGGTAGGAGTGGAGGAATAGTCTCGCACTCTATGGATCAGCTGGGCACGCGCGATTGCAGAAATAGTGTAGAGTGATGTTGCTACCGGGTCATCGTCGCCACGGTTTTCCCTAGAACCCGTGGCTGTCGTTATGCGCGTCAGCGAATAATAACGCGCTCACGTGACATACGTATTTGTTCACGAAAATATGAAAGTAAATAAAATGCAGCAAAATTCAAGGTGTATGAAGCGATGGCGATATAAACTAGAAAAAACTCAGAGCATCGGCTAGGATGCGTCAGCAAATGTATCTGTATTCAGCGCGAGGAAAAAACAGAGTGAACGAGCTTATCTGTAAACCCGCCAAATCCGGTGGGCTCGCTGCAGCTTCCGCCCCTCTTCTCTCGAACGGACTTGCACGACGAAAGGTAACAATTCAAAACGAGCGAAACTTAAAGCACGTGCGAGTGACCTCTCTCGGCTCAAAGAGAAAACCGAACTAGCTCGTATTTTTATATATATCTATATCATAGCGTGTATAGACGCGACACAACATATAATTGCCCATGAGAAAATAATGGTTTTCTCAGGTATAGTCCTAAGGCATCAAAACTTTGACCTTCAGATTAATTGAAAGTCATAGAAAAAGCTAAAGTAAATGGAAATCGCTTACGACTTCCTTTTCTTTGAGCATAAACCCGGTTAATTCGTGGTGGTAACAATCGGCTAAGAATATTATCTGTACGGAAGAAGCTCTAAGATTAGGAACCAACACACAAACAATGTTAGTATTTATATGTCGGAGGGTGGGTTCGTTGCCCTGTATAAAAGAGCGAAGTTGCTCAGATTGCCGATTATATATAATATTTTAAAATAATTATTATGTAGTTTCAAAATTTATCTGTTGAATAATCAATGAATTCCTGCACAATATACAGCAATTGTTTATTGATTAGTACTTTATTAAACTCTCCTGGATATTTCCTTAATTTTATTAATTTAATAATTTAATATCTTTTTTAACTTA
Organism: Copidosoma floridanum; assembly: GCF_036245765.1. Lineage (NCBI taxonomy): Eukaryota > Metazoa > Arthropoda > Insecta > Hymenoptera > Encyrtidae > Copidosoma > Copidosoma floridanum. The sequence goes on from NW_028321909.1 coordinate 2,707,822, forward strand.
TTCAATATTTTCTAATCTAATATCTTTTCTAACTTATTCCTGCCCCTTTGTGGGGTACAGATAATATTCTCAGTTTATATGAACGATTTTAAATCTTAACAGCTTTTTTCCTAGTTTTTATCTTAAACTATAAAAGGAACTCGCAATCATACGTGGAGGGGAAGGTTTGCTTAAATAAATACAATCAATTTATTTTTAGTTATCTTATATTTATTCAACCATATGATTCTAAGGAAATCGTATCTTCAATTTCTTTATGTATTAATTATATTTGAGTAATCGCGATTATTTACGTTAATAATAAAAAAAGGAAACATATAATATACTCGATAATTTAGAATTAACTTAAAATTCATCCGCCTTTTTAATAGAGAATTTCACATAAATGACAATTTGAATTTTCCCTCCTTAATATCTCTGCTTAAACACGTTAAGTTAGACTAATACGAATTTTTATTACAACCACGGAAGGTTAATGTTAGGTGACAACCTATCCTACTAAGTCACGTAAGGTTAGGTCGTTCTCAGGGCCCTTGGGTGTCGCAAGTCTCGAGCACTGCTCAAGTCGTCGACCCAGGAACTTCGCCTAAAAACGTGGTCGATAACCCTAGTGCCTTGACTACTTAGGGATGCGTCGTCTCCACGCTCAAAGCGGTAGAGCACCGAAAGTCCAAGTAGGAACCGGTTAGTGGAGGTGTTACCTGTTGGTGGTGTACAAACTTACTTTTCAGCTCTTGCCCTTCGTACTTCGTCTCTTTCTCTCCTTTTGTGCTCGTCACGGTAATGTACCGGTGCACGGGAAAGTTTCAGGTCTGGGTGAGCAACGGATTTACTGCGTCCCAGGCTCGCTGGAAGAGGACTCCTGTTACATTGCGCGCTGGTGCCTTTTATGCTAACGTTGTTTCCTTTTGAGTAGCAGGTTTTCCCTTATTTGGGTGAACGCGCTCTAGCGTTTTTCTTAACGTACTAGACGCACATTTCCCACGCGCGGCGTTCAAATTTGAATTTTTGTGTTTCAAATAGAAATAAAATATATGTAAAAAAAAATGTGTACTGTTGAATTGTCTATTAAACGGTTTTTTTATTACAAGAAAATATAATAAATAGAAGAATATAAATATAAATGTAAAGCGTGTATTATAAATTCTAGGTGATAGAAGTGCCCCCTTGCACGTTTTCTGTACAATATAAATGGTAGCGAAGAAGAATTATTTGTATTTAGTGTTATTCTTAGAATAAAGACTTTATTTAAAATTTAAATTTAATTTGTGTGGAGGAAGACTTTCTTTAATAGTATTCAAATATTCTGTAGGGAAATAAATATAAATATTATCGTCTGATTTATTTACTTCTTTGTGAGTTGCTTTATTAATACTTTACATAACTAATGTTCCTACCATATTATTTAAAATTTTTTTGTTCAAAAAGTGATAGTATTCATTGTGAGATGTTAATATAGCTTTACTTATAAAAGAATCATCATTATTATTAAAAATTTTAGAACATATATCATTTGTTTTCTATGTCTAAGGAATTCTAAAGGTTTTAATTTTGCCTTCTCCTATATCCAGTGGCAATGAAGAAAATTTTCTATTAATCGAACGTATATTATATTTTAAGTAAAAAATATTAAACATAGGCAAAAAATTAGAAAATTTTGTGGTTTCTTGAACTATAGTAATTTTGCTTTCGTTTTTTACTACTGAAAGAATTGGATGAAAGTCTCCACTGTTACGTAGGATTAAGAAGCTGGTAAGGAGGTGCATCACGAAAAGAACTCAGCTCGTTGGTCAATTATTTATTAGCTTCCTGAAGGCAGAGGCATGTGTGTGTTTCGCGCGGTGTTTTCTACTTATCGTTCGGTCTCTTGCCTAAAAGACGCTCGAGTGCCCTGATTCGCGTCTCGCAGGGCCTTATATAAGCTCGTTACCCCTATTGGTGTCCTTTACTAGCGTAGGCTTGTCGTTACTAGAGTGAGTTAGTATGATATGCCCAGCATATCGTACGTAACACGTCCAAGGCCGCGACGTCGTTCGTCCTCGACGACGCTGAATTGTGTCTGATGGCCGTTGTACCTATGATTGTGTGTGTGATGCGTGTGTTATGTTATTTGTGTTGTCTTTCTCACATACGGTGGTTCACTCATCCTTTCATTCTTTTAGAAAACCGCCGTTCTCTGTACATTTTCACATGCAATCGTCTTTCCCATTCTTTATTCGAGTATAATTGTGTATGACAATTCTGTTTATGTATGTGCTCTGCCTTCTGTTACATTTTTGTTTAAAAAAATTTAGTGAATTAGTCATCTGATTACTACTAGTTTACATTTAATGATATTTTTCGTATTTAATCAATATATTTATACTTTACATGCTCGTGTTCACTTTAGTATCTATCATTGGAGATTTTTCTTTTTTTTTTTTATCTTTACCTATTTTCCAAACTACTTGTCATTTTGTAAAAAAATTATTTATCCTTGTCCTACGGACTGCGCCCTCTGATAAAGCCAAGCGGCTCCCGGCGCTCATTCTCGTTCTTTTATAATCATGATTGTTATTATTATTCTTATCATGATTATCATAATTATTATTATTACAATTACTGTAGATTATGATCAACGACAATTTTTTTTTTTTTTTTTTTTTTTCAGACATAATTAAACTTAGTACATCTTTCTTGTTACAACATATTTTAGAGAAAAGAAAAATCTTTCTTAGTCTTGTCCTACGGACTGCGCCCTCCGATATAGTCGAGCGACTCCCGACGCTCATTCTCTTTTTCAAATTAAAATAGTATTTGTGGTTATTATTCTTATAACATTACTATTATTATTATTATTATTATTATTATTATTATTATTATTATTATTATTATCATTATTATTATTGATATTACTATTATTATTATTATTATTATAGCTACAACTACCAGTTATTTTTATAATTTTTTTTTTTTGACCTACAGTGATTTTTTTGATACAACATATTTAAAAAAAAAGAAAATTCTTTCATAGTTTCATCCTTCGGACTGCGCCCCCCGATGCAGTCGAGCGACTCCCGGCACTCATCCCCGCGGCTCATAAATTCTACTTTTGTATCACGTCCACCGGAAATTCTAGTATCCGTCTAGAGGATTGCAGTCGCCTTTCGGCTCTAAGTTCTACTGTCAGTGTGGTTTGAATTACTGCCAATTCTCGTGCTCCTTCTTAAACTTTTTGTTTTCCTGTGAACATTCTCTAACATATTAGCAGTAGAGCCCCCCCCCCCCGATGGAGGAGGCACTTATACATAAGAAAGAGAAGCTCCATGCCGAATTTATTAATCCTGTAATATATAAAGCTGTTAGCTATTAGTTGCCAACCCTGATTTCTGTGGTAAATACTTGTCCTAACACTACTTATACTTCATCGATAGGTATTTATTTAAATGTATTACCGTATGTACCTTACCCTTTCTCTTATGTTTCCCCTTTATTTGGTTAGCATTGAGCTGCGACTGTGGCTCTCTCCTCACATATAAAGTATATAATAATAAACTTATATATTTTAATTATCTTTCTTTACTTTTTTTGTACAATTATTGTAATTTATTTTAGTGTCTTTGTCAATGTGGGTATTTTCCTTTTAGTTAAAAGAAAAATTCTTCATCGTAAATATGATTCATTACGTTATATTTTATTTCGCATCGGCTCTACGTGCGCATATAAGTCGCTTATTGAGTTTGTGAATAGTCGGATATAATATTATGCGCTCCATTTTGTCTGAAGGGTCATATAACATATTCAAGAACACTGCAGAGTCATATAGTTTGACGATTGGCTGCCAGACATTTCACTAGTATTTTTTTTTTGGTCGACACAAGCTTGGAGGTATGAATAAAAAAAAATCATTTTCTGGCAGTGAAGTTTTGACCTGTATTGTACATATTTCAAACATTTTGCATCCATACATTTTTTTTATATAATGTTACCCTCATACTCCTCCAATCTCTTTTCTTATGTGGTCAGATTTAGGGAAGGATTTATAAAGGTATCTTTTTGTCAACTACCACTCTTGACGCCGTAGACGTATTTGCTGACTTAGTTCGCTACTTTTTCGATATTTTTTTTTTTTCAACAACAAAGCTTTCATTTTTCCTCTCTTATGTCTAGATAAAGTGTACTTTTACAGACGTTTGCGTGGCGACTGAATTTTCAAAGCTGAGCTTCAACTCTACTTGCGTCACAGCATGATTTTTTTCTTTTTGCGCCACTAGAATCTCCGTCTGTGGTCCTTATGGATGCAATTTTGTTTTTTTTTCTTGCAAAAGTAGGAGCAGCTTGTTGCGTACACTGCTGCGCAACGTCGTTATGTAAGTGAGCGCTTATGTGATTGCAAGCGTCTTTTATTTTTTTACAGTTAAGCATGGGGGTTGTAGATTCATATGCCTCCTCTCCAATATCGACGACCCTGTTTGAATAAAGGTGGCCTAATAAAGTTGTCCTTCGATAGCTAAGTTCTCAGAAACACTGCCGCACACTGGGTGTGGTCGATTATTTCTCTCAATCGTCGAGCGGTGATCTGGGTGCACTATTTTTAGTCTCTCTTACATGAACGATTAAGTATTGGTCCATGTAGTTTTTGCAAAATAATGCTAACTTTGAGGTAGACGGTTTGACAAACAAGCTATTCGTTGATTTAGACATGGTAGTCAATTCTATATCCCGTTACGACTTTGTGTGACGTTTCAGGTGTTGTGGTTATCAGTATATCATGATGGTAGGAGTGGGATTGTTTCTAATGGAGAACGATGGAAGGAAGGAAGAAGAGGAGGTTTAATCTCTCATACTCGACGTGGGGTCATGGGCCTTTTCAAAAAATAGTTCTATTTTTCCTAAAATTGTTTTATTTATTTTTCATCATTCCTCCATGCTCCTCTCTACCTAACAATGATTGCTAAAATTTTTATTTTTTTTTAATGTTTTTTTTTTACAATAATGAAGTCAATCGGGTAATTAAGAATATAATTATTTTAATTCACGAGTATATGTCAGCTTATACGTCTGTTTTTTCCTTTTTATTTGTCTTAATCATCCATAATTTGTACATTTGGCCTGTGAGTTAATTCTACTCCTATTGAGTACGTCTACTGAGTAGAAAGTGCCACACGCGCCCCTCATTCGCTCTGCTCTTTTTCATTCACGTTACATCAAATTACAATTGATTAATATTATTAATGCTTTGTTCATGCGTACCTTTCCATTAAAGTTGTTGTTTTTTTTTCAAATCTAAGTCTAACGTATATGAATATCTAGTTTGCGGCGCGTCCGGGGCTGCGAAAAAAAGTTTTATCGTTAACCCAATTAATCCCACTCTTTTTGTCATATTTTTGCGCTGCGTCCGGGGTCCGCGAAATTTTAGAAAACCAAATTTTTTTACGTATTTTTACAATAGTCTATCTCCACAAGGGGGTGGGTTAGTTGTCAGAATATCTGTTGGTTGCGCAGTAGTCACTTATTTCACATTTTCTTTTCGTATGATTTGTTGATCACTCGCGGCTCGTCTGAGGGCCCCGAATGAATGAAAACTAACGTTTGTCACTATATATATATATATATATATATATATATATATATATCATCAAAAAAGCTTCGTGTTTGGTTAGGGTCTTCATTATTTCGGCAGCCAACCTCGGACCTACCGTTTGCGCGCTCACGTTGCCATCATCGGCCCACCTTCGGTACTTCGGCAATCGAATTCGAACCTCCAGTCCGCCGAACTAGAATTTCTGATCGGGTTTATGCTTGTATGTTTATGTATGTACAGCGTCATCTGCTAGTGTTTTTTGTGTTTAACGTCCTCGAATCGGCGCAATTGTCAATGTTGGTTATTGGCCCGATAAAAAGTGATGGCACATTAAGTCGACTGCGAAAAAAATAATGGTGTAGCTATTACCTGGTGTCCTGGTGAATATGCTTTTTCATTGAAAGCTGCTTTCTGGGTTAATTATCTAGAGTTGTCAGTTTTAACCTTCTTTTATCATTGCTTTGAAGGTAGTTAGCAAATAGTATCTTGCTTAATGCCAGCAAAAACGTTTTGGTAGATCAGTAACAATAATTACTTTTTTTTTAATAACTCTACCGTGGCAACTTGATACTTTGAGTGTGTATATGTTTTTTTTCATAATTAAATATCCATAAGATATAACTGCAGCTATTTTCTGGTTCATGGCATGAGTTTTTACTTATCAAGCCTGTTTAAACAGTCATGCACCATAATACTAAGTTCTTAGTCCTTATTTAATACTTATGATGACAAAGGAGTAGGTATAAAAGTAGTTTGTTGGATTTATCAAATTTTATCTACTCACCTTGATGTTAGCATAACCAATGAATTTGTTGGATTTATCAAATTTTATCTACTCACCTTGATGTTAACATAACCAATGAAACTAAATAAACTTTGAAAATTCTTCGGGAATCCATTAACAAACAGGCACTCTAGAGTCTTTACAGCTATTGAGCAGTTTCTTGTTTATTTAACTATATTTGGTAAAAGTGTAGTTTACGACTCCTTACGAGAAGTTAGCTTCAGAACTTGCAGTGCTACCAATCTAATACAGTACGGGAATTCAAAATCACTAATGCGGTAAATTTGAATGTTAATGACGAATCAAAAGAAAGCTCCACCTCCACCTGTAAAACTTTTTTTTTTGTTCACCCATGGTTCACCCACAGTAATAGTTTGGTAATGGCTCGCTCGAAAGCTGTGTTTAAAATAATCAAATCCTATTAATGACAGAAGAATTACCGACCGCATATTAACATTCAAATTTACCGCCTTAATAATTTAGAATTTTCTGCGTTGTTATGTTGGTAGCATTGCGAGTTCTGCAGTCAACTTCTCGTAAGGAGTCGTAAAGTACACATCCGCCTTATATTTTTTTAAGATCAAGGAAGAGTTAAAAATGACTTCAATTACTATAAAATCCATAAAATTATTTGTTTTTCTCGATGTTTATTGGTAATTGAAAACTCATGCCTTGCAACGCAAAATAGCTGCAGTTATATATTACAGATATTCAATTCTAAACAAAAAATGTACATATAAAGTATTAGATTGCCAGGGTAAAGTTCTCAGAGATTAACAATTATTACTCATCAGATAAAAGTTTCTTTGCTAGCTTTAAGCAAGATGGTATTCGATAATAACTGAACTACCGTCAAAGCAATGATAAGAGATAGGTGAAACCGACAACACTTGATAGTCTACTCAGAATGCAGCTTTAAACAAAAAAGCATATACACTTGGTAGTAGCAATATCATCATTTTATTCGACGTATAGACCTAGTGTGTTATCACTTTTGAACATGTCAATGTAACCAACGTTGACGATTGCTCCGATTCGAGGACGTTACAAACAAAAACACTAGCAGACAACGCAGGCGATATATGCACTTCTCTCTTCCTCTGATCCTCTCCTGCTGTTTTTATGGCAAAAAGCTGGTTGCCCTACGGATGCTAACGCCATGTCTTGTTGATGAAGACGAAACAATAGTCAACGTTGCCATTTAGGGCTCGGGGCTCGGAGCGCCCTTGGGTGTACAATTACATAAGAACGAGCAGTCTACACTTCTTATGTCTATGGTTTCACCATGCAGGTATATAAGGTAAAAGTACCCCTTTGGAACGGTTTTTAGCAAGTGTTTTCTTATGGTTTTTATAAAAAAAATAATATTGACATGTTAAGCATAAATTTCGTTTCTTCAGAAGCGCTTCGTTTTGATCTTTAGTATTTTAATTCTTTAATCTGTTTAGAATTTAATTTATTTTATTCACTAATAAAACTTCAATAACGAATTGTGTCCGTCGGATGAAACATTACTAAAACTTATGTCCTTTTTTTGAAACAGTATGTCTCCCGTATGAAACACACATGCGTTTTATATGCACTCAGTGTGTTTCATACGAGGGACATCATGTGTTTGAGGTTATGTTCTCGATGTGTCCCAGCTTGAAACAGCACTTCACGATAATCTTTTTTTTTTAGAACGAAGTTCTTTATGTCGCGTTACTCGGGGGGCTGGAATTTCAAAACCGACAGATTTTTTTTTTTGGAAACAATAGTGTTTTCACCCAAAGTCTCTCCTTTCAAGTTTCCCCCCTAACCCCGTTCCCCTCACCTACTGTTCTCCATACACTTCCCCTCCCCCCACTATATATGTATATCTGCCAACCGTGCTGTGTTACTCTTCTGCACACCTTTACCCACCATTCCCTTTTCACACTCCCAAGCAATTAATTTTCTAACCAATTACAATTTTATTTTCCCACAATAACTTTCATTTCACTTAGAATTTTAGAACGAAGTTCTTTATGTCGCGTTACTCGGGGGGCTGGAATTTTAAAACCGACAGATTTTTTTTTTTTTGAATCAGAAATCTTTTCCTCTCAAGTTTTTCCCCTCACCCCGTCGCCCCTCACCAAGTGTTCTCTACACACTTCCCCTCTCCTCACTATATATGTATATCTGTCAACCGTGCCGTGTTACTCTTCTACACACCTTAACTCACCATTCCCCCTCACACTTCCAAGCAATTAATTTTTCAACAAATTTTAATTTTATTTCCCCACACTAATTTTTCTTTGACTTTGAATTTTTTTTTCTTTTACAATTCTAAAAAAAAAAAAAAAAAAAAAAAAAAAAAAAAAAAACATTTTCCAATAAAGAGATTTGAACCCTCGTCCTTCTGCATGTAAGTCCTGTACCTTACCCACTCTGCTACGAGCGCTGCCGATTATAGGAGTCGGTTTCTTTTACTTATCGTGTGATTCGTAACTATAACATTCCATTTTTATATGTATTCACTGATAATACATTCAATTATGAGTTTGTTTTATAAATTGTGTTTTTGTTTTCTAAATAATACATCTAAAAAAAAAAAAAAAAAAAAAAAAAAAAAATTTAATTAGCATAAATATGGTTATGTAGATTAAATATAATAAGGCGCGTTATTACGCATTAAATATTTGTATTTTCATTAAACCTGAGGTTTTTTTGGCATTATAGTAATGCTAATAATTACTGTTATAAATGAAAAAAGGTAATGAAATTAAATATGAAAAAAAAAGAAACGAAATAGGAAAAAATGAAACATGAAAAAAAATAATAATAAAATTAAATGAAATTTGAACAAATAAAATAATATATTGAAAAATAATGAAATAAAATATAAAAAAAGAAATGAAATAAAGGAAATACAAAAGAATGAATATAAATAGAAAAATATAAAAAAAAGAAATAAAGGAAATACAAAAGAATGAAAAAAAAGTAATGAAATTAAATATGGAAAAAAAAGAATGATATATGATAAAAAAAAATTAAATATAAAAATAAGAAATAAATTAAAAATAAAGGAAATACAAAAAAACGAAAAAAATGTAAGAAAATGAAATATGAAAAATAATAAAACAAGAAATGAAAAAAAAAATAAATAAAACAAGAAAAAAAAAGAAAAAGAAAAAAAAAAAAAAAAAAAAAAACAACAACAAACCAGGGGGTATAAATGGGTCATGGGACCCACGGTAAGAACGAAGTTCTTTGAACATGACGAGTATAAAAACACAATTTCTCAGGTAACAAGGGGGTCGCCAGACCCATTGAAAGAACGAAGCTCTATAAACGTTAATACTGCATTCATGTAGTTCACTAAACAAAAACTTGAAAAACGAAAAAAAAAAAAAAAATAAAAAAAATAGTTCAGTACTCACGATGGTTGAACTTCGTGAGTACTGTATTTATGCACGGCGTTCTTACGAAGTTCAACCATCGTGAGTACTGAACTATTTTTTTTATTTTTTATTTTTTTTCGTTTTTCAAGTTTTTGTTTAGTGAACTACATGAATGCAGTATTAACGTTTATAGAGCTTCGTTCTTTCAATGGGTCTGGCGACCCCCTTGTTACCTGAGAAATTGTGTTTTTATACTCGTCATGTTCAAAGAACTTCGTTCTTACCGTGGGTCCCATGACCCATTTATACCCCCTGGTTTGTTGTTGTTTTTTTTCTTTTACAATTCTTAAAAAAAAAAAAAAAAAAAACATTTTCCAATAAAGAGATTTGAACCCTCGACCTCCTGCATATGAGTCCAGTACCTTACCCACTCTGCTACGATCGCTGCCTTCATTAGAAACTCGGTTTCTTGTACTTGTCGTGCGGTTCGTAACTATAATATTCCATTTTTATATGCATTCACTGATACTACATTTAATTCATGATAAATTGTGCATTTGTGTTCAAAAAAAAAAAAAAAAAAAAATTTAATTAGCATAAATATGGTTATGTAGATTAAACATAATAAGGCGCGTTATTACGCATTAAATATTTGTATTTTATGCATTTGATGCATAAAATACCGACCGATTTTTATTAAACCTGAGGTTTTTGTTGGCATTACAGTAATGCTAATAATTACTGTTATAAATAAATTATTTTACAAATAAATTATTAAAATAAACATATACGATAGAGTTGCACAACGTATCAATGGTTTTTAAGATTTTGAATTCGACTAACTAATTATGTTACAATGTCACATAATTATATAAATTAAAAAAAAAAAAAAAAAAAGAAAATGAAAAAAAAAAGATTAAATGTGAAAATAAGAAAGAAATTAAATAAAGGAAATACAAAAAAATGAAAAAAAATATAATAAAATGAAATATGAAAAAAAATAAAACAAGAAATGGAAAAACAAAAATAAAACAAGAAATAAAGAAAAAAATTAAAAAAAACGTAATAAAATAAAATATGAAAAAAAAACAAGAAATACAAAAAAAAAAAACAAGAAATAAAGAAAAAAAAATAAAATAAAATAAAAAAAAAAAACAATAAACCAGAGGGGATAAATGGGTCATGGGACCCACGGTAAGAACGAAGTTCTTTAAACATGAGATGAGTATAGACACAATTTCTCAGGTAACAAGGGGGTCGCCAGATCCACAGGAAGAACGAAGCTCTGTAAACGTTAGTACTGCATTCATGTTGTTTACTAAAACAAACACTTGAAAAACGAATAAAAAAAAATCGAACGTCGTGCATAAATACAGTACTCACGAAGTTCAACCATCGTGAGTAGTAAACTATTTTATTTTTTTATTTTTTTTATTCGTTTTTCAAGTGTTTGTTTTAGTAAACATCATGAATGCAGTACTAACGTTTACCGAGCTTCGTTCTTCCTGTGGATCTGGCGACCCCCTTGTTACCTGAGAAATTGTGTCTATACTCATCTCATGTTTAAAGAACTTCGTTCTTACCGTGGGTCCCATGACCCATTTATCCCCCCTGGTTTGTTGTTTTTTTTTTTTTATTTTATTTTGTTTTTTTTTTCTTTATTTCTTGTTTTATTTTTTTTTGTATTTCTTTTTTTTTTTTATATTTTATTTTATTACATTTTTTTTAATTTTTTTCTTTATTTCTTGTTTTTTTTTTGTTTTTCCATTTCTTGTTTTATTTTTTTTCATATTTCATTTTATTATTTTTTTTTTCATTTTTTTGTATTTCCTTTATTTAATTTCTTTCTTATTTTCACATTTAATCTTTTTTTTTTCATTTTCTTTCTTTTTTTTTTTTTTAATTTATATAATTATGTGACATTGTAACATAATTAGTTAGTCGAATTCAAAATCTTAAAAACCATTGATACGTTGTGCAACTCTATCGTATATGTTTATTTTAATAATTTATTTATAAAATAATTTATTTATAACAGTAATTATTAGCATTACTGTAATGCCAACAAAAACCTCAGGTTTAATAAAAATCGGTCGGTATTTTATGCATCAAATGCATAAAATACAAATATTTAATGCGTAATAACGCGCCTTATTATGTTTAATCTACATAATTCATGTACCAGAACATGAAACAAATAAAAATTTTTACTGTTTAAAGAAGCTTACACTTAAAATATTGTACGAGAATAATTTCTTCGTAAACAATCATCTAAAACTATATTTATTCCTACTGTTTCATGAGGGGGACAGAAATTTTTCAAGTGTTTCTAGGTGCAGGTACCATGGTGTAATACACCATGGGTGGTACCTTTACCTTAACCGTTTGTTACCGTCATATGTCGATCTGCTCCGGGCCGCTTTACTATATATATCATGGTGTAAAAAATACATAAGGTGGGCTCTTCAGCCCCCGAACTGATCAGCCAATCAGGAGGCTTGGAACAAGCGACCTTCCATATTGGATTTTTCACCAATGAGCGTAGAGAGCGCGTTGTTCAACTACTTACACTTGATTGCTGAAAATAAATACAACTCACCTCGACAAGCAGTATTAAATTAAAAGCTTTGTACGTACGATAACGTAAATTAGATTGCCAGAGATGAACAAAAAAACTGACTTCTGATGTTAAAATTCTCATAAATAGAAAAAAAAATTGTAAAATTTGTTTATTGAAATATTTAATAAACTTTATGCATTGTATATTTTACAAATAATCAGATTATCATATAGAATCATATTTATACATAAAACAGTGCACCAAACAAATTTTAAACATATTATTCATCGAGGAAATTTTTTACCCTGTACTCTTGTTTATGTGTACTTAGCAGTAGTTGAACAACGCGCTCTCTACGCTCATTGGTGGGAAATCCAATAGGAAGGTCGCTTGTTCCAAGCCTCCTGATTGGCTGATCAGTTCGGAGGCTGAAGAGCGCACCTTATGAATTTTTACACCATGCTATATATGCAGTCAGCCGAAAGAAAACATCAAAACAATCCCTCTCCGGTTTGACTAGCGTGGTAAGAATCTATATATAATATACTCGCAGGCTTCTCTTCTCTCTCTCTCTCTCTCAGTCCCCCCACTCCTTGTCGTCCGACCGACCGCGCGAGTGTTCTCATGGCGTCATGGCGCATGTACATGTATACTGATGCACATCCACATGGTTCTTTACATAAATGTGTGAGTGCAATGTTGACGTTTTGCGGGTCAAAACAAAGCAGAGAGAAGAAACGGCGTCGGAGACAAGCCGTCGCAGTCGCGCATTCACTCGCAGGATTTTGCGAAGTTCGGTTACCTGCAGGAACGCGCGTGGCAATATTCTCCTCGGACATCCTCTTCTTCATTTTTTTTTTTTCCAACTGTACACCTTATAAAAGGTTTATTCATCTGCTCTTCATTGTTTCGCCAGCAAGTCCATGAGATTGGAGTTGTATCGATAGAGAGAAGAATACATTTAAAACAAAACAAAAGACAGTGCGAGAAATACTCGAACAGTAAAAAAAGAGGAGAGAGACGCCGCGCGCATCGCGCAAGTTGCGCCGTGTCTGTGTGTTCATTGTAATTTCCTTTGTTTCGCTTGACGTATATAGGTAAATACACATTCATATATTATCTGTGCACAACATGGTTGTGCGGTCCTAAGTTGACTGTCAATTTGTCAAGGTTATCTGAATTTTGGGTACTTCAGTACAGGAGGAAAGGCATCAGAGCATCGGACTATCAGAGGGGCTTTTAAATACGTATACATACATACACATAGCATATACACACCCCAAGACAGCTGGGACGGCGTCTCTCGCTTTCTCTCTCTACTGTTGCGCCGCGCGCTTCCACTGTTTATTTATCCACCTACGCGCGCTCTCCGGACATCATCACACAGCCACCGTCGCCGCTACCGCATCTGATACTTTATATCAACTTATCTCTGTTGCGAGACGTAATTGTGAATATTGGATTGGACGTAGGCTGTACATAGCCAAAAAAAGAAGCAACAGCAAGGACGAGAACGTCAATCATGTCCATCGGGAAGTTTTCATCCGAGGAGACGCTGGGAGGTGAGTGGAATATTTATTATTTTGCATACGAATGCCTGTAGATTTAGGCACGTAAGTTAACAAGTATGTTCATCGTGTGCTGTGTGTCAAGTTTTTGCGTTTACAAGTGTACCTATACCTTTCGATACGTTATAGAGTCGGATCCATCAGCTCAGCCATTTCACGGGTTAATCAAGAGCACGTAGGCTTTAAACCTTATATACTTATACACTACACCTATACACACCATGTAGATTGGAGGGAATAGCTCGATGCGTATTAGAGATAAGGAAAGTTTTTTGTTTTGCGTCGCGAATACCTACATTAATTTAAATTGGTGCAGTACGTCAGTACTTTGAATTTTCGTTTCTCTGCGGTGATGCTTGCTATCTATGGCACATTAATGTTGAACAGCTGTCTTTTGTTTGTGCCCGGCTGCACGGACGGGTTCGCAGTTCGCACTTCGTTCACTCTCTATGTATATATCATAGGTACCTACCTAAACATACAGGCTTCAACTTCTGAGGACTATTTTTTACTTGTTTGATTTCGGAGTCACTTGCTTTGATTTTTTTTTCTTGGGTGGGCGTACTTTTTTGAGGACATCGGCCTCGTTGCGCTCTTGCACTATTATATCTATACATAGTAGTTATCTTTTCTTTCTACGCTGTTCTTCCTCCCCGGCTGGGTGACCTTCGGCCGAGAGTTTCTCGGCGACGCAATTTTCTGGAGCTGTTGCGCTGTCTAAGCCGTGTTACGCTATCCTTTATGCAATATGTGTGAACGGTGGAAAAAAGTGTATTTTAAATTAACATGCCATTTCCTTGCCATTGTAAGAAGTTGAAAAAAAAAAAAATGTTTGAAATAAAGTAAGTTGAGTTGGAAATAAATTACAGTTGCAGTTACGTTGTACTCCTAAGTCTTACAAAAAAAATTAGTTTATTATCTATAACTTCGTGAGTATTAGGAATTTTTTTTTAATTTAACGAGCTTCAATTAATAGTTTTTTTTTATTACATTTTTTCAATCGTTTTCCTGCATTCTCCATTTTCTATCAATTTGAAGATTTTTAAAAATTTTTAAGTGCTCTTAGTGGAGTTTGTCATACATAGTTTTTGGAGTAGCCCTCATTTTGTCAAATAACGTGATTAAGGTTGAAAGAACGAGTAAACGATATCATATCAGAATACTCTTGTTTGGCCGACTGCTCACATGTTTTTATCTTTTGAGCTTAGAACAGAATATAACTTTTTTTTTGTAGGTTGGTAATTTTTCGTACTACATGGGACCCAGATAATATAAACAATTTTTATTTATAATTTTATCTCAATGGATTTGGAAGTAAAAAAAAAGATTGGTTCAAAAACAGAAAGCAAAAAAAAATCGTATACTACACCTACACAACACGGCAAAAAGTAAAAAATGTTCGGATCGCACGTTTGTCACCGCAGAAATATGTTCTGTTTGAATTTTTATATAACATTAGTTCTAACTTAAGAGAAAACTGAAATTTATTGTTACATTTAAAACGTTTTATTCATACAACTCTATCGGTACGCGTATCAAAAAATTTTAAATTATTAATTTTTACTAACTCCTTAGTACTTCCTGCTCATAATGGCCAATGGATATTTACGTGAGCGTTTACTCATTTTAAATTCAAATTTGCATGTCCCGCTCACATATTGTTATTTTCTCCTTACATGACATTACATCAATTATTTTACTCTTCGACGACATGAAACAAATTGTAAATCGATGAAATTCATGACTATTTTCAAAACAGGAAACAAAGTTGACCACAATTAATGCATACCCTTACCTTTTGTATCAATGAACGCTGAATTCACCAATGTTACACTATACAACATTTCTTGTTTCTTTATATACTGTATATTTGGAGCTGGCTTTAGTACGCTTGCCGTGATTTTTTGTTAAATAAAGTATGTTACATTTTTTTTCTTTTATCTTGGTACTTGGTAGCGTATTCTGAAGATTAACTTAAACATAGAATTAGACAGAAAAATTAATTTAATTTAAACTTATCTTGAAGTTTGGAAAGTAATGCCTAATTACATTTTTTACTTGAGTTATTTTTTTTTAATCATTCTACTGACTTGGTGAAAGATTCAGACAAGAAATACTAAGTGATTGGAGCATGATTGTTAAAAAGTATGTGTACACGGTTGATCAATATTTCGCCGTTTTACTAATAGCTTCTTCAGAATATCTACATCTGGATATAAACAAAAGAAACTTTTCTTATCAAATATATAGTTATGGGAAATAATCGAACATAAATAAAAAAAAAAATTTTTTCTCAACTAAAAAACAATTTATATAAAATAATATACCAAATAAAGTCTGAATCACTTACCATTAATTCTTACAAATGAGCAAGCATCAAGGAGAACTGGTGTTTTGTATTCTATTAATTTATTCATTTATATGCAGTCAAAGCACCTTTATAAACAAAAAGTAATAATTAGAGATCAAGAAAGTCAATGGGTTGAAAGTATGTCTATCTACTACCTCATCGACCAACACTGGTTGATTATCCTAGTATCAATATTGATATTTAAAATATTTGTATTAAACAACCGTATACTTGTGGCAAAGTGTTTAATATTTCTGGTCTGCATATTTCAAACAAACGTTTCCTTTAACATTTTCTTTTCACTGGATTTCAGTACGCTGCTCTTTGTTTTTGCACGTCAAAAGTACGCGTAATAATTAATGCCATCTCCCTTGAACTTGTTTATTTTTGCTAATTGGCGTACATTAATTTTCTTTGATTGAAAATTACTTTGTAGCCTTGGGAAAAAAGTCGATATCTTCGTGCACACAAAGAAGAAACACCCTCGCTCCACGATACGAATGGCACGTGTGAGAGTGTAAACATTGCCTACACACGACGTATAGATATCAGTTAATTCTGTAGTAATATGGTAAGATTTATGGAAAGAAAGGAAGGCGAGAGAGGTAATAGATACGTGGAGAAGGAAATAAGCAAACTGGTACAGGGTGGATTCTATTTTTAGAGTTCGTGCGTTGCACTCGCACCTCGACTCGCACGCTATTTAGCTGCGGTGTGTCCTTGAGTTGAGTGATTCTCGCGATTACAAAATTTTTTTTTTTTTATTTAACGTCACCAGTTATTTTTTGTCTTAGTAAGTAAAATTCATGGCGTTTCTCGTTAACTTGAAGGTATTTTTGATGCAAGCCTATACATTTCTATATCAGATGAATTTCATTATTTTCGCTGTTGATTGCTTAGGTTACGTGAGCAGCGCACGTGTGGTACCATAAATTCGATTCGCGCACAATCATTCACGGCTTACGAAACAACGCTAACTTTACATAAATTCTGACTCACTCTCCAACTGAATTCCGATTCGTTTGTAATGCTACAATAAATTGTTACGCACCAGACAAATTTAACGAGTGCCTTGAAATTTTGGGGTCGGATGGATGCAAACCAAAATTTTAAGGATTAAGATATCATCTTCCAAAATATTTGAGAATTATTGATTTCAAAGGTAAATGCCTTTCGGGAGTTGGAGAAACAGTACCTTATACGCGTGAACAAAGATGAATTTCTTTGGAGCTATCAACAAGGTTTGAAATCGTTTTTATATATCCAGCAATAAAAATAATGATTTTGACATATTTTTTGAAACTAATTTTAAAAATAATTTTATATTATTCTTTTGAAAATCAATATCATTCAAGCTTACAACATACAAAGACGTCCCGGTTTTGACCAGGTTAAAACAAACACGTCTTCGTTAATTGGAAATACCTTAAAATTTTTGTGTACACAATTATAAACGTGCACCTGCGTAACAAGCTACCTCGTAATCTCACAGACAAATTATTTACGATCAGTGTTTGCTTTCCTTCTTCTGTTATTGTTTCAATTAAATTGTGAGTGTGAATGCAATTGATTTTTTATATCAATCGAAATATGCCCAAACGGATGCACTCATTAAAAAGGTTTTTTTTTGTTTTGAAAACTTCGTAGTCTCAATTGGTTTATGTACATGCAGCAGGAAGTTCCAAGCTAGCACGAAGTAAACAGTTTTATCGTCAATTGTGTGATAATGTTTATGAGCTTGTATGCAAGCATGTATTGTATGTTTGCAGTTATCTTGCTACTTTAAAAGCAATGTAGTTAAACATTTTTATTATTTTTGACAAACAAAACTATCATATATCAATAATCGTTCACATGTGTATCCGTTGAAACTTTGTTATTACGGACAGATGGTGGAAGACGATGCAATTAAGTTTATGTTGGTTCCGCAGCTGCCCGCAGTATTTGTCTACAGAATTGTTATAAATGAGGCTTTAGCAAAACCATAAGTCAAAGTTAATAGCACATCGTAGATAGACATTCATATTTTTAGTTTTCAAATAAATATGTTTGGACTCTGAGTATAACAGAATATTTTTTTAATGTCGTTTATAATTTTTTAGTTGAACTGACAAATAAAGAATAAAAAAATAATTACCTCACAAGTTACGATTTTTAATGCTTGGCACCAATAAACATATACACCTTCAAAAGACAATAAAAATACATTTTAACTTAAACTTTTTTATGTACAAAAGATTTCAAGTCTGGAACTAAAATAAATATAATGAAAATGATGGTATCAAGTGTGATTAAATTATAAAAGATGTTTACTCTTTACAATTTATTAAAATTTCTATTAAAAAATTTGATATAAAGTATATAATATAAGATTTAATTTGACGACAATATTCATAAAAATAATACATCAACATTAAGTAAACAAATGATTCCCAGCCTCTTTCATATTCTCAGATTTGCAAAAAAATATGCTTCAATTTTTTTAAAAAAAAACACAAAACCTGAGTAGTTCCAAATCTTGAGATTTATTTCAAATTATAATTTTTTTAGGTACTTATTGTTGAGACATCAAAATTTAATAGAACCAGTATTATGTACCTATAGTTTCAAATGTGAATCACATGACGAACTCTACATATGGGTAGGAGAAATAAAATAGTATTAAATCAACTTGATGAGTATACAAATAAAAAAAAATACAGTGATAATATAGTGACACATTATGGTATCAAATCATAAGTTTGATTTTAAAAGTATCATAATTTTATACATACATTAAAATTGTAAAAAGATACTTGTAACTTGTAAAATCTTTTTCTATACACAGTAATGTCAACGCAATCATAACAAAAAATATCTCAAATCTGTGATATTTATACGAAAATACTTTTAAAATATCTGAAATAGCATATTTAAGATAACATAAAAAAGTACTTATGTAAATTACGGTTTTCAGACAAGCAAATTTAATAATGATGTTGAATCCTTCCGAAAGAAATAATTTATGTCACGCAAAAAATATGGAAATTTTTTCAGTAATCACGAAAAGTACTCCTGTGAAAATTGCGGGGGTTAAAAATTTAGTATTATTCGATAATAATTCATTAAAAAAACATCAGCGAGGCCCACCTGAATTGCTAGTCTGTAAGTGAATAGTTGAATCGTTAAATTGGTGGTTAAACAACGCCACCAAACAAGTCTTACGTTTTGTCATTTTAGCTACTTCATGAAATTGAATATTTTATCTATGCACAAAAAATTTTTTTCATTAGACTTTGTAACAGGAAACCTAAACATCAGATTAACACGTTACGTTACCAAGAAAAAAAAAAAAGATCTCTAAAAAGTATCACAATGGTGATTTTGAAAATAATTTTCTATTCAAAAAATAAAAATGATGGAAGAATTATAGCACGAGTCGTCGTGACGAAAATTCATACTGCGGCAAACGAGTAGTTGTTCGAAGTGTGCCAGCTCCACAGCCAGTCGGCATCTTAAAATTCCTTCACCTCCTCCGCCGTGCCTCTACTTTTCTATATGTACCAGCGTACTTAATAATAGCGAAACAAGGCGTGTAAGAATCATGGAAAAGGGAACGTGAACAGGCACGCAATCGTGCAGGAGTGCCCAGCCGAGCGTTCGCTCTATAGCCTTGATAAAGATAGTCTAGAAAAAAGGGATGTCTCCGAAAGAAAGATATTTTTTTTTGTCAAGAGATAAAACTATAAAATCACTTCTGCATAGAATATGTATCAAAGCATTTATAATGTTTTAATGAACTTTATACTGTTACACGCTGTGACTTTAGTATTTTCTAGATTTTGTCGTTATACTGATAGTATTACGTTATTGTGCATGACTTCCCGAAAAATAAATTTTTTAAATAAACTGCAGTAAAAAATATGATGCAGTTAATCTGTACATGGATTCGCTTTTACAATACATTTCTCATTCGAAAGGAAGATGAATAGCTTCAGTCGCTTTCAAGATTTTTTCTTCGATCTGCACGTAACCGTGTCACCTACATTCATTTTCAAATGGGTTGGATATTTGGCAAGAGAAGTTTTTAAAGAGTATTATCTTGTGTTTTTCGGTTCCTTGAAGGTATAAAGCATATTTTATGGTATACCATTAGTTTTAGTCGTAAATATTGTTTTTGTGGAATAAATGAAATAGTAAATCACTACCACTATTTTTCTATGTGATAAAAGTACATCAACGTTTGATTAAGAGTTATGAAGCAACAAAAAATCCCTTAGTGAAATCATACTTTTAAGTTTTTATCGTTTCTCTGTCAATCTATATTCATATGTAATTACATTCTACGGGATACTGAAGAACATAGTTATTTTGGACATTAATTTTTCGTACACAAAAACGAATCAAGTATATTTATTTACGGTATTATTTTAATTTTAATAACCACTACTATGAACAACGATTAGTATACTAACAACATATGCATATAACTATAGTAACATATACACTTTAACCATAAAGAATCACATTTCTAACCTTATCGAAGTTTCTCAATTATCAAGTCCGTATATTCCTTCACTTAATACTCTCCTTGTATCATTATGACGTGATGATTTCTGTTTCCAGCTAATTCCGTCGGGAGGATCACTTCTCCCCAAACGTATTACTTGTGGCTGTGACCGTTTCAGTATTCTCTTTCTTTCTTCCCTCCATATTTTCCTCGACAAATTTCCTTTTTCGTTTGACAGCAACCCATGAAGAAATTTTTCATGAGCTCGTTGACGTGTATTCTACACTTGTACATTAAATGTTTACGCTACAAGTTTCAGAATGCTATCATTTTTATTTTTGAAGATAAGGTAGTATACTATATAGTGCTAACCACAGTACAAAAGATTGTATACTCAGTTGTTTTTAAAGCGATACTTATTTTGCCATCTATTGTAGTATAATTTTTACACAATTGGTCAAGAAAAAATTGTACTAGGCAAATCATTTTTGCTAAAATAGAGTTTTGAGATAAACTGTATCGTACTAATTTTCATAATCGAGAAGTAGTCAAACACACAACATTGGAGATTTTCATGTTACTGTAAATCATGTCACTGTTCCACGTTTACAGAGAAGATTGAAGTGTAATTTTTGACATTGTCACTAGTGAAATATGTCGACTATCAAATTTTCAATATACATGTACAGGTTTTTATTATCTATAAGCAATGAAACACATAATAAAACTTGTTATTATTTTCACTTTTAAGTACCTCTCGCTTGAACTTATCTTTTGACTCGTTAAACAGTGTAAGGTACATATGACTTTTGTATAATGACGAGCTTTGAAAAAGTTCCAGTCAAACTTTGAAACAATAAAAAAGACAAATATGTTTGAGAAATTGTACGAGATGCAAATGTAATAGTTTGAACTAGAAATATTAGCATATTATACTATCACATCTCATTTTAGCCCATTGTGCTGATTGAATTCCGTTTTATCAGACACTGCCCTCCATCGTTTCGAATATACGTGATCACCATCACGAAATCAAGGACAATTTTGTAAACCCCTAAAAACAAAAATGGAAGGAAAACCGACAGAATCTATCATGATCATCGAGACAAAGGTGCGCGAGTACAAGGACGCGCGAATATATTGTGGGAGAACAACAAAACCGAAGACGCTACCGACACATCCGTATAGCTTATACACAATGTACGTGCGTAAGAAAAGAGCCTACGTGACGATCGGTAGGATTTGAAAGGTCGCGCGTGGCAGAGTCATTTTTTACACATAGATACCTACTTGATCTATTACTGATCAACGAGGTTTTTGAACTTTTAAGTCAGTCGTGACCCTTTTCCATTGTTAGTTGCTTCCTTTTTCAAATTTGCCCGTATCCATAAAAAAAAAACTGATGATGCATCGTCGTTTTTAAGTCATACGATGGTTAGTTTTGTTATAACAATGCGAAAGATAGTGGCTATCAGCGAGAAACGTTTTTTTTTTCTTTCCTCCTTTTTTCAACGTGTACTGCTCAGTGCAGTTATCGCACGCTTATTTAAAGGCTTCCGATAACGCGTTTGTATAACAATTGAAGGTCATTGATTGATTAATGCCTCGAAAAAAAGTAAACTGATACAGCGTGCGTTTTGATTAATTTCTACTTGTTAACTTGCCTCTTGATACTCGTGTGATTAACAGAATCAATAAACTATGGATTTTTTTCTCAAACACATTAGATAACACAAAGTATCCACGTTTCGATGTAAAATTTCCACGCGATAAAGTAATCGATGAACCAAATGAAAACGAGACGCGTAATGTTTCATGTAAAATTTGATAAAATATTATTACCAAAAGGAACTTCTATTTTCATCCATGTGGAAAAAAATGTCAACGCGGCTTGATCAAAAGCATTACCAACCGAACATTTCTGTACTACCTTGAACCTATAAAAAACCAAGAAGACCCTCTGGAAACCATCGAGCACGTGCGCACGTATGTAAAGCTCGTCATGCCACCCGCGCAAACTTCCTGTGTGTACGTGTGCTGCTTCTGTGGCCTCAGAGGCGTCGTCGCTTCAATTGAAGCATCATCATTGGAGCGTGTACACAAAGAGCAGAAATAAAAAAAATAAAAAACGCGTTGGTCTCTGTGCATGTGGACGAAAGAGAAAGTGTGGAGGGGAAAAAAAGATGATATGGTGAGTAATGGCAAACAACGTCCCTTTCATTCGCGACGAGAGAGAGGCTATTTTCAGGCATCGGCTGATTCGATTAATTACGAGAGCTCGGCTGATCTTTCGCTTCGAGCTCGAACCACATTATCCACTTGGATCGATCAGTGTACGTATACACGCTGCGCTGGGAAGTACGAGGTTCTCGCAATTATGCACTTTCTTGGGATGTGAAACTGTTCTCATTCACTTTTCGAAGCAAGGTATACGTGTGGGGCGAGGGAAATTTCTTTGATACGCGATTTTTGTTTCTCTTATGCAAATTGGCTTTTTTAAGCCAATACAACGAAAAATCAGAGGTGGAAGACCAAAGGAGCCGAAAATAGAGACAGTTTGATTTATTTATGAAAAGGGCTGGGCTTCTCGTAAGTCTACAGATGCTTGTTTTGTAAGTTCTTCATGAGAATACGGCAAAAATTAATGAAAACGATTCATCGGAAATAATAACGTATTCGTTTACGAGTACTCAAGTGTAGTACTTCTTGAAATTTGATATTGAAGTTTCATTAAGAAAAATAGACACCCAAATATGTGGTCGTGAGGAAAAAAGAGTGACAAATGACTTGATTAGCTTATGAGTACCAAACTTATACAAGTCCATCATATAATTGAATCACTTTATCTGCAAAACACTTTTTATTTTGTTCTGATGAAAAAGAGTTACTTACATGATTAACATGATCTACTATACGCTACGTGCATCTACGGTGCTGTCCTCGTGGCAATTGTTTTCTTATAATAATATGTTAAGTTGAATCTTATACAGCAAAAAAGTTGCCACCGTTTAACAAAGTTTTTTACGTTCGCGTGTTTAAGAATACGTATATTACTACAAGCAGTGTAATAGTAAAAGGCTCGTATATCGTATACACATATAAAGTTAATCATGACAGAGTTCTGTACTTTCGGGTCAATGAATTGTTCACTACATAATACAAATTTGGCACAATGTATTATATACCAACTGTGAAGATTAAAGTTAAGATTAAAGGTAAAGATTAAATTTAATGATTAAAGTTTTGATTAGGTATATCAACATAGCGCGCTACGTTTTGATCCTCACCTGTAGATTGACTTATAGTCACAGGCTATCAATACAAACATAGGTATACCTTACGAACAAGGAAAAATTATTTGTTTGGAGTTTTAAACAGTCTTGATGACTATAATCTTTTCACCCCCTTACAACATCCAAAGCAACTTATTTCAAACGTTTCAATTGTTTCTTAAGCCACTGAACTATATAAACGATTCCTACAGTGGCTGTCGAGTGCTACTTTCACCCCAAAACCGCAGAACCACGAGCGTTGTCTCTTACATTTTTTTATTCGTGTCTCAACGTAAAAGGGCACACCGAGTGCCTTCGACCTGTCTGCGCAACATCACCACTACACATACACATATGACACGTGTATCTATACACACGTAGGAAACCGTAAGTATCGAGCAAAAAAACAGAAAGTAATAGTGTGCAACGCACTTGAAGCTCGTTACGTCGGTCGTGCAGATGCTTCTCTGCAGGAAAATAAAGGGGAAAAAAAAGAAACGGTACTGAATTACCAATAGTTTCTAAACTAAAGTTTCAGTTTGGACCTGTGGTATGTAAGCACAAAAATTTACTAGAGTGTTCTTGTTCTATCTTTATTCTTTACTGTTTTTTTCTTAATACAATGAACGAAGCTGATCTTACGTGAGCATCACTGAAAGATGCCTTGCTTCTATTTATTTATGAGAGTTTTACTTTATCGGACCAGGCGTTAATAATACATCAAAATTAAAAATCAAATTCGTTTATTTTTCTAAAAATAAATTCACGAATAATCAGTTCACTAATAGCCGTATAAAATGATATTAGAATTATTTTCAAGCTTTACAAAAATCAAGATTATTACGAGAAAAAAAAGCTGCAAAATAGTAACAGTATACTGAAAAATATCACCGTAGTATAGTGGTATCTTCATGGAAATCATATGCCTTGATTATTTTAGTTTGAAGAATGCAAATTTGAGGTGAATGTCCCAATTATCGCTCACTCAAGTAGACGAAGTGTCCCAATTATCGGTCACTTTATTTTTCTTTTTATATAGGTCTCGGATATATTTTCAATCAATAACAAGGTGGATTTGTATAAAAAAAACGACTTTTTGATGCTCCAACAATAGTTAATTTATGTTTGAAAAAATTTATAATAAGATATGAACAAGAATGATCAATAATTGGGACATTCACCTTAGCTAGGTTTTGGTGTGAACGTGTAAAGTAGTAATTTCAATACTAAGTAAAAAATACATTAGTAAGTTTTGTGTGAGCATATTAGTTGAACGATAGTTGAATGTAACAATCATTCTAGAGTGTGCGGCTTTAATGCCTGGAATGCATATGTATATTGATTGATAAAAAAAAACATTCATGAATTTTTGTTACACTTTTTTTAATGGATAATTTATTACTTTAGAAGGTAAAGAGGGCGCTTCCGAAATGCCTGAAGATTCAGTTCCCATGTGGAAGAGCTACCTCATGAAAAGTGAGAATGTCACTCTCTAAAGAACATTTTAACCCTCAGACGAATTGAAAATTTTCATAAGCGCATATATATATACACCTTACGTAACCATTGACCCAAGGAGAAAAGAACTATGACAATCATTACCGTAAAAAGAGTTTAATCAAGAAAAATTGTAAAAAAATATTAATTTTTTAAACAAAGCAATAATAAAAATTACCCTACAAGAAGTAAAAATTACAGAAACTGGCGTTGGATGCGAACTGTAACACTGTATTTACGGTAAAAATTATTGTGATTCTTTGCTCCGTTAACCTCAAGAAAATCTCCATTAAAGTATCCAATAAAAATTCTAAATTTAACACTACTGACCTATCCCATGAATTCAACCACTAGTCCTAATTTGAACTTATACAACCAAGTACCATAGTTTGAAACGAAACTAGGAATCCCATGCACAATAGAAAAATTCATCCGAGGGTTAAACAAAAGCCTCTAGATTGCAGCGTCTTTTTAATGATCTCAACGAAATTTCCCATACTTTTGTGTTCCACAGAATCATGGGTCATGTGCCCAACGCCGCCAATGGACCGGTTGACGCCATTGCCGTTCAATAGCGGCACCGACGAGTACCTGCGACTTCTTAGGGACGCCCAGAGAGACTCGACCCAATCGTCCGCGAGGCACTCCCTTGCTTCCTCGAGGCGCGATACACCAAGGGGCAGGTAAGAAGCTGTTTTTTTTCTACTGTTGGCGCTCAATTTGTATTTTTCTAACAGATCAAAGAAGAATGCGACAGTCTTTAACTCAAATAGTCAGAGTTCAGAGGAGTCAAGGTTCCATACGCGTTTTCTTTGATATTTTTGATAAAACAAAGTCTTAGTTAGAAATTTGTTGAAGCTGGATTCAATTTTGATTTAAATTGTGCACTAGTGACGAATATTTCAGGAAAATAGGAGCAAATGTTGATGAATGCATAAAAAAATTGTTTTGCGGTATTTAGAATTATCCTCCAACAAATGTCTCTAAACTCCCACCTATTTATTGAGCTTATTAAATTTGATAGCACGGGTGTAGTTTCATTATGAAAATCTGTGAAAAAAGTCTTTCAAAGTTTTTTAGAGCACAGTCATCAAGGGTCATTTGAAGGGCACACAAATATTTTAATGTCTTTAAAAGTCACATAAAAAACTTCAAAAAACTCCAGAGCCACAAATATTTACGTATGAATATAACGAATATAACGACACTCCAGTTCAAGGAATATTTAAGACTTGAAAAATCGTCAAAAACATAGGGACCAAATTAAAATTTTAAGTGTCTAGTGCATCGATTGAAAATTTTGGAAGAATCCGTTTAAATTTATTACCGTATATTGTAAAAATGAGCTAAATACACTACAAAAGTAATGCAGTACATGCGAAAAAACTTTTGCTGAAAGCTTCTATGGCATGGTTTGTAAACCAAACTTACAACTCCTTGTTATCAACTTACAAGTGAACCGCACAAACAGCGGAAACGGGAATGATAATAAAAACAAAAAAATCGCGCTCACCTATACCGTTCAACCTCACTTATTTCCACGTAACAACAGTCCGACGAGCTACTATTGCTACATTCCGAGCTAAACGGTCGCTCCATGGCTTGTGCGTTTCATGACTTTTCTGTAGGTGCGCAAGAGCAAGTAATCGAGTATACTAGACCGATACTAATTTAAGAATTTTACATGGATCACGCGATCCAACATGGCTCATTATATTCCTTTGAGAACTACCTGTGACTCAAATCTTTTTTACTTAAATTTTAATTTGTTTCAAAACTACAGCCATAAACTATTTTTGCTCAGTTCATAAATTAGTTCCCGCCTTCTCATAAAGTTCAAAGCATCCTCAGTGAGCTCTTTCTTTCCCTGCCTTGCTTATATTTGTGAACTGCAATGATTGATTTCCTCGCTTGTTCTCTTATTTTCAAAAATCTACAAGTATAGTTTGACCAGCTGTCGTAAAAAGTGTGACTCATTTGCTTGTGTGTATAAATGATACGGGACAAGGGTGGTAACTTTTCAGATATTTTGTGCACTGACAGAAAGTAAAACGCCCAATACTTGGACAAAACTAAAATTCAGACCGATACTTGGACAGTGAAAAATCAGTCGTTGTAGCAAATAAAAAAGAGATATTTTAAAAAACATAATAAATCAGTATTGCTATGATTATTATTGATGATATACTTGAATTTTTTAATAAATTTTAGCAAAATTTAATACAAGCGAATGATTCTAAATTTCACCTTAGGCGCCACAAGAGTGCGATGATTTTTCTCCGTTTTCTATGATTTTGATAATCAAAATTAATCCAATGCATTTGTATACATCCTGTATAGTATTATTTTACAACTTTTACATTAATTAACAATATTTTTAATGTAATCGTGGACAAAAAAAATTTTTTATAATTTAAAATTAGCTGTCCAAGTACACCTTACGATTTCGTAGTAGTTGGACAGACGTGGAGCTCTTGTCCAACTTCAGGTTATAGGCACAAAAACGTCATAGTCAGTACATGGACATAACACAATCAAAGTTGTTTACCTTTTAACGTAGTTAATCTTTTACTCGAATTTTTTTAAACTAAAGTGTATAAAAAGTGCAGTACTTTGTAGAAAAAACACTGTACTAATCAGTTTTGTTGTTAAGGGGTACATCGCTTTAAGAAAATAGTTTTTTTAACATTTCGAAAAGTTAACCTCTAATTCACTGTTAATACAGATGAAGTGTGGGTCCTGAAAAGAGGAAAAATGTTTAAAAAAAGAGTAAAAGATTAAAAAAGAAACTAAAAAAGAGAAGTAAGAAAAATTATAATTTTATTACAAATAAATCTCAAATAACAAAACTAAAAAAATCAATAAAATATGTTTTACACTATCTCACTGATAGAACAATTGAAAAAACTGATTGAGAACCAAGGTAAGAACTTAATTGAGTTGGATAATTCATTTGCGATTAAAGAGATGCAGCTCCTGCAAAAGAAAATTCAAATCAAGAAGGAGAAGTGTGATTCCACACATTTAAAAATGTTGATAATCAAAATGTACCCTAAAGGATTTATCGTGTATTTAATACATTATTTTTGGAAAAAAGATTAAAAATTTCATTTAAGAATTTCAAGTAATAAATTTGTTATTATTTATCACCTCCGTTAACCTTTTTTCGTTATAAGGTATTTACATAAATATATACTTCAGTTTTACTAAGTACTTGCGCCTTTATCATGATTTATACGACTGTAAAATCGTTTAAGTTAGTATTGTCCAAGTACTGCTTTCCAACTTGTCTAAGTATTGCAGCATCATTGTCCAACTTTTGGTTTTCAAGGTTGTCCAACTACTACGACAGTCGAGAATCATTGTCCAACTACTCCGATAAGTTGACAGGTTTTAAAATGTACAATAACTATTACTTAAGAGCTGTTTTAAAAAATTTTTTGTGTGTTATATAACCCTAAAGCATCTAAATTACAAGTTAATATTTAAAAAATATGGAAGTATTGCACATTAATTTTGATATATGAGCGTTAAAATTATTTTTGAAAAATCTGTCCAAGTATTGGGTGTTTTACCTGATCATTTTTCAAACTGTTAAGTAAAAAAAAATCTGCGTATTTAAGATGACATTACGTAGTTCGTCTATAACTTAATGGAGTCTTTCAATGTTATAATTACTTTGATTTGTTGAATAATAGTTATGAAGTCTGCACATTTTTACTAGCATGAAAAGTCCCATATTTTTCATTTTCGGATTTTCACCCAAATCCAAAGTAATATTAATGTCAAAGAACTTATTTTTTTCCTTAATTTTTTTTCTTTAATGTGAAAGCATTTATTGGTTGGTTATTTGTTGTTAAAAAAGAATACATCTTACATCATTTTAAATAAAAAAAAGTATCATCATTCAAAAACATAAACAAATCCTGAAAAAAAATAGAAATATCAAACTCTGAAATTTATTTGTTTACTTTTTAAAAATCACCATACAAGGCGATTAAAAAGTGAACTATGTGTCATTGATGTTGCAGTCCCAAAAGCCCTCCAAACAGTCCCAACACGGAATTGTCGAACAATGAAGAGGAGCTCAAGGGAATCTACATCAACCAAACTTGTTACAAGGTTAGTTCAACAGATTAATGTTTAATACATACTTGATTATGGTGCCCTTTAAAAACACATTAGAATAGAAAGATATACGTCGTTCCTTTGTTCATCGCGTGTTAATCATACAAAAATTTTCATTAGTATTGTAATGCAATCAAAAACGTTAAATTTAGTAAATAGATTATTTAGGTTAGTAATCCATGTTTTAGCTCAATTTTGCGTGAAAATTTACAAGTGTTTCCAATCTTTGTTTACGAAACCATAAAGTTCACGTTAAGCTAATGCTTGTCAAGTTTTGGTATTACTATCCCAAATGTTAATTTTTTCTATTTTCACATTTATACGAATTGTACAAATTGGGATTTAATTACATTCTGACTGATTTTTGAGGTTAAGCTAACATTAGAAAAGTCAGAGTTTGAGAAAGTCTCATCGGCAAAGTTCAGCAAACTTAGGAATTTTTCATGGAATACCAGATTCTTTACAGCGTTAAAATATGTCTTGAATTCAATAAAGTACACAGGTATTTACTAAGTTTTACAGAGAATTCTGGTGAGGTTGGCTTTATTACAGTTTCCAATTAAAAATATTTATCTGGCAAAACAGCATAAACTGTAATAGTTTGTGAAGGAAAACTTTAATTTAAATCTATTTAATCTATTTCCCGTTTTTCTCCATACTAATTCACTAATTATTATAATAATATCATAATTATTTAAAAACTCTAAAGTAGTGAGAGTAAATGACCCAATCACTGTGGATTAAAATTTTCTACTGAGCTGAATTATTTATTCCTCTGTTTTTCTATGTAAATAAAAGTAGTTTCATTTTATCGTCATCTGTAGCATCTTGTGCGATGAAATCGAACAACGTTTTTCTGTTATGTTATTCATTTTTTTTTAAATAATTGTTTTAGTGTTGATATTACTTGCTTGTATTATTACGGACGGATATGAAATCAGCACCAATTACTGCGTGGATATCTCCCATACAGTTTTCATTTTGAAGCCCAGACCCACTTGCTGCGCACCAATTTCCTGGTAGAAATTTGCTGGCGAACTCTGGTCAATCAACCAAGCCTGGGCAACTTCTAACCGTCTCGTAGTGGTAAAGCATACATTGGATAAGAATACAGAGATGGTAAAAAGTTGGCAAAGATAGTTTAGCAGATGTTGTCTGCTCAGTAAGAGTTGATACATCGACTAATCTGTTTGTCACACCCTGTATACTTTAAAGGCATTACAAAATTTATTTTCCAGTCTGTTTTTCTTATTTTGTATTATTGACGAGTACGCAGTGATCGGTGCCTACGTAATAATTGGGTCATTTACTCCTCGTGTCGGTCCCTTGCTAGTCAAGGGTGTAAGTTTGCTTAAAAATAAGTATCAAGTTACGTTTGAACTGGAAAACTTTAAGTAGTTGCCAAAAGTACAGTAAAACTATCGAGAACTCATATAATTATGATACGTATAAAATTAGTACTCTAGACATTTGAGTTTGAAAAAAATTGCGCGCTCATAACTAACATGTGTAAGTTGTATTACTAGTATATTAACGTAAATTTAGAATACTAATTAATTCAACTTCTGTAGCAAAAAATAAACAATCTAATTATGTCACAAGCAATAGATGTAATGCAACTTTCGCAAGCACACTATCAACCTGCTACCGAAGCTGACAAGTTGTTTCTATACATAATAAATAGGATAATCATGTGTGCGATTAGTCAGACTAAGTTATGACTATGCTGATAAACGTGCATTCATTAAAAACCCACCCACTCGCCAGCCGTAGGTCGTAAGCTGATGCGACTATTAGAAAGTAAATCCTTTACTTGCATTAGTACACCCTTTTACTTGTAAATGGATTATGATCCTCTTTTACAGTGATGATGATGATGACAGATTGATACGGTGATAGAAACAACGACGCGTCAATCTGATGCCCGTCACAACAGCTGATTTTTATTTGCATTTTTTTTCTTATGCAAATATACATCCAAACTGTTATGTGGGTGATAACAAAAAATTAATGGACTTCCAGTCGTTTTGTTCGAGTATTATTGCTCAAACAGCGGAAAAAATGCGACAGTGACATAATGACGAATTAAAAAAAAAGTTAACCGTCAAAGATCGATGCACGTTTCACGTTTAGCAGAAGAACAATATTTATATAGGCGTCATCTAGGGACAAGAAAGGGTTACTACATAGTAAATATCATCGGACAAGGCAATGAAGTATAATTAATGATTAAAACAAACTTAGGTGAAGTTCAATCATGATTATAGTCATATTATAACTTGTTCAAGGATATTAAGGTGGTTCTTCACCTAACTCATTTACTTAAACTTACAGGGAAACTTGAAGGGATTGTTATTAAAGTTATAAGGCATCTTCTCTTAAAATTTTAAGTCCCTTTATCAGGCAAATTTTTGAAAACAAGTCAGTCAAAAAATGCACTTTTAACATGTATTCTTATGTAGGTTACTTTTCCATACTACGATATCATGTAATATCTCGTAAAGTAGACTTAAGATCGTAATAGAAAAAGTTTGTAGTGAAAGAAGAACTTTTCAGCTTTCTAATAATATAACAAAAGTATGGGCTAATCAGGGAAATAGTATACGATATTTAATCGTAAATGTAATCAATTATCGATCATGCAGAAATCGGCGGCAACGTCTGCTTGAGTAGGAGCGTACATGCCATTTTCAGAACCTTGCATCAAAAAAAAATTTTTTTATAACTCTTACTCTGACTTTATTAGCTTGTTTATTTGTACGTAAATGCAATGATATTTTAGTCAAGTGCCAGTAAAACATATTTTAGGTTGCAAATAATAAGCTAATCGAAAATTAGAAAACCACAGGGTCCCGTGTCGCTTTGATGCGGCACCATCGTGAAGAACCACCTTAAGGGTTACTAATACATCTCTTAAAGAGATCTTCTTCGTTGCTGGGATCAAACGTGAGTCGGTAACCAAAACAACGTGTTGTCCGATCGTAAGAAAAAAAATTTTTCATTTGGATTTTTTTGTAATACTTGAAATTTACTAGACCGACTCAAGCACATTACTTTAGAACTCGATTCATTACGTAAAATTGTACCCAACTACGCAAGAGGTGGGTAAAAAATCCGAAAAAAGCGATAGCAAAGCATTATTAATCAGATCTACATATGTATGCGTGAAAAATGAAACAACAAATCCGCTGCGCTCATCATTGTGTTGTTGGACGATGAGAGAAGCTTATTTAGTTCGTCAACCGGAACAGAACGACTCTTGTTTCGTCAGCCGCCTACGTTGCGTTGTCCGTGCTATTATAAATTAAAAGATTAATGCCTCGATTAATGCGACAGTTAAGACAGTTTGTGCGTCGTGTGATATTTAAATGCACAATAGCTTACTCATAAAAAAAAAAAAAAAAACGTTTAAGAATCAAGTAAAAAATTTAATGCTGTAATCAAACTGAAAATACATTTTGCAATTACATGATTAAGTGTATGATTATAAATAAGAGTAATTCTATATATATACAGCGTGGAATTACTGGACTTAGGACTTGGCTCGGGAATTAGCGGTATCAATGTTGCAGGTAGAACATATTGTCATCCACGATATACACTTACACGTTACCATAGTCATTTGATTTTCAATAGCCTTATTTACCACGCAATACACTTTTATTTTGCAGTAGCTCTTTGACTCGAAATAATCTTGTAATATTTAACGATTCAAGGTCTCAGCTGCAATACGTCAAAGAATCATTTAGTCACTTGTAGTTCATTACATATTGATGCCGACTAATGATCCAAAATTTCTAAACACAAACAATACCTTCCGATACTTTGGTTATAACAATTTTTTTTTGTTTTTATTTAACTGGCTTTTCCGTCAGTCGGTTACGGGTTCCATGGAATATTGCGGTAGGTTTTTAAATTTAAATAATACACAAAAAATGTATTATACCCAGTCTGCGAAAAATATCTTTTGCTCTTTGTACTTTGTATTGTAAAAACACGCTTCATTAATTTGTGAACTTATACAATCAGGTCTCGAACGGTGCATGTTGTCAATAAATCGTAGCTCTTTCTTTTATACTTTACAGCTCACGAGCATAAGTGTGTGCTCTGATAATTTTAATGCAGACGTCTTATACTTGTAGATCCCATTTTAAAACAGAGTCCAGACTTGCAGGCATCGATTCAGCTTGTAGGAAGGGATGTAGTACTCGAAAACCGGTTTCCTATAGAATCGCGCGTTATACTTTCGCAAAAGCACCGCATCTTCAGCACATCTGTATACAGGTATCGAGTGACGCTTCGAACCACGTAACGACAACAACTGGTTTTACAAGAGCCCACCTACGGTACCCACGCACACGCGCGAGCTCTTTTTCCATACAAGGTACAGCCTTCTCGAGATCGCTGACTCCGTGCGAGTTTCTGTACGCTTGAAAGACAGTAAGTGCGCCACGGACACGTGACACCAATAAAACACATCTCGAGTTTTTGCTTTGTCTGCCATTATTGTCACATTTATTATTGTTATTGCTATGGTTTTACCGTGGGAGAGATTGGTAGGACGGTATTTTTCTTGCACCATGTATACTCGATTATCGAGCCTGTTTTCTCTTCCCACGCGACATGTAATACGTGCACATGAGGTTGCGATTCGATTATTGGAAAGTGGCTTGATGATCTCGAAGCGGTCAAAGTCATCGGAATGAGGAGCTTCGAAGTTTCTCTTGCTTTCAACTCCACATATACCTGATGATTCATATCAATTTTTTTTAACACCACATCTTGATAACATCAAGTAGTCGAATATGTTTGGAAACATCCGAGGAGTCCAAATTTTCATGGGTTTTCGGTTGGGAAAAGTTTGAAAAACTGATTAAATTACGATGTGAATTCCAGGTTACCCAAGCTCAGAGCAAAGTTTCAATTTTATCTGATTCAAAAGATTAGAAAGTTCTCCATCGTGCTTCCTGCGGCCTTGATATGTACCCTAACATATTATATGTACACAGCCCTCTACGTGAATTCGTGTGTATTGTGTGATTCGAAACTATCGCGTTACGTCAGATTTGAAAGTCTCCTTACTGGGTTACTTTTGGTCAAAATGTATAGAAGAACATAAGGACTAGATGATAGAGACCAGCTCAGTTTTTTTGAAGCAATCGTCATTTTCACATTTTTGTACAGAATATAGTACATAAAAAATCTTAAGATGTTGGATGGAACTTACACAATCAGAATATTATGGAGGTTCGGTCGTTTTTGAGAAGATGTATTCACTCGCTGAAAAAAATTAATGTTGTACTTTTACATGCTTGAAGTACGCATGAATTTTTTCAATATTTCTTACCAGCCGAATATCTAGAAAAAAATTTCCAAAATCGCATTATCTAACATTGTTCTTATGGGCAAGAGCGATTATTCAGCCTTTGTTGCACAAATTTCGAGGCAAGAAATGTATTCATGATGAGCAAGAAGTTCAAATGGATAGCTTAACTCCTAAGGAAGACTCTTGTATCAAAAAATATGTGCCTTATCGGGCATTTGGAAAAAATATCTGTACAAACGTAAACAAAGTCGCGAGCAGGTCTTATCCTAAGTGAATGGGAGAGTACCGAGCATCATCTGCTGTCAGCTGGTCTTTTCACACGGAGCAAGACGTTTTTACTAAATTGCTTCTAGAATTTGTTAAACTGGAAATCATGATTTGAAACTTGGTCCAGCCTTTCTGAAGACTTCAAACTATAATGCTGTGCAAAAAAAAAATTTGTTTTTAAAAAATTCATAACACACTTTTGTTGACGAAAACTGAGTCTCCGTCTAAGTATTCATATAAGGTAAATTTTTATCGTGCAAACAACATTTTTTCAAATTTTTTACACGAACTATCAGAAATTGGCTGCTTTAAAGTATGTACGGTTATTTTTTCATAACATTTAATGGTTTAACCTTTGAGCACTGACGAGTTGAACACAGTTACATTAACCGTAATGCAGTGAGCGGACATTTTCATGCACGGTTAGTACAACTCACTTCAATACGTTGTCTTATGAGAGCCCCCGCATACCTGCTCACTATCCTCTGGAAAAACGACCTGTTGATAGTCGTATGGCATAAGAAAGGGACATTTTGGCAAGTGTTGGCAGTTTAATGGCATTCTTTTTTGGATAAGTTATAATTTGATTAGCAAGGTACCGGTGGTTTTACACAGTTGCGACACTGTACAAAATTGTGTCCTGCCATTTTGTGCCACCAAGAACATGGCGGAAAGGCGCGCATCGCAAAATCGCAGAAAGCAGAAATAGCAGTTATAAAAATTCTTGTTTCTTTATATTTATATTTTCCTTGACTGGCGAATGAGTGTATAAAGCTAATTTCGTCATGAATATGTTATTTACTAAATATTCAGCTTAAAACGTACTCATAATGTCTGTTACAATATCGTATATTAATGTATGTTAGCATTCAAACTTTCGCGGACTGTGCAACCAGGAACATGGCTCCTAGCGGACACTTTTTAGTGTTTTTTAGGACGAAGTGTTGCAACTGTGTAAACTGTGGCTATGTAAAGAAGTTTCTATAAAACTAATGGGCTTGGCTTGGACTAATCGAGTGGTTTGAAAATGTTTTTTTCCAAATTGTCATGACTGCCATAAGCTTCGTTTTTTTTGTAATTTGTTCTCTATCATTTATAAATTAGACATATAAGTTAAGGTTACGAGGTCACGTGTGTTGCGTGTCCATGCTTACCATGCTTATAACGTGTAAAAAATGGAACGTGAATTAAAAAAGTATGAAATAAACATGTTTGTTTTTTTCCTAAAGTGAATTTGGAAGATGAGCATTGGACTGTGGTAAATTGTCTAAGAAATTCAATATTGCAAATGTGTAAAATGTTTAAAGTGCCTTTAACTTTGATACGTTGAATATGCATTTACGTTTGAAAAGTTTACACGTTTCGAGACTGAGACGCGAAAATCTGATCACGATTTTCCTGACGACAAACTAGTTAAAAGGTGGCTCATCACGATGGTGCCGTATCAAGCAGGGGTACAGGGGGGGCTTTTCTATAAATTATAAATTTACTGAATATAAACCAATAAAAAGACAGTTAGTGGTTTGTGCCATGTCTTATTCATGATTTATGAGCAAAAAAATGCGAAAAAATTCCGTAATTGAAAAAAGTTACTATTGATAGGGTATCGAAAAAGCTGCGTACGTCCCTATCCAAGCAGACGAACTCGCGCGTGTGCCTCAGCTCCAGCACCTGTCAACT
Organism: Copidosoma floridanum; assembly: GCF_036245765.1. NCBI lineage: Eukaryota > Metazoa > Arthropoda > Insecta > Hymenoptera > Encyrtidae > Copidosoma > Copidosoma floridanum. The sequence continues at coordinate 2,744,668 of NW_028321909.1, forward strand.
TTCTTATACTTGTTTTGTGTGTATTTTTTTACCAGTAAATATTAAATTAATGCTTGTAGTGGAGAAAAAGGACTAAGGCTTTTTCTAAGCGAGAATGTTGGAGAAAAGCCACGGGTGACTACTAACACAAAAGTATTAGACAAAATAAGCCAAATATTTGTTTGTAATGAAAAGTAAAGGATATTTTATTTGATTGGAATTTATATTATTTATGGCGTTATTGCTATGTTGTCATCAAATGAACAATTAATATAAAAGTTTTATATTCAACTATTTTTTATTCAACCTATTTATTTAAATTATTGTTATTTAATATTTTTACACAAAGTTTTTGCAATAATATGCGTTCAAAACCGAGCATGACATTCCAGTTTTAGATGTAAACAATATTTTTACAATTTTTTTGCCCACATTCTTATATATGACATTTGAATCTCCCGGGCTAGCGCCAAGAATCAAAATTGAGGTTATCCTGCGGTTAGAACTTTCAAGACTTTATATCTTTTTGTTTTTACCGGTAATCTTGGACTTTCGCGATTTTGTTAGAAAGAGGATTATTTAAACTACTTGCTCTCAGTTTCTGGAGACTGTGGCCCGACTTTTAGCCTACGAAATCTAACACTTTCGGTGAAAAAATCAGACTGCTCCATAAGACCAATGCTAAAATTTCAAACTTTCAATATGATTATTTTTCGATTTTGGCCGGCAACATGCCCTAAAATTTTAACTGTACATCCGTTTAGTCATATTTTAACATAAATTTCAATTTGGGTGCAATGGCTCGACTTTCAAAAATGTGATGAGCCACCTTAAGGGGGCTCCTTCGCGAAAGGCCCCAAACAGAGATACATTATTTCTTGTAAATAAAAGTCTACTGAATTTGATGGTGGTCTAAATTATATTTCGAATGGGTCAAAATTTTGAGAAATCCGAGCTCAAAGTTATAACTATTAGCACGTGTTCCTATGGGGCAGCGTGAAAAACAATTTGTTTTCGTTTATAATAAACCTTAATTAAATGTCCCAGCAGACTGAATATATACGTTTTGTAGATGAAGTCTTCCTCTGTAATATGCTGTATTAAAAATTGTGGATAAAGGACCATTTTAGCGAGATATTTATGATGGAAATAAATAAATAGTGTCCGGGAGGTCAGGAGGTCACGTGGGTAGCAGACGTACTTGTTCACGACATATATATACCATATACCTATATATAGTACCCTCGTATGCACTAGACTGGTCAAAACAATAATTAATTTTTCGTACAAAGTTAAACTGCACACATAAATATCATTTTTTCCACTTCATACGTTATTAAAAATATCATAATGATTTTCAGACACATTTGTTTATTGAAAAACAAAGCTTTATTTTTTGTTTGTCTTTGACCTCAGCAGTAGTCGTAGGAGCCCCCTTAACAAAGCTAACACGCGCTCGTCGATAATATACACACGTATGTGTACTACGCATGGAAACGTTGAAAAATCTTAGATGGAAAAAAATTATTGACAAAAAACCACGAGCATTATAACCATTGGCAAGATTATTTTGCAAATTTTTGGAAACATTACATTTTGTAAGTAATGCCGATTCTGTGACATCTTGAAAAAAAAATACAAATATCGGCAAAAAGATTCCGTAAACAACCCGCACAAAAACACACTTCTGGGCTTGTTCGAATCGCGTTCATGCGTCATTAATATCTGTTTCAATTTTTTTTCGTCACAACAGAACACCACAATTAGATACACTTAACAAAAGAGCTTTGTTGAACGCGTGGTTTCCCGCTGACAACAAAAAAGGTACTCCCACGCAATCGTGCCTAAAAAGTTGAACGCACTGTGTATCTATATAAAAGGAGAACTATATAATAGCTCTTTGTTTACACTCTAAAGTACATCATCCCACGCCACGCGCGTATCAGAGCATATTTGTAGGTATACACACTGGCTAAGAGACACGTGCGCACGCTTCGCTTCTCGCATCACGTTGTTGTCGTCATTGCGACACTTTATACGTTACGAACTGGATGGGTATAGGTAGTACCTAGGCACTTACTACCTCGCATACTACTTGTACCAACATACTTGCATTTAATTGCTTCTTGTCTTACATACATCAACACCTATGCCTAAGTACATATACGAAAACCGTATGGAGAATCCTGGACGAAAACTCTATACTTAAATATTAAATATACGCCTCCTTGTATTATACTCTTCTCCTGTAAGTGTACTAACAAGGGATCAAGTGCCAATATGTACAGGATAGAAATACACGTATACGATGTGTGTGACTGTTAAACGTTGTACAATGAGTTGACTTGTTTTTTCTTTTTTTTCTTGTTCCTCTTCAAGAGTCGAGGCCGTGTGACATTGCAACACTACATATTATATTCTTCGCCTTTCATGGATACGCCCGGCCGTCTATTGCATTCTAGACCTCGTATGAATACAGGTATACTATACCGCGCCAATCGTCTTGTTGCTTCGATTCTAGCTCGATTCACTAACTACGACGCAAATCTGGCTGTATATATATGCGCGCGGATCTTATCAATTTCAGCACGTGTTTGTAGTGTACGTACACGTTTACTATAGCGCGAAGTTGATGATAATTTTTTTTCCTCCATTTGCATCGCTAGAAGGGAAAGAAAAGCTGATAATCGCGTTGATGACGACGCCGATGGTGTGATGATATGCGTCAGAATTGAAAAAACGTGTGCTCGCACAGCGCATACTGTGCTCTTCACGTCGAGCTTTTTTTTTGTCATGTGGTGATTTCATCCGTAGTGGCGATCTCGACTGCCTTTGACAAGTACAAGGTGTCGTTGATAAGCTTCTACAATATTATGATGCGCGACAAGGCGATCCTTCCATCAATCGAATGAAGGTGGCATTTAAGTAAAAGTCATTTAATCCGAACGAGTCATCCGCGCTTGGATCCAGTGTAAATATCGGGTGACGATGTTTTCAAATCATAGCCAATTAAAACTATTTTTTTAGCCACCACACTTGCATGGAAAACAAAAAAAAACCGAGTTTGGGCCTAAAAGATAGCAAACATCGCAAAAAACGTGAAAAATCTATTGAGTTGCATAGCAAACAGATATTGCAAAAATCGCTACAGATAGCTGGAAAAATCGTTTTCCACGCACGTTTTACAAAGTTTGTGGCTGATGCATCCCACTGAACTTGAGGTTTAGATTGAAGATATTTAAATACATAAAGAATATAGTAGTCGAAAAATGATTTTCCAAATATCTCGTGCTCACCAACATGATTTTTGTTTTTTTCATGATATTTTTGCTTGTTCCAGCTATTTTTTTCAGTATGTATGTGGATGATAAAGACAAAAAAACTTGAGATTTCAGTTAACCGTATTAAAATAATTCCAAAATGTAGGTTGCAAAAAATTGTGTTCACGTAGTTTATCACAATTTTATTACTCTTTCGGCCATTTACTAAAAATTTCGTCTTTTTGGGTTGGACGGACGGTCTAGATTTGGATTCAGGAATACGTCAAGCTGTATGAATCTGGTTACATGTAAAGATCTATTTGTTTTGTGAATCAGTGTTACTCCTATGAATGTTGAAAATTGCAATTTACGTTGGTCCAAATGAAAATCCCGTGTACTCTGGAAAAATAAAAAATAAAAACATATTGGAAGTAATTGAAAAACAAATCAAATCAGTCTTCACTAGACATCCCAATGAGCATGATAAACAACCGAAATGCTTTTTCATATCGTTGAAAAGATAAGGGATAAATCATTTGTTTACATTTTTCTCGGCGATGTCAATATTTACGAGCGCGCCAACGACGCAGCCTTTATGTCGATGCATACGATACTAATACACCGCGCGTACCACTGGCTTCTTCCTCTTTTGCTTAGCGCATTGAAAATGACGGTAGAAACATGATTATTAAAAATTCCACAATCCAAGACTTCCAACTGGAAGTGATGCAAACTCCAAAAATGTAGCCTCACCAAGCGCCTCCAGCAAAGATACAACTACAATTCGTTACCAATTCGTGGCGCCTTCGATGATAAGTATGTCTAATATTTACGTTGCATACGCTACACGTGATCTTAAAAAAAACGTACAGCGTTGGATGAAAAAACGGAAAAATACTCATCTCTTGATACGCAGTAGTAACCGCAACTTGGGGATCGTTGACAAATTTGTTTCTTCGAAGTTATTTTCTCCGATTCTTTGTTCCCTTCGTTTTGACACCTCGCTTGATAAATTTTTATTTATATATTTATACACGCAATCTATACGTCTATACTACGCAACAAAATTATTTTTTGCGGAAATTTTAATTACACTCTTGAACGTGCATTTTAACAATTTAGATTTACCGTGCGCGTAAAATGATTGTCGTCAAAATTACATAAAACTTTAAGAAATTCTTTATTAAGTTACAAAACACTATCTCTCAAAAAGTACAAATATCGTCCTTGCGAATTAGTCATCAGCTACTTGATATTTTTAATTATGATCTGGAGAAAAAAAAGCTGTTTGCATTTCAGTAAAGTATTTACAGAAAAACGAGACATTATTTCAGAGCATTTTCATTTGATTTTCGTAAAAAACACATTTACTGACGTAATTAGCCAAGAGAGCACTCTCTTAAGCTTATCATCTCTCTTTAAACCTCGCACGTGTTGGATTAGTGAACAGGTATGGTGATAATGATACTTGCATATGAGGTGATGGCAATATCGCATACGTATAGTACGTACTAAACACACACACGCACATGTACAAATAAAACATATGTCACACGTGTCGCAGTTTTTTACGACGTGGTCGTATGCAGTTGGAAAAATCGAATTAACTTGTGTAAGTTTATTCCAATTCTAAAAAAACAGTATACAAGATATCTTGTGAAACTAAAAGACGCTGCTGAACATCGGTTGGACTTATTTTTTTTGTCATATATGTAAAATTTCTATTGATTTACATTCTACATAAATTAGTCACAAACAACGCGCTACACACGCCTCCGTTCAAAATTGATGATTAATTTTCATGTCCATTGTAAGAATGTTATTATTGATAAAAATTGACAAAAAACGGAGATTTCCTGCATATATGCAAGATTCGAAATTCAATTCCTTGTCAATCAGTATTTTGTTCGTACTAGGGAGCTCTGCTTTTATGGCAATGACCAATCAAATGTCGGCCAGTAGTCAGTAGTCAATGCTATGGAGGGTTTCCTTTAAGGAGGCTTGGGCGTTTGGTGTCGTATCTATTGAGGGGCCCCTGTGGGGTACTTGTCATACAAATGATTCTTTGTAATATTTTTTTTATAATCATTTTGATTATACACATGTGTGAATAAAATAGCAATAATACACGGAAAAGTCATTGGGAAAATTGATATTAAAAAATTTATTAGTTTTCCCAAGGTACCTTGTGTAAAAATGACGGCCCTGCCACGATAAAGCTGACAACACTGTACTCTCTTGCTCTCATCTGCTATTATATACCTGTACTTGTGTTGGACTTAAATTTTCATGCTTGTATGTTTATGAATGTACAGCGCATGCGCACTTATAGTACCTGAACAAAACAATTCTCATGTTCGATGTTTTCCTCGCTATTTTCTCAAAATTTAACGTGTTGATCCTATTATTTTTTTTAAATAATAGATTCTTTATACTTTCAAGTACATGTACCAATTTAATAAGTGGGCCCACAGCTTTTTATTGCGGTAAGGTAGTCTATTGAATTTCGGGTTCCGTAAGGTTGCGTGTTAAAATGACGAATTTCCACAAGCGATTTTCTCGAAAATAAATGTGTTGACCTACCTATTTTGTTTTCCTAAAAAAATCTAGCAAACTTTATCTATATAATCTCTGAATTTCAGACCTAGACAGCATTTAATTCAAAATCGCCCAAGCCTCCTTAAGGCCATCTGGACCTTTATCTCGGTTAGCGGGATTGAAACTAGAGAGCGGTGAAGAGGGAGAGAACATGCCGCAGCACCGATAACTATTTTGCATATACGAGTATAGTGAACTTGTTTTTTTATTTCATTGCAAAAATAACTTGTCGATCCCCCTGGGAATTGAATATAATATTAGTTTTATGGTATTGCATCATGCAAAAAAATTGAACGAATTCTACAGACCATTTTCCTATAAACCCCATTTTTATGTGACTCTTCCATGAGAGTACGTGTTAAATTAAAGTTTTTTCAACATCCAATATCTTAAAAAAGGTGTTGTGAACCTATCTCAAATTTTAAATGTGACTTTCCAACACTATTACCAATATCCTGTTTAAATTTCAGGAAGATCTTACAAAAAACGCTACGTGTGATGAACGTCCTTACAATGATAGGATTAGACAGATCAGGCGCGGTCCACGTTTTTTGCGGTTTTTTTTTTATTCGCGAACAGTGTTAACTGTTTGATCATTACATTTTTTCCACTTCGTACAAAACGTTTATTTGGTAAAAAAATAATGTGTAACGTACGTACGTAACCACTGCGTTGCAATATTATTTTTTACATTTCACTTTTTGTCTAAACCAAAGATAATTCAATTAAATTGTAGTGATCACATGTAATTTTGTTTTACTAGTTTAGCTGCAGTTTAGTTTCGATCATAGAATTCGTTCGTTTGGTGACCATTTTTAAGTAATATGGTATCACTTGAAGTGAACTGATTTTGTAAATAAAGAAGTTACATACATTGTTGACATTCATTTATTACCAGAGATAGTATTGATTTTTATCCCAATAAAATTTTTTTTTTATACGTAAAAATCTACTTCTCCGATGTAATGATCCATATAGGGACACAACACACGCAAATATCGTGCTATTGTTTTTGCGCAGTAACTAAGCGTCAAATAATAAACGAGTTTTCCTACACCACTTGGATAAATTGTCTTCACTTGCGGTGGATCAACTAAGCAAACTTGAGAACTTGTTTATTTCCACATCCTTACATTTGAATATGATACTGTACACCTATAACGTTTTCTGGAAGTTATTTTTCAACGTCAACAAAGAGGCTAAAACGCACTTACCTTTAACTATACATCGTTTAAATGCGCAGATGCGCTCTTGCACACGATTCCATTATGCTTCAATAAACACTTACACACAAGTATTGCACATATGTACGAATAACTCAATTTGACATATTTTTTTGCATCTTTTTCAAAAGGTTTATTTTAAAAATGCCGTAAGCCCTCGATAGAGTAGGGACCCAGGTGCATATATAGGTACAATGCTATTGTAAAGATTTTCATTAGAAAAACCACTAGTACGTGACACTGAATCCAATATTTATTCTATTTTTTGTTTGTTAAAAATTGTCAGTAGTTAAGTTGTCATTATTTACCTTTTTTTGTAAAAGCTTTAACGCTTTTCCGTTTGATACTACGTTTCATGTAATAGAGACATCAGACCTACAACAAACTATCCTCTTTGTATGACTATATTCACATGAACATCATATGAAAAAAAAGTTGAGTAAACGTGACCTGATTTCCGTTCGTCATTATCTACAGCTTGGTTGCAATACACAAACGTAATCCAAAACAAAATATATCATCATCACCAGCATCGTCAGCATAAACGGAGTACGTCGGTCACAGGGTATATATGCGTCTAAAATAAGCGTGTGCTCGCAAGCAAAGGCTATTACATGTACAGAGTCTCCGTCATATATCCAGTCTCTTTCTCTCGGTTGGCGAATGTTAATGCACTTTAAGTGCACTATGCGCCTGACCTTGGCAATGAAGCTTAGACCGTTGTCGCCTCCTGCCGAGCCACTGATTGATATCGCGTGACGCGCGCTCTGTTTTTCCTCACTCCGATGGCACATTCGTTTTTTTCTTTTATTTTCCATTGGGTTTGCGAGATGATGTACATGTGGCGTTTTCACTTGTACGAGTTTGTACGCACGTGTCGGAAATCGTACGGTTGCTATGATGCAGTTTTGTTTTTTACTCGTTTTTTATCAACAGTTACGATATCTCGTGCTTTCTTTGAATTCATCTCCTGATATGCACTGCCAAACAAAAGAAAAAACAATAGTGCTATTTAATCTTAACAATCAATTTCACAAATCGAGAGTAACAGTCAGTTTTCGTATGTTATTTGTATTTAATCTCAACAATTTGAACTCTCGTACTATGGTACTTGCAAGTGAGTAGTTTTAACCCAGTTTTGCGTGAATTATGCTGTTAATATGATTATTATAAAAAAACAAAATAAAACAGATTACTTCGGTCAGAATCGAAATAGTCATGCAAAATCAACGTTGATATTACAAGTGGCGGTATTCAATTATTCGACGAAATTTAATGAAAAAATATTGAGTCCAATATAACGAAATACTGCAACAGGCTTTTTTCGTCAAAATTCAGCGGTATACTGAGAGAAAAAAATAGTAAAAATTATAGAAAAGTTCCAGCAAAAATTACCATTTTGCACAGTCAATCGGATGCAAGCTGGAAAAAAAGGAAATAATTTTTATTTTGAACAGTACAGATTATTGTTTTAATAGTAAAAAGTTCTATGCCGGAAAGTAAAATTTATTAACCGGTCCTTTTAAGGTTTACTGTTCCAGCATGGCAATTTTTACTATTCTAATCATAATTTTTACTATTAAAACAATAATTTGTACTGTTAAAAATAACAATTATTTACTTTTTTGCCAGCTTGCATCCGATTTACTGTGCAGAACTGTAATTTGTGCTGAGATTCCCCCATTATTTTTATTTTATTTTTTTTCTCTCAGTGTATTTTTGTTCATTAAGAAGCTCGAATCATAACTTTTTGTTGGGTAATCACTTCTTATTATTTTTCATTGATAACTAATCGTATTATTGTTGTTCGTAAGGTGGCCGAATCGATTTTTTTCACGGAAAACTCTGTATATTTTTTTGTAAAAATCCCCAAATCGTATTATTTTTAAGTGAAAGTCGAGTGCCCAAGCCGCAGGAAAAATTCATAAAAGTTATGAAGCTTGGGGCAATCAGCCATATTACTACGCCAAAGCTTCTCTAAATCAAAGCATGTGTACCTACCACACGATGATCGATTTTGCCCTGCAGCAGTTCAAAAATAAGCCAAAATCACGCCCATTATTAATTACGTCCATTTGAATTTATACGAATCTACCAACGAAACAGAGATGAACGGAGACTATTCAAAGCTCGTGACGGGTCCTACACAGCTTAGGTAACGGCCTGACTCGATTGATCAACCCATTAATCAATTACCCGCCCGCATCAGTCCCGTTGCCTCATTCGAAAGAGTCCGCTCTTTGTTTGGAGGCTGACAACAAACGGGGGGTGCTCCTTCGTCCGGGCGAATATTTTTAAACGAGAACAACGCGCGTATGCGGCTTTCTTTCGGGAGTATAAGCACATGTATGTATATATATATATATATATGCGGCGAGGGATGCGCTGGAATTTCCAATTTGTCACGCCGCAGCTGGTTTCGTTCGCTGCCAAGTGCAAGATAACATATGGGCCCGTGCGCGCATGAAATTATACTTTGTCTGAAATTTCGTTTGGGCGTACGTATATAACAACGGGACGCAGGTGGTTATTTTTATGCCTGGTGAGTGTTTATTTTAGAACAACGGGAGGACAACTCGAGCGGAAAATCGATGCGACGTTTCACGTTACTCCCCCTTATTATGCCAACTTCTGCAGATTGTTCATATTTCATTGTGCACGCGGTTTATCATGCGTCATCTGAATCATCTTTGTTGCGGGAATTGCGGTAAATCACAATTGAAAAAAAAAAAAAAAAAAACATAAACAAGTTTTACTTTTCTCTTCTTCTAACAATAATTGACAAGTAGTGTGTAGTAAGAATTGACTACAATTAATCGAGTTTGTGTTCGTAATAATTATTTTTTTTACTTTATGCCACCGGCAGTACTCGATGATTAACGTATACCCTATAGCTTGAAAGTTACTTTCAACAAGTTTGTTCACCTTTGCCCGGTGGAGTTCCACACCTATGCGCGTGTGTTTATGTATACGGAAGTGAGAGGATTCAGGATCGCCAAGAAGTACTGAGTAATGCACATGTGATGCTCGTGCACATTAGACGGACAAAGCTCGGTTTCCTTTCTTTTCTCGCGGCGTGTACATTTTTAGACGTACCCGCGTCATACTCTACTGGCAATTATCACGCATTGGTATATTTTCATCGTTGCTGCTATACATTCTTTTTTTTTACAACAAAATTGAAAATTATGTATTTTTTTGCGTGAATGTATCTTTTTCAAACATTTAAAACACGGTAATTTTCGTTCTCGTTTGTATTATTGAAATGTACTCTGGTTTCTCATCTTATTTCAAGAAAAAATGAAAGTTATAAAGTAGAAGCTATTATTTTTAAATGAAATGATTAATCTTGAATGTATACGATGTTTCAGTAATAATTTTTAAAACATAAAAAATAATTATAGTTCTTATCACAGAAGCGTCATCGTCACCAGGTCTACTTGCGTAGGGTAGCTGGTTGGATGACCTTTGCGTATCGAACACTGTTTTTCCTTTACCGAAGGCGCAGTAAACGTCACAAAAAACGCCCTAAGGTTTAAAAAACTTTCTAAATTTCTGAGGTTTATCGTTTACTTTCAAAGTTATAATTAATTTTTGACGATTCTCATCCAAGACTACGCGAAGTAGATAGTTTTCAGTAGCAATTTTATCGAAAACAAAATGGTTAACCATAGTACAACATTTTTTTATCACAAATGAATTCGGTATACTTTGTTGACATAATATTTTCATTTCAAAGATTTCTTTTTGATCGATTCGCTTTCTACATTTTTGTCATTTTTCAAGTTGATGAAAAGAAAAAATCACATTATTAATTTTGTACTCACTATTTTATCGATAACAATTACAGCTGCGCTTATGTATTACCTCTCGTAATTAGAACGATGATAAAACTATGATGGATGATTTATGAGTGGATTCTTCATTCTCTCATTTTCACGCAAAGATGAAATAAAATAAAAGCAGAGAAAAGTAGTAATCACACTAGTAATATGTTAGTTATAAGTGATTTTCATTTAATAATCTATACTTTCATCGTATCATGACTTCAGTAATAATTCCATTCACTTTTTCACCACAAAATTATTTATTTATGACATTTTAGTGAACATCGCATTACTGACCAAAGCCTTGGGTATAAATGTATCTATAATGAGTTTACAGAAGAATCGTACTAAAATAACATACTTACTTGTTAAACGACCTCGGTTTTTTATTTATTTTTGTTTTCACGTGCCAAAGAAACCATACCTCACAAAGAGGAATCCATTGTATTGAAAATACATCAAACAATAAGTGTTCAAGCCTTCTATGAACAAAGTGTGATACGTAATCGTTTTTTTGGTAAAAAGTACTTTTTGTTCAACAAGTCTTGTCATCATTTTAAAAGCTTTTTCTCAAATGCGTACGAGTATAAATGTGTGTGTATGTATGTGTGTGTAAGTATGTACTTTTATATGCATGTGTGTTTGCGTATGGCATATAAATACATACACATACTTGGGCATTATTACTTTTTTAATCACTTGCGTAAAAATTTTTTTAATGTAAATGCATTATGTTTTTATATTTCTACTTACCATTTACGCAGAATTGAAAAAAATTATTCGTTATTCAAAATTTCGTTATAAAATAGTATGCTAAGTGTGTATGTGGGTTATAAGTAAAGTTTAATTGCACGTAATAGCTATGGAAAATCTATCACATAAGATTTGACCATAAATACATTTTTACAGCCCGACTTTGATACTCATGTCTTAAAGAATCCCGTATACTGTGTTTTCATGGACAGTGCTACTACTCATACCTTTAAATCTATAAAATCGCCCATCTCATGTTAAATATTCTATTCGCACAAAGCTGATTTACCAATATTGCAAATTTCAGTGAAACGACCATACTTACCGAGTTAAATTTTTTCAAAGAAAGGAGTCGAGAACATCGTGAATCATATTCTATCGCTGTGTACCTTTAATTTGTGCGTGTCCATCTCTACATGTAGATGTATGCATAAGTGACTTTAAACGTGATAACAGGCTTTTAACTCTTCTTTGTTGATGTTGTCGTGATGCATCATCATCATTAGACTTGGTGTTATTTTCAGAAATCTGTATACTAATATAATGGAAATGTAAACGCGTATAATTGAAAAAAACTTTTTTTTTTGTGAGGTTGTAATTTAGTTAGTTTGTTATTAAGTACTCACATTTGTATGATATAAAAATACAGGAGGAAACGAGGTAATAGTGACTCTTATTTTATCGCTGTAACACATATTATAACATACAATGTTTATTCGCGTACCTACAATAAAGATGTCGAGCTTTTGTGTTTTGATTAATTCGTTCGTGTTTACAAACTTTTTCGTGCGGCGCTTCTGTAACATCAGCGATCCAATTATATATATATGGTGAACAAATTTTTATTTACTCGTGTGTGCACTCGAAATACATCTTTAGTCATTCTTCGTTGGATAATCAATGATTATATTGTTATAATATTATATTGTTGTTTAACTTTAGGGCAAAATGTGAATTTTCATAAAGTTTATTTGTGTTCTATTTATCAAATCGTTCTTTGGCGTGACTTTTCAAACACCGATGTTTTTATGAAAAATTAAAAAACTTATCTGCATGGTAAAAAACCTGAATTTGTTGTGTAACTCTAGTTATTCCTGTTTGTTTTTTTTTTTTTTTTTTTTTTTTTTTTTGTATTTACAATGTTACCAAGTTACAAGAAACTAACGGGTTTTTAAGATGAATCTACAGCTAAAAACAAAGATACCCCTGTGGTGTACAAAATTACATGAGTTGACTCAGCTGATGCACACATTAATTTTTGTTCTTTCTTATATTTACACGACTCCACGTACGAACTTCACACAGCAGTTTTATGTACGTATGACAAGACGGCAATTTGAAACGCATGCTTATAAACAATGGGTGCGAAAAATCACAAGTGAGTCATACGACAAAAGTTTGGCTGATAACAAAGAGGCGCGTGCAGTACTTTTTCGATAAGGTTTTTCCCTCGTCTTTTCGCTTTAAGTGCGATAACTTATCGCAAAAAAACATTGTCTGCACCTGCTGCTGCTCACTATACTACTGTCGTCGGCACTCGGCACATAATCCAAACCCATCCAATATTATAGAGAGATTATAGGAGAAAATTTCGTGTGAACGATTTTTGCCACATTAACCGGTTATGCATTTTAGATCTTGAAATAATATACTTATTCTGTGATAACCACTACGGTTACCATGCCAATGCTGAGAAAAAAAAATTACTTTGTGACACCAAAATGTTAGTTTAACTTTTTACATTTACAGGAGAGTAATAGATAGTTTAAAGTATGTAACAACGAGCACTGTGTAGGTTAATTAATACGGGAAAGCTAGAATTTTTGAGAGAAACAACAATGTGTCTCTTAAGAGGCAGTTTGTTCATTGAATGTTTATAAAATCTAGTTATGGTACTCTGATGTGACAAAATTTTTGTGTTTTAGGACGATCAGGATTGGATGTACGAATGGAACTCCAGGCACGAACCAGTGATCAATAAATCCAAGTAAGAACCATCATAATGTCTTATTTTTATTTTTTTTTTTTTATTACAATTTTGGAACTCAAAGCCCAGTGTACAGCATCTCATAGCTATAGCATTATCGTAGTGTATATGTACTAATTTATTAATAAAAATTCAACTGTTTCAAAATCTGATAAACTGCCTTTTACGGTGACAGTACGTTACATTTCCCTCGCTTATAGTTCTGATTTGAAAAACACAAAAGTCATTAAAATACACGCAAATGATATGGCCTTTCGTTCTACTGTTGTTTCATTGCTGCCGTCGTAGTATTATATTGGTTATTTGATTCTTTAGCGCACAAAGACCGGTACGTATTAGTGTGTATTTTTATTTTGATTTAAAAAAAAATTCATATAAATTATTTGTACTTCAAAGAATTTTTCCGCCTTCTAACCTCAAAATGGCACCCTCGCCGCTTGATTTTGGGTTCTCAGGCGGAAAAATAGTATACGAAACTCGTTCGAAAAGGCTTCTTAACGAACCTCGTTACGGACCACGCCTTTGGCTCGTGCCGTAAACCTCTCGGTTCTTAAATCAAAGCCTTTGCAAACTCTATATACTATTATACTATATACTCTATATACTATTATTGTACGTAATATACTATTTTACTTCACCAAAGAGGGAACACTGACTCAGTAAAATTTTGAGTTTTCTTAAAAACATGGCCTACACATTGTTTTTAGTGTAAAAGATTAAAATATATTATTTTAAAGCAATGTCTGTCTTTGTGTGGGTGTGTGAGGGGGGGTGGTTATGTCCGAGACACCACAAAATTACAAAATATAATCATACATTATCTATAGTTAACCTTAATTGTAACCCACTTAAAATATAGTTCTTTGGCTCATTTTTTTATTTTTACTATAATATAAATAAATCAAATATCATCGCCCTAGATTATTTTCATTTTATAAACTTTTTCATTACAAATGTTTCTACAATTTGTCACAATTAATTTTTTTTCAAACTCTTTAAACAGCTCACGTGATTGATCTTAACCAATGAATAAATATGCTTAAGTCACCACACGTAATAATGAATTGTCGCAGTGCAACTGCTCCTTTGCACCCTCGGGCCACAACTGCTAATAAAAAAAAAAACTAATAAATAAAGTATAATGTCTGGTAAATATTAAGGAAATGTATTTGTGAATATACAAATGAGCTAGCAAACAAGAGCAAAAAAAGATTACTTTTGTACAATACAACTTTACACTGATTCATGCTTACAAGAATTATAGGTCACGTCGTACAGCGTCTACAATCAAAACTTAATTTATTATATTTTATCATAAATTGTCGTACATATTTATGGCACGAAGAAACAATAATGCAATGTTAATAAAAAAACGAAACAAACAAAAAAACCCCTACTTAAAATAAAGATTTGAACCAAAACAGCATAAACAGTGGCGACGTGCGAGCTTTCAACTCTGACCACGCCGCCAACCAATCTGGTGAAGGAAGACGTAACTTTGCGAGTTAATCTTTGCATGAGACACCAAAGTAACGCGGAATACATCTTATTCGCAGTTTTTCTTGTCAGCATCTCTATGGTGTAATGCTTATACCGCGCCCCTGAGAGTAAGGGAAACGATGCGTGGCTCAGTGGTGTAATAATGTATGCCGTGCCGTCATCGAATCCTCCGTCGGAATACTATAAGAATCGCGGTACACGCAGGTATAAGCAATACACCATACAGATGCTGACAAGAAACTGCGAATAAGATGCATTCCACGTTACTTTGGTGTCTCATGCAAAGGTTAACTTGCAAAGTTACTTCTTTATACACCAGAATGGTTGGCGGCGTGGTCAGAGTTGAAAGCTCGCTCGTCGCCACTGTTTATGCTGTTTTGGTTCAAATCTTTATAAATAGGGATTTTTTTGTTTGTTTCGTTTTTTTTATTAACATTGCATTATTGTTTCTTCGTGCCATAAGTGTGTAAGCCGGTATATAACAACATATTTATAATAAAATTATAACGTGACCTATATTTTTCGTAAGTAAGAACCAGTATAGTTAAAGTTGGGTTGTACAAAACTTGAAACTCAAAAATTAAAAAAGTATAGATTGAATATGGCATATCGTAGTTATAATTGTAACGTAATGATGATACAAATGCAATAAAAGACAAAGATTCAAACAAGAATCATATTAGAATAGTTTGGCTTCAAAAAAGTTTTGCTAATTCAATATATGTGCAGCAAGTGAGCAAAATGTCGTTACCGCCAAAATTATTAAATTCAATGTAGAACAAATAAAATTTGAGTTTGAGTCAAAAATATTGTTGGAAATGATCAAGAAAAAGTTTGAATGTTTATTTTAAACCTTTCTATCACTTAATATGAACAACGCCCTATAATGTTCTTTATTAACATCAATTACAAGTTTGATATATTTTCGTTTTTCTCCTTTTTATCGGGACGAAAGTTCCTACTTTCGGCGCAGTATGATGAAATGGATTTTTCTGCATACCCTCGCCTATAAAGTGCTTCATATCTGCCCTGCTCCAAAACAGGTAATCAGCTCTTTCGACGAGGGTATATGTAGAAAAATAGTACCACGTTCGGAGGTTAAGAAATGCCCAAGATTTCACGTTATTCGCCCTCGGATTTGACAACGTTCATTCACGTAAGATCTGCGACATTCTTAACCTCGCTCACTAGGTGCTCTCTAAATTTGAAATAGTGACTAGTTACTATTTTAAAGTGAATATTCACTATTTGAATAAGTTATAAGTATACAACTTTGAAATAGTGAATATTCACTATTTCAAATAGTGAAACCATATTCACTATTTCAACCAGTGGATATGAACTATATGATATAGTTAATATTCACTTATTTGGAAGTGAATTGATTCACTTTCAAACTAGTGAATAGTTTCACTGTTCTAAATAGTAAAATGAATGATATCCTGAAACTATGAAGAAAATTTAAATAAAACTGAAAAAATGTCAACAGCATCTGTAAGCAGAAGAGAATCGTGTCTCTCTCTCTTTAGCTCTAGCTGCTCATCGAAAATAGTTATTAGTCGAGTCCACACGTTAAAGAACGATACTTTGTTTCATTCGCGCCGAGGGTTGGTTACTTGCAGTACCTACTCGCACTGTTGTGTACACTCACTGTACACTGCCAGCACTAGCACCCAATGCTACTCACATATAAGTACACTGATCCACCACTACAGAACAACACACACCACATCTATACAAAACAAAACTATGATAACCTATAAACATGCTTGTCCGAAACTTCACTCGGGATGACATTTTTTTACACACAACACACATCAGTAACTCTCTTAAATCCTCGATTTCATCTTAAAATTTCGAACGAATATCTTGTATCACAATATACTTACTCTCTAAATTAGAAATAGTGAAAATTTCACTATTTACGGAAGTGAACGACATATTGACTTTTAAAATAGTGAATATTGACTAATTTTTAAGTTGAAAAATATTTTCACTGTTTGAAAAAGTGAAAAGTCACAGAAGTTAACTATTTATGTAGTGAAAATCGCTGGATTTCACTTTTTTCGAGTGATAATCTCAGTTGTGTCCAGGGATTCGAACGAGCAAGGTCGAGTCCTGCCGTGTAGTGTTGTTTAAATAATTGTTTTGGTGCGATAAAAAATGTGATGTTATGTTTAGGTTAAAATCTTCGGTTCAAGAGAATAACTTGTGTGTTGTGAGTGAAAAAATATCATCCTGATAAATAAGAAGGTTAGGAAAAGTAACATGTTAAGGACGTTCGGTAGTGTTAGCGGGGGGAAACATTTGCGCGGTGAGGGGAAACCAGCGATGAATGAAGATTTGGCAACGTCGTACGGGTCTTAAATGTGTGAGTGTTCATGTACACGCATCAGGTGTCTCTGCACACTCTACACTGTCTGCTCGTCTGCTGCGTGCTGCGTCGGTTACGAGTTACGACAGCGTTCGTGTATCAATGTTTTTGTGATAAAGCTGTAAGTATTTGTTACTGATTTATTATAAAAGTGTAGTGAAAATGAATAAATGAGTAATTAGAAAGACTTGTAACAATTGTATTTCTATTTGTAGATTTCATTCGTAAGAATGCCCAAAGCCTAAGATGAGTGATTCAAACTATGAGCATGTGATTTTGTAATGTGCAAAAAAATTGTATCTTAAGAAGAAACAATAAATTTGAAATTAAAAAAAAAAAAATAAATAGCGTGTTATTAACATTTATTGTTTTTTATGGGAAGGGGTGGGCGTTCTGTACATACACTCACGCACACACGTAAGCTTGTATTTTATGCGTGAATTCATAAATATCTACAATAATATTGAGATATTTACTGATCAACATCCTGGAACATTTTGAATTTCCCGCCACTTGCGACGTTGCCGTTGCGTTTCGGTCGAGCTTTTATTTAATTTTTTATTTATAAACGAATCAGACGATCGTCGCAAAACTTGGTATACATCAAATTAATAACATTATCTGTAACATATAAAAAAATTGGCCAAATTCACTGGCCCAATTTGCTTAAAACTGTGATTTAGTCAGTTCTCCCATAAGCGACAGTGTTAAAATGACTTAACTTTGAAATTCAATATCTCGAAAACGAAACAGAGGAACCTCTTTAAATTTTGACTGGTTTATTGTAACAACAATAAAAACGTCTGGTCAAAATTTCAGAAAAATTCGTTGGAAAATTCAATCACTACCGAACGTCCTTAAAGTTTCCTTAGTTTTGTTCCGTATAGATATAGTGTGTGCTTCTCTGTAGTGACGAATAAGTTTATTGTACTTATAAATAAGAATTATTAAGTGGTGGTGCTGGTAGTGTATATATCAGTGTGAGCGGCTAGTCTTTGGTGTGGATAAAAAATCAACTGTCATTCTTTAATGTGTGAACGCTGTTGTTTTGTCATTACTTTTTTGATAAATTTCTTCATAGTTTTGTGATATTATTAATTTCACTACTTTAAATAGTTAATAATCAAGACATTCACTAGTTTGAAATGAATTCACTTTCAAGTAAGTGAATATTAACTATATCATAGAGTTTATATCCACTGGTTGAAATAGTGAATATCGATGCCTCGTAGGAAGACCAGCACAGTTCAGATTTTTCAATGTTATTTTGTATGGGAAAATCTGAACTGTGCTGGTATTCCTACGAGGCGTCAATATGGTTTCACTGTTTGAAATAGTGAATATTCACTATTTATAAGTTGTATACTTATAACTTATTCAAATAGTGAAAATTCACTTTAAAATAGGAAATAGTCACTATTTCAAGTTTAGAGAGTGCGTAATATACGAGGTAATATACTATAAGTTGGAGACCATTCTTATATTTTAATATCATGTCCGAATAAATTTTTTTTTACCAACTGACACGTAAAAACGTTATACGCTATGAAACGATTTTTTTGGTATTTCAAAACTTTTTTTATTTCTGTTTAAAGTGTTTGAACGACAATATTAAAAATAACAAAAAAACTGAACTTTTACAAACTTTACGACTTTTGAATTTAAAATTTTACCTCAAATGTAAAGCAAAAAAATTAAAACGAGTTTTTAGCCGTCAAGAAATAATTTTTACTCTTGATAGTATAAGGACGGCGCTGTAGAGAAAAACTTACTACACAAAAAAGTTTGATTTAAATGAGCTTTACCTCGAGCTTTACACCTTTCGTACTGAACAATTTGTTGTAGAGTTCGAATTTGTCTTATTCTTGAACAAAAACAATTTTTTTTGCTGTTTCCTTATTTATTTTACATTATTGAGCATCTGGATTGCATGATAGTAAAATATGTACTAAAAATAAGTTGTATTTTATTGTGATCTTACTATAACTTTGTCGTAGAAAACAGACGTGTTGAATGTATATGTTAAAACTTAGAGCCAAAAAAAAGTTTTTTATTCTAAGAGTGCAATAGTAAAAATTGCTGACAAAATTTTTCTCTCCAATGAAAATTATCCGAATGTAATACATTAAACTTGAAGTTATCTGTACATAATTTGAGCCCATTTGGATGACAATGACTTGTGTCAATGACAAAGTCAAAAACTTGATTACGTACATACATTTATATACACGTACATCATCTTATGACGAGCACAAATCACTCTCATCTCAGATTCAAAATTTGTTTTATTTCAAAAAAAGATGGTTTGTAAGTAGTCACTCTTTTAGCCTTGGCAAAAATGTACAAATAAAGCCCTCAAATGCGTTGGTCGTGCCTACAAATGAATTTTAAACATGATGTGCTCTTATTACTGAAAGTTGTTACCTTATTATTTATTTACTGAACATAATGAAGTTTTTGCTATCTCGAACTATACACACACACACACACACACGCCCATATATATATATATATATATATATATATATATATATATTGACTCAATCAAAAGATGTTGATATGAATGGAGACATACATATATAATGTACACATGTTCATTTCCTATGTTGAAAGCATGGGCAAGCATCAACTGCTGGTTAACCGTTCTAGAAAAATTTTTATAATGTATATAATGATCGAAAATTTTGACTGAGTACTAAATTGGATTTAATAAACAACATTTAAAGTAACAATAAATAATATTTACAAATAATTGTTTGAAATTTATGTAGTTTTGACAAGTATCAAAGATAGTCGCACCTTTGACTCCTGAGTCATGAAAGAACAACCTTAAGGGGGCTGCTACGACTACTGCTGAGGTCAAAGACAAACAAAAAATGAAGTTTTGTTTTTCAATAAACAAATGTGTCTGAAAATCATTATGATATTTTTAATAACGTATGAAGTGGGAAAAATGATATTTATGTGTGTAGTTTAACTTTGTACAAAAAATTAATTATTGTTTTGACCAGTTTAGTGCATACGAGGGTACACCACCAGACCAGACCACCTGTGTTGGTGTAATATAGCGATGTAATATATAGGTATATGGTATATGTATGTCGTGAACAAGTACGTCTGCTACCCACGTGACCTCCTGACCTCCCGGACACTATTTATTTATTTCCATCACAAATATCTCGCTAAAATGGTCCTTTATCCACAATTTTTAATACAACATATTACAGAGGAAGACTTCATCTACAAAACGTATATATTCAGTCTGCTGGGACATTTAATTAAGGTTTATTATAAACGAAAACAAATTGTTTTTCACGCTGCCCCATAGGAACACGTGCTAATAGTTATAACTTTGAGCTCGGATTTCTCAAAATTTTGACCCATTCGAAATATTATTTAGACCACCATTAAATTCAGTAGACTTTTATTTACAAGAAATAATATATCTCTGTTTGGGGACTTTCATGAAGGAGCCCCCTTAAGATTCAAATGACATTTGCGGTTTGTAAACATAAACGGTTTGTGACTTTTTACTACAATAACTTTATTTATTTTTTATAAAATGTAATTAAAGTCTCAATTATATTAAAAAATACTTGTTACCACAGTTTAGATAAAATATAAGATGTGAATGACGTTTGTAACACTATAATGTATACGGTTAAGTACGTTATACAGGTTTTTTAATATTATAAGCTATAAAAGTTATAAAAGTTTCCACAATAATAGTAAGATCATGCAAAGCACATCCTATCTACCATGACTAATGAAAATTAAACAAAAAAAAAGTAAGTAGTACGGATTTCGTATGTTGCAGTGCTTGTTCCGTGCAGCAGCTGGGTATGGCCAGGCGAAAAACGTACAGCATTAGAACAGCTAAGGTCGGTAAGAACGGCCTCTTCTCCAAAGAGGTTCTCTACACGCTCTTTTTGACAAACATACTATCGCTCCTCATTGGAAGTGGTTTCGGGTAAGCAGATCTATCTACAAATTTCTTTTTTATCTCATTTTTGTATTGCATAACGTGTTTTATAAATAATCAGTCATAATTTTTAAAAATTATCATCATTTACTCGAAAATTTCATGATAATTATTAAAAAATAGTCAACATTGTAAGCTGCAAGTTTTAATCAATTGTAACTCATAACAGTTGTCAATAATTTTTTTTCATCATTATTTTCTTTTTGTACTTTATAACATGTTATTGTATACATATTCTGTACGAGAAAAAAAAAAAAAAAAAAAAAAAAAAGAAAAGTTAATCATTACTAACAATAGCAATTAACAACATTTTATTCTTAATCTATAATTTAGACTACTTTTTTTTACTATCGGCTATTATCACTTATCGTCAGTTATTCACTAAAATGATTTTCGCGTGGGTTTACAGAGTATGGCTGACCAGGCGAGGACTAATGGTGTCGCGCGTCACCATGGAATGAAATCTAAGCTATTACACGTGATTTTTTGATGCATGTGCACCTATGTAGCCTCTTTCTCTCTTTTTCCCTCGAAAATAATTCACCAATAATGGAGAAAAAAAGGAGGAAAAGCAACTCAAGAGAAAGAGAGAGAGAGAGAAAGAAAGGTGCTATAGGAACGTATGCGCATTAGTTTTTAGGTAAGACTGAGTGAAATAAAAAAAAAAGAAAAAAATAAGCAAAAAAAGTGTCAACAACAACAACAATCTGATGAAATAACAGTGGTCCTTCGACGGGTATGGTCAGTTTTGCGTGTGAAACTTATGTACTGGAGAAAGAAAGTGTAGAACAAACGACTGTTGTCGTTACCTGAAAAAAAAAAACAAAAAAAAAAAAAACAAAAAAACAACAAAGCATCTGTGAAATTCTACTCGATTCTTCTTCGATGTTAAGCACATAGAGTTAAACAATACACAAAACATAGTGATAATGGTGAAAAAAGAATTATGTCTGCGTATAATGTTCTTTTATTTTCTTACTCCTCATTCTCTACTCGTATAAATATTAACATTAAAGCCTTTTGTCCACGCATGGAACATAAGTAATTACTATACTTACGCACGCGTGTCGTAATATTTTCTCTTGAAGCGCTAATAACTCTTCAGTTCAATGAGTCATGTGTACGGTAATGCTTGTGTATTTAGTAAAACATCAGCCGATAAGACGTGTATGCACATTTTATACAAAAATAGGAGCCAATAAAAAAAAAAGAGAGTAAAAGACGAATTTTAAAATTGAGAGGACCACAAAGTAGTAGTAGTATTTAGTGAGCTGGATTTTTTTCGATAGTCCGTCGATGATGATGTTGATGATAAAAAAAGAAAAAATATATATATAATATATATAAATATGTAAACATTACAAAAAAAAAAAAAAAAGAAAAAAAAATGTGAAGACACTTGTCCATTTTATACTGTTTCTAATGCGTTTCTATCTGCGATAATTTTTATAATATAGTTTGAATATAGTATTTATCTCTATATGAAATAAGCGAGAGGAAGTAAAGGAGAGTAAAGACGAATAGAATTGCACAAGTAAAGACACCCTTATAAACAAAAAATTTATTAAATGTTACGTGTATTACTACTGTTTTCGAAAGTATGAAAACACTGGGCTCAAGTTCACTAAAGTTTCTTGTTTTGCAGTTTTCAGCTCGAATTAATGTATGCAGCTTGATCGAAATGTTCAATTCTGGTTGTTAGTGAAAATATTACCAAAACTACTTTTCAGATTTTCATAACAGCTTTTGTACGTTGGCATTGTCTTTCCATACTTATGGACATACATTATTTCTGAAAGTAGTAGTATGTATCCAGTGACAATCAAACGAATATGTATAATCTCTTAATGCGTTGATTTTAATTTATAGTAAGCAACTATTTTGTAGTAACTTTCAATACCTTTTGTAATACGGGCATGGCTAGCTAGGATGGAAAAGAAAATAATAGAAGGGAGGCCTTCACTGGTCGATCAAATCACCAGAAGAGCATGAATTTTGCGTTTGGGGTGAAAAGGCTGAAGATTAATTTTTATCATAAAAGAATGACAGACTGCTTGTAAGTTGTAAACGCTTATATTGAAAGAAAAATGTTTGCTACACTTTTAAACATTTCTATGAAGAGACTTAAATGATGCCTTGTTACTTTCCGCATAGAGCTACGTCTAAATAAGGACAGAAAATTGAATTTTGTAACAATAATAATAATAATAATAATTTTTTAACTGATAGTTTCTTATCCCCCATTTTA
The DNA here is from genome assembly GCF_036245765.1 of Copidosoma floridanum. Taxonomy (NCBI): domain Eukaryota; kingdom Metazoa; phylum Arthropoda; class Insecta; order Hymenoptera; family Encyrtidae; genus Copidosoma; species Copidosoma floridanum. The sequence continues at coordinate 2,768,399 of NW_028321909.1, forward strand.
ATAATTGTTAATTAAGCTTTTCTGACAATGGTTTTTTTAACTTTCAAGCTTAATATTGAGTAAACTTTGTGCAAATACAAAAGATGATACATTCAGTAACTTGAGTACGAAAAGTTTCGACCGTTGTGAAATAATAGTAAACAAAACGTTTCCAGCTGGTTGTTCGATAATGCATCAAGCAGGGCAGAGAACCTGTGTTTATATTTATAATTTAACATATGTAATTTATTGTTATAATATTATTTATTTTTATAAACGTAAAATTAGTTTCATTTAATAGTACATATGATTAAAAAATCAACCAGATGAAAAATTAAGTCAGTAAAATCGTTTTATTTAATTTTTATTCATAAATCTAAAAAAAAGTTTATGGAATGGTCATAAAGATGTGCCACGAATTAAAGTATGTGTTTCGTTTTTAATTCATAAGGATTGATGTACGTACATACATATATTTGTAAAGTGATTACAACGTGTATCATATTGTTTAAAAAGTACATATGTTTATTCTTCTGTTAGCAATGTTGTAGTGTCAAAGTAATTTGAAAAAAAATTTTTGCACAGCATATATAACTATTGTATTTCCAAAAAAGATGAATCTTAAAATTCGCCATCTATATTTATTGATACAATACCGAAAATATCAAAAATTTTATTGAAAAAAACTCTGTAAATGTAATGAATACTTATATTATGAGTTGCTAGAAGATGAAATTTGTTCAAAATTTATTTTCACACCTTTAAAATGATTGCACAATTGTCATCAAAGTTTCATAAAATCATGTATACCTCTTGCACAATATACATTTATTGTGTGTTTAAGTTCAAGGCTCTCATCAGGTTCAATAATTGGTCCCACAACAGGCAACGTTGGCACCGCCTTTTGTGCGAGTTGTTTCAGAAATAAAAAGTTTTGACAGTACAACCATCTGCGTCTACAATTAATTCAATATACATTTAATCGCTTCTTTTTATATTGCAAAAATAAGATAAAACAAAACTTTGAACATAACTCTCTATATATATAGGCTCAAAGAAGAATCAAATCGTTTTATAATTATCAACATATTTGTAATAAATATTTTTATCATTCAATGTGTTGTGGTCCATCTATTTCTGTTATTTCTTAACTACTAACGTTCAGAACTCAACCCGATTTTCATTGAAGCATTTTGCCATCCTTTTCCTTACATTTTATACGTAACTGAAATTGCTAAATATAATCAAGACGTATATTCTTAAATTCAACCTATACTAGTGGATACTACGTAAAACGCACTTTGAATCATCTAAACTGTTGTTTCTAAAAACTATTCAGATTTCTCAATTTCTTATGAAATTAGCCAAGTAGCGCTCTTTTCAGCTCGTTTAACCCGATTATAGAGGTTCTGTTACGCACTCGGCTAACGAAAAAACAAGGAAATTATATGTTTTGAGATCTGAGCGTATTTCTGTATGATTATACCACGTGATTTTCACGTTAAACGATATGTTTAAAACAAAATTTTATCGTTTTTATTAAAAAGATATCGACGATACAACAATTTTTAACTTTTGGTACCGAATCTCGCTACTCTCATTGGCTGTTTCGTTTACGCAGCACCCGCTTGCATGCGGAATAGCGGAATACGAACAGATGACGTAGAGGGGATACTTATACATTTAGTATTCTTTGACGCAATCCGCAAATCCACAGCTTTTTTCTGCAGACGCGTGATCGGTTACTACACATTCACAGTATTCACAGTATTCATATTCACACACGACGTCGCTTATAGTGATTAAAGATGGCCGCACCAGAGGCTGCACGGCATCGCGTGGTTACAGCTCTCCTGTAGTTCCATGCATCAGTGCCATCAGTGAGAGGCCGTTCATGTGTGAAAACTAGAAAAAAAAGATTAATATATCCAGACGGATAACAGGAGCAAGCCAAGATGACGATGTTGCCGGGGCAGTTAGCCTTCGACGAGTACGGAAGGCCCTTTATCATCCTCCGCGATCAGGATAAGCAGAAGCGGCTCACCGGGCACGAAGCCATCAAGGTGAGGTACATAACCTCTCTTTCTCTTCTCCGTTTCCCCCCGTGTACCCCTTTGATGGCTTATTTCTTTTTTTACTGTTGCTGTTTTCGATTTTTTTTTGTTTTCTTTCATTTATCGTGAGACGAGGGCTCTCGATTAAAGGTACTTAATTTTCAATACTCTTCGAGTCAAATTGTTATGGAATGGAGCCTCCTAATCTAGAAGCACGCTACTCGTGTGTGCACTGGAAAAATGGCGACTCGGTCGTTTCTCGATGGAAATTATTTGGAGACTATATCACGGAAGTTCCTGTACCAATTTCGATGTAATCTGACTTTATTTTTGTTCTCAAGCTATTGTAATGCACTTCTGACAATCATAGTTTTTGGCTAAGTTTCCATGCCTAAATTTGTCTTAGAATTGCGTTGTAAGTATCATGCCCATTAAAGGAAGCGTTGTAGTGATGGAACTCTTCAACGTTGGAAACGCGAATTACAATATTTTATTCCAATTATTCGTCTTAGTCTAACTTTTTTTTTGTATTAATTTACATCATGCTGGTTATTTAATCAAGTACTCAAAAATTTATTCTTACAACAAAAAAGTTTTCTTATAATTTGTTTATGCATTGAGTGTGTATTGTTTCAGGATGTAAATCTTATTCCCAATTTTTTTTCTTGTAACCTCCTTATTTAGTATTAAACAGCGTTTATTACAATTTCTACAGATCATTATTTTTGCTCGATTGTTTTTACAGTCACACATCACAGCAGCTCGTTCTCTGTCCAACATACTCAAGACTTCGTTGGGACCCAAGGGCCTTGACAAACTGTTGGTCAGCAGCGATGGTGATGTCACAGTTACAAATGATGGTGCCACCATCCTCAAAAACATGGACACAGACCACGAAATTGCCAAGCTCATGGTTCAGCTGTCGCAGTCTCAGGACGATGAAATTGGTGATGGTACCACTGGCGTTGTTGTCTTGGCTGGTGCTCTTCTCGAGCAGGCGGAGCAGCTCCTGGACAAAGGTATCCATCCCATTAGGATAGCTGATGGCTTCGAGCTGGCTGCTCAGTGTGCCATCCAGCACCTCAACGAGATTGCTGAATCTTTCCCAGTTGACCCAAAAAATCTTGAGCCACTCATCAAAATTGCCATGACCACTCTTGGATCCAAAATGTAAGTATTTTTAACATCAATCGACGAAATGCGCATGTGTTCGTAATATTTGTAATATAGTAAACGTAAGTTGAACGTTCTTAACAGTTTTTATATTTGACTCGAAAGTTTTTACTCGAAACAATACTTGTAATGAATTCGTTCGAAGAAAATTTATTTGCCCTATGATGAAAAAAGCGCAACAGAGGAGTGGTAGAGAACCAGTAGTATCATTGTAAACAACTTTTATTTACTTGAAATATTTCATCATTATTTGGAGTTCCTTTAAATTTTGTTGAAATTAACAAATGTCATTAAAAGTTGCTCGTTTTGAGAACAGGTTTTTTGCAGTTACTCCAATGATCAAAGATTATGAGATCTGAGGGCTTGTTAACCACTCACGTTGTTATTTAAAAATAAAGATATATATGCTAGAAAATAATTTTATGAAAATTAAATTCAAGCGTCAACAAGTGTCACCGTCAAATGGCCGAAATTGCCGTCAATGCAGTTATGGCTGTGGCAGATTTAGAAACAAGAGACGTCAACTTCGAGCTTATCAAGGTTGAAGGTAAAGTCGGTGGTCGCTTGGAAGATACTATGCTGGTTAAAGGAGTTATTGTTGACAAAGATTTCAGTCATCCTCAAATGCCCAAGGTAAGGTTTGTTTTAATAAGATAAAATTTCAGTGCCTGTATCTCTAGAGCATAGTGTTTTTCATTATAAAAAATTAATTTCAGCGTTTAGAAAACGTCAAACTAGCTATCCTAACATGTCCATTTGAACCTCCAAAGCCAAAAACAAAGCATAAGCTTGACGTTACCTCAGTTGAAGATTACAAGGCTTTAAGGAGCTACGAAAAGGAAAAGTTTACCGACATGGTCAAAAAAGTGAAGGATGCCGGTGCTACTTTAGCCATTTGTCAGTGGGGCTTTGATGACGAGGCCAACCACCTTCTTTTACAAAACGAACTTCCAGCTGTTAGATGGGTTGGAGGCCCGGAAATTGAAGTGAGTTAGATGAGTATTAGTTGGAGAAACTTATTCATTATAATCTGCAATAATTTATATCTGCCCTATGATGAAAAAAGCGCACAGAGAAGCGTGCGAGTTATGTGAATCGCGTCACTTGTTATTTCTTGTATTTTCATTTCATTGATTACAGAAACTATTATGTCTTAAACAATTTGAAGTAAATTCCATAAGTGAACAAGTGTAGCGACGCTCTGACTTGGCTGCTTCAATGATCAATGATTATGAGATCTGAGGGCTCATTTTTTTAAAAAATTAAAATTCAATACCTGGTGCGTAGATTGTTGATAACTGGACTCTTAACTCACTTTTTTTTTTATCAATTACAGTTAATCGCCATTGCAACGGGTGGCCGTATCGTGCCTCGTTTTGAAGAGCTCACACCCGAAAAACTCGGTTACGCAGGTGTTGTCAGGGAACTTACGTTCGGCACAACCAAAGACAGGATGTTGGTGATTGAAGAATGCAAAAACTCCCGTGCTGTTACGATCTTCATTCGGGGTGGCAACAAAATGGTGATTATGGAAAATGTTTATTGTAATTATATTTACAGCAAGGAGAATTCCAGTCGTGCCATCAATGCACTCACTGTTCAGACACCTTGCAAAATCAACGCGTTGGAATTCTCAAAGTAGTTGAGCGATATAATTATCGTTGAACTCAATTCAAATGCGACAATCTTTTTACCATGCAAATATTGAATACCTACGACACATTCCCTTCCTAAAACAGTAATTAATCCTTCGTTGTAGATTGTTGAAGAAGCCAAACGATCGATCCACGACGCTATTTGTGCAGTACGCAACTTAATCGTAAACGATAGGATCGTGTATGGTGGCGGTGCCGCCGAGATCGCGTGTTCGTTGGCCTGTGCTGCCAGCGCTGACAAAATCAGTTCCATCGAGCAGTATGCATTCCGTGCCTTTGCCGATGCTCTTGAGGCTATTCCTATGGCTCTCGCAGAGAATTGTGGTCTTTCATCCGTCACTGCGTTGTCCGAGGTCAAAGCACGACAGGTTGCTGACAAAAATCCAGCTCTCGGCATCGATTGCATGAACTGCGACACTTGTGGTAAATTTACCTTTTCATAGACCGTATAATGTATGGAATGAATGTTTTTTTCTTAAAAGAAAATGAATCATCAAATTTCGTTTGTTTTAGATATGAAAGTGCAAAATGTCATCGAATCGCTCAAGAGCAAAACTCAGCAAATTCTTTTGGCCACGCAGATGGTCAAGATGATCTTGAAAATCGACGACATCCGCTCACCGGCTGATGCCGCTGGTTACTAATAAAGCCGTAGCTTGGCAAGAATTCATAAAATTGTTACATAGCGTATAAAATAAGATATTTTTCTCGTGCTGGTTATTAACAAGCTTTATTTAAACAAGTTTTTACTTTATACATTTTGCTAAAACACATAAAGAGCGCCTTTTTCCACGTTTATCATTTCAAAAATATTTCATACATCAATAAAAGTATTAAAACCCATAATAAAAAAGTGTTTGTCTTAGTGATCCTCATTTTTTAAACAAAACTTACTAAATTTTCAAATAATGTAATTTTTTGTGAAAATATTTAGCCAACATAAATGCTGCATGATTTCGCTTAGTTCCAGTGCTATATAGGTGTCTAATTTTTGGAGTAAATACATGATATCTTTAATAAAAATATTTTTAACAGTAGAGGTTCACTCCTTTTTTTCTTTAGTTTGTTGCTGAGCCTGAAAAACATACGTGATAAAATAAATAACTATATGTATGGAGCGCGAGGTGGCTCAATCGGCTAGGTCGTGGATTGGCACGCGGGAGACCGTGGTTCAATTCCCGGCCAGTGCGACTATTTCGGGCGAGTACCTCTGTGATTTTTCACATGTGCTTTTTCACCACGCAATGCTCCTCGAGGAGGGTTTAGGCAACCTTCTCGCAGCATAATTGCCTTATTTCCTCCTACCCCTCTCACAGTAACGGGAGGCCTCCCTTATTCCTCTTCCCTTCCTTCTCCCAAGTGCTAAGTGCCCTCAGTGGTGCCCTTTATAGGAGCCGGACGTAAAGCACTATAATATAAAAAAAAAAACTATATGTATGGAAGTGATACGACAAAAAAATTATTAACAATAATGATCATTGAGGTATAATTCGATATTGATAGTCTTGGCTGTTAAAACAGATGGGTGATGAAGTTATAACTGATTTAAAACGACTCAAAAAAATGGTTCCGAAAAAAAAATGTCAAAAAAATTGTTTTTGATGTTATGTCTATCTCAAATACCATCTATTAAAAGTATAAAAACGATTCCACACCAAAGTTATTTGGTCATAAAATAGAAGATATTTATTAGAAGCGCTTTTAAATCAATTATTTTTCGAAAAATTACTTTTGTTTTCGAATTGATTGATTTCGAGATATTTGCAAAAAAAATTTTGCAAAATACGTCGGAGCTGAAATAAACAACCTTTTATTACATGCTACATGATTTTCAAATGAAATGGTGTCTAGGTATGTACATTTTTTATTAATTTCGATTCTTCAATGTGCAGTAATCAATCGATTTCAATGCAGTAAAATTATTTACTGATGGATTTAATTATATGTTTGTTCAATCCTGTCCCATTTTTAATGATAGTTTAAGGTCAATATTTTCTTTATATCAAAATGTAGAAATCGTTTAAAATCGAAGAATAAAGTGGTTTGAAGGTACTCATTTTCTTTCTAAATGTGTTGGGAAACATGGCAACAGACGTATTATGTATGATGATACATTCAATTGATCACATAAACTTTAACTTACCAATTAATTTTGTCTTTAATTATTATTATTATTATTATTATTATTATTATTATTATTGTTTATTATTCGTCGTATATTCCAAATTTTTTTTATTTGCAATCTTAGGTTACCACTAGCCCCAATTGAATGACGCGCTCTTTTCGATGAAAGCTAGAGAGATTGGCGGCCTGGCGGCCTCCTCTTGATTGGCTGATTGGCTCTGAAAAGCGCGCACTTTTGGTATCTATTTTAAAATGTGCAACAGAGATACCAGTATCGATGAACGCGTTGTCACATCATTTGTCGCTAAAAGTCATAAGTACTTGAGTATCCCAAATAGAACACTAAAAAACTTTCGGTACCATGGTATTATACAGTGCACTGTTATCCCCGCACGTATACACACTATACCGAACTGCAGTGTATCTATCATCCCTCCATGCGGTATATGGGTATACCAGGTATACCGAAGCGGGCTACGTGAGTTCCACCTCACACCGCTGGTAGTATAGTCCGGTTTCCGGTAGCTGAAGCAATCAATAAGGAACAAATCGGAGATAGCGTCCAAACTTTGCAGATCGCTTTGTATTATGGTCTGTAAACATGGAAAAATAGTTTTGTCCAACCAAACCACGGGCTTCAATTGTTATTAAACAATTCGTAAAAATTTACCATTTTTTTTCTTAGTTTTTCTCATATAACTTTTTTTGTGGCTGTCGGATTGCAAAAATAGCTAAAGATATTTTGTTCGTTATTTAATTATCTACCAATCTGTGTAAATTAGATCATTGGAAGACTTTTTTTCGCGAAGTTATATTGCAAAAAAGTGCAAAAATCGTCGTTATAAATTGTCATTTTGAAACATCCATAACTTTTATAATGTTTGATGAAAATGCTTCAAAATTTGGTATTCGATAGCTCTTATAGAGATCTTAAGCCACGCTCAAGGCTTTTCTTGTATTATGAAAAATAACGTAAATAAACTATAATTAATTAAAAAATTCATTTGTTTGTCCTGATCGTTAAAATTGAGCTAGACTGAAACTTTAAAATGGATTTTATTCAGAATACAAAGGACTTTAATATTGTAAAAAAAAAAACTTTTTTTTTCAATTTTTACCCCGATTTTTTACAAAATTTAATTTTGCAATATTAACAAATTAACATTACTCGATCATTTTCTATTGTGGAGAAGTAGAACTAGTTCCATCTAATAGTGTATATTTTTACACAAATTTACAAAAAAAAATTTTTACGATATGATGTTTTTAACTATAGTTATTAACAGTTTAGTGTTTTTTGCTATTGTTTAATTTCTATCGGTTTTTTCAATTAAAAAAAAATATTTTAGTATCTACATAGCATCCGTTGTTGTTATATATGACTTACAGATTTTTTAACAAATAATTGACAGTTAGAAAAAATTACTTATTTATACAGTTTTACGTGCGATAACGGCCTGTGTACGGCGGATTGCATATTTCAGGCGTTTCCATACCAGTTCGAAAAATCATATTATTTGATCTTTTACTTTTATTATTGTTTTGTAATAACTAAAAATACATAAACATACATTTTTATACAAAATTTATTATGTGAATGCAAGAAAATACGATGTACATGATATTTGTTGCATACATTTTTTATAAAATACTATTTCTTATATTTTACGTTTTTTTGTTACTGGTGTGTGATCACTATCACTCTCGGTGTCATCTTCTATTTCGGCGAACAAGATGTCATCAGAATCGTCTTTTAATACTAATTCACTCATCTGAATTTGAATTTGCTCATGCTCTACGTTCTGAGTACTGTATATGTCGTTATCATCTTCATCTTCACTAAGAGACACTATTCTGTCTTCCATGTTAGCACAATTTTTACCTTCACAGTAAAATGCTTTTCCTAATTATATAGTATTAGAAGACGATTCTGATGACATCTTGTTCGCCGAAATAGAAGATGACACCGAGAGTGATAGTGATCACACACCAGTAACAAAAAAACGTAAAATATAAGAAATAGTATTTTATAAAAAATTTATGCAACAAATATCATGTACATCGTATTTTCTTGCATTCACATAATAAATTTTGTATAAAAATGTATGTTTATGTATTTTTAGTTATTACAAAACAATAATAAAAGTAAAAGATCAAATAATATGATTTTTCGAACTGGTATGGAAACGCCTGAAATATGCAATCCGCCGTACACAGGCCGTTATCGCACGTAAAACTGTATAAATAAGTAATTTTTTCTAACTGTCAATTATTTGTTAAAAAATCTGTAAGTCATATATAACAACAACGGATGCTATGTAGATACTAAAATATTTTTTTTTAATTGAAAAAACCGATAGAAATTAAACAATAGCAAAAAACACTAAACTGTTAATAACTATAGTTAAAAACATCATATCGTAAAAATTTTTTTTTGTAAATTTGTGTAAAAATATACACTATTAGATGGAACTAGTTCTACTTCTCCACAATAGAAAATGATCGAGTAATGTTAATTTGTTAATATTGCAAAATTAAATTTTGTAAAAAATTGGGGTAAAAATTGAAAAAAAAAGTTTTTTTTTTTTACAATATTGAAGTCCTTTGTATTCTGAATAAAATCCATTTTAAAGTTTCAGTCTAGCTCAATTTTAACGATCAGGACAATCAAATGAATTTTTTAATTAATTATAGTTTATTTACGTTATTTTTCATAATACAAGAAAAGCCTTGAGCGTGGCTTAAGATCTCTATAAGAGCTATCGAATACCAAATTTTGAAGCATTTTCATCAAACATTATAAAAGTTATGGATGTTTCAAAATGACAATTTATAACGACGATTTTTGCACTTTTTTGCAATATAACTTCGCGAAAAAAAGTCTTCCAATGATCTAATTTACACAGATTGGTAGATAATTAAATAACGAACAAAATATCTTTAGCTATTTTTGCAATCCGACAGCCACAAAAAAAGTTATATGAGAAAAACTAAGAAAAAAAATGGTAAATTTTTACGAATTGTTTAATAAGAATTGAAGCCCGTGGTTTGGTTGGACAAAACTATTTTTCCATGTTTACAGACCATAATACAAAGCGATCTGCAAAGTTTGGACGCTATCTCCGATTTGTTCCTTATTGATTGCTTCAGCTACCGGACTACTCGTACAACAGAGCTACAGAGCGCCAGTAAATTAAAGGTATATATAGTTGACTTTCCGATCTGACGGTAATGTAGAGCGCAACTTACCGAAAATTACTTGCTCTGGTAACGATTGCGGAAAACACCTCATCACACGCATGATGCACGTAGTATATTATACCACGTGTGATTGTCTTCCCCTGTGTGATAATGATTTGACAACAAATAGATAGACGGACAGCTCAACATACCGCTATCTCTTTTGCACTTGGTATAACGCTCGCCGCTCTCGCCGCCCTCGCTGGTGAAGTATTTATAAACAATAAAACATATTTAATAAAGTAATGCATTAGAAATACCTAACTGGTAAAATGTTGAAGAAAAGCTATGACTGAATGCATTTTATTTTTTTTTACTAAAAAAATATTATTCAGTAGTGTGCGCAAATATCACGTTGTATACTAAAATAATAAAGGTATTGGATACATATACTTTTCGTCTTTACCGCCACTAATATGGTAGTCGAGCGTTGTGTAACAAATCCAGCTATTTGTTGTCACATCATTATCAACACATTATCAGGATAAGCTTTAATGATGTGACGACAAATAGATGAACGACAACTTATACACTTGTCGTCCATCTATTTGTTGTCAAGTCATTATCACACATTGTCAGAGTAAGCACAAGCACACATAATATAATAGTATATCGCGTGAAGTTGTGAAGAAAGTTATAGCATTCAGTTTTCATCAGCTTAAGTATAACGTTCGTTAGCAGTGTGATTCTACGTGGCAGTAAATCGTAATTGTTGAGTCGTGATCAAAGTTTAGAACTGTTTTTTTATCAACTAGTAAATTTGCCTTTTTTTTTATTAACACTCGTAAAATTTTTCAATAACATTTGCAAAACACGTTTGTGTAACTGTATTTCCGTCGCTTATTTCAAATTAGCCCTATTTCATTTTCGCGGGAAGCAACGTTTGTACCCTCGAAACTTGTTTAAAAATATTGACATTGACAAGTTATAAGGTTTTTTTGTGGTATAGAAATGAATCAACTTATAGAAACCAGCTGCGAGGTAAGTCGACTTCCATTCAAATGTTCGAGCATATTCCGGAAAAAACCGGCCGCATGATTTTTAATTTGAGAAGTAAAAGAAAGAAGCATTTTCTATCAGTTTTGAGGTAAAGAAATATTTACATATTGCAAAATAGATTAATTTTCGAACGCAACTTTATGTAGCTGTAGCTACTAGCTAATACCATGATGTAAAAATACGCGGTGCGGCGTTCCGACGTCTCATTTTCGTGCCGTTCTGCGCCTTCCATTGCGACGCCATATTTGAGGGAGACGTGGCTATATACTACAGCGGCGAAGAGCCTGTACAATGAAACGAAGCCGCTTAAGTTGAAACTAAAACTTATCCCATGCATCTCACCTCGAATTGAGATATATATATTTATATATTTGTACATATATACGTAAACTGATCATCGTTTACCTGTTTGTTCAGTTTTTTATGTGCAAATATTGCCGAATTGGGTGTTTGGTCACTAAAACAACTGGAATGAAAGTATTGAAGCAAAAAATATACATTGTTTCACGAGTTTCTTGATGCTAATATATGTTTTATATCTTAAAAACTTTTGAAATCCGCAGACAGACATGGCGGCGCGGTGGAAGCCATGATGTAAGAAATATAATGTGTGGCGTTGCACATCCATTTTGATTCGCACCGCCATGTCTGTCTGCGAATTTCAATAGCTTTTAAAATATAAAGCGTATTAACATCAAGAAACTCCTGAAACAATATATATTTTTTATTTCAATATTTTCAATCCAGTTGTTTCAGTGACCAAACACCCAATTTGGCAATATTTGCACAGAAAAAACTAATTAAACAGGTAAACGATGATCAGTTTACGTATATATACACAAATATATAAATATATATATCTCAATTCGAGGTGAGATGCGTGCATGGGATAAGTTTTAGTTTCAACTTTAGCGGCTTCGTTTCATTGTACAGGCTCTTCGCCGCTGTAGTAGTCACATCTCCCTCCAATATGGCGTCGTGTTGAAAGGCGCAGAACGGCACGAAAATGAGACTTTGGAACGCCACACCTTATATTCTTACATCATGGTGGAAGCATTGATCAATCAAAATGGATGCGCAACGCCGCGCGGGCCGCACCTTGTATTTTTACATCGTGGCTAATACCATGTGTTTTTATATATATATACATGTGCTTACACTGACATCGAATAGAAAGATGTTAAAGGAAATGGATGATTGTGTTCGCAATTTTGGATCCATAATGGGTCCATTTGGTATAAAGTACTGGATGATGACATCACATGAATACGTGAAACGCATATACCCGTTACATCTATATATGTGTTTATAGTAACATCGAATAGAAAGATGTTAAAGGAAATGGATGATTGTGTTCTCAGTTTTGGACACATATTGGATCCATTTGGTATACAGCACTGCTGCACTGGACAGTGGTGGGTTTCCGACGCAACTCGGAGGTTAATTCTGACTCAGACTTGTTCAGATTGATTTAAAGTTAGATGAGAAAGGTTTATAATCAGATGTTAAACGAACGACGAATAGTTGTCTTTTATTTCGAAGTCATGATTAATCTCACTTAAGTCAGGCCTCATATTTATTTTAAAAAAAAAATGCATGATACTTCTTCTTTCGTCAATTAATTGCATTGATAAAAGTTGATTATACTAATATCACCACATATCGCTTTAATATTTCCGATTAGTTCACAATAGTTTTACTCGTTTAACCATACCGTTCTATGGATAACTTATTGCACTTACAATAAATAATTTATCCTACTAATTTTTTTAGGAACGAAAGGATTGACAGACAGTCGACAAGGAAAGAACTTAAATTTTTTCCGGACTGTCCTTAAACACTTGTATACACTAAATTATTTTCCAGTTAAAATTTACTTGTTTGTTTGTTTTATTTATATCTGAACGATAATTATATCAATAGAACTATCTTGTAGACACATACTCACCTATGAATATATCTGTACTTGGTTTGGTTCTCAACTTCGAATTCAAAATCTTGTGATAGGATTCAAGTTTATTATTGGTTCTATCTACCATATTAAATATGCTAAATACTTCCGGAGTAACTTTAACCATCCATTCATTTCGAAAGTAAACATCCCAAAATCTTTTCCGTTTGGCTAATTTCTTCTGATCATTTTTAAAACTTTTTTTTATAAGTTTTCTTATTATTTTAAATGCTTTTTCAGCTTTATCAGCTGGAAAAAGTGGTATTAACAAAATTTTCTTCATAATTTCATAGCCAATATTATTGTTCTCCTTATTATTTTGTCTCAAATATATCCTATATTTTTTTGACTTAGCTTTTCGTATTACAGCCTAAAATAAAAATATGCTAAATTTCAATAGTTTAACTTGCATGTATGTAAAATTCATGAAAAATAGTGATCAGGAATTAAAAAATTTTAAAATTATATAAGACGTAATCGATTTTTTTTTACAATATTTATTACACTGGACATGATTGGTAGGTTAAAACTTATTTATAATAATATATTACTTGGCAGTTTAAACATTAAAGAGTTAAAAACTTATTAATAATTAAAAATAAATTACGAATATTAAAAAGATTTAGGAATTTAATGTATCTATGCAATTTAACACTTAAAACTGTAAAAATGATAAGTTATGAGTTTTGTCAATTTTTTATTTGCTTACAACTTCTACTACCGATCTAGTTATGAATGGTTAAAAACAGCATCAACAAGTTTCGAATGGCTTAGAGCTTTTTTCCAACCAATTATAACATTTGTTAATGCGTGAGTGCAAGAGAAATGGTATACATTCAAAACATAAATAATGTATATAAATTATTTAATTATGATTGATGATTAGAATTTTTTTTTTTTTTTTTTTTTTTTTTTATGTGTGAGGATATCGTTGTTACACGGATGCTATTAGGCATTGTGTGATTACTTTTTAATTTCTTTTTTAACTTGGCATTTTTCAATGTTTTTTGATATTATAAATCTAATTATTTTTCACAAGGCTCATGATGTCGTTAGTCAGAATGCGTGATTTTTCCAAAAATCGAACGATATATATACTACATTTTTGCGCTTTATAAATGTATGGTCATATTTTTTAACCTACTAAGTTTCTTTCTCTATGTTAGCAAGCCTGTAATGGGGCACTTTCCAAAGATATTTGCCGAGAAAGACGTAAAAATTGGCTTCATGGTTATAAATGACAGACGGTATCAGAATACCAACGCTGATGTACGTAAATGGGTCATTCTTTTAAAAACCGAGCACTTTTTGACCAACACATCTCAGAATTGGCTGAATTTTTTTTTTTCCAGACTCTACTTTTAGCAAAAAACATAAAAGTTCGAGGTTTTTTTTTTTTACGTATTTTAGATAATATAAGCGGTCGAAAATTCGATGAAAGCGAGTTTTTAACTTGAAGACTAATTTTCAAAAATTCATAATTCCGGTTCTATTGGAGCTGAAGATTTAATTTTTTTTTATTATAAATTACTATGTTAACTTAATATTCAACATTATGAAAAAAAGAGTATTAATAATATTTATTTATAATGTGAAACTAGACAACTTTAAACCCATTCGGTAATTTTTTCAACAGATTCTTATGTTGAATAATTAAACAATAATGCATTTTCGGTAGTAAAGAGAGAAGAGCCATTTTTGGGTGAGGTAACAGAAATTTTAAAATAAAATATGATTGGAAGATTGCTCTGCCCTGTGAGAGCAATAAATCTTTTCTAACAGAATTTTTTTTTCAACGTAAATCTTTCAATACAAATATATACATACGATTTGCGAACGCGTCCATAGATAATTATATAGATTTAAGGTGGCTCATCATGCTTGTCCTATCCATTTGTGTGACATTATAGACTATCACACTTGAAAATATTGAGTAGCAGGCTCAATATATATACCTACATAGATACGAATCCGCTTGTTTACGTACTGAGGTTAGCCCCGAGTTTCGGACTTTCTTAGAAAAAAGATTAATCAAACAACCTGCTCCTAGTTTTTTTGTAACATATGGCTCGACTTTTAGCCAAAAAAAGCTAAAAATTTGGGTGAAATAATAAAAATGCCTTATAAGACTAACTCTAGAATTTAAAATTTGAATGCATTTTTTCGACTTTGGTCGGCAACATGCTTTGAAATTCAAATAGTAGATCCGTTGAGTAATACTTTACCATAAATTTTAATTTAGGTGCAATAGCTGCTCAACTTTCATAAAGGTAATAATTCACCTCAAGAATTAACATTATAAAATATGGTGATAAAAAATAGCTTCTTTACCGAATTATATTTCTTGCTCATAATGGTTAAAATTTGGTGCACTCCATTAATATTTGGACTCGTCTTAAATGTAGCGTCTACAAATATACTATTTTCTTCATTAAACTTATTCAAAAAATCCTTGTCATAGAGAATAACGTGGTATCCATGAGATGAAGAGTTTAACAACTCTGCAGAGAGGGAAGTTTTATTGCCTTTTTTATCAATAAACTTTAAGAGCGATGGATTTTCCTGCATCTGCTTGCCGAATTCTTTAATTGAATCGTAGCGCTTGCAAATAGATGTATGTTTCACTTTATGTTGGGCTCGCTGCATAGTTATATGAACATTTTCATAAGCAAAGTATTTGTCTAATCCATCGAGCCTATGAAGTATTAGATTTATAAATAATTAAACAAATAAATCAATATGTGTCTGTGTGTCTGTCTATGCAAATGTATATGGGTCATTAAACAAAAATTGATAAATACGAATTGATAGATGCGATACTTTCACGCCCTAGTTGAGATTTTTTAACTTAAACATTAAGAATTTTAAATTATTTTTTTCAAGTTGTTTGTCATAACAACGGATAAACATGTGTGTACACTAATGTACATGGGACTTTTTGCGTAAAATATCATATGCTATATAGTTTTAATGTTCAATAAACTAAATATTATTTAAATTAAATACTTTAGATAATGACAGTTTTTTTCAAACATCATATGATATGATACAGTATTGCAAATACCATGATATCTCATTTGCTGCTCTTATTTTAATACCATGATTTACAAAATAAATGCATACCTCCATTTTCTTTATAATTCTTATACCAAACGATCTAGCTAAGGAACTAAAAAGAAAAAATTAAAAAAGCTTTCATTTTGTTTTGTAAACATCTAAAAAGTTCAGCATTAAAATTTATGACGTCTCGAGTATAGTTAGCTTGATACATTTATCGACTGATAACGGTATTTTGTACTTGGAAATATTGGCGGAAATTCTGTCTGTGAAAATTTTGTCCATGACCCAATACTTATTCTATAAAGTATATATACTCACCCCGATAGCATTGTGATAGCACGACCGCGACTGTGGAGCACGGCCTGGAGCACACGTGAAAGCACCGTGATGTCCACCTGTCGTAATTTCTGAGCGCACACTGCAAGCATGGTGTGGAAAGTGCATGTCATGCTATCAGACTGCATGGATTGTGTGTATACCAGGGCTGTTGCATACGCTCATGCAAGGTGGTATGCATGCAGTGCCCATTACCCCTAACCTCTTCTATATACTTTTATCATTATTTTAATTTATAATAATAAGAATGTTATTACAAACAATTTATTTATTTTTATTTTAATTATTTTAAATTTATTTTAAGTGCCCCTCGATAATGGATACTTGGATAAGGTTTGTGTTTGGAGATAAAAAGTCGACGTTATTCTCTATGGGTAGTAAGACGTTATTGGCAGTGATACCACAGAAGTTTGCCATTTGTAGAGGAGTTTTTGTGAGCTAAAGTCGAGCTGTGATGCTGTGTATTAGGAGTGAGGTTTTAGGTGGGAAATGTTGTGGACGTGAATTTCGATTGTCCATTTGGGCAAATAAGGGCGTCTTTATGTTGTTGTTTTAATTGGGTTAGCTTTCGAGAAGTTGTAAAAGGAGGCCTGGTGGGTGAGCTGCTTTTCTTTGGGCGTGTTAATATCTTTTTAGGAGTATTCGAAGCGTTGGAGCACTTTTGCTGTGAAGTTCATCAGTTGCTTTGATAAGATCTTGCATATTGTCTCCCCCTCCTCTAGTCCAGGGAAATCGGAGAATCTTGATCTCTTGTTTCTGCTATTTAGGTCATTGTAATCATGTCAGGCTTCTTCGACTGTAACAGATTTTTTAACTACGTATGTTAATAGTATGCCTTGCTTGTAATTCTGTTAGTGTTTTTTCTTCTCTTAGTTTTTTCGGTAGGATCGTGATAGTTTTACCTTCGAAAAGTAACACTGGTGCAAAACCGGTAACTGTATGTTCTGTTTAATTGCATTTCTTTACGCATTCATGTGCTATGGTTGTCCATGGCTGCTTTCCTTGTTTTTCATTTATCTTACACCTTATTTTATTTTTTTTTTACCCAGTTTACCTTGATAGTTCTTAGGCCAAGTCCCCGGGGCTACCCGCTCACCACCTATGTGTAGGGATGTATTGCCGCACCCATTTTCCAACCCTTTTACTGATGTTACACCTAATCCATGGGCACAGTGTGAGTATCTTCGGTGAGACACCTTGCCAGTTAATCTGACACTCTTTGCACCAACGTTGCATCGGGTCTACTCGCCACTGTGTAGCCTTTCCCCGGGGAGGACTCCATATTTCAGGACGTTCACTCCTCACCGGTGAAGCCGGCGACCTCTGCCGAAGCATCGGATCCAGGTTATTTAGCATCCCCGGAGAAGTCTCATGTTTCAGGGACCACTCCTCGTCGGTTAGGCCGGCGATCCCTGCCTGGTGCATCGGATCCGCTAATCCCTACCTCCTATCACTGTTTTGCATTCACTTAGGCCCGAAAACCTGTGGGGCAAGGAAAAAACTCTGGAATTGCTCTGAAGGAAAATTCCATAGAAAATCCCGCCCCAAAAAACAGCCGGGGTTACATAGGAACTTTTCCGAGCTGGGGGTCGTGCAGCTAGGTATCCCGGCTATCCGAAAACGCTGTTCTCTAATGGACAAGTGACTTACGTTGAACTCTATCCCGATCTAATAAATGCTAACGTCTCTGGTGACATACCAGGAGACGTGTTTAGCTAGAGCACAATCTGCTTCTAGCATTTGGGGTTTCATGGCCACTCTTCCAACCGCCCTGGGGTTACCAGAGAAGATTTTGCTACAACAGCAAGCCAGGAAAAACTCTAGAGGGAATCTAACATGGAGAAACATTTGCAGTCTCTTGTTTTTATTATTAGATCTTGAATCAATGGGAATGCTTGCGATTGAGGTATAACTATTTTATTTAGTTCTCGAAAGTCCATACATAATCTAGATTTTTTTCCATCGTCTGTTTAAATGCTAAAGTTACTGAGGCAGCAAAAGGATTAAGATTCTCCTATTAACTAGTATTTTAATAACATTGAGATTTGTTTTTTTATTTCCTTTTTATCTTCAATCGTGCACCTATATAAGGACTTTTACTGCAATATTTATCTACAGTAATAACTCTATGCGAGCTTCGTGTTCTTTAACTGAGCCAACATCATATTTATCTTTTGCAAAAATTGATTTATATTTATCTTGTGAATTCATAAATTTTAGTTTTTTGATGGAAGTTTAGAGCATGTAGTAAGATTTCAAACTTATTTGTGTCTATGTTTTTATTAAAATTTATTTTTTTAGTATAAATACATTCAGAATTTTTTTCTTTTTCCTTCTTTCATAATATTTGTAAATTTTCATTTTGGATTAATTTAAATTCTTTCATCATATTTAATCCGATTAAGAAATCAAACTTGATTTCCTCACTTTCTACTACGAACATATCAAATTGACTTTTCTATATAATAAATTTTTACTCTTATATTTATCATTCCATTCGCTTTCGTTGCACCATTAATCGCCATCAAATTAGCTTTTTCTGTTTTAAGTTTATCATTTTTGTTTTTTAATTTTATCAATTTATAATTTATTAAGGATACATTTGATTCTTAATCATAAATCCCGGTTACTTCTACTGAATTGTTTATAAGTAATTTGATGTTAATCAATGGTGGAACTACAAGTTTTTTTGAACTGCGCATCATTTAATTCGACTTCTAACTGAGAGTTGTTTATTAAATTAATTTTATTCTTTTTCTCTTTTTCATCGTCAGCTGAAATTTCTTTTGATTTAAACCAACAATTTGATTCGAGAGTGAAATCGAGTGCCTTTATTTAATTTTTCGCATATTTTATATGTACTGTAAAATTTCTTTTTTTCTGAAGTTTTCTTTCTAACTAAATATTAATTTTTATGGATTTCTCTGTAAAGGTCCTCGACTTCTTTTAAACTTTCTCTATTGTTTTGTTGTTACCATACGCATCAAACCAAAACCCCATAAGCAATTCCAAGTGGAATTCCAAATGTATTATAAGTGTGTTTATAGGTGGAGTTACAAATACACAACGTTGCATCCGAAAATTGATTAACTAATTTATTTATTTTGCAATTATGTAAATATTTCCTCACTTCAAGCCTTATAGGGAATGCTGATACAACACAACTTCTCTCTTTTACTTGAAACCTTTATAAAGTTAAAAATCGTACGGCCAGATAGTAAACCTGAGCCCGAGTAGGTCCTTAATATCATTCAACCTTTCTCGTAGATTCGCAAAACTATAAGCCTTAAGCTACCTTTATGGGAGTCGTCGGATTTTCAAGTTCCGGATGAGACTGTACAAAACAACTCCTGGAATGAGCCACGCTCCGAACAAAGATCAGGTGGCTTTTTAAACAGCGACTGCAGCTATGCCTGGATAAGCTGCGACAAAAGTTTATTTGTAGTGAATGTCACGTCTGGTGAGTACGTAACATCATGGACCTTCACATATAAGATAACCACTGTGTCAGCCTTTCCTGCTCGTCCAGGAAGTTTGCCCTTACTTCTGGTGGGGCTTGATAGCAATGCTATTAGAATTCAAGATTCCGTTGGGCAATTGTGTGTTTTTGATTGTTGCATTTCCAAAATTTTATGTACTATTCTAGTGAGTATAATTTGTTTTTAGTGCCATGTACTAGTTTTATCTCATAGTAGATGGTTTTAGCTTTAATGAGATACTAATTATTTTTAAAGGTACCAGCTGGTGTTGAACAGGCGTGTGTGATGTACGGTGGGGCCGACTGGGAAAATTTTAATGAAGAAAATCGAGACTTAGTTTTACCAGAAAATAGTGGATTAATCTTTGTATCACTCAGAAACTTCCAGCACTTGATAGTTGATCTTAATAGAGATTCATGGTCTAAGTCATCTTACGGTGATAAGCCTATTGTAGCCTGTTTAGAATTTGTTAATTCTTCACCTGCAGTACAACCTCCAAAAAGTAATGAAGTAGAACCTTCAGAAAGTAATGAGCTAGAACCTTCAACAAGTAATGAAGTAGAATTATTCTTTTCAGCATACAATTTGATAAATAAAGGTAAATTTGTAACTATTTTTCTCGCACATAACTGTATTGGTGATTGACAAAATAAAATGTTGTGATTTTAGAAACTGAACATTATATGAAGTTCATTAGAAAAGAATTTGAGGCTACTGCACTGTCCAACGAAAAACTATGCACTGTCTTGCAGTGCTCTTCCAAAATTGGCTGTTTGATCAGTTGTTGCTTAGGTCGTATTATGATCTGGGAGTTTAATGGATTTCTCACATGGGTGAGTCCAATTTTGGATAAGTACGCATTTATCACTCATGCAGTACTTCTTGAACCCACCGACGACCCCAAGCCCTGTTGTTTCTTATGGGCCACTTATCAGGTAAACATCTTTTTTTTCTCCTTCAATTATGTAACTCGATATTCACAAATCAATTTTAAAATACTTGTTTTTAGGGTAGTACACCAGATTCAGTAACAGTGCTACGCATGTATATGTTAATGTTTAAAAGCAAGATAAACGATGAATTTGGTGAAAACCCGACTTTATATTTTAATTTGAAGCCAGACCCAAGTCTAAGATTTGAGATCGAACTAGCAAAAAACGAAAAAGTCCACAGTCTTAATATAATTGAACGAGTCAATCGCGACGCGTCGGATTTACGGTCCCGCCGAGGCGAGGAGTCTCTATTACTCATCGGGACTCGAAAGAGATCCCTACTTTTTGATTTGGATCGATGGTACGAAGAACAAATGCCATCTACAGTTGCTGGATGCCGAAACCCTAACAATATTTTGGCTTGTTACAAAGCACGACAAGAGAACCATTCACGAGACGAAATAATATGTTGTTCGTACAAGCCTAAGACGTTGCAAGAGTTTGCAAAAAAAGTTCCACACTCCCCAGAGGAACTTTTATGCCCCAATTCTTTGAGTTTGGAGTGGATCGATTTATCGGAGAAAAATTTAGTGTTCTGGCTCACCCGAGGGGTGCAGTCAGAGCTACTACGAGAGATCACCACAGCTGGACCCATTGTACTAATCATGCCTAATGAAATCTACCGCAGGTGTCTCCTTGCAGGCCTTATACCTTTTGATTATGTCATCCCAGATTATAGTGTAAAAGTAGAACAAAAAGTAGCTCGAGAAATGCTGCTGTCGTTATGCCTAGATCAACGGTGTGCCAATTTCTTACTGCGCTGTGCCATAGAGTGGTCAGATGGCAGTACAGAGTATCTATACTTAAAGTTTCTGAGGTGGAGTATCCAACGTGGATCTGAAATCAAGTTGATGGCCGATCGTTTGTGCAAGCCGTTGTTTGATCAGTCGGGTGTCAATATGGACGAGTCTGAGTTGAAAACGTTACATAACTGTGTTCAGCAACTCGAATGTTTAAAGACCGTTATATCAAAATTACCCAATACTGAAATCGATTTAACTAAACATAAAAGGGCCCTTAAAAAAATAGCAGCCTATTTTCAAGTTGTGTTGTGGTTTTATGATGTCGGTCTGTTGCCGGAAATGCAAAACATCGACGAAAGCGATGACGTGCAAATTTCAGCGCTTACGAAAATTCAGTATCCAAGAAATAAGCTTGTAGAGTCTTACAAGAAAAAAAGACGAGACGCTTGTACGAAGGACAATAAGGAAAATGATGTTTTATTCATTGATCAATTGATTGCCAGAAATTGTTCACCACTCAAAGTGCAATGGAAAGAAGAGTCAGACAGTGAGTGTCCTAGTCAAGATGGTCTTTATCCTCCTCCATCGCTGCAATCTTTGCTTAGGAGTTTTTTAACTGACTGCTATTGCGAAGAAAAAAGTGACGAAGAGGAGGATAAAGATGGTCAATTACCTGAAACGTACACTAAACACTGCATCATCTTCTACTTGCTCATGGACCTGTGCATGATTCTCAAAGACTCAAATTCAGCAGTCGATCAACTTATGAAGTATCCCGCAGCTTTTAAGTTGAGTCCTAGTATTATTAAACTCATCCGAGCTTTTTGGCTTCTCGATCACGAGGATTACGATGGCTTTTTCAACATCATGACAAGCCAAATTGTTTCCAGCAATGACATCGAAGACTGGCAGCATGAACTCGCTATAAATTCACTTTTAAAAAACAATCAACACAAATTAGGTACGTTTTCAAATTTTAAAAATATGTAACATACATTCGCAAGCTGTCAATTAATTTTTTTTCATCATTTCTTTTTTAACAGCTCTAAATTATCTGCTCATTATTAAACCACCAGTGATATCGTCCGATCATCGGCGCATAATGATCGATCTGGCGGTGGAACAGGGTCATCTACTGTTAGCATTCCATGCACGACCGCCATCGGATTGCGGACCGTTACTCACGAGTTTCTTCCGCTCATGTGAAAAACATGGAAAGCTCAGAAAAATTTTGCAACTTTCCTTAAACCCGGAAGAAGAGAAAGCCTTTGACAATTATCTCAAAGAAAATTATAATGACAAAACTAGATTGATCCACTACTTGCTGACGAACCGCCACGTAGAAGCCAGCCACATTTTTTCTGTAAAAAAAAACTTTAACCCACATCAATCAATTGATGAGGAAATAAACTTTAACTCAACCGCTTGGAATTTACTAAATTTGGTTCACAAAAACGTACCCGAAATCTCAAAACGTTTTGCAAACAGCTGGAGAAAAAATACCTCGAAATCGGCCAAGGGACGACGATTTTCACCATATCCCATTATAAGTAACAACAATGAGTCACGTAGATTTCACCATAAACCAATGTCTCAATCTTGGGACATTGATGGTGATGTTTACAACTTGGCAGTAGAAAAGACACTTGAGACGTGTCGCAAGCCCGATCGAGATGGGCTTGGACCATTAAATTATACGCCTTTTCTAACTGCGCCATGCGCAACAATAAATGCTCAACCAAAATTTGTTACTCAAATAAATAACAAGAGTGATACACATTATGTTGTATACCCAAAACGGAAGATCTTCACGAGAAAGACGGCTTTAAAAATGGTAATTGAAATAGTCAAAAAGCGGCGAAAACTTAACAACCAATCCAGGGACTCAACATTGAATGGTTGTATACTTTATCTACATATATATATATATATATATATATTTGTGAACCTCGTTTTATTATAATTTTAATGTATTCGTTCAATTGCTTGTTTTAGATTTGGATCAATCGGGATCATCTGACTGTAGGCTTAGCATGACTAAAATATGTAGCACACCACTTGTGCAACGGAAAGAGAATGAAAAAATAAACAACTTGGATACTCAAACGCCGCAATCAATCCTCAGAATTCAGTGCAAGTCTCGTGCGCCTAGTTACGATTTTACTGAGGTGAGCTAAATGTATAAGGTCAAAAATATGTAAAAGGATTTATAAGGCCGCATATGTATATAAAATGATTTAATAAATTAACTTATAAATTAATTAAAGGATAATGTGAACGATGAAGCAGATACCCCAAAAAAACATTTGGTAGCTAAGAAAGTACATGATCAACTCGAGCATACTGAAAGTGAAGACTATAAGTTTTCGTTACCCGAAACAGTTGAAGATGTTCCGGTTATCTCTGAAGGTTTGTGATCAAAAAAGACATATTTACCGTAACATTTAAGGTAGTTGTTTCCCAATGTATAGGTTAATCGTATGTATAAATATACAATAATAAGGTTATGTTTAACTATCATCCCGTATTTGTTTGCGTTATGTTAACCCACAAATGACGCATCTAGCGCATTTTTGGTAGATCTAAAACATGACAGGTATCAGTTTAAATGTAGCTCGGTAAAATAATACACATGACTTATTTAATTGGTTTTATTGATATGGGAGGCTTGTTCGTTACCCCCTATGAACTTGATATCGCCATAACTCAGAGGAAAAATGATAAACGATTGGATTGTACATGTAGTTGTAAGGCTGAGCAAGTGTAAGTATATGTAATAGGTGAACTTGTATATTCAACAAAGTACATTTAGAGGTTATTAAAATGAAAGCAAACAATAAGAAAAATTTCTTATGACATCTTTACCAACATAGGCACGAGAAGTTATCGATTGATAATGCAATTTCCACTGACATAGCACCAAAATGGGGGGAAAAAGCTAAGCATAATGTGAAACATGTATACGAGCAATTCGGTATTCGGTACACTGCAATAAAAATATTGCTTCTTCGGTGTAAATTTACTGATTGTTTATTTTCTGCATGTCGTCTGCTTGGCACGATTGTGATTACGATTTCCCTGGCACCACTTAATTCTAAACTTCAAAATAGTGTCAGGTTTTAGTTTTACTAAGATATGCTAAATGCGGCACTTATGGGTTAACATGACGAATTTAAAATATCAGAGAGAAATGTGAATACCTCTCCGTACGTAGGTACATAAACATATGCATCTACCTATTTGTAACTTGTGCTCATGTGACAATGTGGTGTTGCTCCTTACGTGATACTCTTGGTTTTACTGTAAAAACTATCAATATTATAAATACTGCGACGGACATTGAAAATAAAAAGACCTACTCTGGACTTGATATATTTACAATAAGAATAGTAAATTTACTACAGTAATTATAATGCCTGCCATGATGGAGTATTTTACTTTTGCAAGATACTTAATACTCAAACAACAAATAGTGTGAACACGACTGTTATTTCTATTAATGAAGTTTAAGACGAATATAAAGAAACAATTTATGCATGTTTATTTTCTGTATTGAAGTTGTAAATAATCGTTTCGTAAATATAAAATCCTACATAAACTTTACAGTCAACATGGTAATGTTACTACGAGATTTATAAAACTGAACAATACAAGTAGTAAATTTATTATGATGAACTTAGTAAAGTTACTATGACGGGCGTTGGGAATAAAAAGACCTACGTACAACGTAGTACAATTGCAATGGTTGGTATCTACTACTCTTTAGTTGGTATTTTGACTATTACGACTGTAATTTTATGAACAATGTGGTACATATACACAAGACTTTTTTTACAGTGTATCTTCCAAAATCAAACGAAGAGCACTATTTTGATTACTATTACTTTAAAACTATGTTGTAAAAAAATCTCAAAAAAATGTATGTGTTTCTTTACTGCCTAAGATAGTTTTCAGTAGTTTTTCAATTATTTATAAATAGGCGGTAAGTTACAATTTTTTAAATAATGAGACTATGTAGTGTTTGTACCATTGCTCTAATATTAAAAGAGTGATTTTTTGACGAGGATATTATAATAACGACGTGGTTAATCGGTCTCAAATTTTTTAAACATATTTCTCGACGCTTAGATTAGTTTTGCTGAAAATTTCGTACCTTTTTAAATACTTTTGATTTAGGAAACAACTAGCTTAAGTAACTAAAAATCGAATTTTGAGAGAATGAACGCAAATTTTATTTTCAGATGTTTGTCAAACGACCACTTTCAAATTTGCACATCCAATTGGATTACAGAAGTAAGTTCCTTCAAGTAAAAAAAAAAATTTCAATGTATTAAATTTGTATGAATTTTTCAGATTTCTAACGCCAATTCGCTTCGATGGGGATGAGATAATGAGTGTCTTGGAACTAGATCATACTGGTAATGTAGAAAACCCCGTGGGAACAACTTCACGGCAACCTCAAACCTATTTTATAATGCCTTCAATATTTACAGACCGAATAAACCAAAGTACGTCATTGCCAGAGGAAATGGAAAAAATATCGGAACATTTAAAAAAAACATCCGATGTTCCAAACATATTCATCGAAAAAGTCTCATCATCGTCTGATGTTGAAGAACCTGAGGAAGATAGCAACATGTTGACTTTACCAAACAACCCACTTATGAAGCCGACGGATGATTGTAAGGAAGAGTATTTTAGCAAATCCACTCTTACAAAACGAACTCGAGGACGACCCAAAAAAGTAATTGAATTATCAGAGTCATCAAAATCAACTACAACAATACGCACGAGGAGAGCTGGATCTTCTACCAAGGATGTAGCCCCTACAGTGAAACCCACTAGGAAAACTAGAGCTGCATCTGTTGCTAAAGAAAATGTTGATTTGAAAACTGACGAAATGGCTGAAGAACAACAAGTATTTACAGTGTGGTCGTCGAGAGCATCTAAATTTAAAAAAAATACTTCGATAGTTGCTGACAAACGCTCAAAGGCCGGATGGATATCCAAGGATGACGAACAAATCACATCTACTGAATCGGTACCTGCCAACGATGATCTGCCAATGTCTCACACTCAAAGTAGAATAGCTGAGTCCGTAGACAATGATAAAAAAGGATTGTCAAAAATAAGACCAACCAGAGCCAGGACCGTATCGAAAAATGAACAACAATCAACCACCACTAGAAAAAAAAGAGCAGGTGCGGTAGTCCAGGAAAATGATCAGGCTACACCCACAGCGAAAGAAGATAATAAACGATGTTTGAGGAAGACGCGAGCCTCGTCACTGGCAAAGGAAACCAGTAACAATATCATCAACTTGAGTAACCCACCAGCCAGGGCAGAAATTATACGAGCAATCCAGACTACGAGACCTTCCAGTTCAGAGCCCACAATTCGCAGGCGTAAGTGCTCTGTCCAGTCAGAACCGGGAGACATCGAAAAAATTTTAATTGACACAAGAACTGTAAAGTCAAAGAGTAAAGCGGAAAAAAGGAATACGACAGGTCGAGGTCGCAGAGCGACTAGCGTCGATTCAATCGTGAGTGTGCCTGAAGGTAGGCGTGTAATGCGCAGTTTACTCACTAAAACGATCATCAAGGAAGTCATCCCCGAAGAGCCAATATCCATGAAACAAACAAGAAAGAGAAAATATGCTTTTTCTGTTACTGGTAATGAAGCTAAGAAAGTACGTGATCAACTCGAGCATACTGAAAGTAAAGACTATGGATTTTCGTTACCCGAAACAGTTGAAGATGTTCCGGTTATCTCTGAAGGTTTGTGATCAAAAAAGATATATTTACCGCAACATTCAAAGTGAATAAGAATCAAATTTTGAGAAAATGAAACTTTTATTTTCAGATGTTTGTCAAACGACCACTTTCAAATTTGCACATCCGACTGGATTACAGAATTAAGTTCCTTCAAGTAAAAAAAAAAAGAATGTTCGATGTGTAAAATTCATATGAATTTTACAGATTTCTAACGCCCATTCGCATCGATGGGGTTGAAACAACGAGTATCTTGGAGGTAGTTGATACTGGCAATGTAAAAAAACTTTGGGCCAAAATTCAACCGCGAAGCTGTTTTATAATGCCTAAAAAAGCGAAAAACAAAGAACAATGATGTGTCAATTAAATGTTTTTCATTTAATCTGTTGATATTTTGTCGTTTTTCGTTTTTTTTTATTTTTTTCCAAACGAGAAAGCAGATTGTAATATACTTTTGTAAATAATTGATTAATACATCATCATAGTTTTATAAAGGTTTGAGTCTAGTAATTTTTAAGCAAGTCCTAAATTCCCTTTCATACATACCTCATAGATCATATCAAGCAAAAAAAACATGTTAAGATCATGGAATTTAATACATATCAATCAATTGTCGTCACATGTTAAATAAATTTTTTTGACACTCAACATTCAAAGCCACTGATAATACCAGTACTTTACTTTTTTCAGGCCACAAAATACGATATTTAGTATTATTGGAATTAAGCATCCCTTGAACGCTACTTTTCAAATTCGGTATAAGAAAATAAAAATAACGTCAGCATTTCAGATCTTATCAATTAGTTCATGTAGAAATTTACCATACAATTTTATCAAAAAAGGCATATGCTACAGATTCTTTTGTCTCTTTCGTTGTTTTTTTGAACATGAAGTCTATGAAATCCGAAATAGTCATCCCATGTAATATAAATAGACAGTCACAAGAAAATAAAACAATAGCTATTGTATTAAAATTTCTCGTACTTATCGTTTTATTTTTCATCTACAATTTATGTGATAAATTAGGCAAATTCGTTATACATATCAGTTGGCGTGCAAAATAAATAACGTTTAATCGTCGATTCGACATTTTGACTAGAATGGCACAAATGTAAAACGCTCAATATATACGTGTGTATATGTATATATCAAACAATGAGAATAGTTATAAAAGCGGTTGTATACAAAAACAAGGTCAATTACCTCCATAAGCTGAGAGAAATAACTTAAAAATACTGCAACAGGTGGAAAACAGGGAGGGATCGAACACGTTATTTATGTACAACATAAGTAGATAGTGGGAACTACCCTAATATCCAAATTAAAAAAAAAAAAAAAAAAAAAAAAAAAACAGTTGCTCGGAATAAAAATAAGAATCAGTAGCGCGCGTAGCGACCGTAGTAGTTGGCTGCACGGCCACCCTCGATGGGATTGCAGGAGAAGAGTGCGTCCCCTCGGTAACCCTCGGCGCACCTGAAAAGTAAGTGATAATTTTTTGTTTTATCAATTCATCGATACCCACGTATTGAATAATTTACATAAATTTTATCACTCTTAATGTATTTTTTTTATACCTCCTTGATACTTGGCGTGTATTTCTTTTAGTATGATTAATAATACTTACTGGCACACTGCAATGTGTCTTCTAGGTGTACAATTGGCATTTAAACCGCACTCATGGCCCGTGCACGGGTTCTGACAGGCAAAGTTGATGCACGCCTGATTGTCCGGGCACTCGTTGTTGGACAAGCACTCGCCCCTCTTACAACTGATAACATAATATGTCATACATCACTTAAATCAGATCAAATTGCATACAATGCAATATATATACACACGTGTACCTGATTAGCGCGTTTCCAACATAGCCGTGGGGACACCTGCACACCGGGCGCTTCTTACCCGTGTTGTCATGGCCCGGTCGGCACTCGGCGTTGGCACCGCACGGATTCCCGCTGCACAGGTCCTCTGCAAGTCAATGAACATTGTAGCCCCAAAGAGTTATTGTTGTTATCGGGGGCATTTTGCATAATGTACGCGCTAATATTAATTTAATACACGTATGTATGTATATATTATACAATCGGTGAAGGGCCGACAGAAAACGAAGGGGTCGCCAGTTTTGTCCTTGGGACAACTGCAGACGGGCGTTACGTCGCGGAGCTCGCAATTGGCGTTGGTGCCGCAGGTGCCCTCGCAAGGATCGACGCATTTCTGATAGAGGCAGGCAGGCTTGCCGGCAGGACAGTCGGAGTGCTGGGTGCACTCGGGCTGGCAGGATATGAGCGGGTTACCCAGCCAATTCTGCAAGAATGAGAAAAAAAATTTCAATGGTTATGTATTTTACGTATGTAATGTATATGTGGTTTAAAAGATGTGTATGATGATGATGACCTTGGGACAGGCGCAGTTGGCTCGGTGGTTGATGACGTTGCACTCGGCGCTCTCGGCGCATACGGAGGCGCACGGGCTCTCGCAGCGAAAGTCCTTCGAGCAGTGCTGGTGCTGGGGACAGCCAAAGTCGGACTCGCACTCGTGACGGCAGCCTTCGAGAGGACGCCCTCGGTATCCCGACAAACAAGAGCACACCGCCACGCCGTTCTTGACTTCGCACTTGGTGTTGGCCCCACAAGGATTTGGGCTCTTGCACGGCGCCTCTGTTTGGGATATCATCATGAAATTTACTTTTACGCCAGGGAGTAAATGTATGTAGTTGTTCATAACATTGAGAAAAAAAGAAAAAAAAAAGAAAAAATGTACTTGCCAGGGTCGTAGACGCAATTGTGCAGAGGATTGCCCGTGTGACCTGGAGGACAGTTGAGGAGCTGGAAACGAAAAGGGCGCATAAGTTGAGAAACACGTAAAAGTATTGTCCAAGGAGTAAATTTTTCAAACTCACTATATCGATTTTTAAAAAATACTAGCTTGTATAGAATGAAAATCCACACCTTTTTTACATTTACAACTTTTTGAATGAAGTCGTACTTTTTGAGATAAGAAATAGAAAACCGCATTTCTTGAAAACTCAAATTCAATCACTTTTAAAAACATAAATTGCTGTTTCTCAGTCAATTATGATAGAAATCGTTTGAAATTTAGTACGGGTACGTGGAATGCCTCAGCGCTGCCGATGAATTAATCAGATTTAGTTGAATTTTTTATAATTAATTAATATTTAATTAGAAGTAGGTAGTGCACGGATTACGAAGGTTGTCAACTTCAATGAAATAAATTGTGCGGGAAAGTTTCAACTTGACAAAACTTTCAGCGACAAAGTTGTTCCTCAATATTCGAAGAAGTTTTCCTAAAAGTTTCAAATCGATTTATCAAAAAACAGCCGAGATAGAGAACTTTTTGTAACAACGTGCACGGATGGTAGGCAATAAGCTGTCACCGGCATGCAGCAGACGGCCTAACCTGATGGTGTTGTTGAGCTGGGCGACCGCCGTGGCTCAGTTATTGTCAGCTGTGCACGTTCTATTTATACAAAGTTCTATATTTTGGCTGTTCTTCAAGAATACCTACGCTCCTGAAATGAATAATATAAATGATGAAATCTTGTAAAGAATTAAAGACAATCAGGTTAGGCCATCTGCTGCATGCCGATGACAGCTTATTGCCTACCATCCGTGCACGTTGTTACAAAAAGTTCTCTATCTCGGCTGTTTTTTGATAAATCGATTTGAAACTTTTAGGAAAACTTCTTCGAATATTGAGGAACAACTTTGTCGCTGAAAGTTTTGTCAAGTTGAAACTTTCCCGCACAATTTATTTCATTGAAGTTGACAACCTTCGTAATCCGTGCACTACCTACTTCTAATTAAATATTAATTAATTATAAAAAATTCAACTAAATCTGATTAATTCATCGGCAGCGCTGAGGCATTCCACGTACCCGTACTAAATTTCAAACGATTTCTATCATAATTGACTGAGAAACAGCAATTTATGTTTTTAAAAGTGATTGAATTTGAGTTTTCAAGAAATGCGGTTTTCTATTTCTTATCTCAAAAAGTACGACTTCATTCAAAAAGTTGTAAATGTAAAAAAGGTGTGGATTTTCATTCTATACAAGCTAGTATTTTTTAAAAATCGATATGGTGAGTTTGAAAAATTTACTCCTTGGACAATACTTTTACGTGTTTCTCAACTTATGCGCCCTTTTCGTTTCCAGCTCCTCAGTTGCACACCGGTATGTGGTTGACCGTCTGGCAGAGCGCGTTTGTGCCGCAGGCGTAGGTACACGGATCGATGCATCGGTTCCCACTGCAGGTGCGGCTTCCAATGCAATCCTCGTTTACTGCAATTTCGGGGACAAAACAGATATATTATTTCTTTTATTTGCAGGATTTTTAATCCCCATTGATTCCCGTTAAAAATTTTTAAATTATATTTTAGTATTGGTAATTTAAAAAACATATACGCGCTCGGTTAATGATTGTTGATCAAAGTGACCATGCACACCCTTTATTGAATTGCACTATTTTTCTTTTTAACTCGCATTTATTTTATTTTCAGAAAAGAAACGAGTTAATCGGTATAGTAGTTGTTCGAATCGTAATAGAAGAAGATAAAAAAAATAAAATAAATTGTGAGAACTAGTCAATAACGCGATCCAGAAATGTGTGATGAAAAGATTACGAAATAAGGCTCGATGAGGAACCAAAAAAAGGGGCTACGTGACCTTGCGCGTTCGCCGTGCGTAATAATATAATCGTTTGCCATGCAATTATGGTATATACAAGTGAGCTTGATACTCCACTTGTATGTACTATATTTCCGTAAATATATATACACGCGCACACCTTTTTATGGTGACGTAAGTGCTCGATGATAGATTAGGCATTGCCAATTAAGTATGTTGCAGGTATACGAAACGTAAAAACTGACATTGTGGCTGATGATGATGATGATGATTATAATAATAATAAATACTTACTGATGCATTCGACACGCTCGCACCTCGTAAGAGGATCGCCATCGTACAGATTCAAACACGAACAAACCGGCCGGCCCTCGCTCATCGTACACCTGGCGTGCTGGCCGCATGTGTGGCTATCACAACTGGTTGCTGTGTGTTTGTTGAAAACCATGTATGTTCATTTTTTTTTCTTTGCAATTTTTGTTCCCAACCCACGACATATTTCGCTTCAATTACAGAAAAAAATTTCACTTTCGTAAAAATGGTAAAAAACGTCTTTCCCCACCTTATAATTATTAGAAAATGGCTCGAAACCATAAAAAAATTTAAAGATTCAAATTGGGGTGGAGCACCACTTCTGCGTAATTACCGCATTTTCTAATTTTAAAATAGCAACAATTTTTTAAATTTATTTTAAGAGAAAAATATTTTTTCCTTATAACCGGCCAAGAGATTTCAAACCATTTCTATGATCCTCGAAAAAAAATTCCCCTTTTTCCGGGATTAGCGCAACGAAATACTTAGTGTGTCCCAAGTCTTGGAAAATTGTTTCTCATTGATTCAAGGTTGATAAATAAATCGGAGGTATAACAAAGGTGCACTTCATAAATAAATTTAAGTCATCGAGTAAAAACCTGTATCAAATGTATACCTCCACGTGCAAAAAATGAACCTTGTATGGGTGTACACAAGTATAGTTTGAAACCAGTTGACCTTCGCCATAGAATGATAATACGTCAGAGGCCCATATATTTATACAAATAATATTACTTCGTCGTTGAAATATCTCAAAAACGAATCGGCTTGCGGGTTTTTTTATTTTATTTTCGATCTTTAAATATTATCTTCGCTCTTCTACGCGTATAGGGATACACTTTACTCGTAAGATTGTTTTTATTTTATCAGTTAATGCTATAGTATACATCAAAGAAAATTTTTTAACGACTGTTCCAATGAACAGATGTAAAAAATAAAATAAAATAAAATTCAGAGTTGCCGGAAAAACACAAGGTATAATGATAAAATCGATTTAAAGCTTCTCCCACTAGTATTTCTGAATTGCTACGTGTAAGAAAAACCTCCAGTCTTTGTTCGCATACGCGGCGAATAATCGTTTCCTGTAACTTTGAGACTTACTCTGCCAAGTACGCTGTAACAGACGAAAATAGGCATTTA
Source organism: Copidosoma floridanum (assembly GCF_036245765.1). Taxonomy (NCBI): domain Eukaryota; kingdom Metazoa; phylum Arthropoda; class Insecta; order Hymenoptera; family Encyrtidae; genus Copidosoma; species Copidosoma floridanum. Next base: position 2,802,052 of record NW_028321909.1, read on the forward strand.
AAGGTTGCGAGTTTGAAGGGGCAACGTTACTGTGTACCTCAGAGATAAAACACATGTAATTTGGCTAACGTATGATGCAATGATTGAATGCGGTCGGGTGGGGAGGAGCAAACAGTGAATATACGACGGGGGTGTCAATTTGCCTTCTTTGTGGAGTCATCGAGGCGACTTGTTTAGGCGCGAGAAGCTCGCGGCCGTCAAGCCACCGTTTGTTATCACAGACCTCGATAGGAGCGAGAAGTTCCGGTTGTACTGAAGGTCGAAACTAGCGTGCACAGATGCAGGTCTGGGGCCGTTCAGGCTGAAAAGTAGTCTCGATGACACGAAGAATTAAGCCGTGATGTTTCCTTTGATATCAATTGGTACAGTTTTTGAATTTGGCGGTTTGCTCCTTCACTATCGACGTACAGTGCCCTAACGTCGAAGCTCGCGTGAAACAGGCGAAATGCGGGGTATGGAACTGCGGTAGAACGGAGGGGAGGAACGAGCGCGGCGGCGCAAGGGGCGCGACGCTCGCTCGCTGTGGCGAGCGGCAGATGTTCTCGGGCTGCGAGCGAATAAGGTGCGTATGGCGCCTGCAAGGCTTTGTACTAAACAAATGAATATATTTCCTTTGTAAATCAATTTGTGTGTTTTTAATTTTTTCTCCTGGTGATTCCTGCTTCCGGCTCGTTCCATCGTCAACATACGCGATTGAATAAGGGGTATCATAAAAATTCTTCGCTCCACTTGCTTATATATACAGTGCACACCTATTATTGCGTAATAATTAAAATGATGGACAATTACCTCGAGCACCCGATTGGTTGGGTCTTTTGCGCATCAACAGAACATCAAAAATAATAACCGCGAAAAATAAGTAATTATTTAACCGATCTATATCAATTATCGTTTGAGCGAAGATTTCAATCGCACGAGTTTCAATAGCTGAATTTTCGTGAAAAAAAATTAATTTCCTTATTTACTCAATAGTTGAATGTATAGTGTTGGGGAAAATAAAAACAACAACAAGGGCACTTACCTCCACTGAGTACCTTCGAGCCGTAAAATACGTTGCTTGCCCATGGGCAGCATCGCCACCGCCGAAGTGGCACACAGCGCGACCAGCAGAACTGTAGTCTGCATTAGCTTCATTTTGCTAGCTGTAGACCTTTTCAAAAAGCGGAGAAAAGAAAGTTGTATCGTTTATCGGTTTAAAATATCGGTTTAAAATATCGGTTTTGAAAATTGAGAGATCAATAATTTATATTTTGAAGGCTCGCAATGGAAAAAGCGAATTATCGTTTTCCGCGAGGCAAACAAGATTGATCAAGTATGTACCCAGGAAAAAAAAGGTTCGGAAGCTCACTTGAAGCCGACGACTGATTTGAATGAAAAATCGGCAAGGTAAGTGTATACACAGATGTAACGATCGAAGAGCGGAGAGTACGTATAAAAGAGTACTTATACGCGACGGTTAAACGATCCGCGCTTGGCTGGACCGCGAGGCGAACTGACTCTGAAATCGTCAAAAGCAAGTCACTATATAATCCCATGGCTACAACGTTTAAGTTAAAAGCGATGTGTGTATATATATATATATATATGCACATGTGAGTACACCGATGGAATCCATGGCCAGTAAGCGCCCCGGGTTTTGCGGGGATTGGCGCTTGTGTTATTTTATTTATTTAATTAATAAACAAAGCGGCCAGTAAGCGCCCCGGGTTGTGTGGGGATTGGCGCTTGTGTTATTTTATTTATTCAATTAATAAACAAAGCGGCCAGTAAGCGCCCCGGGTTGTGTGGTGATTAGCGCTTGTGTTATTTTATTTATTCAATTAATAAACAAAGCGGCCAGTAAGCGCCCCGGGTTGTGTGGGGATTGGCGCTTGTGTTATTTTATTTATTCAATTAATAAACAAAGCGGCCAGTAAGCGCCCCGGGTTGTGTGGTGATTAGCGCTTGTGTTATTTTATTTATTCAATTAAAAAACAAAGCGGCCAGTAAGTGCTCCGAGTTGTGTGGGGATTAGCGCTTGTGTTATTTTATTTATCATTTTAATTATCAAAGCGGCCAGTAAGTGCTCCGGGTTGTGTGGGGATTGGCGCTTGTGTTATTTTATTTATTCAATTAATAAACAAAGCGGCCAGTAAGCGCCCCGGGTTATGTGGTGATTGGCGCTTGTGTTATTTTATTTATTCAATTAATAAACAAAGCGGCCAGTAAGCGCCCCGGGTTGTGTGGGGATTGGCGCTTGTGTTATTTTATTTATTCAATTAAATACAAAGCGGCCAGTAAGTGCTCCGAGTTGTGTGGGGATTAGCGCTTGTGTTATTTTATTTATCATTTTAATTATCAAAGCGGCCAGTAAGTGCTCCGGGTTGTGTGGGGATTGGCGCTTATGTTATTTTATTTATTCAATTAATAAACAAAGCGGCTAGTAAGCGCCCCGGGTTGTGCGGGGATTGGCGCTTGCGTTATTGCTTAATGTATTTTATTAATTACTAAAGCTTGTGATACTGCTTTTAGGCGCGTTGGGTTATTGGGTTAAATAGCTTAGGATTAATTTATCAAGTTATGGTGTAGGAAATGTTGTCGAGTTATCTGGGGTTTTGCGTCTTGCTCCATATAGCCAATTTGAATTTCCCGCAAGTTTGCCAGTCACATTTGAGAGCACTGTTCCACCAGGTTCCACACTTAAAGAACATATCAATATAGTATACAGTTCCACAGCGGTACGGTCGCAGCACCACCTATGCGGCTAAGCAGCTGTACTCATGCTCGGGCTAACAATTATTCCGCTACTCGGTATTCTCGCCTTCTCGGTAACACGTACTGTATACACACCTGTAGATATAGTTCAGGTGTTTATGTTTACTATCAAGTGCGTTTGTAGGTACGTTGTTTTGATCACACCGACATTTTATATAAACAATGATTGGAAGCTGTTAGTGCTCATTTGAAAAGATGAACGACTTTTTTAAAAAGTACCCAAACCACTCTGAGGTCGTTGTGTCATTTATACTTTGTGAAATTTATAGATAGTGACATTTATACTTTGTATATTAATTGGACAAATAAGACTATGTCTCCTAGTTCCAAAAAAATTTACCACCTGAAGATGTACTAGATGAATCATGGAATACACGAGGTACGTTACTTGGCAACATTTTTTTTTACACATTCATAATTGACATTAGAGCATTTTGTTGTTTACAGTGCAACACATTCTTGCTTCAACATTTTCACAGCGTTGTGTCATTTGAAGAAGAATTAAGCCATGGTAATACTCACCGATGCCAATTCAAGAGCCTCTATAAGCATTGTCATCAGGAATTGTAACATAATAATTCTTCATCATTATTAAAATATAAGTGAGATGGAAATCAGTACACTGACATCCTTATATATAGTCACACAGCTGTCTCTTGCTTCAGAAGAGGATTAAAATCCAATTATTGAACTGTGGGATTTGAGATTTGCAACCACACCGTAAAAAAATTCCAAAACCATCGAAGGAAAGTAATATCAATTGCCTGGAATCCTTATTATTCTGATCTTCTCAGTTATGCAAAAGACAATAGAATTCTCTCTTGGAATCCTAAATTCGATATTCCAGTACGTAGCAGTTAAATTTTTCTCGCAACTCTGTTTTTTTATTGTGTGATGCTTATTTTTTATTACAAATCTTTAGGGTGGTGATATTGTTGGCTAATTGGCTCAAACAAATCATGAAAACTTAAATGTATCTTAGTGTCCTAGATGAGCTTGCTTGGTTGTGAGTACTACTTCATATGGCCAGGCAATAGTATACTCTCTGTAAGGTGGAGCTGACCATTGATCTGCTAAAACGTTGAATAAAATGTTGATTTATTTCCTGGCATGGACCCATTCCCACAAATCTCACCGATGATGCAAACAGAAGTATATTATGAAAATAATGCTGTAGAGTCCCCAGTCTCTGGTTTAATGGTAGCTAACTATGCGAATAATACCATAGTTAAAGTTATACCTTTTATTCAACTAACAATGAGAGTTGGAAACAAAAATAAATTAGTACCCGAACCAAATAATATACCAATTAAGTCAGACTATACACCTGAAATTCATGATCAAACTGATAAATTCCAACTACTCCAATAATTGTAATTAAAAACGCTTCCAACTACTGTTATCGTAATTTATGTAGCTCTACTAAAAAAAAGTAAGCATTTGCAATTGACCAAATTGTTTAAAGAGATACTACTTTCAAAAATTTGAGTATTAGTTACATTTCAACATTTTTACAAATTAAACTCTAATTTTTTTTTAGAAATAACAAACATTTTATTACACCTGGATCTGTCCTTACTCTTATTTTCCATTATCCTTTTTTTACGATATTCTCTATTGGATTAAATTTTTCTTTGAGCTCATTAATAGAGAAAACATTAATCATACACAACGTTAAATATCAAAAGAAAATTGCAAAATTTACACCTATAGAAATGATGTAAAGTCAAAGACAAGATTATTTAAAAAGTAAATAAAAAATAGAGAGGTAAATGTAGAGATTAATAAGAGGTTTAGTCGAGTTATTAAATTGTATATTCGTTAATTTACCATAAATCAGTTATTAATCAATTTTTTTTTTTTTTTTTTTTTTTTTTTTTTTTTTTTTTTTCTTCTTCTATTTAATGATTTTAATTTAGTAAACAATTTTTTTTTTTCGTCACATTTTTCACAGCAAATCTTTCTCTTTTAAAATTGCACCTGGCAATGAATATGCAAAAGTTGGACTCAACAATAGCTTAATAAAAAATCAGGTAACTGTTAAACGAATATTATGTATACACCGGGTAAGATTTGCTCAAGATTTACATAAATATATTAATATTTAATTATAAGAACATTCTAAATAATAATTAAATTATTTACTGGGAAAGAAAGAGCCAGTTAAAAAAGCCTTGCTGTTTCGAAGATTTTAACAGTAAGTAGAATAATTCTTATGTAAGCAAGCGGTGGTGATAACTAGCCCAGTCATTTATTAATTCATTTAATGAATAAATTATTTCTTCGGCGAGCAAGTGACGGCGATAAGTAGCTTTACCATTTATTAATTTACTTAATAAATATATTATTTCATTGGCAAGCAAGCGGTACCAACAATAAGTTTGGCGATTTATTAGCTTATTTGATAGATAAACTTTTTTTTTGACAAGCAAGCGACAACAACAAGTAGCTCAGCTTTTTGATGGATTATTTAGTTAGTAAATTTATTCCTTGGTGAGCAAGTAGTGGCAATAAGTAAATTAGCTGTTAATTAGTTTATTTAATAAATTTATAACTTCTTTGGCGAGCAAGCGATGGCAGTTCATAGCTCAGCTATTTATTAGTTCAGTTAAGAAATAAATTATTCAGTTGGGGAGCAAGAAATGCCAATAACAAGCCCAGCTATTTCTAAGTTTAATAAATAAATAATTTTTTTGCTGAGCAAGCGAAAGCGAAGAGTAGCTCAGCCATTTATTAATTTGTTTAATAAATATATAATTTCTTTAGCAAGCAAGTGATGGCAATAAGAAGCTCAGCTGTTTATTAGTTTAATAAACTAATTAACTTTTTAGTGAGCAAGCGACATCAACGAGTAGCTCAGCTATTTATTACTTTTTTAAATGAATTAATTCTTTCTTCGGCGAGTAAGCGACGGTGATGAGTAGCTTTACTATTTATTAATTTACTTGATGAATATATTATTTCTTTGGCAAGCAAACTACGGCAGTCAGAAATTCAGCGATTTATTAGTTGATATGATAGATAAACTATTCCTTTGGCGAGCAAGCAGTGGCAATAAATAGCTCAGCTATTTATTAGTTTATGCAATAACTCAGATGATTCTTTGGCAGGCAAGCGATGGCAAGAAAAAGCTTAGCATTTTGAAAGTTCATTAAATAGATAAAATATGTATTTGATCAGCAAGAGACGGCAAAAAGTAGCTTAGCTACTTATTAATTTATTAAATAGATAAAACAAAATCTAAAAATAAATATATCTCTATAGCGGGAATGCGACGTTAATGAGAAGCTCAGCTATTCGTTAATTTATTTATTAAATACATCATTTTTCTAGCAAGCAAGCAGCTGCAAACAAAAAGCTGAGCTTATCATTATTTTATTTGGAAACTACATTTTTTCTCCGGTGAGCGAGTGACGGCAACTACTTGATTACCTATTTATGAATTCATTTATTAAATAAAGCATTTTTTTTGTAAGAAAGCGACGGCAATGAGTAACTCTGATTTTCAATAGATTATTTAATAAATACGATATTTCTTTGGCAAGCAAGCAGTAGCAATAAATAGCTCAGCTTTTCATGAATCCCTTTTATTGTTAATCTTATTCTTTGGCAAGAAATCGTCGGTGGTAAACAGCCCAGCTTTTTATTAATTCATGCAATAAACAAATTATTTCTTAGGCGAGTAAAAGTAGTGGCAATAAGTAAATTAGCTATATATTAGTTCATTCGTCAAATGAATTATTTTTATGGCAAGCAAGTGTCGGTAATGAGAAATTCAGCAATTTATTTGTTAGGGAAAATCGGGTTTCACCTGGTGCGTATTCGACCAGGGAATCACGAGTCAGCCAATAACGCTACGCTTATGATGCTTTTTTACTGCTAGCCTATAGATAAACTTTTTTTTTGACAAGCAAGCAACGACAACGAGTAGCTAAGCTTTTTGATAGATTATTGAGTTAACAAAATTATTACTTGGTGAGTAAGTAGTGGTAATAAGTAAATTAGCTGTTAATTATAGCTTATTTTATAAATTGATAACTTCTTAGACGAGCAAGCGATGGCAGTTTATAGTTCAGCTATTTATTAGCTCAGTTAAGAAATAAATTATTTATGTTGGGAGCGAGTGACACCAATAAAAAGCCCAGCTTTTGATGAGTTCATTTGATGAATAATTTCTATTTTTGGCAAAAAAGTGATTGCAATGAGTAACTTATCTATTTGTTAGTTTATTTTATCAGTAAATTAATTTTTTGGTAAGCAATTGACGGCAACGAGTAGCTCAGCTTTTTATTAGATTACTCAGTAAATAAATTTATTCTTTGGCGAGCAAGTGGTAGCAGTTAGTAGCTTAGATTTTTATTACATTATTTGATAAATAAGTTATTTATTTGATGAGCAACTATCAGCAATTAGTAGCTTGCCTTAGTTTTTGTTTGTTGAATGGATAAATTTCCTGATCAACGAGCAAGCGGTAAAACTACGCAGCTCAGCTTTTTTATTATTCAAATTGATAAATATATAATTTAAGCTTAGCAATTAGTAACTTAGCTGTATATAAATTTGTTTTATACATAAACTATTCCCTTGGCGAGCTAGCAGTGGCAACAAATAGTTCAGTTATTTATTAGTTTATAAATTTACTAAGATGATTCTTTTGCAGGTTAGTGATAGCAAGAATGAGCTCAGCAATTTATAAGTTTATTTAATGGTTAAAATATTGATTTGATCAGCAAGATACGGCAAGAAGTAACTCAGCTTTCTAATATATTTTTTATCAACGAAATATTTTTTGGTAATTAGCCGACAGAAATAAGTATTTTTGCTCTTTATTAGTTTGTTCGATTAATAAGATATTTTCTTGGCAAGAAACTGACAGCAAGGACCAGTTTCGCTTTTTTTCAGTTCATTCAACACTGATCTTGATGTACGTATCATACAGCCTGGCTGCTCCAGGTCGAGAGAATACAAATCCAAACTGGCATTACGATACTAAAACTGATATCCAACTGCTGAGCAACTGTTACTGCAGCCAGCAAAATTGGAAAGTTGGTGGGCTGCTGGACTGGAGGTGACCAGGTCACATCTACAGCTTTATGAAATTTCTTAACCTTCATAATTTACTTCATTTGAATAATTGTAAAGACCATCTGCCACAACTGTACTTTATGTTTGGAATATGATGAGCTGCGCACTTGTTAACTTTGAGCAAGTCTAAATTTCATTTTTATTATTAACTGTGCTATTAGCATCACATGGCACCAAGTTTTCATGAGAGCGTTGAGTGACTTTTCTCTGTACCTTCATTGTGAACAATAATTATTAAAAAACTTTTTACTACAGCCTCTAAAGCAACTGGAATTCACAGCCATTCGATGATTTCAGAGATTCAGGTACATTTTCTTGTCAAACTTCATCAGCCCTTGATTTTTCTTATCATCCTCCAAAATTGTGCTTGATAAAACTAAATTTTAACCTCTTGCTTCTTGATAAGTTTTTTTTTTGTTTTGGTTGATTTGATCGCAGGAAAAGTAAATCACAACTTTGTGACTGGAAACTTGTGGGAATTACTAATTTGTTAGCAATCCCACGTTAAAGTCCTGCTTGATTTATATACAAATTCAAGAGAGACAAAAAAATATACAAAAAGAGAATAAAAAAACAAGCACTGCAACTCACCAAACACTGTTGGGCTCATAACTGAAATATGCAGTTTACTTGTCAGATCTGCTCAGCAGCTACTTGTCAAACTGCTAGCACTAACAGTAGTATCTATGCTCACTTTATCGTTTGATTTGGTGAAAAAGGCCACAGTTGGTTGAAGAGAAGTCAAGGTCAAGCCATTGGTCAGTACTTATTAGTACCAGCATTAACGTTGGCTTGGCTCTTGGTATCTCAGTTATCAGCACCGGTACAGGAGACAGGAATGACAGAACAGACAACACAGAGCACTTAACCACTATATAGCGCAACAATCAGCTGGTATATATTATATACACACATGTATATATATATATATAGCTACATCATACATGACTAGTGACTAGTATTTGAGAACCGCTGTCGTAACAGACGACGCTTTTGGCTGTCGCGCAGCCGCGACCAAAAAGCAGTCCCCCTACCACTCTTCTTAGACGGGAGAGTGGTGGGGGGACCACTTTTCGCCATCTTGAAGCCAACACTGATATTGGTCGATCACTTGCGGCTGCGCTAAAAGTGGGCAAATCTACTTTTAATTGGGAAACTTCTCTGCCTTGTACATTATTTAATTTTTGGGTTATGAGCGATTCCACGTCTTTTTTGTGTTAAGCGATAGCCTCGTGTATACGATCATCTTTCTGTTCTAAATTTACTATGGCTTGTGTTTGTGCCTTGACTGTTTGATTAAGTTTTTGAAATGATTTTGTTTTTTCTATATTTAGTGGAAGTTGATCGAATTGTTTATTTAAATTATCGAGTATTTATGATTGTCTGATGAGTTCCGCCTGACGTTGTGCTTCTCTTGTACGTATTTGATTTTGTGTTTGTGTGAGTCGTTTTATATGGGTATCTAGTGCATCGTACGTATGTATAAGTCGCATTCACTGTTCTTTTAGTGTGTTTGTTTATGTAATGACTTGATTTACTTTGTCAATGATTTGTTCAGAATTATTCTCGGGGTTGAGAGGTGGAATTTTAGCCATTAGTTGCTTTTGCACCCCCCTATCACTTCGAAAAGATTTTCATTATTTACACCCGCTGTATTTAAGGAGGCTTGGGCGATTTTGAATCAAATGCTGGCTAGGTCTGAAATTCAGAGATTATATAGATAAAGTTTGCTAGATTTTTTTAGGAAAACAAAATAGGTAGGTCAACACATTTATTTTCGAGAAAATCGCTTGTGAAAATTCGTCATTTTAACACGCAACCTTACGGAACCCGAAATCCAATAGACTACCGTACCGCAATAAAAAGCTGTGGGCCCACACATTAAATTGGTACATGTACTTGAAAGTGTAAAGAATCTATTATGTAAAAAAAAGAATAGGATCAACACGTTAAATTTTGAGAAAATAGCGAGGAAAACATCGAACATGAGAATTGTTTTGTTCAGGTGCTGTAAGTGCGCACGCGCTGTACATTCATAAACATACAAGCATGAAAATTTAAGTCTAACACAAGTATAGATATATAATAGCAGATGAGAGCAAGAGAGTACAGTGTTGTCAGTTTTATCGTGGCAGGGCTGTCATCTTTACACAAGGTACCTCGGGAAAACTAATAAATTTTTTAATATCGATTTTTCCAATGACTTTTCCGCGTATTATTGCTATTTTGTTCACACATGTGTATAATCAAAATGATTATAAACAAAATATTACAAAGAATCATTTGTATGACAAGTACCCCACAGGGGTCCTTCAATAGATACGACACCAAACGCCCAAGCCTCCTTAAATGAGGTGAATCCTCTAATGGGAAAATTCCACTTAAATGATCTTTGTTTTTCCCGTGAATCTGCACCGTAACATGTTGTATTTTTTCATTATTGCCCCCTCGTCGTGTTGTAACCATTTTTAAAAGAAAAGAATAATACACAAAAGAAACGTTTAATAAAGTCTAATAATGCGTTTATTTATATTTTATTTATAATATTATACAAGCTGAAGTAGTACTAAACTCTAAACTTTTCTATGGCTTTATGCTCACTTTTAGAATTCTTTACCGATTCAAATTCGTTGGAATTGGAAAATCCCGTATGGTTTGATAATTTGGGAGTTTTTTACATATGTGTGTAATCTCATTATTAGGAAAGGTAAAATATCTGTTAAAATTACAATCAGTTAAATAGAATTTGTTGAGTTCATTATTTATTTTGGTAAGGTCCATTTTCTGGACTGAACTTTATTTATTTATTTTTCTGTTGATATTGTCTATGACTTGTTCCAGGGAATATAAATATGTGTGTGATTTATGCTTTGAGTTTTAGTAATTTTTGTTTCTGTGTAGCATTTTCTCTTTCGAGCTCCTCAATTCTTCGCACGACTGCCTGATAATGGAGCCCAGGGTACGCAGTTGGCTTATTATTCGCTTCTGATTTTGGTATCTACAACGTATTACGGAGTATAGTTGTATAAATTTGTGCACCTATTTAAATATTCCATTTACCATTTATCATAATCATCGGTGCTTATAAATGCTTTTTGATTATTTAGTCGATTTCAGATGCTTTTATTAGTGAAACGATGCATACTGTTGTTTTTTCAAATCGCTTTTTTTGTATTCCCATAAACAATCGAAAATTATTATATTTTGTCTGCTTTTAATGGTATATGCATCCATAAGACAACAGTTTGGATATACCTACAAGACGAACACAGTTTTTAAAATGTAAAAGAACGTGTAAACCTTTAGCCATACAAGCCTTACAAGCTTATAAAGTAGAAACATATCACTTAGATAAGTGGTTTAACTGGACTTTTTTTTGATACCTATTTTTTTGGTAAGATTATAAAGGGATTCTAAGAGTATAAGTCATTTTTTTTAAATCTGAATACAATGAAAAAGCAATGATTTTTAATCTTAGTTCTAGCTATATTCTGATTAGCTTGAAAAATCATCAGGCATATCTAAAGAAAGTTCCACAAAAAATAATGAGATAGAGAGAACGGACTTTACAGAAGTTCTCGTACATAGTTCGCAGCTGATACAGCAAATTAATGAATTAATTAAATTACGTGTAGTACCAAATATAGTTACATTACAGTCTACTGGTGAATCTGAGAAAAGAAACAACTTAGGCACTTTGCAAAGCAGACCACCACAGCCGTACATGACTTTCCGTGAAACCAAATTTCACAAAAGTTTAAGATATTTTTCATCTAACTATTATAAATTGTATAGCTGGATGGAATATGACACAGACCAAAAAATGTTTATAATAATTGGAAAAATCGCTTCATATCGAGTGTTCTTTAAAGTATGTGTCCTACCAGAAATCTCTTCATGATGGAGATGTCTATCAGCAAGTTGTCACGCAACAGGAGCAAAACGTATTCCAAAATAGAAAATACTTGTTAGAACTGATCGATGTGATACTAACACTTGTCCGTCATAAGCAAATCAAGAAAAGTAATAGAAAGAGCTTTTGTCTTAAAAACTAATTTAAACTTTTATGCAAACGATATTCTATGCGCATCAAAGATACTGTACAAGTAATATTAGCTTGCTACATTCTACATAATATTTGTCTAGCCTCTAAAGAATATGCATCAATATAAGTATATTAATATTTGGAGAAAGTGGAGTGAATAAAGAGGATAATGTTTGAAGATGATCTAGAAGATGCTAACGCAAAAAGGCAAAAAATTTGTAACACAATTTGAGCAATGCACAATCATATTTAAAAAAAAATATATTTATTTTACAAGAGTAATTAATAAAACTATATGTTCTTACTGCAATACAGTTTTAAACTGTATTGTAATATATACTTAGGGTTGCCATCTGCGAATTCAATGAGCTAGGACAATGAAGTACAAAAACATAGATATTTTCAATGAAAACCCGGGGACACGATTGCAAAAAAAAAAAGGTTTTTCCGAAGAGATGTGAACCCCGATACCCTGCACACTGGGAAAGCCCTTTACCCACTCTGCTATGAGCAAACCCGACGCAGGAAGACCGATTACTTCATTTTTTCTTACAGTTCGTAACGTATTTTCAATGTAAATTTTCAGTTATTGTAGATTCATTCATTTGGTTTTATTTTACATTAAAGAAACAAGTTATTTAATGAAATATGTTTTACTCGTGCATGTTTTTTTAAAAAATTTGTAACATTTATTTATTTATCATTAATTTGTTACTTTTAAAATAAATAAATTATTGCTTACACAACTTTTTCACATTTTTTCAGATCTTTTATAATGGAAAAAAGTAACATTTCCGTACTGCATAAATACAATGATTAATTTTTATTGCTTTGTCTTCTTGCACAATGTTTCCTTAGTAACTGAGATCAAAATTTAGAGAGGTAGGAGGAGCACAAATACATGCTGCAACGCTGGAAATTATTTGTCTCATAAGGATGAACTTACATACACGCTTTTACGCATACTTGGCCCCTTTTTTTTGTGTTAATGAAAAAAAAAAAAAAATTTATAGACTGCTTGGAAATGAAACAGGTTTATCTAAAAGTAATTTTTCATACAAACGCAAATTTGGGGGTTCATACAGATCTTATAAATGTAATTTTAAGTGATTTTTCTATACGGTAACATGTTAAATTGTAAATTTTTAAAATTAAATATGTGAAAGATGGCGCAGCTGAATAATCTGCAATTTTTTTTTTTGGGTATTTTTTATAGTAGTTTTAGTATACTTTTGATGCTTGAATAATATCTGTCAAAAAAATCTATGTGTGATGAGCTTCCTGAAGGGACACTGAATATTGAATTGTGCCATAGTATATTATTTATGATGTTTCATTTAGAAAATATTAGAATATTTATTGAAATCATATCCAACTAACATAGGTATACTCATTCCAACGATAATTGCACCACCTTTGTACACAATATCGCTTCATGCAATGTATATTAATATTTTTATAATTATATTATCTGCCATATATAATTTTATAGAAGTATAACCTTTCACTTGGGTATCCAAGCACCCACTGTTCACTGGTTTTATTCACGCAAAAAGTTATCATTCGAAAATTATTGTTGAAAGCTCAAGTTTTTTTTGTTTTTTCAAGCGCTACAAGTGAGTATCTTTTTTCCCATAGTAGGGTAAAGTACATAATTATAGTTACCGCGGTCTGCCCTGTTACCGCGGGGCGTCAGTAATATATCCACATAAAATAGTTATATGTCTTAAAAAGAGATTAAAAAAAAACTTTTTATCTACTGCTATATTTAATGATAACTTGAGAAAAAAAGTGGTTTGATTAATTTAATAGTATTTATGTCATTAATTAGTTGTCTCCAACCGTTGAAAAAACCACAAATTCTGCATTAATATTGTAGATTTCTGCATTGAGAACTAAATTGGCGAGAGACTTACATTTTATAATAAAAAACAAAAATTATGATTGTATCGTTTTTTCCATACAAATAAGTGATTATTTTTTAAGAAAAAACAGAAAATTTTGATAAAATATTAGCAGTTCATTGTTTAAATTCAAAAGCGGTGACTAGACCCATCTTTCGATCTATTTTTTAATTACCGTGGGCTTGTGACACCAGACAACCTAACTACAAAAATAGTCATAAACGCATACGAGGTGTGTTCAAAAAGTAACGAGAATTTTTAAATTTCGCGGGCTTGGAGAGTCCACCTGTACAAAATTTTTTTTTATTATATTGGTACACATGCCCCCGAAGTACGATAAAATTTCCAGCAATATTCATTGCTTCCTTTTTAAGTGGCAACCGCTTTGCCAGATATGGCTCCATGTGACTTTTTTCTATTTCCAAAAATAAAGAGAACATTAAAAGGCCGTCGTTTTACAAGCATAGATGACATTAAAAGCGAGTCGCTGAAAGAGCTAAAAGCTATTACAAAGATCGAGTTTCAAAAGTGTTTCGAGGATTGGAAAAAGCGTTGGCATAAGTTTTATATTATATCCGAGGGGGATTATTTTGAAGGGGACAAAATAGATATTGATGAATAAATAAAAATTTTTTTCATAAACGAAAATTTTCGATATTTTTTGAACACACCTCGTATCACGCCAAAGTTCAGCAAAAGTAACTAAAAAGTATTAAGGAGTGGTGAAAGTAAAAATAAAGAAAATGTAAGGAGAAAAATGAAGCGAAGAAGGGAAGATTTGCTAAAAAAAATCAACAAACTTAAGCAAGAGCAAGATAAAATAGAGAAAGAAATTTAATAAATGCATAATAATTATTTGATTACCTATCTATCAATTTTCGAACGTTTTATTTGTTTGTTTAATTGGAAACATTTTTACATTACTCACATTCCCATGTTACAGTCATACTAAAGAAGTCGCGGTAACTAAATCAATCCCCACGGTAACTGATGCATCTGACTTTCATATTCTAAATTCGTTTTATAAAATTACTGCTGTAATGTAAAACAATAAGAAAAATTCTTTTAAGTACCTTAAGGTACCTTCTATCTATTAAAAAGATTAATAGTTTATTTTTTAAAGATTAATAAATTTAAATTCACGCTTTAGTTTAGGTTCACGTTTTAGCCCGCGGTAATTAGGTACTTTACCCTATGCGAATGCATATTATATACGAAAAAATTATATCCTGCGATACCGACTTCTGTGGCTAAGATCGTTGGCACAGCCACACTGATGAGTCCCGCTAAAAACTCTACTGGATTATGATTTAAAAGAAAAATCTCCGGTTGTTGCACATGAACGGCGCAGTTTTCAACATACAAGTGACACGAACTAATCTTCGCCTTAGGACCGTTAAAACAACTAAGTTCCATGCAAGATTTCATGAAAAAAAAAAGGTTCTTTGTAAGGTATCCAGCATAACACGAAGAGATGTTCGGAAAAGCACTACCACCGACTTCAAAACTCCAAAGAGTCATAGTTTTCCTTCCAACCAGTCTAGTGTTAAGAAAGTAGACTGGACCAAAATACCCTAAGGTATCCAAGCCATCGCGTTAGCTGGAACCTTCAGTCAAGAGAGTGTTAAGCTTATCGGTCCTTTTTAAGTCTATCTAACGTCAAACTACCTTGCCAAAAAATGTATTACAACTTAACAAAGATTTCAATAAAAGCCCTTTTTTGAGAGCTTACAAAAGTTTTCAACTATGTCTGGAGTTGAAAGAATGCAAGTCGGAAGGAACACTTGAAATGCTTTAAATGTGTATTAGACACCGAGAAACTGACGCAGAAAATTCATCGAGATTGGAACAGCAGCGTAAGAATCGGTGAGTAAATAATCTGTTGAGTGACAGATGTACTTTGCATTAGAACCCTGATATTGATTACTGAAGGGAGCCCTAGCGGGGGGAATTAAGATGTCGTAGGTGATTTAATTGATAGATAAAATCCCGCTGATACTAGCAATGTCTTGAAAATTTCGAGACATTTGCTGTCAAAGGTCGCACATTATACACAACCTCTTATGGAGTAATGGGCAAACATCGTAATTTTCTAACCGTAATCGAGGAGTTACATATCAAGACAGTGTTTGTCTTATAGAAAAAAATTTTAGCCTTCAGATGGTATCTTGCAAAATATAGGTAGCCCAGGAAAAATTTAAGATATTCCATAAAGTATTGATCAAGTTGTTGTATTAGCATACAGTTACACACACACACATACACACATATTGCTAGGAAATGCTACAATACCAACATTTTCTTGCTTACAAGTAAATGTAACTGTACAAGTTACTTTACGCAGAAAGGAAAATGAACACTTTTGAGAAAAAAAAAAAGGAAATTTACTTAATTAAGCAAAGATTAAGCGGTAGTTTACGGTAAGGCTTTCGTCTCGAAAGTGACGTTTTTGCTCTCCTTCGTTAACAAGTTGCCATGGCAACAAACTATAAAAAATAAAATAATAACGCTTATGTTCGAATGTCTCGTGATGACCGTCCACGAAAAGGAAAGGAACCTCCTCTCCACCCTTATCCCTCTCGTCCCGTAAATTCACCGACATAATGCTTCTGTGGTGTCAAATCGGCCTTGAACGACATCTTCTCTTCCGTCGTCAGGCACGCAAACATCGACACAACGATCGTGTCAACGACCGCTATGCTTGAGATATGCAACGAAGCACCTCCTCTCACAAGAAAAACTAAACACTTTCTTATTAAAGAGAAGGAGAGGAAAAACTTACAATTAGTTGCTTAAATCTAACTGACCCTGTCGGGAACACAAGTCTTCTCCCCTCCCCCTGAAACGCATATCCCGCAACGAAGATTATGAACGTCCTTAAAATACATCTTTTCCGTAAAGTCAGGGCCGAGAGCGCTATAAAACCTTTTATATAAAACTTGCATTCTCTACTTACTAAGAAAGTATTTCAGCATTATCCGAATGGCAACTACTTACCAAGCTCTAAGCAGGGGCGGTAAGCACGCAGATTGTGGAAGTACGTTACTTGGTGCGCTACGTCTCTTAGTGCCTGGTATGTGTTCACGATGCAGTTACTACATTATTACCTGATTGTACGTCTTTAGTGAATTTAATTTCCTACTATATATGAAAGAACTCAAAAAAATCTCGGAAATTTAGAATAATACAACAAATTTTAGATTTGCCAGTTTTACAATCATCACGCCCTTGTCAAAAGCGTTGGCTATCACTGTATCAATGTATCCTGCAAATTCTTAGAAGATGGCCAGCATTAAAAAACTATTTTAGGAATGAGCTGATTAATTCAAAGGAAAAGGATAACTTTATAGAAGTAGATAATAAACTGAAATTGCTGACTAATAATACTCTAAAGGTACGTTATATATTTTCCTATAACGAGCTCTGTCACGATTAGTAAACCTTAATGAGAAATTATAAATAGAAAAATGTACGGTTCCAAAAAATGGTAATGAAGTCTTGAATGTTTATTTAGACTATCTAAAACTGCTCATGAGCAATGGCTATGAAAAAAATGCTACCGAATACTCGATATATTGTGAAGATATATTGGATCGAAACAACTATAAATGTGTTACGGATATACGTATTGGTAAAAATATTGAAGATTTTCTCAAATCGTCTGTATTGATCTAAAACAATAATCGCCTTTTTAAATAGTCTTGCTTCGAATTTTATGTACACCTACGTCTACAGGTGCAAAAAAGATGTAAGTTCAGTAATTTTAGGACATTGTGCTTCAATACATAAAATGTCTCAAACCAGAAATTCCATGAAAAATATTCAACCCTCTTCGACATTTTTACAAGTTATTAAGTAATCATTGATTCAGAAAATATGGACGTACAAGATAAAATATATCAAGAGTAGATAAATTTATCAAAATGTGATATAATTTAAAAAAATAGAAAATTGTGACACATACTCTTTCTGGAACGAGATTAAAAAACATAATGATTATGATTATTGTTTATTTGTCAAACTAGCAAATTCTGCCCTTGATGTATTGTGTATTTCTAAATCAAATTCAGCACCTGGAAGAACATGGAGTAAGCTATTTCTAGAGAAAAGTGACCTCAGATCAAGATTAAACTGTGAATCCACCCGTGCAATTATGTTTGCTGCACAGTAGATAAAAAGCGGATTGTGTAAGTTTAAACCAAATGAAAAAATAATTTATCGAACGTTAAAGAAGAAAAAAAAAATTTTTAATGTTTCATAAGAAATTTAGAGTATCGAAATCGTTTTTATAAGGATATAAAAAAAACAGATTTGATTATACATGTATTAAAAGCTTTCGAAACACTGTAATTATCGAAATACACTGAATTAAATAATGATATAAGATGAAAGCCCTTTTTCATTCAATAAGAAGGCTAACCAAAAAATACTCAAGATGATTTATTTGACAAAACCTTGTAAAGTCACAAAATTAGAAAAAGTTATCGATGACAGTGCTTGTATAAGTGATCACTCTGCAATCGAATGTAAATACGATATGCGTAAAGTGATACAGCATAGCGACAATGAAGAATCGCAAACAGATAGTATATTAGATTTTAAAGTAACTGTCGATAAGATGACTATAAACTCTGTAAATTATATGAAAATGAAAAATAATAAAGTAGACAATAATAAAAAACTTTCAAGAGTAAGCTAACAAACTTTTCATAAAAAACTCATAAAAGTATGAATCCAAGTAAAAGTCAATTTGAAAATTTAAATGATCTAAGAAACACTTTGCTAATAGAAAATAGATTTCTACTTAATATTTAACATTATAATCAAAACGATTTCCAGTTTGCTGTAGCGAGATATAAAAGTATAGATAATCCTCCCTTCAGAGATTACCGTGAAATCGACGTTTACGGAAATCCACCTTCGAATTTTGATAAAAATTGTAAGTTGTTACTCTCAAAATCATATCTAACATTATTTGGCAAAATTATAAATTATGGAACAATCGAGGGAAGCATGACTGATGTATTTGGAATTTATTTGGAAAAGAGATACAGTATAACTATATTTTTGACAAAAGTAACAAACATGCTTCTAATAGAAATATCAAATGAAAAACCAGATAAAAATTGGTTTCTGTTGTATTTACAAGGAAATTGATCAGGTGTGATATTAGCACCATATGAATTTTAAAACCATTGTTGTTACATGAAAATTGATGTAAATTACAGAATATTAACGCACTATGATTCTATGATTTTGGGTTTCACCTGGTGCGTATTCGACCAGGGAATCACGAGTCAGCCAATAACGCTACGCTTATGATGCTTTTTTACTGCTAGCCTATAGATAAACTTTTTTTTTGACAAGCAAGCAACGACAACGAGTAGCTCAGCTTTTTAATAGATTATTGAGTTAATAAAATTATTACTTGGTGAGTAAGTAGTGGTAATAAGTAAATTAGCTGTTAATTATAGCTTATTTTATAAATTTATAACTTCTTAGGCAAGCAAGCGATGGCAGTTTATAGTTTAGCTATTTATTAGCTCAGTTAGGAAATAAATTATTTATGTTGGGAGCGAGTGACACCAATAAAAAGCCCAGCTTTTGATGAGTTCATTTGATGAATAATTTTTATTTTTGGCAAAAAAGTGATTGCAATGAGTAACTTATCTATTTGTTAGTTTATTTTATAAGTAAATTAATTTTTTGATGAGCAATTGACGGCAACGAGTAGCTCAGCTTTTTATTAGATTACTCAGTAAATAAATTTATTCTTTGGCGAGCAAGTGGTAGCAGTTAGTAGCTTAGATTTTTATTACATTATTTGATAAATGGGTTATTTATTTGATGAGCAAGTGTCAGCAACTAGTAGCTTACCTTACTTTTCGTTTGTTGAATGGATAAATTATTTTTTTTGTGAGCAAGTGGCGACAATGAGCAGCTCGGCTATTTATTTGTTTGTTCGATTAATAAGATATTTTCTTGGCGAGAAACTGACAGCAAGGAACAGTTTCGCTTTTTTCCAGTTCATTCAATACTTAAATTATTTCATTTGCGAGCAAGTGCCTATGTTACTATTTTATCTATAAATGATATATCAAAGCTGTAATGTTGTTTAGCAGCAATGTTTGATTGCCTACTGGCACTTTGTTTTTTAAATACTGAGAATCGATAAGATTCTGCTTGCTGATACTTGCTTTGCCAGAGATATAATTAATTTTTCTTTCTTTTATGTTTTACCTGGTTAAGTACCGCGACAGTCTAAGCATCGAATCCAGGCTAATCTCTACCTGTATCACTAATACTGTTTCGCATTCACCCAGGCTCGAAGACCTGTTCAACAAGGAAAAAACTCAACAAGAAAATTATTTTGACATAAAATTTTACGGAAAAATTGTATTTATTTATCATGAATTTTATTTAAATAGTCAACAAACATAACGACACAAGCATAATCAATGCTCTGAAGATCAATTGGTACATGGATTGAAAAGTATCAAGGCGATTCCATATCCTCATCATGTACGCTACAGCCGCATATGTACACGCAAGAGTACTCATCACAGGGTATCCGGTGCTGATGTCTCGTTTCGATGAGCATGTAAAACGAAATGGAATGTGTTCCAATGATTCTCTTGGCAAAGATGGTCTTGCTTATTGTAGCTAATGTGCTAATCAAGACATACTCAAAATTCTCAAGCTTTGCAAACCAAAATAGTTGTACTTTCATCAAAAAATAGAGATCAAGACTTATTTTTGTAAAATAATGTTTATTACTTGTCATTATCACATAAAAAAAAAATATGATGAACACCTACCGAACTTATACTAACAACTTATTCTAGGGTTTGTAAAATACATATTTTTTCTTCGATAACAGGCTGTTGTTGTTTTATCCTTCGAACAATTTAATTCATGGTGTAAATGTATTATTTTTTCATTAAGTTTTTATAATAAGATACCATGTTATTCTACATTATGAATCAAACTCTTTATTAATATTTATAATACCTAAATTAATAGCTGATTTTATTTCTTTGATGTCTTATAGCATAAATTTTTGCACTGCTATCGGGTCGGGAATTTTTTTTTTTTTTTTCTTAAAATAAGCTTCTGACCTTGAAGACGATGCTTTATAGTTAGTGGATTCGAAGTAATTCTGCATCACACGAGTTCATGAAGGAAAAGAAAAACAAAGATGTTTAAAATTTACAGTAAAGTTAGGACAGAAATAGACGTTTGGATTTTCAAGAAATTCATTAGTTTCTTCCTTATCAGTTAAAACAACATTGAATAAACTGTTTATAAATGTTGTTAATTCGTCTGTGATGTTGTTTTTATCATCATTTATTTTTCATTATTGTCTTCAGACTCTAATACTATCTGATTTAGGTCACATGTAAATGTTTTAAATGATTCAATTAAAAACAGTTTGCTCTTCATAGATTCACTTTCTTCTTCAATAGTAGCATTTTTTGTTGCTAAGATAGCAGCTGAAGAAACTATGCTTTTAAATTGATCGATATCTGTAATAGTTGTTAAAAATCCAATAACTCTTACATAAAAATATTTAATGTACAAGAGTACATTTTTCCAACACTTCCACCGACATACTGCTCTTAATAGATGAGCAACGTCAAGTCTGTAAAAACAAGGTAGAATACCTTTGGCTTTATTCATAAGTAATTTATAACAATGCAAGTTATATTGATAGTACGTCAGTCCATTGAAGGACATATTAATTGCATGTTGTGAAGCTAGAGAGCCATCTGTAACAATTTCTTTTGGTATATATGCTCCTCCTTCTATCCACATATCAAATACTTCTTTAATGATGGGAACAGTGTGAATTGATAAACATGCCTGCATCAACGGGATTATTTTTTTCCTCTAACCAATCACTAACACATAATAGTAATTGTATGTATCGTCATTATTTAATTCTTGATAAAATTTATACTGTTTTATCAATCCACCTGTGGCATCAAAAGATAATGGCAAGAACTCATCCTGTAAGTTATTCCAAATGCACATCTGTTCATCAGTCCAGTATATGACATAAAATGACTTTTAACTAAGTTTACGTATACTACAATGACTGATAAAATCTTTACTATTAATAGACTTCCCTTTAAATTCAGAAAATCCTATAAACTCGTCAATTGCCTCTTCTCTAGTTTTTCTTAATGTTCCAGAATCATTAAAATTAGGTGGTTCATACTTGGTGGTCACATTTTCCAGATGTTCCTCGCGATTATTAGGTGCTTTTTGTGTTAATAAACTCTCTTTTGCTTTATTCCTTCTTATACCTGATAACTTATTTTTTTTAAAGTGAATAATATCATAAGTTGCAAAGGTTTTAATACATAATGCAAGAGTTTTTGAGCTAATGTCATCACTTTCACCACATATTTCAGTGTGACATTCAGAACAAAATCCTTTAAATTTAAACTGATCAGTAGTTATGTAAGCAGTATTAATATTAAAACAACATGGCAAATTTTTTTTATTCCATATTGCGTCTCTAATGGCATTATTCCAATCCCCAGCCTTGATTTTTTTTCTGAATTTTGAATGAGACTGTCTCTTGGTATGTAGATTTCAAAATTCAAGATCTCTAAGCCAAATAAGTCATTCACTTTTTCTGTATCAGGAAAATAACTAGGATCTTCTTTGTTTTTTCTTAATTCTTCCTTTTTTTCTATTTTAAAAAAATTCTCCAGATATGTTCTACAACCGTGACGATTGTTGTATACATACAAAAACAGGGATTCATATGACATTTTTAAACTGAGAGATTTTTTGATATCACTTCATACTTCATCTTTTTTGCCTTTTAATTTAAATTTTTCAAATTTTGGCCATGATTGCAGTTTTCGTTGTAAAAACTCTGGATTTACTTCAGGTTCTGGAGGCATTTTTCTTCTGTGGAAATGATTTGTTTTTTTAGCATTTATTCATGTTTAATCATTTAATAAATACAAGGACTAAAAGTCCTTTACATAAATATGTTATCCAATCTTTTGTTTTTTCTTCTTTCTCGTAATGGGAACCTAACTAGGCTATTATGATAGCCCAGTTAGGTCCTCATTGCAGCAACATTAAATTTCTAATCGGGGTCTCCTCTGTTGTTCAGTTTATGTTAAAAAAAAAAAAAAAAAAAAATTGTGTAATATGTTTTTATGAAAGACTCTGAGTCCGTCTATGCGCCCAATGTCGCGTACGCGAAAAAGTATACAGGTAAAAATATAGTCGTTCATAAAAAATAAAATACCATTAGAAATGGCTCCGTCGCGTTGTTAAACAATAAACGCTTCCTTATAAATACTGACAGGGTTTACGATTGCATCCACGTGAAAATTTGCTGTTTTGCGTACTGTTACGCGTACGTGACATCGGGCGCACACACACTATGAAACACAACAATAAAGCTATAAATATAATAATGAGCTGTATGTATCTATTTGGTTCTGAGCACTATAAATTGCGTTTACTAAATCTGAAAACATTACCTTTTGGCTTCTCAGTATAACTATCATCTAAGAAACATGATATTTCGTAACAAACGATAAGGTTGTCTCTACATCTGGTTTCCAAAATTTAATTTACATTTAAGAAACTTATGATAGAAAATTTCGTTTTTCGAAACCCCAAAAAAAAACGTTTTAAGGTGGTTCTTCACGATGGTGCCGTATCAAAGCGACACGGGACCCTGTGGTTTTCTAATTTTCGATTAGCGTATTATTTGCAACATAAAATATGTTGTACTGGCACTTGACTGTAATATCATTGCATTTACATACAAATAAACATGCTAATAAAGTCAGAGTAAGAGTTATGAAAAAAATTTTTTTTGACGCAAGGTTCTGAAAATGGCATGTACACTCCTACTCAAGCAGACGTTGCCGCCGATTTCTGCATGATCGATAATTGATTACATTTACGATTAAATATCGTATACTATTTCCCTGATTAGCCCATACTTTTGTTATATTATTAGAAAGCTGAAAAGTTCTTCTTTCACTACAAACTTTTTCTATTACGATCTTAAGTCTACTTTACGAGATATTACATGATATCATAGTATGGAAAAGTAACCTACACAAGAATACATGTTAAAAGTGCATTTTTTGACTGACTTGTTTTCAAAAATTTGCCTGATAAAGGGACTTAAAATTTTAAGAGAAGATGTCTTATAACTTTAATAACAATCCCTCCAAGTTTCTCTGTAAGTTTAAGTAAATGGGTTAGGTGAAGAACCACCTTAAGGCAGTCTACTTGAGCGCTTATATTTCTGTCTCTCTTAAAGTGGCGGCCGGACCCATCGCACTTTACCGCAGCAGCTCAAATGATACATGTGTGGACATGATTTTGGACGCCATCTTTACTTAAGGTACATTTTCACGTTCACGGTCAACGCATACAGCGTTCAGCGTTCACGACGTCAGGCCTCATGCCTGATTTTTATACATATGTATATAATTTATACTGTATAGTGTGAACGTGTGTTTGAAAATACTGTAAGTCGCTGTGAGATGTGAGCGAACCGTGAAACTGTACCTTTAAACTAACAGTTGTTTGGAAACGATTAGAAAACATCCTTACATGGGTCAAGTTACTTAACTTTATCAAATTTGTAAAGAAAGCATACATCTAATTAAACAATAAAGTTGAAGCACTGATAAGACGTCTAAAGATGAAGAAATTAAATTCGTATAGTATATAAGATCA
Source organism: Copidosoma floridanum (assembly GCF_036245765.1). Lineage (NCBI taxonomy): Eukaryota > Metazoa > Arthropoda > Insecta > Hymenoptera > Encyrtidae > Copidosoma > Copidosoma floridanum. Next base: position 2,826,571 of record NW_028321909.1, read on the forward strand.
ACATTGAGTATTGAGGTAAAGTTCAAGTGATTTTTCTCAGTTTTAAATATCTTCAGAAAAATAACAAGTTTAAATATTTTCTAAGATAATAATATTGCATTTTTAGTATGAGGATCTGACACGGCTGTGAGGTAGTTAATTTTTTAATATATTTCTGACTCTGCCCACAACAAAATAAGATGGGCAAAAGAGGCCCCCAATCTGCTATCTCGCATGAAAAAAAAGTAGAAGAACTGAAAAAACATGCAATTTTCGATGACGAAGGAAAGTTGAAAAAAGAGAAAGATCCTATATGGAGTGTAGTGAGTCACAATTTGAATGAAAAAAATCATCCCAAGACTATAACTACAAGATATCTGTACGTTTATGTATCTCAAAATAGGAACAATGTTTTACAAGAAATTCAGTATGATACAGATAAGTATAATAATAATTGTTTGTCAACTTCAGATGAGAAAAAAAATGTTAACACGGAAAATGAGATAATTAAAATTCAAAGTAATGTTCTTTACAAATCGACTATCAGAGAGTTCTGTGTCTACCCATTGACAATCTTTCACTGGCCTGTAACGGCAACAGATTTTGTGTCCAATTTAAATAAGCATAAAATTTTTTACTTTGGCTGTGTGGGTAATTTGTGTGACAAATTCGAGTCACCAGATGGATCTCAGAGTGATAATGGTTTTTTGTACAGCTTAGGAGTTTATGCAAATGACAAACTTATTCCAGTTTGCCAGTTTATAACCGAAAAATGTACAAAATCATTGCTATCACGATTTCTGAACGAATGTGTAAGAAGTATTTTACATATTCCTAGAAAAATAGAGATAGATTTTTCTGAAGGCAACATAGTTACAGCAAATGCTGTGTTTAATAACTCAAGGTATAAAGAATATTTGAATATGTGTTTTGACTTTTTATTTGATAGAAACGAAGGCTTACCACATTGTTTAATAAAAGCGGATATTAGGTATTTAGTTAAAGAAGTCATGAGTATGGATTGCATAAAAAATGTAATTTTAGATAAAGTAAAATATTTTTTTATATCCTTACTATTTTTACTTAATAAACAAACAGATTTGAAAGCTTTTGAAAATGTTTTGACAAAAATATTTGTTATCGTGTCTTCAAAGTTTGTTAATAAAATTTCTCAAGAATCTTTTAAAGAGTTACTCATCAGTATGAAAAACTTTCAAATTGATTACATCTTTTGTAAGCATTACATTAATCAACTTAATAATGATTCACAGCCAATAATGATAAATGAAAAAAAAAATATCAAAATTAACTATTCGGAATGTTCTAAAACTTCCGCTTATTTACAGAATATATTGAATCAGGCCAAAACAATGTATAAAAAAGAGTCTAAGAAATCTACTGACTTAAGTAATTTTAACATTTACTATAACGAAAAGTATTGTGAATTTATTCTTGATTTATGTATGCAATTTACTACAAATGTTTTGCACTATAATTTAGAACCTAAAGGTAATTTCAAAAGTCTTTCTGAAGTTTTGAATGAATACAAACATGAATTTTCAATATTTAAAGCTACATCTACTGAATTGGATAAATATTTAATAAAAAACATTGAATTTGTTGAAATGAAGTTAGACGCAGCTATGGATTTTGGAGTAGGTTCTAAAAATTCAAACAAAAAAAAAGTTTATGTTCCATCTCACTACGCATTATTTTACGAAGAAAACTGGAAGAATAAGAATCATCACACGGAAAATTATCCAGAGTCCGAATATTTAACATCTGAGTATTCAAATTCGGAAACAAGTCTCGACATAAATCAAATTTGTAAAGACGCTGATGATTCATCAGCATCCGTTATGGACCAACCTACAGATAATATTATATCCGAAAGACCAAACGATAAAGTGATAGAATACAGTAGTAAAATTAAAAAAAATAATTTTATGCAGAAACAAAATGATCATTCACCAAGCAAAAGAGGAATTTTTTTACGCCCTTGTGAACAAATGCCTTTACTTATTCAACAGCCAAAAAAAAGACCATGCAAAAGAAAAATGATTCGAAATTGCAACTTAGCAAGAGCTGTAAAAGTGAACAAAACTAGGCCAATAATATTAACGTCAAGCTGCTTTGATAGTGTCATTGAAATTTTTACGACTGGTTTCTTTGCAGTATCCGAATTTCAACATTTTGTTATGAACTATTCAGAACCGTTGGATAAATTTAAACAATTATTTTTATTAACTTTTCAAAATTATATACAGAACTTCAATTTAACAAAACTTTACTCTAAACGTGCATCTTTACTCGTACTCACACTTGAAACTGAACATGGAAAGTATTTTTGGTCGAATCCTTTGAGTGAGTTTTATAACAAAATAGCTATTCCTACTGTTTTTTTAAAAATTAACTGTGAATACTGTGAGCATTCTTTCTATAAGTATTTTACTCATATAAAATCAAACATAGAAACTATCAAATCTAGTATTGTAATATCAATTGAAAATTTCTTAAAATCAGACTCTACATGTCAAGTATGCCAAAACTTGACAATCATACAACTTGGAATAAGTAAAATTTGTTGCATTGATTGAGAAGACATGGAATTTGGAACCAAAAATTGTCTTCTTAATCTGGATGAATTAACAGTAAATTTTTCTGTAAATAGCAAAGAATTTATACTTATTGGCTGTATAGCATTTGAAGAACCAATTAGTCACAAAAGCTTGAGACATTACATCCCATACTGCCGCACTCTTTCTGGACAGTGGCTTAAAAGAAATAATATTGAAAAAAATCAGTCAAAGTGAAATCAGATTTACAATTAAATATTGCCTTGATTTTTTATTTCGAGTACGAGAATGAAAAAATGCAAGTAAGTGATGGTGTGACTCAACAGTTGCATGTAAATTCAGTTGAAAGAAAAAGTGTCATTGACCAGTTCTGTACAATCAGTAAGAGTCTAAGCATTCAAGAGGAACACAACAATATCAATGACTTTTCAAATATTGAAGAAATGTCTCTTATTGATGAAAATTTCAACAAGTCCATAAGCTGTAACAATTTATCAAGTAGTAGTCACAACAGTTCTACTCAAAGAGTGTGCGTTGATGATGGATTAAGCTCAGATGATAGTTTTACTCACTACACACCCCAGTATAATGCTCCTGAAAGAAATTTAATAATAAATGGAAATAAATTACCACTGTTTTCTACTAAAAACAATGACATACCATACAATTTAATAAATACATGCCCTATAGACAGTGTCACAGAAATATTTGTAGCCTCTCTTTGCTTTTCAACGTCCTTTCAAAACTTTATGATGGATTTCACGTTATTGAACAATTCACATTTTTTCAACATTCTGTGGGATTACGTCTTTAAAAATAATTTTTCACGGAAAGAGTATTACAAAGGAAGATTTGAATTTTGTAAGCTGAAATGTAAATCAACAAATCAGAAAATAGAAGACAGAATAGTTAATTTAATTGATTCCCAAGATAATGTCACAAGATTTTTTGAAGAATTAATGGAGGATAGATTTTGTATAACAAAAAAATGGCACTGTAAAAACGAAAAATGTAATTACCAACAAAAATGGAATTATAAATTCCAATCTATCAACACAAACATGTCTCTTGAGGATGATTCAATTCGTAATTTACAGGAATACTTGAAAGACTTGTATTCAGCAAGAGGAATGTGTCCCAAATGCAAAAACAACATCGACCAAACTCACAAATTTAGACATTATTACTGTATTGAATTAGAAACTAATTATATGATTCACAAGAACTCTGATGCACACATTAACGCAATACCTCAAGAACTAATGTTATTAAATGAAACATATACATATTGATAGGTGATGTAGCTTTTTATCCATCAAAGCCAATTTTACATTACTATTCATTTGTGAGATTACCAAATGGTGAATGGGAGGAGAGAGATGGATTAGTTACTACGATAAAACACTATAAAAAAAACAGTAATCAAAGATTCAAACCAGCTTTGCTATTCTACACGTGTAAGAATGTATACAGGTATTTCATTTTTGATAACTTACAATAAACATGTAAATATCTACATAATGTTTTTACAGCACATATATTATATAATTTCAGAAACACCATCATGGATAAAATTCACTGAACTCAATTTTAAAAATGAAACATTTACACCATGAATTAAATTGTTCGAAGGATAAAACAACAACAGCCTGTTATCAAAGAAAAAATATGTATTTTACAAACCCTAGAATAAGTTGTTAGTATAAGTTCGGTAGGTGTTCATCATATTTTTTTTTTATGTGATAATGACAAGTAATAAACATTATTTTACAAAAATAAGTCTTGATCTCTATTTTTTGATGAAAGTACAACTATTTTGGTTTGCAAAGCTTGAGAATTTTGAGTATGTCTTGATTAGCACATTAGCTACAATAAGCAAGACCATCTTTGCCAAGAGAATCATTGTAACACATTCCATTTCGTTTTACATGCTCATCGAAACGAGACATCAGCACCGGATACCCTGTGATGAGTACTCTTGCGTGTACATATGCGGCTGTAGCGTACATGATGAGGATATGGAATCGCCTTGATACTTTTCAATCCATGTACCAATTGATCTTCAGAGCATTGATTATGCTTGTGTCGTTATGTTTGTTGACTATTTAAATAAAATTCATGATAAATAAATACAATTTAAAGTATAACGTTGAGGATATTCCAATTAATTTATCATTAAGAGTAAACAACTAACTTAAATGAAAAAAAAAAAAACAAATGAAGTACTGAACAATCCACTGAATCCCTCTTTTGTCAAGGCCAAATAAATACATATGATTAATACATGATGTACTGGCACTTGATCACAATGTTATCCTTACATAGACTCAACAAGTCTATCGGTCGTGACGTGCAATTTGGACTGTAATTTTTCTTTTTTTTTTTTTGTGCTCTTGCTTTGAAGAAGTTCCTAATAGTACCAGTAGACATCGATCCTTTCACAGCGTACAAGTTAGACAAGTTTACTGGTGCGATAGCACAATATTTTGAAATTTGAGTAAAAACGTGTACTATAGAAAATTATGATAAAATTGAAATTAGTAAAAAAAAATATTTATTGTATATTAGAATTTTACCTTGCTACAAAACTTCTTGGTAATAAATCGATTCACATGACTAGCATATCAAGATTGTTAATAGTATACAGCTTTGCTTGTCCAAGTTAACTCCCAACATTAGCTTACTCAAGTCTGTAAAAAATGGCTACGTTAAATAAAAAAGATTTAAAAAAAAACTACAAAATTATAACAGCTTTTATTTGATAAGTTTTTTTTCGTGCTTTAAGAAGTTTAATTTGTAATATCAGACACCACGAATTGTTATAATAGTGCTCTTAACAATATTGATTAATATTTAATACGATTTTGTTTCCTTTCAAGAGCCATGAATACCTCACCTTGCTCGCTTTAAAACGAAACTTACATCTTTCTGCACTTTTAATTCACCGTGAAAAACATTCCAATGCCGTCGAAGGGAAGAGATGCCCATCGCCTGGAATCCTTGTGATTCCAATTTTCTCTGTTATAGAAAACACAATACAATTCTCTCTTGGAATATTTTGCCATACCAGTACGTGGTAGTTACATTTTTTTCGTAAATCTTCGTCCCTATGGATGCTTAAACGTACCTGAACCTTGTAGCAAACATGTCGAAGACTCTGAAGATACTAAACTTCAAAGAAGCTGTTCAACGTTTTTAAATGAATAAAAATTTCGTGTATTTGGAGAAATTGTGCCCTTGTACATTATAAGATTGTAAGCATTAATAATTGGTACGGACAACATTGAACTTTGCATTTTTAATGTCTCATGCTGTACGAATACTTTCTAGTTATGAACCAACTAGTTTCATCGCATAGGTCCTTGTACATTATAAGTTAGTAAATATAAATAATAGGTACATACAACATTTCACTTTGTATTTTTAGTGTTTTATGCCATACGAATAGCCTTCCAATTGCAAATCAACTATTTTCATCGAATAGACCAATGATAGTTCTTTTAAAGATAGTCCCTGTAGATGTATATTTTATTCGAATAGCAATAGCTTTACTTTTATCTCTACAATTACTTATTAAACCTGGAAGTTTTAAATAATTAATGTGTGCAGCACAAACAACTTAATGAAATCCTTGTAATGTCTTCGAAGCCAAAAAAAGTATTTTTCATTCTAGTAGCAATTAACAGAATCAAAATGATCCGCTATTGTAATTTTTTTTTTTTTACCAACAACATTTTAAGTTAAAAAAATTAAGATATTTTTAAAAGCGAAGCCTTTTTCTGTTTGTTAAATAATAAAGGAAAAATTTATTACACTTGCGTCTGTACTCACTCCTTTATCACTTACTGTCCTTTTTTACGTTATCTTTTTCATTTGTTTAATCCTTCAACTAACCAGCTGTCAATCAATTTTTTTTTTTTTTTGGATGAATTTTTTGGTCTTGACCAGGATTCATATTCCACTGCTGATGATTGTACCAGATCATACAATTTACAGTGACGTATAAGTAATAGTGTCAACAATAGCTGTTTGAGTGATATAAAACAAAAAAATTGATACATCCATACAAATATTCACTTGGTTGTACAATTTTTAATGGTTTATTGATCTTTTGATAAACGAAAATAAACCGAAGAAAAGGAAAATCAAACAAATATAACATGGGTATAAATTGAGATTGGCTTGAGATTTACTAAACAAGACATATCTGAAAATAAGATAAAATTCCAAATAATAGTTAAACTAATTTTTACCCCACCTATAGTATCAATGTTGAATCAACGTTGATGTTAACATTGAAATCAATGATGAAACGCCAAGTTGATCAATGTTGATCTGTTGTTTACAATCAGCGTTAATTCAACGTTAAAGACTATCCTACTTTAATTATTTATTGTTAAGTGGAAATTGTTTAATAAATAAGTTATTACGTAATAGAGTAAAACAACATTTGTGGTAAATAATTTGTAACTTCGTAAGTACAGTAAGTAATATATTTCACTTTTATTTTTTTCTGATTAAATTCTTATTCAACAGCAATAACGTCAATTTGAAAACTCGTTTTCTGAGTTACTCTTAAGATAGTTTTTTAAATTATTTTCAACGATATTAATGAAAAAATGCATTTACACATATACATTTCCAGACTCTTTTTGATTGTATAACAAAATACAAACTATACTTATGCGATAAGCTACTACAGATATTATAACTAAAAATACATTTAAAAAAAGGTTAAGACACATATTAATCTAACTTTCGTTACGTTTTGTCTATCTATCTAATTTTGTTTACAATTTTGTTTTTTTTTTTTTTTAATATTTAATCTTAATCTTATTTTTTTCAGCATTGATGTCGTAAATGAATGTTTCTCTTAAAAGAAATAATAATTTTTTACGTTGTTAATATGATTAATGTAAATATGTAATTACATACATGCTCACAAATTTCTCTTTTTTTCATTGACACCGAAGTTGTAATCAGCGTTGATCAACATTGAAATCAGCATTGATCAACGTTGCGTTTTATCATTGATTTCAATATTAAAATTAACATCGATCAAGGTTGATTCAACGTTGATTTTAACATTAAATCAATGTTGATTTCAACGATGAATCAGCATTGATACTTGAGATAGCGTAGGCAATCGAGCACTGGCCATAAGAAGCCAAAATATTTACTAGATTATTTGTAATAAATAGATTTATTGTTACGCGATTAAGATCTGGCAATGAGTAGACTAACCAATTTATTTTTCTAATAAATAAATTTATTATTGGACAAGAAAGTGCCACCTGTATATAGCTAAATTACTTGTTAGTTTTCCGTAACAAGTAAGGGAATTCTCAAACGAGCAAGCACTAGCGTTGTAAGCCACCCAGATTTATTTATTTATAAGTTTTTTTTAATGATAAATAAATTATTGAACGAGCAAGCGCCAGCTATGAGAAGCCAAGCCTTTTATTAGTTTTTCCAATTACAAAGTAATGTGTTGAACATTAATAAGGAATTTTGTTTTTAAAAAGGGTTGTTAGCATTTTACTTCAAGTATTTGTACAATTTTAATCTTTTTATACATTTAATTGATTTTTTAGAAAACGAACAAATTTTAGTACACCTGCATCTGTACTCACTTTATTGTCTTTCATTGTTGTTTTTTCGCGTTAACCACTGGATTTATTATTTCTTTTGAAAATGACTAAAAGGAGAATCACGGTATTTTCATTGTCAAGTTCTAATAATAGTATTTGCTTATACAAGCAGTGTTGATAAAATAACTCTTTTCAGCATAGATAAAGTTTATTTATTTAGTCGTAATTTTTGTACATGACAGAGTTTACATTACACACAACTGAATTACATATTGAAGTAAAAAAGTGAAAAATTGATTTTAATGAAAAGCAAATGATTAATAAATAGTTGAAGTTAACAAATCGATGACTACAATATCCGTAAGTTGTACAATAATTTAATTATCTTAAACAAATAATTATTAGTTTTTAACAGTTGAATATAACATTGTATCATTCGTTAATACGCTGACAATTTCAGGGCATGCACTCCAATCCTAAAATTAATAACGAGTTTAAGTACATTAATTTTTAAGTACTCTTTAAACATATGTTAACATATACATATACATGTATATGTAATTTAACGAATGAATACCTACGTTCTTGTACAGCATCATATCATTATACAATGTTTTGTAAGGATTTTCTAGTTGACAATCGGCCCACTCTTTATCGCATAATCACTGTAAAACACAAGAATGTTTTTGTTTTTATTCAGCTCGTAATTGTATGTGTTAAGGAGGTTGGGTAGTGAAAAAAGGAAATCGCAGAATTGCACGAAATTGTAACATGATATACTATTAACGAATCTAAGCCCACATGAACTTTTTTAAAATTGTTTACCGTCCCGTTTTTGATCACCAAAATATGTAAGAATAACATAGCCTCTTACGGGAGCCATTTTTTTGTAAAAAAAAAATATAGATCGGAATCGCAGATAATTATGATACTGTTTCTAGTTTGAAATAAGTATTAGATTGACTATTATCTGTAAGAAAAATTATACTTTACCGTTTATTTATTTGAAAAATAAACATAAATCTAATTACACGTGCAAATAAATAACATACACCATATAAAGAATGTTATTTATTTGCACGTGTAATTAGATTTATGTTTATTTTTCAAATAAATAAACGGTAAAGTATAATTTTTCTTACAGATAATAGTCAATCTAATACTTATTTCAAACTAGAAACAGTATCATAATTATCTGCGATTCCGATCTATATTTTTTTTTTTACAAAAAAATGGCTCCCATAAGAGGCTATGTTATTCTTACATATTTTGGTGATCAAAAACGGGACGGTAAACAATTTTAAAAAAGTTCATGTGGGCTTAGATTCGTTAATAGTATATCATGTTACAATTTCGTGCAATTCTGCGATTTCCTTTTTTCACTACCCAACCTCCTTAACACATACAATTACGAGCTGAATAAAAACAAAAACATTCTTGTGTTTTACAGTGATTATGCGATAAAGAGTGGGCCGATTGTCAACTAAAAAATCCTTACAAAACATTGTATAATGATATGATGCTGTACAAGAACGTAGGTATTCATTCGTTAAATTACATATACATGTATATGTATATGTTAACATATGTTTAAAGAGTACTTAAAAATTAATGTACTTAAACTCGTTATTAATTTTAGGATTGGAGTGCATGCCCTGAAATTGTCAGCGTATTAACGAATGATACAATGTTATATTCAACTGTTAAAAACTAATAATTATTTGTTTAAGATAATTAAATTATTGTACAACTTACGGATATTGTAGTCATCGATTTGTTAACTTCAACTATTTATTAATCATTTGCTTTTCATTAAAATCAATTTTTCACTTTTTTACTTCAATATGTAATTCATTCTAATAATTTTAATTTTGACTGGTTTGAAAAACCTACTTCTTCCGGACGAATCTTAAATTATTTTTCTGGTCATCCAGTTAGCTATAAGAGAAATATTGTTTTTAATTTGGTTGATAGGGCGATCTTACTTGCCAGTACACGTTTTCACGGTGTGAATATTGCTAGGGTGAAAAACCTGTTGATAAAAAACAATTACCCTTTTAACTTTATTAATAAAAACATAAAGGTCAGATTAAAAAGACACAAATATAGTAATCATAACAGAAGCACTACAAACACCTACCCTCTCTGCAAAATTGGCATACCATATATTGACAATAATTTTGAAAAAATTTCAACCATGTTAAAACCCTACAATATTCACACTTACCCTCTTATTAACAATAAACTGCAGCATATCGTCCGCTTGGGAAAAGATACAACGAATAAACGTAAACAGACAAATGTAGTATATAAGTTTTATTGTAAAAATTGTCCCGCGTCATATGTGGGTGAAACAAAGCGAGCGGCGGAGGTCCGCATCAGTGAACATATGAAAAGTAAAAACTCCGATTCCGTTGTTTGTGCACACCAAATCAATTTTGACCATGAATTCGATTGGGATAACTTTAAAATCCTTGACAAAGAATCCAATTATAAAAAAAGAATTATTTCTGAAATGCTTTATATAAAACTCGATAAACACAACATCAATAGAAAGGAGGATGTGCTTTCCTTTAATAGAGCATACCTTCCTTTACTACGAAAGTTTAAATGTCCCGATCGAGTTCATCGCCCTTTACCGTCTACCTTTGCGGCTCCGCCTATATAAGCGCTGGCTTGTGGTTGTAATTGATTGTCAGTCGACAGCACGACAGGTGACGAGTAAGTCAACCAAACTTACGAATTCTCGCGTATCTGCGGTAACAATTTACAATAAATTTATTGTATTTTTGTGTTTGAGCCTTCCAGATCACTCATTGTGTGTTTTTAATTTTAATTTTGTAGCCTGATGAGGCTGACGCATATTGTCAGCGAAACGTTGCGCATCAATAAATCAACGCAGAAAATTTAAATACACTTTACTTGTATTTATTTATTTTCTTACATTTCGCCCCCAACGGATCACTGATCACTTTGAATTTCCAAATTCACCGGAGGGCACCGATATATACTAGCAAATCAATATGTAATTCAGTTGTGTGTAATGTAAACTCTGTCATGTACAAAAATTACGACTAAATAAATAAACTTTATCTATGCTGAAAAGAGTTATTTTATCAACACTGCTTGTATAAGCAAATACTATTATTAGAACTTGACAATGAAAATACCGTGATTCTCCTTTTAGTCATTTTCAAAAGAAATAATAAATCCAGTGGTTAACGCGAAAAAACAACAATGAAAGACAATAAAGTGAGTACAGATGCAGGTGTACTAAAATTTGTTCGTTTTCTAAAAAATCAATTAAATGTATAAAAAGATTAAAATTGTACAAATACTTGAAGTAAAATGCTAACAACCCTTTTTAAAAACAAAATTCCTTATTAATGTTCAACACATTACTTTGTAATTGGAAAAACTAATAAAAGGCTTGGCTTCTCATAGCTGGCGCTTGCTCGTTCAATAATTTATTTATCATTAAAAAAAACTTATAAATAAATAAATCTGGGTGGCTTACAACGCTAGTGCTTGCTCGTTTGAGAATTCCCTTACTTGTTACGGAAAACTAACAAGTAATTTAGCTATATACAGGTGGCACTTTCTTGTCCAATAATAAATTTATTTATTAGAAAAATAAATTGGTTAGTCTACTCATTGCCAGATCTTAATCGCGTAACAATAAATCTATTTATTACAAATAATCTAGTAAATATTTTGGCTTCTTATGGCCAGTGCTCGATTGCCTACGCTATCTCAAGTATCAATGCTGATTCATCGTTGAAATCAACATTGATTTAATGTTAAAATCAACGTTGAATCAACCTTGATCGATGTTAATTTTAATATTGAAATCAATGATAAAACGCAACGTTGATCAATGCTGATTTCAATGTTGATCAACGCTGATTACAACTTCGGTGTCAATGAAAAAAAGAGAAATTTGTGAGCATGTATGTAATTACATATTTACATTAATCATATTAACAACGTAAAAAATTATTATTTCTTTTAAGAGAAACATTCATTTACGACATCAATGCTGAAAAAAATAAGATTAAGATTAAATATTAAAAAAAAAAAAAAACAAAATTGTAAACAAAATTAGATAGATAGACAAAACGTAACGAAAGTTAGATTAATATGTGTCTTAACCTTTTTTTAAATGTATTTTTAGTTATAATATCTGTAGTAGCTTATCGCATAAGTATAGTTTGTATTTTGTTATACAATCAAAAAGAGTCTGGAAATGTATATGTGTAAATGCATTTTTTCATTAATATCGTTGAAAATAATTTAAAAAACTATCTTAAGAGTAACTCAGAAAACGAGTTTTCAAATTGACGTTATTGCTGTTGAATAAGAATTTAATCAGAAAAAAATAAAAGTGAAATATATTACTTACTGTACTTACGAAGTTACAAATTATTTACCACAAATGTTGTTTTACTCTATTACGTAATAACTTATTTATTAAACAATTTCCACTTAACAATAAATAATTAAAGTAGGATAGTCTTTAACGTTGAATTAACGCTGATTGTAAACAACAGATCAACATTGATCAACTTGGCGTTTCATCATTGATTTCAATGTTAACATCAACGTTGATTCAACATTGATACTATAGGTGGGGTAAAAATTAGTTTAACTATTATTTGGAATTTTATCTTATTTTCAGATATGTCTTGTTTAGTAAATCTCAAGCCAATCTCAATTTATACCCATGTTATATTTGTTTGATTTTCCTTTTCTTCGGTTTATTTTCGTTTATCAAAAGATCAATAAACCATTAAAAATTGTACAACCAAGTGAATATTTGTATGGATGTATCAATTTTTTTGTTTTATATCACTCAAACAGCTATTGTTGACACTATTACTTATACGTCACTGTAAATTGTATGATCTGGTACAATCATCAGCAGTGGAATATGAATCCTGGTCAAGACCAAAAAATTCATCCAAAAAAAAAAAAAAATTGATTGACAGCTGGTTAGTTGAAGGATTAAACAAATGAAAAAGATAACGTAAAAAAGGACAGTAAGTGATAAAGGAGTGAGTACAGACGCAAGTGTAATAAATTTTTCCTTTATTATTTAACAAACAGAAAAAGGCTTCGCTTTTAAAAATATCTTAATTTTTTTAACTTAAAATGTTGTTGGTAAAAAAAAAAAAATTACAATAGCGGATCATTTTGATTCTGTTAATTGCTACTAGAATGAAAAATACTTTTTTTGGCTTCGAAGACATTACAAGGATTTCATTAAGTTGTTTGTGCTGCACACATTAATTATTTAAAACTTCCAGGTTTAATAAGTAATTGTAGAGATAAAAGTAAAGCTATTGCTATTCGAATAAAATATACATCTACAGGGACTATCTTTAAAAGAACTATCATTGGTCTATTCGATGAAAATAGTTGATTTGCAATTGGAAGGCTATTCGTATGGCATAAAACACTAAAAATACAAAGTGAAATGTTGTATGTACCTATTATTTATATTTACTAACTTATAATGTACAAGGACCTATGCGATGAAACTAGTTGGTTCATAACTAGAAAGTATTCGTACAGCATGAGACATTAAAAATGCAAAGTTCAATGTTGTCCGTACCAATTATTAATGCTTACAATCTTATAATGTACAAGGGCACAATTTCTCCAAATACACGAAATTTTTATTCATTTAAAAACGTTGAACAGCTTCTTTGAAGTTTAGTATCTTCAGAGTCTTCGACATGTTTGCTACAAGGTTCAGGTACGTTTAAGCATCCATAGGGACGAAGATTTACGAAAAAAATGTAACTACCACGTACTGGTATGGCAAAATATTCCAAGAGAGAATTGTATTGTGTTTTCTATAACAGAGAAAATTGGAATCACAAGGATTCCAGGCGATGGGCATCTCTTCCCTTCGACGGCATTGGAATGTTTTTCACGGTGAATTAAAAGTGCAGAAAGATGTAAGTTTCGTTTTAAAGCGAGCAAGGTGAGGTATTCATGGCTCTTGAAAGGAAACAAAATCGTATTAAATATTAATCAATATTGTTAAGAGCACTATTATAACAATTCGTGGTGTCTGATATTACAAATTAAACTTCTTAAAGCACGAAAAAAAACTTATCAAATAAAAGCTGTTATAATTTTGTAGTTTTTTTTTAAATCTTTTTTATTTAACGTAGCCATTTTTTACAGACTTGAGTAAGCTAATGTTGGGAGTTAACTTGGACAAGCAAAGCTGTATACTATTAACAATCTTGATATGCTAGTCATGTGAATCGATTTATTACCAAGAAGTTTTGTAGCAAGGTAAAATTCTAATATACAATAAATATTTTTTTTTACTAATTTCAATTTTATCATAATTTTCTATAGTACACGTTTTTACTCAAATTTCAAAATATTGTGCTATCGCACCAGTAAACTTGTCTAACTTGTACGCTGTGAAAGGATCGATGTCTACTGGTACTATTAGGAACTTCTTCAAAGCAAGAGCACAAAAAAAAAAAAAGAAAAATTACAGTCCAAATTGCACGTCACGACCGATAGACTTGTTGAGTCTATGTAAGGATAACATTGTGATCAAGTGCCAGTACATCATGTATTAATCATATGTATTTATTTGGCCTTGACAAAAGAGGGATTCAGTGGATTGTTCAGTACTTCATTTGTTTTTTTTTTTTTCATTTAAGTTAGTTGTTTACTCTTAATGATAAATTAATTGGAATATCCTCAACGTTATACTTTAAATTGTATTTATTTATCATGAATTTTATTTAAATAGTCAACAAACATAACGACACAAGCATAATCAATGCTCTGAAGATCAATTGGTACATGGATTGAAAAGTATCAAGGCGATTCCATATCCTCATCATGTACGCTACAGCCGCATATGTACACGCAAGAGTACTCATCACAGGGTATCCGGTGCTGATGTCTCGTTTCGATGAGCATGTAAAACGAAATGGAATGTGTTACAATGATTCTCTTGGCAAAGATGGTCTTGCTTATTGTAGCTAATGTGCTAATCAAGACATACTCAAAATTCTCAAGCTTTGCAAACCAAAATAGTTGTACTTTCATCAAAAAATAGAGATCAAGACTTATTTTTGTAAAATAATGTTCATTACTTGTCTAATCCCCACTTATACAACTAATACAACTAATCCCCAACGACCCAGTGCGCCCACTTGGCCGCACTTTTATTTTATTTATTAATTACCAAAATCCCAAGCGGCTAATCCCCAACGACCCAGTGCGCTTACTTGGCCACACTTTTATTTTATTTATTGGTAAGAAAAATCCCAAGCGGCTAATCCCCAACAACCCAGTGCGCTTACTTGGCCGCACTTTTATTTTATTTATTAATTACCAAAATCCCAAGCGGCTAATCCCCAACGACCCAGTGCGCTTACTTGGCCGCACTTTTATTTTATTTATTAATAAGAAAAATCCCAAGCGGCTAATCCCCAACGACCCAGTGCGCCCACTTGGCCGCACTTTTATTTTATTTATTAATTACCAAAATCCCAAGCGGCTAATCCCCAACGACCCAGTGCGCTTACTTGGCCACACTTTTATTTTATTTATTGGTAAGAAAAATCCCAAGCGGCTAATCCCCAACAACCCAGTGCGCTTACTTGGCCGCATTTTATTTTATTTATTAATTACCAAAATCCCAAGCGGCTAATCCCCAACGACCCAGTGCGCTTACTTGGCCGCACTTTTATTTTATTTATTAATAAGAAAAATCCCAAGCGGCTAATCCCCAACGACCCAGTGCGCTTACTTGGCCGCACTTTTATTTTATTTAAGTGCGGCCAAGTAAGCGCACTGGGTCGTTGGGGATTAGCCGCTTGGGATTTTGGTAATTAATAAATAAAATAAAAGTGCGGCCAAGTAAGCGCACTGGGTTGTTGGGGATTAGCCGCTTGGGATTTTTCTTACCAATAAATAAAATAAAAGTGTGGCCAAGTAAGCGCACTGGGTCGTTGGGGATTAGCCGCTTGGGATTTTGGTAATTAATAAATAAAATAAAAGTGCGGCCAAGTGGGCGCACTGGGTCGTTGGGGATTAGCCGCTTGGGATTTTGGTAATTAATAAATAAAATAAAAGTGCGGCCAAGTAAGCGCACTGGGTCGTTTGGGATTAGGCATTTGGGTTTTATGTGTTCGGGCTTTGAGCGCTGTGTCTTTGAGTTTTGGACGTTCAAACGACGCGCAGTCGCTCGGCCAATCGGAGGCCGGCTGCGCACAAGTGTGCGCGAGTTCTCAGCACGATCTCGGCACACTGCTACCACGTACTGGTATGGCAAAATATTCCAAGAGAGAATTGTATTGTGTTTTCTATAACAGAGAAAATTGGAATCCCAAGGATTCCAGGCGATGGGCATCTCTTCCCTTCGACGGCATTGGAATGTTTTTCACGGAGAGATTGCAAATCTCGAATCCCACTGTGCAATAATTGAAGTTTGATCCTCTTCTGAAGCTGTGTGACTACATATACAATAATGATAAAAAATAGTTATGTTAAAATTTATGATGATAATGATTACAGAGGCTCTTAAATTGGCACCAGTGAGTCTTACCATATTATTCATTTTCAGATCCTAAATGACAAAACGCTGTAAAAATATTGAAGCAAGAATGTTTTGCACGATAAAAATGAAATGCTTTACTGTCAATATTATGAATGCGTAAAAAAAGATTTGCCAAGTAAACGTACTTTCTTTATTCCATAATTTATCTTGTACATCCTTAGCTGGTAAATTTTTTTGGAACCAGGAAACACAGGCACATTTGTTCAATTGAGATGCAAACTGTAAATTTCACTATCTTTCGCACCAGTAGCTAGAAAGTGAGACTGAAATGGATGAAAGTCCAGAGCTCTCACAGGACCTTCGTGTTTGTCGGAACCGCTAATCAAATAGTTGCTGTCGTTCTCAAACATCTTGTCAGCAGAGTAAATCTTCATTTTTCCATAATTACAGCAACTCACAATAATGCCATCTCGATTCGTTCCACCAGCTCCCACAATAATCGTATGACAATTTAATGGTAATTATAATTATTGTATTAAATTTATCAACACTATGAATATTTTGAGTATATATAAATAACAAAAAGGGAAAAACCTTTGATAACTTGGCACACTGGTATTGATTGAGAGAATACAAATCCAAACTGACATTACAGGACTAAAACTGACATCCAACTGCTGAGCAGCTGTTCCTGCATCCAAGCAAAATTGGAAAGTTAGTGGGCTGCTGGACTAGAGGTGACCAGGTCACATTTACAGCTTCATGCAACTCCTCAACCTTCATTACAATCATTGTGTTAAATTTCTCAAGACCATGAATATTATAGGTATACATAAAAAAAAGTACAAACCATTCATCACTTGGCACACTGGTCTTTAGTTATATATCATAACCTGGCTGCTCCAGATTGAAAGAATACAAATACAAACTGACATTAGAGTACTAAAACTGAAATCCAAAATTGGAAAGTTGGTGAGCTGCTGGACTGGAGGTACCCAGGCCACATTTACAGCTTCATGCAATTCCTTAACCTTCGTAATTCACTTCATTTGAATAATTGTAGACAATCAAACACATTTGTATTGTATGTTTGGAATATGATGAGCTGCGCACTTGTTAACTTTGAGCAAGTTTGAACTTCATTTTTATTATTAACTGTACTATCAGCATTACATTGCACCAAGTTTTCATGAGAGCGTTGAGTGACTGTTGCCTGTCCCTCCATTGTGAACAATAATTATTGAAAAAACCCTTTACTACAGCCTCTAAAGAAACTGGAATTCACAGCCATTCGATGATTTCAGAGATTCAGGTACATTTTCTGTTTGATTAGCAGTCCCGACAAACACAAAGGTCCTGTGAAAGCACTGGACTTTAATCCATTTCAGTCATATTTTCTAGCTACTGGTGCGACAGATAGTGACATTTATACTTTATATATTAATTGGACAAATAAGCCTATGTCTCCTAGTTCCAAAAAAATTTTCCACCTCAGCATGTACTAGATGAATCATGGAATACACGAGGTACCTTACTTGGCAACATTTTTTTTTACACATTCATAATTGACATTAGAGCATTTTGTTGTTTACAGTGCAACACATTCTTGCTTCAACATTTTCACAGCGTTGTGTCATTTGAAGAAGAATTAAGCCATGGTAATACTCACCGATGCCAATTCAAGAGCCTCTATAAGCATTGTCATCAGGAATTGTAACATAATAATTCTTCATCATTATTGAAATATAAGTAAGATGGAAATCAGTACACTGACATTCTTATATATAGTCACACAGCTGTCTCTTGCTTCAGAAGAGGATTAAAATCCAATTATTGAACTGTGGGATTTAGAGTTTGCAATTACACCGTAAAAACATTCCAAAACCATCGAAGGAAAGTAATATCAATTGCCTAGAATCTTTATTATTCTGATCTTCTCAGTTATGCAAAAGACAATAGAATTCTCTCTTGGAATCCTTATTTCGATATTCCAGTACGTAGCAGTTAAATTTTTCTCGCAACTCTGTTTTTTTATTGTGTGATGCTTATTTTTTATTACAAATCTTATTTTAGGGTGGTGATATTGTTGGCCAATTGGCTCAAACAAATCATGGAAACTTAAATGTATCTTAGTGTTCTAGATGAGCTTGCTTGGTTGTGAGTACTACTTCATATGGCCAGGCAATAGTACACTCTCTGTAAGGTGGAGCTGACCATTGATCTGCTGAAACGTTGAATAAAATGTTGATTCATTTCCTGGCATGGACCCATTCCCACAAATCTTACCGATGATGAAACAGAAGTATATTATGAAAATAATGCTGTAGAGTCCCCAGTCTCTGGTTTAATGGTAGCTAACTATGCGAATAATACCATAGTTGAAGTTATACCTTTTATTCAACTAACAATGAGAGTCGGAAACAAAAATAAATTAGTACCCGAACCAAATAATATACCAATTAAGTCAGACTATACACCTGAAATTCATGATCAAACTGATAAATTCCAACTACTCCAATAATTGTAATTAAAAACGCTTCCAACTACTGTTCTCGTAATTTATGTAGCTCTACTCGAAAAAAGTAAGCATTTGCAATTGACCAAATTGTTTAAAGAGATACTACTTTCAAAAATTTAAGTATTAGTTACATTTCAACATTTTTAAAAATTAAACTCTAATTTTTTTTTAGAAATAACAAACATTTTATTACACCTGGATATGTCCTTACTCTTATTTTCCATTTTCCTTTTTTCACGATGTTCTCTATTGGATTAAATTTTTCTTTGAGCTCATTAATAGAGAAAACATTAATCATACGCAACGTTAAATATCAAAAGAAAATTGCAAAATTTACACCTATAGAAATGATGTAAAGTCAAAGACAAGATTATTTAAAGAGTTAATAAAAAATAGAGAGGTAAATGTACAGATGAATAAGAGGTTTAGTCGAGTTATTAAATTGTATATTCGTTGATTTACCATAAATCAGTTATTAATCAATTTTTTTTTTTTTTTTTTTTTTTTTTTTCTTCTATTTAATGATTTTAAATTAGTAACTTACAAACAATTACTCTTTATCATTTTAAACTTTAAATAAATATAAATCATTAAACTTTTTTAACTTTTGATTTAGTATTTGACAAAATTTGTGATATTAAACTTAGCAAATTGATAATGATCTTTTACAAAAAACCATGAGAACATTGCGTTTCTCTTTCCAACTTGTAATAAAATATTTAGCGTCGATAAGGCTGACATTTCGCGTTTAATATAGAGAGCTAAGCTACTACATCCATACAATTGTATCGGTGATTGTGCTGTCGGACAAAAGTCTTTCCGTAACTAAGGCAGTGATGTCACACTGCGACGATAGTCGAGTGGTCTAAGCGCCTTCGCACGCATGGCTGGAAAACCACCCGCAGCGAAGTCGACCTCTAGCCGAGCACGCAGACCACCCAGCGGTGAGGCCGGACTCTTAGATTTATTTTTTTTTATTTTTTCCAGATCCTCCATTTTTTTGCTTTCATTTTGATATTTTTTTTTTTATTAAAAAAAAAATGTTTTTCTCCAAATTTATATTATTTATTTTTTTAAATTTTTTTTTTCTGCTTAAATCTTTTTATTATTTTTATTTTTTCGTTCTTCGTTTCATCCATATTGATGTCTTTTTTTTCTATTAACCACAAGATTAAGAAGACCATCAGAAACTTGTTTTTTTGATTCACAGAAGCTGTAACATCATAGATTATTAACTTTTTGTATACTGATACAATAATTTAACGTACACTTAATGTAGATAAATAAACTAAATGAAAATCAAGTAGCCCTGAATTTTAGCCATTTTTTTGCAAAATTCATACAAATTCTAGAATTTACAAACATTTATTGCATGCTCTTATTCTGGTAAGGGAAACCCTTCTTTTCTGCAGTATTGTTTGGACAAATACGTTGTGGAATCGAGCACAGTCTTACTGCATGGAGTAATTATAAAACATATTTTACTTAAAGTACGTCTTGTATAAATTGTCTGAGACTGACATACATGTATTCTTATAAAATTTGTTTACCGTCAATAAAAGCATTTAAGTTGTGTTTTCAACTACCTTTTGTCATTTTATTTCAATTTCTTAGTGCGTTTATTTTCATAAAAATATATAATGATAATAAAGTTACAAGAAATAAAGCATGTTTGGAAATGTTGATGAATTCATACAAATATTGTATGTATTTTTAGTATACAATACTTATAAACAGCAGATCTGTGGTGATCAGTTAAGAAACACCAAGCTACCCACAAAAAGACAAAAATACAACCAATTCAGGATTGGGTCATTATTTCTTGCAAGCGAAAGGATATAATAAATCATTGCACTATTTCTTATTGTTTACAAGTGTAGGTCAGTCCTCACTCATAATGTGTATTAAAAATGCTATTTTTTGTATAATTACTCACAGATAATCCCTAGTCACTTTAAATTATTTACCTTCAGGCACCTCATTTGTTATTTTAAGTGTCATTTTTAGACACAACTGCTGTTCAAAAGTACTTTATATTTTCACTTTAGTAAAAAGTGTAACCAACACCTATGAAGATATTCAAATCGCCAAAGTTAGACAAAATCAGAATCAAGCTCTATTCGATTAAAAGAAAATGTCTTAACATTAAAACATTTGTTTCTTATTTAGCTAAATTTTTTCTTCTAGATTCTTATGTTTTCAAGCAATTACCGTGAATTTTTTTTTTTTTTACGTTATTCTAATTCACTGTTAAATTTAAAAAATAATTATAATAATCTAAATAACAGTAATAAATGAATTACCTATGAACTAAGACAACAGTATACTCATATTAATTATTAAAAAAAAAATACTCATCAGTCGTATATAAGATGTCAAGTATCAATTTTTTGCACAAGTTGAGCTGCTGATGCAAAATAAAAAATAAGAGTACTTTGTAAGAGCAGAACTTACCAAAAATTTGAGCCTTATAGATTTAAGTTATAAGCGTCAGTTAATATCAGGAGATTTAGTTGTTTAACGCTCAGTTCACTTATTTTCTAGGTAACAGGAAACAAAAGGACAATAATTTGTAAAAATTTTAACGTTATTTTAATTAAGGAGTATTTAACAATTTCTCACTTTTTTGCACTTAGTCTACTTGTTAAAAAACTTTGTTAATTGAGTTGTAATAAGATTTTATGTATTTTTTTCGGATAATAGAAAAAAAATTTGCATCTTTAAAAATAATTTTACTTCACAATATTAAATATTAGGAAAGGCTTTATAGGGCACTGATTTATACTTTTTGATTACATTATTATAAGTCACTAAAAAATTTTAATTTTGAATGTACGCTTATTAGAAATATTCTACAATTTTAAAAAAAGTTTTAAACATTTCTTTAAATTGACGCTTAATTTTTCTTTCGATAGTAAGAGAGAACAGTTACTCATTTCTGGGTACAAAGCTTCTTCAAATAATTTATATTGCTCTTTATTGTAATGATATGAGATATTTTTTGTACATCCCTAGTCTATGAATTTATCTATTGTAAACTCCTTCTCCAGAATTAGTTTCTTTAAGGCAACATTGTATTAAAAATTTTATTAAATAAATTCATATTTTCGCCGTAAATATTGGTTATACTCATTTTTCATTTTTATTTAGTTGATGTATCATGATGTAAATTAAATAATCATACTATTTTATTTAAAATTACTATTTCGTTTCCCGATACTCATACACACACGTGCGCGTCACACCCACGCATGCACAAACAGCCATTTTTTTTAAATAAAGAATCATGGACACTTTTCCCAGACACAATTTTTATGATGTTGTTCCAAGGATAGTTTTTATTACATATGACAAGTCAATTGACCTGGAAAATATTAATAATTGCGGCGTAATATCGTCAAGGCCGGGTCCCGGAGACATAGGTTGAGACGTTGAACGCCTGAGAGTCTATCAAGAATATTTTTGGCACTCTGACGCTGCTCAAATGTAAAAATAAGGAGGCCTGTCATTTATTTTATAATTGAGCTAAATTATTTCGGCATCTTAGCAGTAAGTTTTGGTTAATTTAAATGGGCTTTATAGGCTAAGCAGTTTAATACTTGGACAAACATTATTAAATAGTTGTTGTGCTGTTAGATACTTTTCCTGGTTATAAACTTATCAATAACACGTAATTAGTTTGTGACATTATTTTATAGTACAGATTTTTAGATTGTATGACACTTCTAAAACAAAATTATGTAAGGCATGATGGTATTGCAAGTATGGTTTTAATTACATAACGAAATGTCATTTTACATGAATAATATTAATAATTGCGGCGTAATAACGTTAAGACCGGGTCCTGGAGTCATAGATTTAGACGGCCAATGCTTAAAAGTGTACTGATAATATTTCTAGAATACTTTGATGCTGCTAAGGTGTGGAAGTGAGGTGGCCTTTCTCTGTTATATGATTGGGCTTAATTATTTTTGCATCTTAGCAGTTACTTTCGCAATTCTTGATTAAATTTGTATTTGAAACAGTTAATACTTGTACCAGCATCATTAAGTAGTGGTTGTGTTATTTGAAACTTCTGGTTACAAAGTTACCAATGATAACTATGTAGTTTGTAACACTATTAAATGGTTAATATTGGTGTACCATCCAAGATTTTATTAATAATATTAATTGAATACTTTTGACGCTTCTTAGGTGTAAGGAGGCCTATCATTTTTTGAATGATTGGGCTATATTTTTTCCAAATTGTAGCAGTTGTTTTAGTCAATTTTAACGTTTTTGATATGTTAAGTATTTAAGTACTTGTAGAAACATTATTAAGGTTGTATTGGCGTCTAGGACCTACGTGGCGCTTAACTGATTTGGATTACCTACTTACAGTCAACTTACTAGTACTCAAATAGGCATAAACAAAATCTCAAAAAATTCAGAAATGTTTCTTAAGGCCCTTGGATTCTAATGGTATTGATAAAAACTTAATATGTTGTTTTGTTTACTGAAAAAATGTCTTGACCTCAAAAGTTACGAATTTCCTAATTTCAATCACCAAAAGTCTGTTACAAATTTTCGAAAATCCAAACTTTTACATAATGTATTTTATATTACGTTATTCGTTTCTGTCTACAGAATACGTACATTTAATTTCAGACAATAATATAGAGTACAAAAAATTTTACAAACAATGTAGTAAAAATGCATCAAGTGGTAGCTTAAATTTTCGTGACTTTTTCATTACGCTTTTGTTAATATCTGCAAAACTATTTTCGAATCATTGCGCACAAAAATTCTGTTATTTTCGGAATTGAATATGCTTTTAATATTTTATCACTCATTTATTGACATGGTACTGTTGCTTCCGAGTGTTTAATACGAAAAATGTAAAAAATTATGAAGCCTAAGAGAAATACACGTGAATCGATATTTTCCTTCGGGATTTGTGAAAAAAAAAAAAAAAAGGCAATTGTTAAATACACTACCTTTGTAATTCGATGTAACATCAAGCAGGGCCATTTTGGGGTTGTACCCCGTGGCCTTAATAAATTTCTATTCTATTCTTGTTTCGTCACGAAACAGAACTTTATAATTAGAATAAAACTTCGGGTTCAAGTTTAGAATCAATTGAAAGCCATTTATTCACGTTATTCAGTTTTAGGTTACGAACAAAATTGACGGTGATCACTGCTCGTTTGTCGGTATGGTTTTGCCCGTTTTTCAAAAAACAATTTTTTACTTATTACTTTTTGGTCGTCATGGCAACCAAGAACGAAAAAGAAGACAACCAAAAAAAAATCGCCTACTGGCCCATCGTCTGCGATTGAATCCCTCTGTGTTCGCTCGCTCCGTAGATCCCTTCTGTTATCGGTATCTTTTACAAGTGAAGGGAAAATAGCGTTCACGATCAACCCTTATTTGATTGATCGCAACGCAGCCTTGAAGAAACTACATCTGTTTACTTTATAAATAGACGACCCCTTTGATGATTAAAAAACTCAATTAACAAACGAACATTAACAATTGTAAAATAATAACAATTCCATTCTATTCTCTACTATTTATTTTACAGTTTTCATAAAAGGTCTGTGTGTATGTGTAGTTGAATAAGTTGTAGATCTCATTGAAATACAACTTTTTTGTATTGTACACTTTTATTCCAAAATGTACTCTAGATCATGTAGAAGTCATCAAACATTTAAAGCTAAAAACATTTTTGTCCATTACAGTATAAAGCCAACGTAATATCTCAAAGTTGTGAATACAAAATTTGCATATCCTAAGAAAATTAAAACTTGTATTATTTTTATGCATTTGTAAATGCTTTTTGTATGCTTTGAAAATTGCAGGAAATATTAAACATATGAAAAATATCAGTACTTACCTTTGCTAAATTTTTCGCTTTAAGTCTATGTGTCGTTGAAGAAAGTCATAGATTTTATTTAAATATATTTTTATAATACTCATTTTTTATCCAAAATATAATCACTATGTTGAAAATAACGAAAAATAACGATATTAGCTGAGAAAGTGATGTAATATTGCTCATGTTAAGTAATTAAACAATTTTTATGAAATTATTACCAATAGTTACACTTTCTGCTCTTAAAAAATGTATGAGTCGTGCCTTAAATGCAAAAATAAAGCCGTTTGTTTAATCTTCATATTTAATTATATGATAATTTTATTTTTGAATTAGTATATACATAATCAGAGTTTGATTTAAATAATAACAATATTGTTCAAGTAAATACCAAAACATATTCAACCTTAACATTTTATTACATTTGTAAAATACTGTATAATATATGTACAATTTTAAAACATTTGTATCGTCTTGTTTACTACCCTTTTTTTAGTCATGTTTCAGAAATTTACGTCAATACAAGAAATCGTCAGACATAGTGAGGAATTAGCTAATGCCGAAAGTCATCTTATATTCCAGATACTCGTCGTTGTTACTAATTAGCAAGTTCTTTTAAGTAAAGGAGAAAAGCTTTATTGATATTTCTATTTCGTTATTGATTGATAGCGATTTAAACATAATTGGTGTAAAAAAAAGTAATTGATAAACTAGATTATTTTCTAAAGGTTTCAGGTGTATTATTTTAATTATCTACAAATATTTATGATTAAGGATAGATAAAGATAGATGAATGCTGAAATTTGACAGATCAAATAAGTGATATTTTTCTAAAGTGTACAAAAAGGGATGTATGAAATCGGTGTATAAGGCTTACAAAAAAAAAAAGTTATTTAAGAGAAGCAAATATTTTCATTCTGTCTCCAACTGTAGAATAGTTAAACAAATGTGTTTGTTATTCATGTGTTCAGTATTTTTGAAATACTTTAATAGCGATTCTCACTATAACCAGTTATTTTTCTAAATAAAAATCATTAAGTTTACAAGATTTATGAGTTTATAAGAATTTGTAAATCAATGGTACACTCTCTCACCAAACTATTTTCTCTAATACCCATTTCAAATATTTGTGAAGTAGGTGATGCGCCATATTGTATTGGCCACCATTTTGATTTGAAGGAATAAGATGTAAGCTATTCAAAAGCAGATGCGAGACTAACTGCCAATAGCATTCATTTAGTTGCGATGAGTCTTGAACTAATTTGAGAAACGTACTACTCATTAACTATATAGATAAAGTAGTGTATGTTACTCATTGTTTGAAAATTTCTTGTGTACAGAAAATCCAGTTGAACCTTTATGATTCATTACAATGATTTAAATGATTACTCTACGAATTCGTCCAGTTGTAAAAGCAGAATAAACTCCGAATATATGGTTTATGTAAGTATAACCTATGCTTACCGAATTCATTAATTTTCCAATATTTTACTGATAGGTAGATTAAAATAATATAAAATTTCTATTACCTATTCTATAACCTTGGTTAGACATGTTCGTAGCACTGTGTTTTTAATTTTTTGAGTTACTTATAACGTTGAATTCCACATGTGCAAAAAAAACTTTACAAACATATTTTTTTTAAAGTTGTGGTAAGATGAGTAACGTTGAAAAATGCAATCTACTGTTAAATGTAATTTATTTAGATCATGTAAACGTTTTTTATAAATAATTTTAAAGTTCCGACCGCTGGATTTATTCTAAAGGAGTTATAGATATACTTAAAAAAAAAAAATTATTTGTATTAGCATACAATAGACGAAACCTTTTCAAACAGTGAATTCTTTTCCAGCTCAGTCTGCTGATCAGGTTGACTCTCAGTAATCTTGTGTGGGGCAATTGTTATCAAAATGTTAGTATCGGTTTGATTGAAGCTAATGTTCTGTGACTCGTCATCCATCGTAATATTGGAGGCAATATCAACAAAGCCACTGCCATGAAACAGTACCGTTGGCTCAGTCATACCACAGTTCTGCGTCTAATGTAAATTAGGTAAATATGTAAAATAAATGCTTTCTTCTATTATACTTATCATCATAATTTGTAAATACAACAAATGTATGGAAGTGCATTATAATTTTGTCTGAGCAAAAAGCATAACCTCGTATAAATCGTCTATTCTCAATATTAAAAATCTTTGATCCTAGTATAAAGGTGATCTGAATTCGTCACATAATGTACGTATCTTAGTAACCCAATTCTTTGAATCAAAGAAAACTTCTTTACCCTTATTCCGTTAAATACAATAAAAGCCAAGAGAGAGATGCTACTGCTTGGTAGGGAAATATGCTTTTAATGTATACAACTTTAGACGTCAAAAAACTGACGCAGAACATTTATTGTTATTGAAACAGCAGCATCAAAATCGACAAATAAAGAATTCGTTAAGTGAGAGATCAGCTTTTATTATAACCCTAACACTAATCAATTAAATCATCCATCTTTTGTTTTTGTTACGCAAATAACAATATTGAGAGGTTTAAAAAATTTTCACCTGTCACATTCTATTGTAAATGTCTCAAAAAGCAGACTTTTGACGTTCGCAAATGTAATTTTTTTTTTTCGGGTCTTGTATTTTTTGACACTGATGAGACAAACTTTTTTTAAGCTCACGAAACTTGTAATTTTTGCCATCGAAAATTTTCCAAACCTCTCAATTTTTACCTATTTCATTTTACTGTAAATGTCTCAAAACGCATTTTTTTGATGCTGGCATGAAAAAATGTTTCCGTCGAGACTTGTATTCTGTCATACTGTCAGGACTTCAACTTTTTTCAGCGCACGGAACTTGTAATTTTACCGAAAATTTTTTAAACCTTCCAATTTTCACCTCTCTATTATTATACTTTAAAGTAATTAAATTAAATGTCCCAGAACGCATAGTTTTGATAATGACAAAAAAAAAACTTTTCCGTCTGCACTTCTATTTTTTCGCACTGATGAGACTTAATTTTCTTTCAGCTCACGGAACTTGTAGTTTGTGCTATCAAAAATTTTCCCAATCTCCTGATTGTCTTCTATCTCATTCTACTGTAAATGTCTCAAAACGCAGTTTTTTAATGTTCGTAAATGTCATTTTTTTGCTTTAGGACTTGTATTTTTTCGCACTGACGGGGGAATTAGTAATTTGGGCTATCGAAAATTTTTTTAAACTCTCAGTTGTCACCTACTTCATTCTACTGTAAACGTTCCAGACTGCATAGTTTTGATGATGGCCAAAAAAAATGTTTTCCCTTGGGACATGTATTTTTTTTCGCACAGTCCAAAAATTAGCTGACGATTTGGCATCAGAAATGAGCTGATTTATCAGCTGATTTTTTTTAGCAGTGAAAATATTATTAGAAATAATCTTATTTAAATAATCTTTTTTTCGTCTCAAAAATTCGAGAACTTGCAGCGACTGACCGGGGGTACTACCAAGGAAGAGAAAATCTTTAAATTGGTGGTAAACACTTTCTTTGGGGTCAGAGACAATAAGAGAGAACTAAAAAAAACTTTTTAATATTTACTAACACGTACACATTAATCTTTGTTCATATATGTCCTTGTTCTGCATTGTAAACACTTGCATTGATAGTTCACTGTAGTCACTATGTTAAAAAATAAAAAAAAAAAAATAAAAAAAATAAAAAAAAAAAAACTTAAAGACACAACAACAGCAAATAACACGCTTAAATAAATGTTGTTAACTGATTAGAAGAACGAGATCACTAACTTTACCAGCTGATCTTACTATTAAAAACATTGCTGCGTAGAACCTATAATGACTATAAGAAAATATTCAACTTCTCGTCACAAAAGAATATAAGTAATCGTGACAAAAGTGGGGTACGCAAGAAACTAGCAAACAGAAAATTTAATGTACTTAAAATATTAAGTAGAACATAATTCACTTACCTACTTCCATTAAACATCAGCTTTTGTCTTGAAATCTTTACAATGTCTATATTTATCTGCAAGTCCATATTCTGCTTGAATAATTTTTTGATGTTAGAAGAGCCCTAAAAAAATTATATTAAGTAATATTTTTCGCTTTTATCGATTAACAAAGTACAGAATACGTCAATACTGAAGATCAATAAAACGTATACTCTCTGTCCTAAAATTCTTCGAATTTTTAACAAACACTATCATGGGAGTTAAAGATACTAAGAGGGGACTGTAAAATGTTGTGTACTTACTGATATGAACCTTTAATTCTTTGTTTCAGCTTGTTCATGGAAAGCATTGTGAACACTTGCATTTATAATTTGCTATAATCACTTTGTCAAAAGAAGCAAACAAAATTGTAGTTGTTACAGATAGAAGTTGGCGCTCACAAGTTATATATTATAACAATATAAGGTTTAAATTAAGTATCATACGCTAATCGAATGTAATCGCGTAACGAGGATGCAAACATGAAGTACACGACGTGGATGTCGATTTGGTGTCATGGAATAATCAAGGCGAATTGTTTGACGCGAGAAGCTTGCGGCCGTCAAGTCAGTATTTGATATCATAGACCTCGATATAAGCAAGAAGTTCCGGTTGTACTACAGTTCAAAGTAGCGTGCACAGCCAAAGGTCTGGGGCTGTTTAGGCTGAAAAGTTGTCTCCATGATGAGAGCGCAATTAGCTGTAGTGTTTAATGTTAGCTGCTCCAATTAGAATTTGGCAGTTTGCTCCTTCGTTACCGATGGATCGTTGTGCGACAACATCCAAACTCACCAGAAACACGGAGGAAAAGTTCTTGAAGCAAACGCATAGTGGTGATGGAAATGCCCCCCCCCTTTTTTGAACCTATGCGATTGGCTCATGACGTGTGTGCTTTCAACGCATGTAAGCTATATCCCACAAGCATAAGCTTTTTAAGCGCTAACCACAGAGTAATTGTATGAAGGCACTGGCTTTTATGATGGATAAGACAGAAGCACTAACTATAGCAGTTAACTTATTATTTAAAACTCTACTACTTGAAACTAATTATAGCTATGAGGTAATATAAAGCTTTTCATCTCAAAAAAAAAAAAAAAAAAATGCAATCGTGACGAAAACGCAGTATGCAAAAACAACGAGCAAACAAAAACAAAAATTTGCCGAAATCATTGTGTAGAAGATAATTAACTTACATACATCCATAAAACGTTAGCCTAGTATTGAAAATTTTTATAATATCCACATGCTTTGAGAAGTCCAAAACGATTTGTTTTAGAGACGTTTTTTTATTTGAAGTACCTAGAAAAGTAAAAATTAATTAGGAAGTGATATTTATCTCTTTAAACAATAGAACCAGTAAAAGATATGTAAAAGCCTAAAAATTGTAAAAACTTGCTTTTCTTCTTAAAAAATATTTGAATTAAAGACAAGCATAATTTTTAGGCTTTAAGGCACTAAAAAATCGTCTATAGTAGATTTTTAATACTTACTAATACGGACCTTTCAATTCGTTATCCTTTTTTGTCCTTGCACAGCATTGTAAACACTTGTGTGAATTATTCTCCATTATAAGTTCGTTAAAGAAAACAAATGGAATCATAAATATACCAAGTATTTTCAAAATTCAAAAATAATAGTTTTTAACCATCTTGCAGAATAAGATCCACTAACATTATTAGTTGGTTTAGCTATAAAAACAATAATGCATTTATCTTATAATACATGTAATATTATAGATAATTATTTTTCTCTTCAAGAAATGAAAAACGCAAGAAATACATAAAAGTCAGTAAATAATAATAATTTATACTATCTTTGCTTCCGATTTTCAAGTTGCAGGTAATTAAGAAGGTCTGTAAAAACGTTTTAATACTTACTGATACGTACCTAGAATTTTATTGTCCCTATTTTTCATTTTCTGGCATTGTCAAGACAGTTAAATTCAATGGTTACTATAGTAACATTGTTAAAAAAACGATTAAAACTAAACGCATACCAAAAGTTTCCGGTAGTCAAAAATAATAGTTTTCAACTACCTTGCAGCATACGATCATTAACAATAGCAGTGGACTTTACCAAAAAACTATGCTGTATTTAACTTATGGTACATAATATAACAGATTTTTTTTTTTTTTTCAGGTAACCAAAAAGGTAAAGGATACGTAAAATATAGTAAATAATAAAAACGTATACTCCCTTATGTTTCTGTTTGGAATGTCTTTAAATCAATAACAAATACCGATTTTACAGTTGAAAGCGCTGAAAATGGACTATAAAAACTTTTTGACACTTTTTAATACATACTTTTTAATTTGATCCATACTCGTCTTTGCTTCACATTAAAATTACTTGTATACACTATTCACCATACTCACTTTGTTAAGAAAAAACGAATAAAGTAATAGATAAACAGAAAAGTTATGAACCACAAAAATTATAGTTTTTAACTAACTGGCAGAATAATATCACTGCCATTAGCAGTTGATCTAACAAGCAACAAATAAGGTAAAAGATGAGTAAAAGTTAATAACTAATAATAATTTATGCTTACGTTTCTTTCTGTTTGAATTATCTTAAAATTAACTACAAACACTGATTCTAAAAATAGAGAAACTAAAAAGGGTGTATAAAATCATTACAAAACTTACTAATTCGTACCGTTTATGTCATTATTCTGATTCGTCTTTACCCAACATTAAAAAATATTCCGTACGAATATTAAAAATAAAAAGATATCACTTCTCAGAATTAAATATATTTATTTTACTATTTCTTTTACAAAACGATTTTCTCGCTCTTAAAATTCGCAGCGATCTGACAGTGTGCTTGCTAACTTTTTTTTGCCGATTTCCCGTTGGCTCGTAACCAAACAAACAAAAAACAAAGTACGCTCGCCCATATTAACATATTTGGACAAAATAGAAAATCAATATTGACTACCGTTGCTAAGACGATATTTTCTCCTCAAAAAACTGCCCCTCGGCCAAACGTCCGTGGGAAAACCGCTTGATTTCCCACCCCGTGGTCCCCCTCTCTTATCGAACTCCTGAAATGCGCCCGGTGAGAGGGAATAGGTGTCCCTGGTCCTGCCCTTAATCGTCCGGTCGTGACACGGCCTAGTACGGCTTCTATCTTCGTAAAGAGAAACTTTTCGAGGTAGAAATAAATACTAAAATTGACTAGAAATATAGGCGAGTGTTTATAAAAGGATACCGCAACACTTTTGTATACAGTATTCATAACAATCACTGGAAAAAAATGAATAACATTATAGACATACCGAAATTATAGAAAAAAAAAAGAAACTTGCCTACATCTAGGGAGCATCAGCCAATATCTTGGAATTTTAATAATGTCCGCATGATTCTGCAAGTCCAAAACGTTCTGTTTGGACAACGGATCTTGTTAAAAGTACATAAGCAAACAAAAATTAAATTAGCAGTGATTTTTCTAAACCTTGAAACTGGTAAAAGATACTTGGAAGCCTAAATAATGTGACAATGTGCACTTGCTTCTTGTCGTAATAGAAGATCCTTTAAATTAACGACAAACACTACTACTTATTAAAGTTTAAGGCACTACAAAAGGTCTATAGTAGAGTTTAAATATTTACTTATACATACCCTTCATTTTGTTATCCACAATTGTCCTTGCCCAGCATTAATAACACTTGTATTAAGTATTTACAATAATCACTTTGTTAAAAAAAAAGATTGAATTTATAGACATACTAAAAGTTTGTAAAACACAAGAATAGTAGCATTTAACTAATTTATAGAATAAGATCACTGACAAACGCAGTCGGCTTAACCATAAAAACTATGATTCGTTTAAATTGTAATAAATATAATATCATAGATGATTTTTCTCCTTCCCAAGAATCAAAATACGTAAAGAATACGTAAAAGTTAGTAAATAACAGAAATGAATACTTGCTTTTTATCCTGTTAAAAGTATCTTTGACTTGTTTAAAAACACTGATTTCAGAGTAAGAGGCACTAAAGCAGGCCTATAAAAACATTTTAATAGCCAGTTATAAAAACCTTTTATTTTAACATCCCTAATTGTCCAAGCTTAGTATTATCATCACTTATATACATTACTTACCACAATCACTTTGTTAAAAAAATTAGATATAACAAAAGTTTCCGATCCGTAAAAAAACAAGTGTAAAACCGTCATATAAAATTTGATCACAGACAATCGTGAATATCTTTACCAAAAACCTATGCTGAAGTATCTGTGGAAAATGAACAAATACTGACGTAATTATTAGAAGAACTAATAAAGGTCTATAAAAACTGTTTGATACTTACTAATGCCTACCTTTTATTTTGTTATTTATATTTGTCCTCGCCCAGCATTGAAAACACTTGTTGACAGTACTCCCAATAATCACTTTGTTAAAATGAAAATAATTAAAATCACATGTAGGTATACCGAAAGTTTCTAAAACACAAAAACTGTAGCATTAAAGTAACGTGCAGAATAAGATCACTGACTTAAGCAGTCAGTTAAGTCATAAAAACTGCAAGTCATGAAACTTATTATAAATATAATATCAACGAAAATTTTTCTTTCTAAAGAACGAAACACGTAGAGAAAAGGTAAAATTCAGTTGATATTAAAAATTTATACTTGTTTTTCTTACTGTTGAAAGTATCCATGAAATGAGAACAAATACTGATATTAAAAATAAAAGCACTAATAAAAATCTACAAAAACTTTTTGATACTCACTGATACATACCTTGTTTTTTTTCCATACTTGTCCTTGCCCACTATTACAAACACTTGCATGGAGAATTCACAATAATCACTTGGTTAAAAAAAAAAAACGAAAAAAATTACGGATATCCCAAAAATTTCCAATAATAAGATTAGTAGCAATTAACTAACTTGCAAAATAAGATCACTGACATTAGCAGTCGATTTAACCATAAAAACTATAATTTATACATCTTATAACAAACATTATATAAAAGTTTTTCTTTTTTCTAACAAACGGAACACGTTGAGAGTACGTAAAAGTTAGTAAACGATAGAAATTTATACAACCTTTTCTTCCTTTAAAAAGTATCTTTGACTTGATTAAAATCACTAATTTCAGTGTTAGAGGTACTTAAACAGGTCTATAAAAACTTTTTTATGGTCACTTATACATACATTTCATTTTAACATCCCTAATTGCCCAAACTTAATATTATCATCACTTGTATACATTATTTACCACAATCACTCTATTAAAAAAATCGATTAAAATTTAAGATATACCAAAAGATTCCGAGGCGCAAAGGAAATAGTTTCAAACCATCTTGTAGAATTCAATTACTGATGGTAGGATTTGTCTATACAAAAAACTATGCTGTATTTAAGTTATGCTACATAATATTTCAGATGATTTTACTCCTTATCAGATAACAGAAAACGTAACAAATACGTAAAATGTAGTAAATAATAAAAATGTATACTCGTTTTTATTGCTGTTAAACATATCTGTTAAATAATAATAAATCCTGATATTAGAAATGAAAGCCCTAATAAAGATCTACCTCGAGATCTACAAAAACCTTTTTCACACCTCATTTTTTTTTATATTTGTCCTTGTCCAGTATTGCGGAGTTATTCGTTACCCGAGCTACCTACATATGGAGCTTGCAACCATGAAGACCCGGAGGTCTTTATCTCCCAATGTAAACTCTATTTTAAGGCTCATCGCACCCTGGATACCCAACAGACTTTGGTAGCAAAAAAGGGGCTTCGTGGTGACGCCGAAAAATGGTGGCAGGTTTATAAATATCTGTCTTTCACCTTCAAACAATTTGGGGAGCTTCTTCGGGCACGCTTCGACAGTCCGGCGATCCAGGGAAAACTACATTCCAATCTATATTCCAAACATCAAACAGAGAAGAAACCAGTAGCAGCATTTCTGCAGGATAAGTACCTTCTGTTTAAAAGAATCAGTCCTGCAGCCAAGGAAGAAGTAACAATCACCATGGTCGTCGAGCTCATTCGTCCATCTATTCGTCAGTTTCTCCGAAGCCATACATTCAAGACCTACGCGGATCTTCTCACTATAGAAGTCCAGTTGGAAAAAGACGAAGGAGACCTCACGAAGACACGGGGCAAGAAGTCTGGTATAAACGCCAAGCAAACCTCAGTGACTACCTCTACTGGAGCCAACCCAAACACTTGGCCACCCAAGTGCCACTTCTGTCCCGATTACCACCTTCACAAGGACTGTCCCATTCGAATAGCTCGAGCCTCAACTCTCCCGGGAAACGAAACTGAAGTGTCAGGGGAGCCGGCAACAGGCGCTCCGGAGAGACGCCGGCAATAAATGTCACCAGCATGCCCCACCAACCACTACAAAAAATTATGGTTGGACTGGGTCAGCCAGAAATAGCTGCTCTAATCGACCAAGCATCTACCGATAATTTTGTACATCCCTCACTACTTTCGGGACAGGAGAAGATCACACCCTATACTCAACAGTGTGACTTGGCTTGTGGTAATGCAACTCTCACGACCTCCGTCAGTGTTTGTCTTGACCTACGGATTCAGGAAAAGGCATTCAAATTTAGCTTTCTCATAGCACTAGACCTACGACATTAAATGGTCCTGGGTCTAACAACACTGTACACGGAGAAATCTATCTTGGATTTGACGAGGGCAGTGCTATACTTTGGAAGTAGCCAACAAATAACTATTTCATTTGTGTCACGCCCATCTTGGGAGAATCAGCAAACAGCTCTAAACTTAGATCAGATTCGACATGAATTCACTGTAGGAGAACGTACTGGCCTCTTTTAACTGTTGCAAGGACACGCAAAAGTCTTTGCACCTTTGACGGGAAAGTTACGTCAAACTTGCACCATACAGGGGTCAACTGTCTCCACTCCTAGAGTTGAAGGTGGCGAGGTCATGAGCACCCAGATCCAAAGATGCGACTACGTAGGGTTTGAGGGAAGTACAGTGATATTTATTGAATATGTATTTATCTACCACTGCTTAAAGTCAGTCGAGTGGCCTAAGAGATATGCATTGCACGTATTTGCAAATCTCAGATCATACCTAATCAGTCGTCACCCAGTCCGTCTTATATACTTTACGTCACTTTCTTACTTGCGATTTTCGCTAAAGACTAGTGGTCACCACCTAGCGAGCGATAGGTGGTACTATCAAGTACTAAGTTGGAAGTCTGAGCTGCGCACGAAATTTCAAAATTCAAATTTATGTAGAAACGATCTAGTTTGAGAAGAATAATTATTTTCATATACAATAATTAATAAGATAATTCCCCAGATGGTAACAACTAATATAAGCATTCAGTTAAACCTTGAAAACCATGCTCTATTTAACTCACGATAAAAATAGTACCATGAATAATTTTCATAACTCCGAGAAAACGACATACGTAAAAAATACGTCAAAGATAGAAAATAGTAAAAATCTATACTTGCCTTTTATCCTATTAAATAATTTGAATTAATTAAAATTACTAATTTTCGGGTGAGAGACACGAAACTCGACTAGAAAAACTTTTAATTAGTCACGTATACGTA
Organism: Copidosoma floridanum; assembly: GCF_036245765.1. Lineage (NCBI taxonomy): Eukaryota > Metazoa > Arthropoda > Insecta > Hymenoptera > Encyrtidae > Copidosoma > Copidosoma floridanum. The sequence goes on from NW_028321909.1 coordinate 2,863,173, forward strand.
CCTGTTGTTCCGTTATCCTTGTTCATCAAAACTCAGTTTTGTAAGTTATTGTATTTTCTGTTTAGCACAATCACTTTGTTAATGAAGTTAATTATACTTTTAGAATTACAAAAAGTTTTCGACACGCAACAAAAACTAATTATAACTACTTTTCAGAAATTGATTACTGACAATATCGTTTGTCTATACTAAAAACACTATGACAAGATGAACATACAATGCATAATTTTTCAGACAATCTCGAATTTTACAAGGCAGCTAAAAACGTATAGTATACGTAAAATATAAAAAAATATATAAATATATTCTCACTTATCTTGTTGTTGGATGTTTTTGTGAAATATAAACGAATACTGATATTCAACATGGGAGCACTCATGAAGTTCTGTAAAAACTTATTGATAATTACTAATACAAACCATTTGTTTTTTTGTCCGTACTCGTCCTTGCCGAACAGTAAAAACACTTGTATACAGTATTCACAATAACTATCTTATAATAAATATACGTTTAAAATTATAGACATACTAAAATGAAGTGAAACACAAGAAAAGTAGCACCTACCATACCTGAAAAATACTATTGCTGGTATAAGCATTCGGTTACACCTTGAAAACAACACTCTATTTAACTTTTGCAAAAAAAGTATCATGAATACTTTTTTTTCTGAAAACAACATACGTTAGGAATATGTAAGAGTTAAGAAATGATAAAAATCCATACTTGCCTTTTGTTCCGTTAAAAAAAGTTTTTGAATTAATAAAAATTACTAGTTTTTGAAATGAGAGACTCGAAACTAGACAATAAATCTATTTATTAGTCACATGTACTTACCTAGTATTTTGTTAGCCTTGGTCATCTGAACTTAGTTTTGTAAATTATTGTATCTTCTATTTACTACAATCACTTTGTTAATTAAGTTAATTATACTTTTAAAATTTTTAACAAATTTCGACGCGCAAAGAAAACTGTTTAAAATTACATGCATAATTTAATTACTGACGATAGCATTTATCTATACAAAAAACACTAAAATGCAGTAAACTTATGATACATAATTTTTCAGATAAGCTTTATTTCCACTAGGCAGCAGAACTCGTAGAGAATACAAAAAAAATCGAAAAAAATTTAAATATATTCTCACTTATCTTGTTGTTGAATGTATTTGTAAAATATTAACGAATACTGATATTCAACATGGAAGCACTCATGAAGTTCAGTAAAAACTTATCGATAATTACTAATACAAACCATTTGTTTTGTTGTCCATACTCGTCCTTGCCGAACAGTGAAAACACTTGTATACAGTATTTACAATAACCATTTAATAATAAAAATGCGTTAAGAATTATACACATACTGATATTAAGTTAAACACCAGAAAAGTAGCACTTAATTAACCTGAAAAATACTATTGCTGGTATTAGCATTCAGTTGAACCTTAAAACCAACACTCTATTTAACTCTTGCAAAAAAAGTATCATACACAATTTTTCTTCGGAAAAACAACATAAGTTAAGAATATGTAAAAGTTAAGAAATGATAAATATCCATACTTTCCTTTTGTTCCGTTAAGAAGGGTTTTTGAATTAATTAAAATTACTAGTTTTTAAAATAAGAGACTCGAAACTAGACTTTAAATCTTTTTAATAGTCACATATACTTACCTAGTATTCCGTTAGCCTTAGTCATCTAAAATTAGTTTTGTAATTTATTGTATTTTCTTTTCACCACAATCACTTTGTTAATTAAGTTAATTATACTTTAAGAGTTACTAAAAGTTTTTGACGCGCAAAGAAAACTGTTTTAAATTACATGCATAATTTGATTACTGACAATAGTTTTATCTGTACCAAAAACACTAAATTGCAGTAAACTTATGATACATAATTTTTCACATTAGCTTTATTTCTACTTGGCAGCAAAACTCGTAGAGAATACGAAAAAAATCGAAAAAAATATAAATATATTCTCACTTATTTTGTTGTTGAATGTATTTGTAAAATATTAACGAATATTGATATTAAACATGGAAGCACTCATAAAATTCTGAAAAAACTTATCGATGATTACTAATACAAACCATTTATTTTGTTGTCCGTACCCGTCCTTGCCGAACAGTAAAAACACTTGTATACAGTATTCACAATTACCATCTTATAATTAATATACGTTTAAAATTATAGACATACTGAAAATAAGTAAAACACAAGAATAGTAGCACCTAACTAACTTGAAAAATAATATTGCTGGTATTAGCAGTCAGTTACACTTTGAAAACAACACTCTATTTAACTTTTGCAAAAAAAGTATAATAAATATTTTTTTTTCTGAAAAACAACAAACGTTAAGAATATGTAAGAGTTAAGAAATGATAAATATCCATACTTGCCTTTTGTTTTGTTAAGGAGGGTTTTTAAATTAATTAAAATTACTAGTTTTTTAAATGAAAGACTTGAAACTTGACTATAAATCTTTTAATAAGTCACATGTACTCACCTAGTATTCCGTTAGCCTTGGTTATCTAAACTTAATTTTGTAATTCATTGTACTTTCTATTTACCACAATCACTTTGTTAATTAGGTTAATTATACTTTAAAAATTACTAAAAGTTTTCGACGCACAAAGAAAACTGTTTAAAGTTACATGCATCATTTGATTACTGACGATAGCATTTATCTATACAAAAAACACTAAAATGCAGTAAACTTATGATACATAATTTTTCAGATAAGCTTTATTTCCACTAGGCAGCAAAACTCGTAGAAAATACGAAAAAAAAAACATAAAAAATATAAATATATTCTCACTTATCTTGTTGTTGAATGTATTTGTGAAATATTCACGAATACTGATATTAAACATGGGAGCACTCATAAAATTCTGAAAAAACTTATCGATGATTACTAATACAAACCATTTATTTTGTTGTCCGTACCCGTCCTTGCCGAACAGTAAAAACACTTGTATACAGTTTTCACAATAACCATCTTTCAATAAATATACGTTTAAAATTATAGACATACTAAAATTAAGTGAAACACAAGAAAAGTAGCACCTAACTAACCTGAAAAATACTATTGCTGGTATGAGCATTCGGTTAAACCTTAAAAACATTACTCTATGTAACTCTCGCAAAAAAAGTATCATAAATATTTTTTTTTCTGAAAAACAACATACGTTAAGAATATGTAAGAGTTAAGAAATGATAAATATCCATACTTGCCTTTTGTTCCGTTAAGAAGGGTTTTCAAATCAATCAAAATTACTAGTTTTTAAAATGAGAGACTCGAAACTAGACTTTAAATCTTTTTATTAGTCACATGTACTTACCTAGTATTACGTTAGCCTTGGTCATCTAAACTTAGTTTTGTTATTTATTGTATTTTCTTTTTACTACAATCACTTTGTTTATTAAGTTTATTACACTTTATGAATTACTAAAAGTTTTCGACGCACAAAAAAAACTATTTAAAATTAGATGCATAATTTGATTACTGACGATAGCATTTATCTATACAAAAAACACTAAAATGCAGTAAACTCATGATACATAATTTTTCAGATAAGCTTTATTTCTACTAGGCAGCAAAACTCGTAGAGAATACGAAAAAAAACAAAAAAAATATAAATATATTCTAACTTATCTTTAAGTTTAATGTATTTGTAAAATATTCACGAATACTGATATTAAACATGGGAGCACTCATGAAATTCTGAAAAAACTTATCGATGATTACTAATACAAACCATTTATTTTGTTGTCCGTACCCGTCCTTGCCGAATAGTAAAAACACTTGTATACAGTATTCACAATAACCATCTTTTAATAAATATACGTTTAAAATTATAGACATACTAAAATTAAGTGAAACACAAGAAAAGTAGCACCTAACTAACCTGAAAAATACTATTGCTGGTATGAGCATTCGGTTACACCTTGAAAACATTACTCTATGTAAATCTCGCAAAAAAAGTATCATAAATATTTTTTTTTCTGAAAAACAACATACGTTAAGAATATGTAAGAGTTAAAAAATGATAAATATCCATACTTGCCTTTCGTTCCGTTAAGAAGGGTTTTCAAATCAATCAAAATTACTAGTTTTTAAAATGAGAGACTCGAAACTAGACTTTAAATCTTTTTATTAGTCACATGTACTTACCTTGTATTACGTTAGCCTTGGTCATCTAAACTTAGTTTTGTTATTTATTGTATTTTCTTTTTACTACAATCACTTTGTTAATTAAGTTTATTACACTTTATGAATTACTAAAAGTTTTCGACGCACAAAAAAAACTATTTAAAATTAGATGCATAATTTGATTACTGACGATAGCATTTATCTATACAAAAAACACTAAAATGCAGTAAACTTATGATACATAATTTTTCAGATAAGCTTTATTTTCACTAGGCAGCAAAACTCGTAGAGAATACGAAAAAAAAACAAAAATATATAAATATATTCTCACTTATCTTGTTGTTGAATGTATTTGTAAAATATTCACGAATACTGATATCAAACATGGAAGCACTCATGAAATTCTAAAGAAACTTATCGATGATTACTAATACAAACCATTTATTTTGTTGTCCGTACCCGTCCTTGCCGAACAGTAAAAACACTTGTATACAGTATTCACAATAACCATCTTTTAAGAAATATACGTTTAAAATTATAGACATACTAAAATTAAGTGAAACACAAGAAAAATAGCACCTAACTAACCTAAAAAATACTATTGCTGGTATGAGCATTCGGTTAAACCTTGAAACCAACACTCTATGTAACTCTTGCAAAAAAAGTATCATAAATATTTTTTTTTCTGAAAAACAACATACGTTCAGAATATGTAAGAGTTAAGAAATGATCAATATCCATACTTGCCTTTCGTTCCGTTAAGAAGGGTTTTCAAATCAATCAAAATTACTAGTTTTTTAAATGAGAGACTCGAAACTAGACTTTAAATCTTTTTATTAGTCACATGTACTTACCTAGTATTACGTTAGCCTTGGTCATCTAAACTTAGTTTTGTTATTTATTGTATTTTCTTTTTACCACAATCACTTTGATAATTAAGTTTATTACACTTTAAAAATTACTAAAAGTTTTCGACGCACAAAAAAAACTATTTAAAATTAGATGCATAATTTGATTACTGACGATAGCATTTATCTATACAAAAAACACTAAAATGCAGTAAACTTATGATACATAATTTTTCGGATAAGCTTTTATTCACTAGGCAGCAAAACTTGTAGAGAATACGAAAAAAATCGAAAAAAATATAAATATATTTTCACTTATCTTGTTGTTGGATGTATTTGTAAAGTATTTACGAATACTGATATTCAACATGGGAGCACTTATGAAGTTCTGTAAAAACTTATCGATAATTACTAATACAAACCATTTGTTTTGTTGTTCATACTCGTCCTTGCCGAACAGTGGAAACACTTGTATACAGTATTCACAATAACCATTTAATAATAAATATGCGTTTAGAATTATAGACATACTGAAATTAGGTGAAACACAAGAAAAGTAGCACTTAATTAACCTAAAAATAACATTGCTGGTATTAGCATTCGGTTAAACCTTGAAATAAACACTCTATTTAACTCTTGCTAAAAAAGTATCATAAATGATTTTTTTTCTGAAAAACAACATACGTTAAGAATATGTAAGAGTTAAGAAATGATAAAAATCCATACTTGCCTTTCGTTTCGTTAAAAAGAGTTTTGGAATTAATAAAAATTATTAGTTTTTGAAATGAGAGACTCGAAACTAGACAATAAATCTTTTCATAAGTCACATGTACTTACCTAGTATTTCGTTAGCCTTGGTCATCTAAACTTAGTTTTGTAATTTTTTGTCTCTTCTATTTACCACGATCACTTTGTTAATTAAGTTAATTATACTTTAAAAATTACTAAAAGTTTTCGACGCACCAAGAAAACTGTTCAAAAATACATGCATAATTTGATTACTGACGATAGCATTTATCTGTACAAAAAACACTAAATTGCAGTAAACTTATGATACATAATTCTTCAGATAAGCTTTATTTCCACTAGGCAGCAAAACTCGTAGAGAATACGAAAAAAAACAAAAAAAATATAAATATATTCTCACTTATCTTTTAGTTAAATGTATTTGTTAAATATTCACGAATACTGATATTAAACATGGGAGCACTCATGAAATTCTGAAAAAACTTATCGATGATTACTAATACAAACCATTCGTTTTGTTGTCCGTACCCGTCCTTGCCGAACAGTAAAGACACTTTTATACAGTATTCACAATAACCATCTTTTCATAAATATACGTTCAAAATTATAGACATACTAAAAATAAGTGAAACACAAGAAAAGTAGCACCTAACTAACCTGAAAAATACTATTGCTGGTATGAGCATTCGGTTACACCTTGAAAACATTACTCTATGTAACTCTTGCAAAAAAAGTATCATAAATATTTTTTTTTCTGAAAAACAACATACGTTAAGAATATGTAAGAGTTGAGAAATGATAAATATCCATACTTGCCTTTCGTTCTGTTAAGAAGGGTTTTTAAATCAATCAAAATTACTAGTTTTTAAAATGAGAGACTCGAAACTAGACTTTAAATCTTTTTATTAGTCACATGTACTTACCTAGTATTACGTTAGCCTTGGTCATCTAAACTTAGTTTTGTTATTTATTGTATTTTCTTTTGACCACAATCACTTTGTTAATTAAGTTTATTACACTTTATGAATTACTAAAAGTTTTCGACGCACAAAAAAAACTATTTAAAATTAAATGCATAATTTGATTACTGACGATAGCATTTATCTATACAAAAAACACTAAAATGCAGTAAACTCATGATACATAATTTTCTGGATAAGCTTTTTTTTCACTAGGCAGCAAAACTTGTATAGAATTCGAAAAAAATCGAAAAAAATATAAATATATTTTTACTTATCTTGTTGTTAAATGTATTTGTAAAGTATTCACGAATACTGATATTAAACATAGGAGCACTCATGAAAATTTGAAAAAACTTATCGATGATTACTAATACAAACCATTTATATTTTTGTCCATACTCGTTCTTGCCGAACAGTAAAAACACTTGTATACAGTATTCACAATAATTATCTTATATTTAATATACGTTAAAAATTATAGACATACTGAAAATAAGTGAAACACAAGAATAGTAGCACCTAACTAACCTGAAAAATAATATTGCTGGTATGAGCAGTCAGTTACACTTTGAAAACAAGACTCTAGTTAACTTTTGCAAAAAAAGTATAATAAATATTTTTTTTTCTGAAAAACAACATACGTTAAGAATATGTAAGAGTTAAGAAATGATAAATATCCATACTTGCCTTTCGTTCCGTTGAGAAGGGTTTTTGAATTGATCAAAATTACTAGTTTTTTAAATAAAAGACTTGAAACTTGACTATAAATCTTTTAATAAGTCACATGTACTCACCTAGTATTCCGTTAGCCTTGGTTATCTAAACCTAATTTTGTAATTCATTGTACTTTCTATTTACCACAATCACTTTGTTAATTAAGTTAATTATTCTATAAAAATTACTAAAAGTTTTCGACGCACAAAGAAAACTGTTTAAAGTTACATGCATAATTTGATTACTGACGATAGCATTTATCTATACAAAAAACACTAAAATGCAGTAAACTTATGATACATAATTTTTCAGATAAGCTTTATTTCCACTAGGCAGCAAAACTCGTAAAAAATACGAAAAAAAAACAAAAAAAATATAAATATATTCTCACTTATCTTGTTGTTGAATGTATTTGTAAAATATTCACGAATACTGTTATCAAACATGGAAGCACTCATGAAATTCTGAAAAAACTTATCGATGATTACTAATACAAACCATTTATTTTGTTGTCCGTACCCGTCCTTGCCGAACAGTAAAAACACTTGTATACAGTATTCACAATAACCATCTTTTAATAAATATACGTTTAAAATTATAGACATACTAAAATTAAGTGAAACACAAGAAAAATAGCACCTAACTAACCTGAAAAATACTATTGCTGGTATGAGCATTCGGTTAAACCTTGAAACCAACACTCTATGTAACTCTTGCAAAAAAAGTATCATAAATATTTTTTTTTCTGAAAAACAACATACGTTCAGAATATGTAAGAGTTAAGAAATGATAAATATCCATACTTGCCTTTCGTTCCGTTAAGAAGGGTTTTCAAATCAATCAAAATTACTAGTTTTTAAAATGAGAGACTCGAAACTAGACTTTAAATCTTTTTATTAGTCACATGTACTTACCTAGTATTACGTTAACCTTGGTCATCTAAACTTAGTTTTGTTATTTATTGTATTTTCTTTTTACCACAATCACTTTGATAATTAAGTTTATTACACTTCAAGAATTACTAAAAGTTTTCGACGCACAAAAAAAACTATTTAAAATTAGATGCATAATTTGATTACTGACGATAGCATTTATCTATACAAAAAGCACTCAAATGCAGTAAACTTATGATACATAATTTTTCGGATAAGCTTTTTTTTCACTAGGCAGCAAAACTTGTAGAGAATACGAAAAAAATCGAAAAAAATATAAATATATTTTCACTTATCTTGTTGTTGGATGTATTTGTAAAGTATTTACGAATACTGATATTCAACATGGGAGCACTCATGAAGTTCTGTAAAAACTTATCGATAATTACTAATACAAACCATTTGTTTTGTTGTCCATACTCGTCCTTGCCGAACAGTGGAAACACTTGTATACAGTATTCACAATAACCATTTAATAATAAATATGCGTTTAGAATTATAGACATACTGAAATTAGGTGAAACACAAGAAAAGTAGCACTTAATTAACCTAAAAATAACATTGCCGGTATTAGCATTCGGTTAAACCTTGAAATAAACACTCTATTTAACTCTTGCTAAAAAAGTATCATAAATGATTTTTTTTCTGAAAAACAACATACGTTAAGAATATGTAAGAGTTAAGAAATGATAAAAATCCATACTTGCCTTTCGTTCCGTTAAAAAGAGTTTTGGAATTAATATAAATTATTAGTTTTTGAAATGAGAGACTCGAAACTAGACTTTAAATCTTTTTATTAGTCACATGTACTTACCTAGTATTACGTTAACCTTGGTCATCTAAACTTAGTTTTGTTATTTATTGTATTTTCTTTTTACCACAATCACTTTGATAATTAAGTTAATTATACTTTAAAAATTACTAAAAGTTTTCGACGCACAAAGAAAACTGTTTAGAATTACATGCATAATTTGATTACTGACGGTAGCATTTATCTGTACAAAAAACACTAAATTGCAGTAAACTTATGATTCATAATTTTTCAGATAAGCTTTATTACCACTAGGCAGCAAAACTCGTAGAGAAAACGAAAAAAAACAAAAAAAATATAAATATATTCTCACTTATCTTTTAGTTGAATGTATTTGTAAAATATTCACGAATACTGATATTCAACATGGGAGCACTCATAAAATTCTGAAAAAACTTATCGATGATTACTAATACAAACCATTCATTTTGTTGTCCGTACTCGTCCTTGCCGAACAGTAAAAACACTTGTATACAGTATTCACAATAACCATCTTTTAATAAATATACGTTTAAAATTATAGACATACTAAAATTAAGTGAAACACAAGAAAAGTAGCACCTAACTAACCTGAAAAATACTATTGCTGGTATGAGCATTCGGTTACACCTTGAAAACATTACTCTATGTAACTCTCGCAAAAAAAGTATTATAAATATTCTTTTTTCTGAAAAACAACATACGTTAAGAATATGTAAGAGTTAAGAAATGATAAATATCCATACTTGCCTTTCGTTCCGTTAAGAAGGGTTTTCAAATCAATCAAAATTACTAGTTTTTAAAATAAGAGACTCGAAACTAGACTTTAAATCTTTTTATTAGTCACATGTACTTACCTAGTATTACGTTAGCCTTGGTCATCTAAACTTAGTTTTGTTATTTATTGTATTTTCTTTTTACCACAATCACTTTGTTGATTAAGTTTATTACATTTTATGAATTACTAAAAGTTTTCGACGCACAAAAAAAACTATTTAAAATTAGATGCATAATTTGATTACTGACGATAGCATTTATCTATACAAAAAACACTAAAATGCAGTAAACTCATGATACATAATTTTCTGGATAAGCTTTTTTTTCACTAGGCAGCAAAACTTGTATAGAATTCGAAAAAAATCGAAAAAAATATAAATATATTCTCACTTATCTTGTTGTTGAATGTATTTGTAAAGTATTCACGAATACTGATATTAAACATGGGAGCACTCATGAAATTCTGAAAAAACTTATCGATGATTACTAATACAAACCATTTATTTTTTTGTCCATACTCGTTCTTGCCAAACAGTAAAAACACTTGTATACAGTATTCACAATAATTATCTTATAATTAATATACGTTAAAAATTATAGACATACTGAAAATAAGTGGAACACAAGAATAGTAGCACCTAACTAACCTGAAAAATAATATTGCTGGTATTAGCAGTCAGTTACACTTTGAAAACAACACACTATTTAACTTTTGCAAAAAAAGTATTATAAATATTTTTTTTTCTGAAAAACAACATACGTTAAGAATATGTAAGAGATAAGAAATGATAAATATCCATACTTGCCTTCCGTTTTGTTAAAAAAGGTTTTTGAATTAATTAAAATTACTAGTTTTTTAAATGAAAGACTTGAAACTTGACTATTAATCTTTTAATAAGTCACATGTACTTACCTAGTATTCCGTTAGCCTTGGTTATCTAAACTTAATTTTGTAATTCATTGTACTTTCTATTTACCACAATCACTTTGTTAATTAAGTTAATTATACTTTAAAAATTACTAAAAGTTTTCGACGCACAAAGAAAACTGTTTAAAGTTACATGCATAATTTGATTACTGACGATAGCATTTATCTGTACAAAAAACACTAAATTGCAGTAAACTTATGATACATAATTTTTCAGATAAGCTTCATTTCCACTAGGCAGCAAAACTCGTAGAGAATACGAAAAAAAACAAAAAAAATATAAATATATTCTCACTTATCGTTTAGTTAAATGTATTTGTAAAATATTTACGAATACTGATATTAAACATGGGAGCACTCATGAAATTCTAATAAAACTTATCGATGATTACTAATACAAACCATTTATTTTTTTGTCCATACTCGTTCTTGTCGAACAGTAAAAACACTTGTATACAGTATTCACAATAATCATCTTATAATTAATATACGTTAAAAATTATAGACATACTGAAAATAAGTGAAACACAAGAATAGTAGCACCTAACTAACCTGAAAAATAAAATTGCTGGTATTAGCAGTCAGTTACACTTTGAAAACAACACACTATTTAACTTTTGCAAAAAAAGTATAATAAATATTTTTTTTTCTGAAAAACAACATACGTTAAGAATATGTAAGAGTTAAGAAATGACGAATATTCATACTTGCCTTTCGTTTTGTTAAAAAGGGTTTTTGAATTAATTAAAATTACTAGTTTTTTAAATAAAGACTTGAATCTTGACTATAAATTTTTTAATAAGTCACATGTACTTACCTAGTATTCCGTTAGCCTTGGTTATCTAAACTTAATTTTGTAATTCATTGTACTTTCTATTTACCACAATCACTTTGTTAATTAAGTTAATTATACTTTAAAAATTACTAAAAGTTTTCGACGCACAAAGAAAACTGTTTAAAGTTACATGCATAATTTGATTACTGACGATAGCATTTATCTATACAAAAAACACTAAAATGCAGTAAACTTATGATACATAATTTTTCAGATAAGCTTTATTTTCACTAGGCAGCAAAACTCGTAGAGAATACGAAAAAAAAACAAAAAAATATAAATATATTCTCACTTATCTTGTTGTTGAATGTATTTGTAAAATATTCACGAATACTGATATCAAACATGGAAGCACTCATGAAATTCTGAAAAAACTTATCGATGATTACTAATACAAACCATTTGTTTTGTTGTCCGTACCCGTCCTTGCCGAACAGTAAAAACACTTGTATACAGTATTCACAATAACCATCTTTTAATAAATATACGTTTAAAATTATAGACATACTAAAATTAAGTGAAACACAAGAAAAATAGCACCTAACTAACCTGAAAAATACTATTGCTGGTATGAGCATTCGGTTAAACCTTGAAACCAACACTCTATGTAACTCTTGCAAAAAAAGTATCATAAATATTTTTTTTTCTGAAAAACAACATACGTTGAGAATATGTAAGAGTTAAGAAATGATAAATATCCATACTTGCCTTTCGTTCCGTTAATAAGGGTTTTCAGATCAATCAAAATTACTAGTTTTTAAAATGAGAGACTCGAAACTAGACTTTAAATCTTTTTATTAGTCACATGTACTTACCTAGTATTACGTTAGCCTTGGTCATCTAAACTTAGTTTTGTTATTTATTGTATTTTCTTTTTACCACAATCACTTTGTTTATTAAGTTTATTACACTTTATGAATTACTAAAAGTTTTTGACGCACAAAAAAAACTATTTAAAATTAGATGCATAATTTGATTACTGACAATAGCATTTATCTATACAAAAAACACTAAAATGAAGTAAACTCATGATACATAATTTTCTGAATAAGCTTTTTTTTCACTAGGCAGCAAAACTTGTATAGAATTCGAAAAAAATCGAAAAAAATATAAATATATTTTCACTTATCTTGTTGTTGAATGTATTTGTAAAGTATTCACGAATACTGATATTAAACATGGGAGCACTCATGAAATTCTGAAAAAACTTATCGATGATTACTAATACAAACCATTTATTTTTTTGTCCATACTCGTTCTTGCCAAACAGTAAAAACACTTGTATACAGTATTCACAATAATTATCTTATAATTAATATACGTTAAAAATTATAGACATACTGAAAATAAGTGGAACACAAGAATAGTAGCACCTAACTAACCTGAAAAATAATATTGCTGGTATTAGCAGTCAGTTACACTTTGAAAACAACACACTATTTAACTTTTGCAAAAAAAGTATTATAAATATTTTTTTTTCTGAAAAACAACATACGTTAAGAATATGTAAGAGATAAGAAATGATAAATATCCATACTTGCCTTCCGTTTTGTTAAAAAAGGTTTTTGAATTAATTAAAATTACTAGTTTTTTAAATGAAAGACTTGAAACTTGACTATTAATCTTTTAATAAGTCACATGTACTTACCTAGTATTCCGTTAGCCTTGGTTATCTAAACTTAATTTTGTAATTCATTGTACTTTCTATTTACCACAATCACTTTGTTAATTAAGTTAATTATACTTTAAAAATTACTAAAAGTTTTCGACGCACAAAGAAAACTGTTTAAAGTTACATGCATAATTTGATTACTGACGATAGCATTTATCTGTACAAAAAACACTAAATTGCAGTAAACTTATGATACATAATTTTTCAGATAAGCTTCATTTCCACTAGGCAGCAAAACTCGTAGAGAATACGAAAAAAAACAAAAAAAATATAAATATATTCTCACTTATCGTTTAGTTAAATGTATTTGTAAAATATTTACGAATACTGATATTAAACATGGGAGCACTCATGAAATTCTAATAAAACTTATCGATGATTACTAATACAAACCATTTATTTTTTTGTCCATACTCGTTCTTGTCGAACAGTAAAAACACTTGTATACAGTATTCACAATAATCATCTTATAATTAATATACGTTAAAAATTATAGACATACTGAAAATAAGTGAAACACAAGAATAGTAGCACCTAACTAACCTGAAAAATAAAATTGCTGGTATTAGCAGTCAGTTACACTTTGAAAACAACACACTATTTAACTTTTGCAAAAAAAGTATAATAAATATTTTTTTTTCTGAAAAACAACATACGTTAAGAATATGTAAGAGTTAAGAAATGACGAATATTCATACTTGCCTTTCGTTTTGTTAAAAAGGGTTTTTGAATTAATTAAAATTACTAGTTTTTTAAATAAAGACTTGAATCTTGACTATAAATTTTTTAATAAGTCACATGTACTTACCTAGTATTCCGTTAGCCTTGGTTATCTAAACTTAATTTTGTAATTCATTGTACTTTCTATTTACCACAATCACTTTGTTAATTAAGTTAATTATACTTTAAAAATTACTAAAAGTTTTCGACGCACAAAGAAAACTGTTTAAAGTTACATGCATAATTTGATTACTGACGATAGCATTTATCTATACAAAAAACACTAAAATGCAGTAAACTTATGATACATAATTTTTCAGATAAGCTTTATTTTCACTAGGCAGCAAAACTCGTAGAGAATACGAAAAAAAAACAAAAAAATATAAATATATTCTCACTTATCTTGTTGTTGAATGTATTTGTAAAATATTCACGAATACTGATATCAAACATGGAAGCACTCATGAAATTCTGAAAAAACTTATCGATGATTACTAATACAAACCATTTGTTTTGTTGTCCGTACCCGTCCTTGCCGAACAGTAAAAACACTTGTATACAGTATTCACAATAACCATCTTTTAATAAATATACGTTTAAAATTATAGACATACTAAAATTAAGTGAAACACAAGAAAAATAGCACCTAACTAACCTGAAAAATACTATTGCTGGTATGAGCATTCGGTTAAACCTTGAAACCAACACTCTATGTAACTCTTGCAAAAAAAGTATCATAAATATTTTTTTTTCTGAAAAACAACATACGTTGAGAATATGTAAGAGTTAAGAAATGATAAATATCCATACTTGCCTTTCGTTCCGTTAATAAGGGTTTTCAGATCAATCAAAATTACTAGTTTTTAAAATGAGAGACTCGAAACTAGACTTTAAATCTTTTTATTAGTCACATGTACTTACCTAGTATTACGTTAGCCTTGGTCATCTAAACTTAGTTTTGTTATTTATTGTATTTTCTTTTTACCACAATCACTTTGTTTATTAAGTTTATTACACTTTATGAATTACTAAAAGTTTTTGACGCACAAAAAAAACTATTTAAAATTAGATGCATAATTTGATTACTGACAATAGCATTTATCTATACAAAAAACACTAAAATGAAGTAAACTCATGATACATAATTTTCTGAATAAGCTTTTTTTTCACTAGGCAGCAAAACTTGTATAGAATTCGAAAAAAATCGAAAAAAATATAAATATATTTTCACTTATCTTGTTGTTGAATGTATTTGTAAAGTATTCACGAATACTGATATTAAACATGGGAGCACTCATGAAATTCTGAAAAA
Organism: Copidosoma floridanum; assembly: GCF_036245765.1. Lineage (NCBI taxonomy): Eukaryota > Metazoa > Arthropoda > Insecta > Hymenoptera > Encyrtidae > Copidosoma > Copidosoma floridanum. Next base: position 2,878,556 of record NW_028321909.1, read on the forward strand.
ACTTATCGATGATTACTAATACAAACCATTAATTTTTTTGTCCATACTCGTTCTTGCCAAACAGTAAAAACACTTGTATACAGTATTCACAATAATTATCTTATAATTAATATACGTTAAAAATTATAGACATACTGAAAATAAGTGAAACACAAGAATAGTAGCACCTAACTAACCTGAAAAATAATATTGCTGGTATTAGCAGTCAGTTACACTTTGAAAACAACACACTATTTAACTTTTGCAAAAAAAGTATAATAAATATTTTTTTTTCTGAAAAACAACATACGTTAAGAATATGTAAGAGTTAAGAAATGATAAATATCCATACTTGCCTTCCGTTTTGTTAAAAAAGGTTTTTGAATTAATTAAAATTACTAGTTTTTTAAATGAAAGACTTTAAACTTGACTATAAATCTTTTAATAAGTCACATGTACTCACCTAGTATTCCGTTAGCCTTGGTTATCTAAACTTAATTTTGTAATTCATTGTACTTTCTATTTACCACAATCACTTTGTTAATTAAGTTAATTATACTTTAAAAATTACTAAAAGTTTTCGACGCACAAAGAAAACTGTTTAAAGTTACATGCATCATTTGATTACTGACGATAGCATTTATCTATACAAAAAACACTAAAATGCAGTAAACTTATGATACATAATTTTTCAGATAAGCTTTATTTCCACTAGGCAGCAAAACTCGTAGAAAATACGAAAAAAAAAACAAAAAAAATATAAATATATTATCACTTATCTTGTTGTTGAATGTATTTGTAAAATATTGACGAATACTGATATTAAACATGGGAGCACTCATAAAATTCTGAAAAAACTTATCGATGATTACTAATACAAACCATTTATTTTGTTGTCCGTACCCGTCCTTGCCGAACACTAAAAACACTTGTATACAGTATTCGCAATAACCATCTTATAATTAATATACGTTTAAAATTATAGACATACTGGAAATAAGTGAAACACAAGAATAGTAGCACCTAACTAACCCGAAAAATAATATTGCTGGTATTAGCAGTCAGTTACACTTTGAAAACAACGCTCTATTTAACTTTTGCAAAAAAAGTATCATAAATATTTTTTTTTCTGAAAAACAACATACGTTAAGAATATGTAAGAGTTAAGAAATGATAAATATCCATACTTGCCTTCCGTTCCGTTAAGAAGGGTTTTCAAATCAATCAAAATTACTAGTTTTTAAAATGAGAGACTCGAAACTAGACTTTAAATCTTTTTATTAGTCACATGTACTTACCTAGTATTACGTTAGCCTTGGTCATCTAAACTTAGTTTTGTTATTTATTGTATTTTCTTTTTACCACAATCATTTTGTTAATTAAGTTTATTACACTTTAAGAATTACTAAAAGTTTTCGACGCACAAAAAAAACTATTTAAAATTAGATGCATAATTTGATTACTGACGATAGCATTTATCTATACAAAAAACACTAAAATGCAGTAAACTTATGATACATAATTTTTCGGATAAGCTTTTTTTTCACTAGGCAGCAAAACTTGTAGAGAATACGAAAAAAATCGAAAAAAATATAAATATATTTTCACTTATCTTGTTGTTGGATGTATTTGTAAAGTATTTACGAATACTGATATTCAACATGGGAGCACTCATGAAGTTCTGTAAAAACTTATCGATAATTACTAATACAAACCATTTGTTTTGTTGTCCATACTCGTCCCTGCCGAACAGTGGAAACACTTGTATACAGTATTTACAATAACCATTTAATAATAAATATGCGTTTAGAATTATAGACATACTGATATTAGGTGAAACACAAGAAAAGTAGCACTTAATTTACCTAAAAATAACATTGCCGGTATTAGCATTCGGTTAAACCTTGAAATAAACAATCTATTTAACTCTTGCTAAAAAAGTATCATAAATGATTTTTTTTCTGAAAAACAACATACGTTAAGAATATGTAAGAGTTAAGAAATGATAAAAATCCATACTTGCCTTTCGTTTCGTTAAAAAGAGTTTTGGAATTATTAAAAATTATTAGTTTTTGAAATGAGAGACTCGAAACTAGACTTTAAATCTTTTTATTAGTCACATGTACTTACCTAGTATTACGTTAGCCTTGGTCATCTAAACTTAGTTTTGTTATTTATTGTATTTTCTTTTTACCACAATCACTTTGTTAATTAAGTTTATTACACTTTATGAATTACTAAAAGTTTTCGACGCACAAAAAAAACTATTTAAAATTAGATGCATAATTTGATTACTGTCGATAGCATTTATCTATACAAAAAACACTAAAATGCAGTTAACTCATGATACATAATTTTCTGGATAAGCTTTTTTTTCACTAGGCAGCAAAACTTGTATAAAATTCGAAAAAAATCGAAAAAAATATAAATATATTTTCACTTATCTTGTTGTTAAATGTATTTGTAAAGTATTCACAAATACTGATATTAAACATGGGAGCACTCATGAAATTCTGAAAAAACTTATCGATGATTACTAATACAAACCATTTATTTTTTTGTCCATACTCGTTCTTGCCGAACAGTAAAAACACTTGTATACAGTATTCACAATAATTATCTTATAATTAATATACGTTAAAAATTATAGACATACTGAAAATAAGTGAAACACAAGAATAGTAGCACCTAACTAACCTGAAAAATAATATTGCTGGTATTAGCAGTCAGTTACACTTTGAAAACAACACACTATTTAACTTTTGCAAAAAAAGTATAATAAATATTTTTTTTTCTGAAAAACAACATACGTTAAGAATATGTAAGAGTTAAGAAATGATAAATATCCATACTTGCCTTCCGTTTTGTTAAAAAGGGTTTTTGAATTAATTAAAATTACTAGTTTTTTAAATGAAAGACTTGAAACTTGACTATTAATCTTTTAATAAGTCACATGTACTTACCTAGTATTCCGTTAGCCTTGGTTATCTAAACTTAATTTTGTAATTCATTGTACTTTCTATTTACCACAATCACTTTGTTAATTGAGTTAATTATACTTTAAAAATTACTAAAAGTTTTCGACGCACAAAGAAAACTGTTTAAAATTACATGCATAATTTGATTACTGACGATAGCATTTATCCATACAAAAAACACTAAAATGCAGTAAACTTATGATACATAATTTTTCAGATAAGCTTTATTTTCACTAGGCAGCAAAACTCGTAGAGAATACGAAAAAAAAACAAAAAAATATAAATATATTCTCACTTATCTTGTTGTTGAATGTATTTGTAAAATATTCACGAATTCTGATATCAAACATGGAAGCACTCATGAAATTCTGAAAAAACTTATCGATGATTACTAATACAAACCATTTATTTTGTTGTCCGTACCCGTCCTTGCCGAACAGTAAAAACACTTGTATACAGTATTCACAATAACCATCTTATAATAAATATACGTTCAAGATTATAGACATACTAAAATAAAGTGAAACACAAGAAAAGTAGCACCTAACTAACCTGAAAAATACTATTGCTGGTATGAGCATCCGGTTACACCTTGAAAACATTACTCTATGTAACTCTTGCAAAAAAAGTATCATAAATATTTTTTTTTCTGAAAAACAACATACGTTAAGAATATGTAAGAGTTAAGAAATGATAAATATCCATACTTGCCTTTCGTTTCGTTAAGAAGGGTTTTCAAATCAATCAAAATTACTAGTTTTTAAAATGAGAGACTCGAAACTAGACTTTAAATCTTTTTATTAGTCACATGTACTTACCTAGTATTACGTTAGCCTTGGTCATCTAAACTTAGTTTTGTTATTTATTGTATTTTCTTTTCACCACAATCACTTTGTTGATTAAGTTTATTACACTTTATGAATTACTAAAAGTTTTCGACGCACAAAAAAAACTATTTAAAATTAGATGCATAATTTGATTACTGACGATAGCATTTATCCATACAAAAAACACTAAAATGCAGTAAACTCATGATACATAAGTTTCTGGATAAGCTTTTTTTTCACTAGGCAGCAAAACTTGTATAAAATTCGAAAAAAATCGAAAAAAATATAAATATATTTTCACTTATCTTGTTGTTGAATGTATTTGTAAAATATTCACGAATACTGATAATAAACATGGGAGCACTCATGAAATTCTGAAAAAACTTATCGATAATTACTAATACAAACCATTTATTTTTTTGTCCATACTCGTTCTTACCGAACAGTAAAAACACTTGTATACAGTATTCACAATAACCATTTTATAATAAATATACGTTCAAAATTATAGACATACTGAAATTAAGTGAAACACAAGAAAAGTAGCACCTTACTAACCTGAAAAATACTATTGCTGGTATGAGCATTCGGTTACACCTTGAAAACCATGCTCCATTCAACTCACGATAAAAATAGTATCATCAATGATTTTAAAAATAAATGATTTTATTTATAGACATTTTGAAATTATCTATAAAACAATTATACTATTCTTTAACTAAAGTGAAAAATAAGATCATTGACGTTAGAAGTCTGTTCTATGATAAAATCTACGATTTATTTACCTTATGATAAATGTAGTCTTATAAATAATTTTTCTTCTTTTCAAAAAACCAAACACGTAAAGAATAAGTTAAAGTTAGAAAATAATAACAATTCATACTTACTTTTAATCCTGTTAAGAAGTGTGTTTGAATTGATTAAAATTAATGATTTCCGAATGATAGGCACATAAACAGGCCTATAAAAACGTGTTAATAGTTACGTATACAAACCTCTTTTTCTATTGTCCTTGTATGTTTGAGTGCAGTATTGTCATCTATTGTATACATTATTCACCACAATCACTTTGTTAAGAATGCCGATTAAAAGTTTAGATACACCGAAAGTTTTCAACGGCGCAAAGAAAGTAGTTTATGACCATCTCGTAGATTTCGATCTCTTACAATAGCATTTGTCTCTAATAAAAAACGATGCTGCATTAAAAGTATGTTACTTAATATCTTACATGATTTTTGTATTCATCAAGCAAGAAAAAAGTTAAGAATACGTTAAGTATGGTAAGGATTAAATTTTTTATTTGCTTTTCTCACTTTTGGAAGTATCTGTGAAGTATTAATAAATTATTATATTAGAAATGGAAACACTCATAAAGGTCTATAAAATTTTTTTGATGCTTACCAAAACGTACCTTTTATTTTGTTGTCCCTATTTGTCCTTTTTGGCATCCTAACACTTGCATTTATTTTACACTTTTTTCTTCATTTTAAAAATCAAACACATTTGTAGACATCATAAGAGTTTTCAACATCTAAAGATACACGTTACTTATACTGGTAACCTAAGATCACTATTCTTCGCAGCTGACTTTGCTATCGAAAACTTTTCTGCATGATTATGATTTTAGCTATTAAAGAATATAAAATCTACTGCCACAAAATGAAATATGACCTAGTAAAAAAAACGTGGTGCACAAAATACGAGTAACAAAAAAATTGATTCGCCGAAATAATTAAATAAAAAATTATTAACTTACTTACAACCATAGAAAATGAGCGAAGATCTGAAAACCTTCATGATGTTAACTTTTCTGCAAGACTGAAATATTATGTTTCAGCAATGATTATTTTTTTAGAAGTACTATAAAACATAAAAATCAGATTAGATGGTAATTTTTTTTTCTCTCTTATCAAGACAAAAGGTGAAGGATTCGTCAAAGTTTGTGAATCATAAGAATGTATACTTGCTTGTCTTCTTGTTACGGGAATTCAGTTACGGGATAATGAGTCCGTCTGTTGATGTGCGCACAGTAGCTGAAAGGGAATTTTCTTTACGTAATTACTGTAAAATGAAAAGAAAATGTGAGATAAATTAAAATTGGTCAGAGAGCCAGTTGATAGAAATCCAAATCTTTTGCTCGTGGTGCACCAGCAAGACCAGTAAGCCTCAGTGATGGTTGGACGAAGAATTCTTTTAGAACGAGAAGCTCGTATTTGTTCTTTATTGACACAGGGGCAGATGGCGCATTTATATCTAAAACCGCCAAGTTTGCGTCTAGGGGTAATCATCTCCAGTTGTCCAGCTTTAGTTATATAGTGAACTCCCAGGTATCATCGTTGGTGGCCTGAGCGTTGAGCCCAAGTAATAGATGTTACTCCTGCCGACAACGTTTGGTTTGCTACAAAATTTAAAAACTTTTATAAGTAAAGCGTTTTGTGCTTGTTGATTGGCTTCAAATTTCACTCTTAATACATAGATGTAACGTTTATATCGTAGCATCAAAGTACAACAGTAAGTAATATTCGTTCAGATCGGTCTTACGATTTTATGAGAAAAATATTGTATTTAATATCAAAAGGAGTTTTACTGTGCAATTAATTAAATGACCAATCTCATCAGGAAGCCACAAAAACGGGAGAAGGCAAGTTTTTATTTATTCACGTGTTCTTTCGTTTTATTTATATCTTGATATATTTTTTAACTACTAATAATACTTCAAATTTTTTTAACAGTATTTCTAAATTTTTTTTTTTTTTAAATGAATATCATCTTAATTTTTCTCTCGCATTTAAAAGACTCATCATATAATTGACCTATTATCTTACAATTATAACACTGTTAAAAAAATTCAGGCAAAATCAGTACACATATGATGAGAGAAAACTAAAAATACGTAACGAAATTTTAAAATCTGATTTTAAAAATATCTTAGAGACATTCTTACATTTAACACAGTGACTTATAATATTTGTAAAGTAGGTATTTAAATTGAAATAAAAGTCCATTACTTTAAAATACAAGTATTCTTTGAAAAGGAAATACTATACGTGATTGAAAATTCAAAAACATAACGAAATTAAAACAACACGTAAAAAATTTAAAATTTAATAATTTTTTGAATTTTAAATTAAATACTTGATTAAAATTATAAAACAACATTAATAATTCAGAAGAAGCTAGGCCTAATATTACATAAAAAAATTATTAATTCCAAAATACTATTTTTGTATACAGAGGTCATTGTATTATATCGAATGAACCATATTTTGGGTACATTATATATTCCAGGAAAGTATTAGCTATGTGAAAGGCAGCTAAGTAGGTGTTAACCGCTAATTCGCAGTGTAGCAATGCTACTAGTGACTCATTATTTTTCTTCTACTTAATGAAGACAGTGAAAACCAACTTAATTAACTTATTATTGTCGTTATCAATCTATTTTTGATTCATGTGTGCGCTCAGCACCTCACCCCTATTTCTTTTTATGCTTTGTAATTGGACTTCTAGCCCGTTAATCAAATAAATAAGAAAATATTTTCTTATCTGAACTAATATCTTATATTAATCTAATCAAATCAAATATATAATTCTAAAAAAAATTTATTTACTTTATTATTGCAGTATCAATACAAATACTTGTTATTATTTAATCAAAAAAAGATTATTATTTCTAAAATACGTTGACAAATGTTTTTAAGTATAACTAATAAATAAATTGTTTCCTTGGACATGCAAGCGTTAGTGTTTAGAAACCTAGCTGCTTTTCAGTATTATTTAATAAGAAAATATGCTGTGACTTGAGCATGAGCATCGCCGATTAAAAACCCACCTGTTCTTTAGTATTGATCATGAATAAAATGTGCCCTTAGGTAAAGCAAACATTGACTATTGGAAAACTAATTGTTTTTTTAATACTTTTTACTAATTAAATGTGCCCCAAGATCCCCAAGTATCAGTAATAAGCAAACCCAACGGTTTATTACAATTATTAATTTGAAAAAGGTACGTGTTAACAAGCAAGCATCGGTGACTAGCAGTTCATATTTTGTTTATTATTAATACTACAAGACAGTTAAGTTTATAATAGCCGATACTTGCTCGTTTAGGAAAAAATGTATTAAAAAATAAGTCGGCGAACGGCACATTCTGTTGTAAAATGATACTTATAAGCAATTTTGTGTCTAATTGTCAATGCTTGCTCGCCCGTGGACTTACTTTATAAACAAATAATGCTAATAATCAATAGTTGAGATTTTAATCATTAATACTTGTTCCCCTGAGAAAATGTTTTTCTCATTGCATATTGCTGGTGCTTTCTTGGATAGAGGCATATTTTATTAATAAATAATACTAATTAACAGAAATGCGAGGCAAATTAAAAAATCTTTTTGAAAATTTAAAGTTATATTATGGTGATGTAATTTTTAACAAAAAGTAATACCAATCTTTCGTTAGGATTAAAAATGCACGTGAATTTTCCAAAACATGTTGAATTGTAAGATTGTTAGTGATTATTACAGTAAATGTGTATTGATTAGACATAAATGTATAAATTAAAAACCATGACATAAAAGTTTTCACTTAAATTAAAAATTCGTTTGAATTTTTAAAAACATTTTAAACGTTAAGTAACAATATACATACATACATACATACATATATATATATATATATATATATGTGTGTATACACCACTCAAGATCAAGAGTTATCAAGAAAGTCGAGTACAAATCAAGACAAGGACGATGTTACTGATTTCGAGAACGACTCAAGAATAATACGATATCTGATTTCAATCTATTTGGAGAAACGACAAGATTTAGGAAAATATCGTATTCATATACAGAACTAAGCATACCCATAAAGAAACAAAATATAGATATGTACAATTGCAGATAATAATGGGGGCTATTTTCTGCCACTGGGGACGCTCGCCATCACATTAGGTACTCGCCACTCGCGTGTATTTCGTATATATATATATATATTACGATGCGTGATGAGCCTCACATAAAATATAGATATACTAAGGTGTACAGAGTACCTCATGTGATGACGAGCGCCCCCATGGCAGAATAGACTTCATTACAATGTAAGATTAAGGTAGAAAGTTTGTAATATTCAAATGAATATAATGAATGAGGAAAAAGGCATGTACCATGAACATAATGTATATGATAACACAGAAGAAAACACTGGATGAACTATAAATCTAGATTAGAAATAGGGACTCAGTTGAAAATTTATAGCTATGGCTACACCTATAGAGATAATAGCTTTATAGTTGTAGCTATAATGACTTACGTCCATAGCTAAAGTCAACTACAATGTACCTATGAATTATTGTGAATTATAGCGAATATTAAACTAAAACTATTTCTAAAACTGATTTTTTTTTTTTAAAGTAAGTTCAAACGTAAAAGGCGTTATTACGTGGATGACAACTTAAAAACTGAGGGCTTCAAGTACTTTCCAATAAGAAGAAAAAGAATAAGTTTATTTGTTTATATAAACTTTTTAATATTCCTCTAAAGTTCTTGAATACCCCAATTTTTAAGTTATCATCCACATAATAACGCCTTTCATGGCTGATATAACTTTAAAAAAACGAGAGTTCAAAACAACTTTTCCTTAAAATACGCGAAAAATTTATAGCTGAACACCTACATTTTACAACTACTATTCACAAAAATGTATAGATACGTTGTTGTTGATTATAGCTATAAATATATGCCATTGTAGCTATAATAAAAGCTATATTATTATTTATAGGCATAATTATAGCTATAAATTTTAGACAAAGAAGTAGAAATTCAATACGTATATTGCAAACAACATACTGGCGGAAAAAAGAGTGAGATATGGTTACAATAACATTGAAAAAAGGTACCACCTAGGGTATCGACGTATTCGACGTAGTGGCCGCGGACGCGTATGATAAATATATTGCTATATGCATCCATGCGCCTTTTCTAACCTATACGCCTTGCGACACGCGCTACTTTCTTCAGATTAGAGAATTGAACAAAGTACTGATAACCACTGTTCTATTGAATAATTAGGTTTTTGAGCTACATAATGAGCAGTAAAGTGATAAATTAGTTTTTAAAATTTAGTAAAGTAAATATACGATTTTGAAATTTGTTTCGTGGCTTTTTGTTAACCTCAAGGTTTGAAAAACTATTGTCGTTGATTTTAAATAGTAAAACTAAATCCAGTATTAAATACAAATAATATAGCACATTGTCATACTTAAATTTTTCAATGTATCAAGCTGTGAAAAAAAACTATTATAAAAATCTACATCATGCATGATATGAATTGGATGATTAAAAAGGGGCACTTTAAGGGTATTAACATAAATTTACGTCAACAGAAAAACAGAGCCGTGCTAAAGAGAGCCGTACACGGAGCAAGTAATGGCTTTGCACTAATGTGTCTCGTCCTCATAGATAAATGACGAATTTGCATTCGGCATGAATAAAAATAAGAAAATTTAGCAGCAGGGTCGTACTAAAAATAAAAAGCACTTACCTAATTAGTAGTTTTTGTCGAACAATTCTCTGCCACGTTCGCCGACGAGTGCTACTTGATAATGAAAGCCGTTGGTAACTTTTTCCACAAGCAGGCGCACGACTTTCACTTCGTGGGTGACGTACACTGAAAAACTATCGGTACCGCTGTTAACTCGCAGGTGGCACAGATGTACTGCCGTAGCTTCGGCGTAAGAGGAGCGCCGAAAGTATTGGCTTCAAGATGGCGAAAAGTGGTCCCCCCACCACTCTCCCGTCTAAGAAGAGTGGTAGGAGGACTGCTTTTTGGTCACGGCTGCGCGACAGCCAAAAGCATCGTCTGTTACGACAGTGGTTCTCAAATACTATAGTCACTAGTCATTTATGATGTAGCCATATATATACATGTGTGTATATAATTTATACTAGCTGATTGTTGCGCTATATAGTGGTTAAGTGCTCTGTGTTGTCTGTTCTGTCATTCCTGTCTCCTGTATCGGTGCTGATAACTGAGATACCAAGAGCCAAGCCAACGTTAATGCTGGTACTTATAAGTACTGACCAATGGCTTGACCTTGACTTCTCTTCAACCAACTGTGGCCTTTTTCACCAAGTCAAACGATGAGGTGAGCAAAGATACTACTGTTAGTGCTAGCAGTTTGACAAGTAGCTGCTAAGCAGATCTGACAAGTAAACTGCATATTTCAGTTATAAGCCCAACAGTGTTTGGTGAGTTGCAGTGCTTGTTTTTTTATTCTCTTTTTGTATATTTTTTTGTCTCTCTTAAATTTGTATAAAAATCAAGCAGGACTTTAACGTGGGATTGCTAACAAATGAGTGATTTCCACAAGTTTCCAGTCACAAAGTTGTGATTTACTTTTCCTGCAATCAAATCAAACAAAACAAAAAAAAACTTATCAAGAAGCAAGAGGTTAAAATTTAGTTTTATCAAGCACAATTTTGGAGGATAATAAGAAAAATCAAGGGCTGATGAAGTTTGACAAGAAAATGTACCTGAATCTCTGAAATCATCGAATGGCTGTGAATTCCAGTTGCTTTAGAGGCTGTAGTAAAGAGTTTTTTAATAATTATTGTTCAAAATGGAGGTACAGAGAAAAGTCACTCAACGCTCTCATTAAAACTTGGTGCAATGTAATGCTGATAGTACAGTTAATAATAAAAATGACGTTCAAACTTGCTCAAAGTTAACAAGTGCGCAGCTCATCATATTCCAAACATAAAGTACAGTTGTGGCAGATGGTCTTTACAATTATTCAAATGAAGTAAATTATGAAGGTTAAGAAATTTCATGAAGCTGTAGATGTGATCTGGTCACCTCCAGTCCAGCAGCCCACCAACTTTCCAATTTTGCTGGCTGCAGTAACAGTTGCTCAGCAGTTGGATATCAGTTTTAGTATCGTAATGCCAGTTTGGATTTGTATTCTCTCGACCTGGAGCAGCCAGGCTGTATGATACGTACATCAAGATCAGTGTGCCAAGTGATCAAAGGTTTTGTTCTTTTTTTTATTCATGTGTACCTAAAATATTCGTAGTGTTGAGAAATTTGGTATGATAATTATAATTACCATCAAGATTTTACAAAATAATTTGGGGAGCTGGCGGAACGAATTCAGCTGGCATTATTGTTAGTTGCTATGATTGTGGAAAAATAATGATTCACTTTGCTGACAAGATGTTTGAGAACGACAGCAACTGTTTGATTAGCAGTCCCGACAAACACAAAGGTCCTGTGAGAGCACTGGACTTTAATCCATTTCAGTCTTATTTTCTAGCTACTGGTGCGACAGATAGTGACATTTATACTTTATATATTAATTGGACAAATGAGCCTATGTCTCCTAGTTCCAAAAAAATTTTCCACCTCAGCATGTACTAGATGAATCATGAAATACACGAGGTACCTTACTTGGCAACATTTTTTTTTACACATTCATAATTGACATTAGAGCATTTTGTTGTTTACAGTGCAACACATTCTTGCTTCAACATTTTCACAGCGTTGTGTCATTTGAAGAAGAATTAAGCCATGGTAATACTCACCGATGCCAATTCAAGAGCCTCTATAAGCATTGTCATCAGGAATTGTAACATAATAATTCTTCATCATTATTGAAATATAAGTGAGATGAAAATCAGTACACTAAAATCCTTATATATAGTCACACAGCTGTCTCTTGCTTCAGAAGAGGATTAAAATCCAATTATTGAACTGTGGGATTTGAGATTTGCAACCACACCGTAAAAACATTCCAAAACCATCGAAGGAAAGTAATATCAATTGCCTGGAATCCTTATTATTCTGATCTTCTCAGTTATGCAAAAGACAATAGAATTCTCTCTTGGAATTCTAATTTCGACATTCGAGTACGTAGCAGTTAAATTTTTCTTGCAACTCTGTTTTTTTATTGTGTGATGCTTATTTTTTATTACAAATCTTATTTTAGGGTGGTGATATTGTTGGCTAATTGGCTCAAACAAATCATGGAAACTTAAATGTATCTTAGTGTCCTGGATGAGCTTGTTTGGTTGTGAGTACTACTTCATATGGCCAGGCAATAGTACACTCTCTGTAAGGTGGAGCTGACCATTGATCTGCTGAAACGTTGAATAAAATGTTGATTCATTTCCTGACATGGACCCATTCCCACAAATCTCACCGATGATGCAAACAGAAGTATATTATGAAAATAATGCTGTAGAGTCCCCAGTCTCTGGTTTAATGGTAGCTAACTATGCGAATAATACCATAGTTGAAGTTATAACTTTTATTCAACTAACAATGAGAGTTGGAAACAAAAATAAATTAGTACCCGAACCAAATAATATACCAATTAAGTCAGACTATACACCTGAAATTCATGATCAAACTGATAAATTCCAACTACTCCAATAATTGTAATTAAAAACGCTTCCAACTACTGTTCTCGTAATTTATGTAGCTCTACTAGAAAAAAGTAAGCATTTGCAATTGACCAAATTGTTTAAAGAGATACTACTTTCAAAAATTTAAGTATTAGTTACATTTCAACATTTTTACAAATTAAACTCTAATTTTTTTTTAGAAATAACAAACATTTTATTACACCTGGATCTGTCCTTACTCTTATTTTCCATTATCCTTTTTTCACGATATTCTCTATTGGATTAAATTTTTCTTTGAGCTCATTAATAGAGAAAACATTAATCATACACAACGTTAAATATCAAAAGAAAATTGCAAAATCTACACCTATAGAAATAATGTAAAGTCAAAGACAAGATTATTTAAAGAGTAAATAAAAAATAGAGAGGTAAATGTAGAGATGAATAAGAGGTTTAGTCGAGTTATTTAATTGTATATTCGTTAATTTACCATAAATCAGTTATTAATCAATTTTTTTTTTTTTTTTTTTTTTTTTTTTTTTTTTCTTCTATTTAATGATTTTAATTTAGGAAACAATTTTTTTTTTTCGTCACATTTTTCACAGTAAATCTTTCTCTTTTAAAATTGCACCTGGTAATGAATATGCAAAAGTTGGACTCAACAATAGCTTAATAAAAAATCAGGTAACTGTTAAATGAATATTATGTATACATCGGGTAAGATTTGCTCAAGATTTACATAAATATATTAATATTTAATTATAAGAACATTCTAAATAATAATTAAATTATTTACTGGGAAAGAAAGCGCCAGTTAAAAAAGCCTTGCTGTTTCGGAGATTTTAACAGTAAGTAGAATAATTCTTATGTAAGCAAGCGGTAGTGATAACTAGCCCAGTCATTTATTAATTCATTTAATGAATAAATTATTCCTTCGGCGAGCAAGTGACGGCGATAAGTAGCTTTACCATTTATTAATTTACTTAATAAATATATTATTTCATTGGCAAGCAAGCGGTGCCAACAATAAGTTTGGCGATTTATTAGCTTATTTGATAGATAAACTTTTTTTTTGACAAGCAAGCGACAACAACAAGTAGCTCAGCTTTTTGATGGATTATTTAGTTAATAAATTTATTCCTTGGTGAGCAAGTAGTGGCAATAAGTAAATTAGCTGTTAATTAGTTTATTTAATAAATTTATAACTTCTTTGGCGAGCAAGCGATGGCAGTTCATAGCTCAGCTATTCATTAGTTCAGTTAAGAAATAAATTATTCAGTTGGGGAGCAAGAAATGCCAATAACAAGCCCAGCTATTTCTAAGTTTAATGAATAAATTATTTTTTTGCTGAGCAAGCGAAAGCGAAGAGTAGCTCAGCTATTTATTAATTTGTTTAATAAATATATAATTTCTTTAGCAAGCAAGTGATGGCAATAAGAAGCTTAGCTGTTTATTAGTTTAATAAACTAATTAACTTTTTAGTGAGCAAGCGACATCAACGAGTAGCTCAGCTATTTATTACTTTTTTAAATGAATTAATTCTTTCTTCGGCGAGTATGCGACGGCGATGAGTAGCTCTACTATTTATTAATTTACTTGATGAATATATTATTTCTTTGGCAAGCAAACTACGGCAGTAAGAAATTCAGCGATTTATTAGTTGATATGATAGATAAACTATTCCTTTGGCGAGCAAGCAGTGGCAATAAATAGCTCAGCTATTTATTAGTTTATGCAATAACTCAGATGATTCTTTGGCAGGCAAGCGATGGCAAGAAAAAGCTTAGCATTTTGAAAGTTCATTAAATAGATAAAATATTTATTTGATCAGCAAGAGACGGCAGAAAGTAGCTTAGCTACTTATTAATTTATTAAATAGATAAAACAAAATCTAAAAATAAATATATCTCTATAGCGGGAATGCGACGTTAATGAGAAGCTCAGCTATTCATTAATTTATTTATTAAATAAATCATTTTTCTAGCAAGCAAGCAGCTGCAAACAAAAAGCTGAGCTTATCATTATTTTATTTGGAAACTACATTTTTTCTCCGGTGAGCGAGTGACGGCAACTACTTGATTACCTATTTATGAATTCATTTATTAAATAAAGCATTTTTTTTGTAAGAAAGCGACGGCAATGAGTAACTCTGATTTTCAATAGATTATTTAATAAATACGATATTTCTTTGGCAAGCAAGCAGTAGCAATAAATAGCTCAGCTTTTCATGAATCCCTTTTATTGTTAAACTTATTCTTTGGCAAGAAATCGTCGGTGGTAAACAGCCCAGCTTTTTATTAATTCATGCAATAAACAAATTATTTCTTAGGCGAGTAAAAGTAGTGGCAATAAGTAAATTAGCTATATATTAGTTCATTCGTCAAATGAATTATTTTTATGGCAAGCAAGTGTCGGTAATGAGAAATTCAGCAATTTATTTGTTAGGGAAAATCGGGTTTCACCTGGTGCGTATTCGACCAGGGAATCACGAGTCAGCCAATAACGCTACGCTTATGATGCTTTTTTACTGCTAGCCTATAGATAAACTTTTTTTTTGACAAGCAAGCAACGACAACGAGTAGCTCAGCTTTTTGATAGATTATTGAGTTAACAAAATTATTACTTGGTGAGTAAGTAGTGGTAATAAGTAAATTAGCTGTTAATTATAGCTTATTTTATAAATTGATAACTTCTTAGACGAGCAAGCGATGGCAGTTTATAGTTTAGCTATTTATTAGCTCAGTTAAGAAATAAATTATTTATGTTGGGAGCGAGTGACACCAATAAAAAGCCCAGATTTTGATGAGTTCATTTGATAAATAATTTTTATTTTTGGCAAAAAAGTGTATGCAATGAGTAACTTATCTATTTGTTAGTTTATTTTATAAGTAAATTAATTTTTTGGTGAGCAATTGACGGCAACGAGTAGCTCAGCTTTTTATTAGATTACTCAGTAAATAAATTTATTCTTTGGCGAGCAAGTGGTAGCAGTTAGTAGCTTAGATTTTTATTACATTATTTGATAAATAAGTTATTTATTTGATGAGCAACTATCAGCAATTAGTAGCTTGCCTTAGTTTTTGTTTGTTGAATGGATAAATTTCCTGATCAACGAGCAAGCGGTAAAACTACGCAGCTCAGCTTTTTTATTATTCAAATTGATAAATATATAATTTAAGCTTAGCAATTAGTAACTTAGCTGTATATAAATTTGTTTTATAAATAAACTATTCCTTTGGCGAGCAAGCAGTGGCAACAAATAGTTCAGTTATTTGTTAGTTTATATATTTACTAAGATGATTCTTTGGCAGGTTAGTGATAGCAAGAATGAGCTCAGCAATTTATAAGTTTATTTAATGGTTAAAATATTGATTTGATCAGCAAGATACGGCAAGAAGTAACTCAGCTTTCTAATACATTTTTTATCAACGAAATATTTTTTGGTAATTAGCCGACAGAAATAAGTATTTTAGCTCATTATTAGTTTGTTCGATTAATAAGATATTTTCTTGGCAAGAAACTGACAGCAAGGACCAGTTTCGCTTTTTGATTGATACCCAAAGTTATTATGATCGAATACAACATTTAGAATGCTATTAATAGTGTAGGCCCTCATGAAAATTTCAGTATACTTTCAATAAAAAAAAACTTACGCTGCGTAAGGATGGAGTCTTGAACCTTGAACTTTAAGGATCAATCCATGTACCCCCAATCCCTAATAACCCAACCTCCCCAGGGTGTGTAACTTGGCGCCGGCCGTACCGAGTGATCTCTGAAACATGTGGCATCTCCGGGGATGTTATTTGTTAATTAGCCTTGATATGATGCTTTTTCAGAGAGCGCCGACTTATCTGGTGAGGAGCAGACGTCTTGAAACACGAAGTTTTCTCCGGGGAAAGGCTAAACAGTGGCGAGTGGACTCGTTGCATCATTGATGCAAAGAATGCTACTGTGCCCATGAAATGATAGGTATATGATATTGAGTAAGAGATTGGTAAATGGGTGTGGCAATAAGTTTACCTTCACACATAGGTAGTGAGTGAGGGTGGCCCTGAAGACTAGGCCTGTAGGCTCTCTTGGTAATCCGGTAAAAGAAAATTATTTTGAAAATTTGATCTAGCTATTGGGATTATGCCTATACCACGTGACCTCAGTATATATATGACTAATATAGAGGCGAAATAACACAGGTCTTACGGGAGGAATCTTGTTTTTATTTTTTTTCGCACTTAAGGACGTTCGGTAGTGTTAGCGGGGGGAAACATTTGCGCGGTGAGGGGAAACCAGCGATGAATGAAGATTTGGCAACGTCGTACGGGTCTTAAATGTGTGAGTGTTCATGTACACGCATCAGGTGTCTCTGCACACTCTACACTGTCTGCTCGTCTGCTGCGTGCTGCGTCGGTTACGACAGCGTTCGTGTATCAATGTTTTTGTGATAAAGCTGTAAGTATTTGTTACTGATTTATTATAAAAGTGTAGTGAAAATGAATAAATGAGTAATTAGAAAGACTTGTAACAATTGTATTTCTATTTGTAGATTTAGTCTATCATTCCCAAAACAGTGATTAAAAATCTATCTTAAGAAGAAATAATAAATTTGAAATTAAAAAAAAAAAATAAATAGCGTGTTATTAACATTTATTGTTTTTTATGGGAAGGGGTGGGCGTTCTGTACATACACTCA
This sequence comes from Copidosoma floridanum, assembly GCF_036245765.1. Lineage (NCBI taxonomy): Eukaryota > Metazoa > Arthropoda > Insecta > Hymenoptera > Encyrtidae > Copidosoma > Copidosoma floridanum. Next base: position 2,896,422 of record NW_028321909.1, read on the forward strand.
CGCACACACGTAAGCTTGTATTTTATGCGTGAATGCATAAATATCTACAATAATATTGAGATATTTACTGATCAACATCCTGGAACATTTTGAATTTCCCGCCCCTTGCGACGTTGCCGTTGCGTTTCGGTCGAGCTTTTATTTAATTTTTTATTTATAAACGAATCAGACGATCGTCGCAAAACTTAGCATACATCAAATTAATAACATTATCTGTAACATATAAAAAAATTGGCCAAATTCACTGGCCCAATTTGCTTAAAACTGTGATTTAGTCAGTTCTCCTATAAGCGACAGTGTTAAAATGACTTAAATTTGAAATTCAATATCTCGAAAACGAAACAGAGGAACCTCTTTAAATTTTGACTGGTTTATTGTAACAACAATAAAAACGTCTGGTCAAAATTTCAGAAAAATTCGTTGGAAAATTCAATCACTACCGAACGTCCTTAAAAAGATATTGAGCTTAAAAAGGTTGTTAATTCCATGTTACTGACATAATGAGAGTTACGTAGTTATTTTTTTCCTTTGGTGAATTCGTTCATGAAGGTTGAAACAGCGTTTTGAACCGTATACGGAGTGCCGTTTAACCCTACTTTGAGCTGTTTGTTTCAGCTGTTGCTGCTGCTGCGACACTGCTGCTGATGCTCAGAGGTAAACAAACAGCTCAAAGTAGGGTTAAACGGCACTCCGTATACGGTTCAAAACGCTGTTTCAACCTTCATGAACGAATTCACCAAAGGAAAAAAATAACTACGTAACTCTCATTATGTCAGTAACATGGAATTAACAATCTTTTTAAGCTCAATATCTTTTTAAGTGCGAAAAAAAATAAAAACAAGATTCCTCCCATAAGACCTGTGTTATTTCGCCTCTATATTAGTCATATATATACTGAGGTCACGTGGTAGAGGCATAATGCCAATACTATAAAGTTCAGGGCAGCCAAATAAATTTTTAAATTAACAATCGTTCTGTGATGTCATTTTTAATGTTAGATAAAAGTAGTTGCAGATAATTCAACCCACTCTGATCGATAGACTTGTTAGAAAAAATAAATCGTTGGAAGCGATTTGTATTGTGATCAGAATACGAAGCGTTGTTATCGTAACCTTATTGCGATCACAAATAAAATCTCGCTCAAACGCATGGATGGAACCATTTGTTGTAATAAAAACCAAGTACAAGTAGCACTCCGGGAGTGCAGGCAGAAGTGAAAACTTGAACTTATGGCGCGTTGGGCACTTTTTTGGGTGAGCATTTTTAGGTGCGCTCACGACATGAGAAATTGTACATAAAAAAATCAAGTTTATCAAAGCAATGTGGGCACTTTTTGAATGGACATGAAGTATAATAATATAGAAACTATATTCGAAGTAAGTGGTTTTATTTAAATGAGTAAATATTAGTAAATAGTAAATACAAAATTTATCAATTTGTTTAACACATAGCAGCAACACAAGTCAAATGAAATATTTAAATGAACAAATTTTCCGTTTAATATTCATTTATAAAATAAACATAAAAAACTCTCAATCTCGTCTGTCGCGAGGGCATTAATTGGGCATTCGTTCGTGCCTTTTGAAGCAGTACAAAAGGTTAAAATTTTTTCACCCGCCATGGATAACTAAATTTATAAAATATTCTGTTACTAACTTATATTTACTTAAATGAAAGAAAAATGAAAAAATAAAAATTACCGAACGCCTAGAGCACTGGAAAACAAGAGACTTTTAACTAGCTACAACTGCAGTTTTGAAGTATCAAGCAAGTTCTAACGATATTAGTTATCACGATTGTAGTTAAATTTTTTTTACTGTAAGTTCGGTCACATTATACTTGGTAAACGCTGTCAAAAATTTTCTTGATCATGAAAAAAAAAAAAATTGGTCCTCTAGATTACATTTTTGACAAAAAATTTTTGTTTTTAGTTAACACAGCACGTTTTAATGTAAGTTTAATTTATATACGTGATAAATATAATGGGATACGACTAATTATGTATGGATTAAAATAACTTATCGATTAATTATCCCATTTAAAGTTTACTTATTAAGGATATAACATATCATTTTTTTTTTTCAGACGCCCTATAGTATTAAAACGTAATCAAAAACGTCAAAATCAATAAAGCTATTAGCTGTTTGTCGTAACTGTAAAAAGTTTTATAAAAAATTGTTTAGATATTGAGTAGGTTAAATACTTTTTTTTATATTTGTGTATTCCAAATTTATCTGTTCATACAACTTTTTGGAATATACAAATAGCCACCGTATACTTTTGAAAAAGCTATTTTCAGAGTTTCAATCATTAGGTAAGTTATAGTTGACGGTTGAGTCAATTTTTCGGTGGCTGTTACAACTGATCTTGCCAATTTGGTGATTATTTTTTGTGTATACTGAAAGTCATCAGTTTCCATTAAAATTTTTTTTATCTCCACTTCATGTTTCTTGTACAGCTCGATCTCCAATGGCTTTTTAAAGCATTGAACAAAACATGCCTCATTAATCTAAAGGGAAAAAGACGTTTATGAAACTAAGTATCACCAGGCAACAAATTGTAACAAACCATGACTTTAAATTTAAGTGTTAAACTTGTATATTTACCTTGTATAAACTTCTAGACATGAAAATCACAGGTTGCCACATTTCTTCACAAGCTTTGCAAGAACATGGAAAACCGAGATTACATACTCTCATACACTTCACTTTAAGCGTAAAACTAGGTCCATAGCTGAAACATAACTGCAAGAAAACAATAATAAATTGGGTGAGTCATCTATGTATTTTCGTGTATTTTGTCAAATGTGTACATTTAATTATATTAATTAATAAATACTGCACCTGCTCATTATTTTTTATTGGCTTCAAGGCATACACGACAATCCTGTTATCTTCCGTAAAACATCTGCTGATATTAGGATCGCAGTCATGATTGATTAAAGCAGAAATAGTTGGAATACAGTAACCTCGTATTGATAAGTCACTTAAATCATCTAAATAACCGTAATTCTTTAAACCAAAGCGTTTGTTGTCGATCTGGAATTATTTTAATTTGGTTAGCTTAAAAATTAGATTCAAAGCACAGGTTCATAAATCAGCGTATGAATGTTACAAACTACAAGGAGTAAGTGAACGAATCTTAAATACCAACAAAAGAATTTTTATTTAGTAACAATAAATATATTTTTTACTATGTTTTTACCTTGACACCGCAAGAATAAGATATTTTCATTAATTTCAAAATCAGAGATCCAATAAACAAAGCTTCTTTATTTCTCAATAACCTTTTGCATTCATCACCAGAGTATTTATTGCCAAGAAATAGTGTATACTTAGCTAAAGATATCATAATGCGTAAGGAAATTTTCGCAAATACAGCTGAAATTGTTGGTGAAACACTACTGTCCAAATTTAAGATGCTTGTCAAACCTTTGTTCTGTAAACTTCCATCAACAGTAAATGCACTTAAACGATCATCTAAAAAAACAAATTTTTTTTTTTAACAAAATCAGGAAACATCATTGATAATTTTAAAACACCAGAAGTGATTCATTTATTACTATAGGACTTTAGCAAGAAAAACTTGAGGTGATTCATAAACTTTAGTAAAACAATTTTGATTGAAAGAAAACGTGATTACTCACCTTTGTTTTCTTCAACAGCAGAAAGAACCAAGTCTTGAAGATTAGAAATAGATCCAGCCTTTTTACATTCTAATATGACCAATCTGAGACTAGTCAACAAAAAATCATCAAAGTTCATGAAACCATCTCTCATACAGTATCCAAATGCTGGACATTCAATTTCATGGTATTGCTCCCAAGACTCTTGCTTACATTTTTCCGAACAGTACATGCACCAACTGCATGAATCACAAGGTATCATATTCCAGCACACGATGAAACAGTGATTGCAGAAGGCATGGGCTTTGCACAGATTTAATGCCGATACGTATGGCCTTTCTACAAAAACAACTTCTCCTGGTTGAATATTCCGAGTGGCAACGAGATGTCGTTGAAATCTAGGATTAAATTTGGCACTAACCAAACTGAAGTCAGCAGTTTGCTTGTTCACCTGTGGTGCAGTCTCAGTTTCCTTCTTTTCATCATCTGATTTGCTTGTTTTCATGCAGTTTATAGACTCTCCAGTTTCCTTTATCAATGTTGCTGAGCTTTTTTTATCCGAAACACTGCTCATAAAGGATTTAGCTTCTTGCAACACTTTTCTTGTATCTGGTGATTTAATGTGTGAGAGGCATTTGGCTTTGCGACACAGCCATTTGAGTTTTGAGTCATTGGACTTTGAAATGCTGATTGCTCTGTCAATGTCTACGATAGCTTCTTTGTATTTGTACAAGTGCATGAGAAAAGCGGATCTATTGGCATAAGCGAGTTCCTGTGCAACTGATCCTGGAAAAGCTACTGCTATGCTCATACAGTACAGCTGCCAAATTTTTTCGTGAGTTGTCATGTCATGTCTTCTAGAGCTATACAAAATATTTCCTTTTTCTCTGTCAAGCCTAGAAATTTCATCGCTTTTTGAGATCCTTCGCATAAGTCCATATATTACATTGTCATTTCGAGGATCCAAAAATTCCCTGATCATGGCGTTCTTTTCTTCCTCCATCGTGTTTATTGAAAAATGGACTGGGCAACAAAACGTGTAAAAAAAATTATTTTAATTTTTTTTCTATTTCCATTCATAAACATCGAGCAAGCATAAAGCAATACAAAAAAATGAGATATATGAGCACTAGGAGCTTTTTATTTTTACTCCCATGTGTTTGCATAATTATATACACGTCATTTATTGTGTTTTTCCCTGCAAAATTTTCATACTCATTAAAATTTATAAACGTATTAACAATATGACTCTGCACATATCCACAGCAAAAATTGAAATATATATGTATGCACTTGACCCAAAAGATCACACAATAGAATTTTTTTAGCAATTCTACGACCAGTGTTGGATATAGTCCGACGTTTAGCATTGGGCTAGTGTGTGTGTATATAAATAAAGATGTAGCATTATAATTTCCAACATCCAATCCAATATAAAATTTTCATGAATTAGTACGATTTTGAAATTGAAGCTTCACAGCACACAGGCGTGAGAAATTCGTTCTTGAATTTTACGTAATAAAAGTATATAAGCACGAGAGACGCTGAAGCACATTTGCAATTGACCAACGATTAATAAAAAAAAAAAAAAATCCAAATAAATCTTGTTCCAAAAATGTTCATCCTTGTGAGGGTGATTTATGTATATTTGCATTGATTTTAACGCGTAAAAACAGGGTAGACGCATGCTATTTATATCTATGTAGAGTTTTTGGTACAAAATCCAAACGGATTTCCTTGTTGGAATCGTCAACATTGATAACAATAAGAAATATAATTAAAATTACCTTTTTTGTCAAAAAGTCACAAAAAAAGCTGCAACTAAGTAATTTGTCGGAGAAGTTACAGGCACAGGACTGTACTTTATATGCGTTGCAAGTTGCAATGCAAATCGCTCGACGCGTTTATGACTGTTTATAAGCACTGTTACGAATTGACTAAGGCGGTTGTAAGCATGTAAACTTGTAAGTACAATACGAAGTAACTTTATATACCTATATATACTTAGGTATATTCATAACTGCGCCGCAACAAAGACAGCTACAGCTTAAGTAGCTCTTATAGAGAAAAAAATACGCCGTACTTAAGGCTTATTATTTACATTATTGGCATTACCATTGCATTCATGTTGGGTGACATATGCTTGATAACACTGAGTTCGTAGAAAACCCTCTCTGAAATTCTGAAGCCGAGACTACCATATTAATACATCTATATCTATGCGGACCAAAAATATACGTTACAGAGACAAAGGAAGTAATTTTTGATGTTTATGTTCAACTGAGTAAAAATTATCTTTAAAAAAGATTTCAAAATGTAAAAATATACCAAATGCAACAATAATTTGAGTAAGTATACTCAAGCATGGCAAAAGATTACCACGTAAACTTTTTTTTTGAGAATTAAAAAAAATTAATAATTCTCAAACTTTGGCATTACATTTTTTAGTTTTTTAAGGGTTTTTTTTTTTTTTTTTATTTAAGATTAAAATGTGTCATTTTTTGGATAAGTATGGATATATTTTTTTTTTCAATCGTCTACGACTGTAATGAAAGCTTTCTAGCTCAGTAGAGGGATTTATTTTGCCATCGAGAGGATGAAATTTTACTCACTGTCAGCCAGACGGATGTTCATTCCGAGGTTCATTCGATTCACTACATATATACCTACATTAAAGTCACTCACAATTGTTTTATTATTTAGAACAATGTTTCAAACTAATGTACGCACGTTCCGAAAATTAAAGTTCCATAAATACAGAAATAGAACTTTAGTAATTTTGATGGTTGTGGTAAAAATAGAACGTTACGCCGCTTGTTATAATTTTCACTCAACTACTCCCTACACTTTTTCCCAATTTAGTACACAATTTTTTCTGCTCAACAGAAGTACATACCTGAGTAGTGAGAATTAAAATGGCCAAAAAAAATTGAACAAAGTTGAAAAATTGATTTTTAGGATATAGATTTTAGTTTTGGGGTGTACTTTACCAAAGAGATATCAAGGGGTATATGATCGATTGGAAAATAATAACGAACACCCCAATGCACATTAAGAAAAAATACGTTTAAGGTGGCTTCGGCATTTTTTATTAGAATGATAAAAACCTAAAATTCAGATATTATGTCAATAAAGTATGCTCAATATGCATAATATTATGGTCAACCAGTTTATTTTCGAGTACTTACATCGCAACTGCTGAAAAATTGCCACTTTAACACGTACTCTTAAGGGAATTGTTACAAAGTATAAAGGAAGAAAAGTATGAAATAAGTATATCAATACTTCTCCTCTGAGCTGCTTCTGAATGTGTATATCGACGGCCCGGACGAAGAAAAGCTTATCTCAGATTTTGCCGTTCAAAATAACATGGAAGTCTAAGGTTGCGATTATTTGGACCAAAAAATATCCCAAACTTGTCTTACTCGTGTCTTACGTCAAGTTTAGACATGAATTTGACAAGTTTAGGATATTCTTTTAGTCCATGTAATCGCAGCCTGAGCTAAGCTTTTCTTCGTCCAGGCCGTCGGTATGTACATGCGCCAGGTACGTACCATTTTAGGTGCTTTAAAAAAATCTATTAATTTTTACAACCATTATTTTTCGATACTTTTCTGGTGATATTTTTTTTTATCTTGTATAACTTATTGTTATAACTGTATTTATACAGAAGACGGTCCAAGTCACCCTAAAAATTAAAAAAAAAAAATGTAATACCAGTTTGAGTGTTGTGGATATTTTTTTCGTGTTTTTTCTTTTCAAAAGTTTAGGTCTACGATGGTACTTTGCCAAGCTTGAATGTACTCAAACTATTATTGCAACTTATAAGAAATATTTATGCATAATAAGATTATAGTATTTTTTTAGTAGATGGGTATTTTATAGTTAGAAAAAAAAAAATTAATTTACAACTCTTAAATTGTCATGACATTTTTAATTTTTTTATAAGGAAATTGTTTTTTATTTAAAATCTTACTTTTTTCGAGGTAAAATTCATTACTCAAATGTCCGACTTTCCAACCAGTTAACTGGTTTTTTTAAGTTTCATGCGAGTCTCTTCGCGTTAATGATAGAGCACTTATTGCTCGTCAATCTGCTCGACCGGGGATCGAATCCCGGCTCTGACCGCACCTTTTTTCAGGAACCTCTGTGGTTTTTCCATGTCCCCTATAGGATATCCCTGCTATGTAGTAAGTATATGTCCCATCCGCTGTGCTAGCTCCACACCAGTGTGGTGTATAATACTTAGGTATACCTCATATTACCTTTTCTTCTTTATTAATTATTTTAAGATTCGAGTGATAGCTAATGATTTTTGAAATTTTGAAATTTGTGGTAAGGCAGCGAATGTATTCTATATATACCCCTCCCCCGTTAAAATGTTGTGTTTTTCTATTTATTATTGTAAATATACGTTTTGGAATTTTAAAATTAAGTAAAACAAACTATGTAACATACCCATATGTGGACTTTATTTACCATTACGGTCGATCAGTGAAGTCAAGCAACATCGGCGACGGTGAGTATGATGGTTAAGTAACTGTTCGCCTTTGCTATTGATATCTCTGATCGATTGATTGATTCTTCTGTCCTTTTTCGTCACATTTCGAATATAGCCCGCTGTGTAGTCGTATGGAATCGAGATATATCCTCTTTCTCTATAATATACTGCTGAAATATTGTTTTTGCCAGTCAAAAAGTCTACTTTTTTTTAGTATAATTTATCAACGTTTTCAATTTTATGCGATGAAGAATTTAATTCTTTATCAATTATTTTGGAAATAGCGTAAGCCTAGTCTACTTGTTTGAAAAAAAGTTTATTCAATACAATAAAAATTACAATAAACTTGTAAGTAACTGCTCAAAATTACATTGAACTGTTTGATTTTATAAACTACACTCCAGTAGAGGAATTTAAAACTGCAACTAGTTTTTGAGCTATAGTTAACACTCACATAAATACTTCTTGATTTGAAAAATACAAAAAAATTAGGAAGCTTGTCATAATTGTAAGTAAATACAATCAAGCTCTATTGTAATGATTTAAATTTCTAGCATGCATTAAATAAATTAAAGAGTTGTTAAAAGATTATTACTTTTACTGAGGCAAAGAAAACTTATTAGTTACGCAGTCATCAGATATTGGATAGACATACGAATACACGTGACTACTAACTAAGTTTAATGCTGCAAGCAAGAAGCAGGTTACAGCTGAAGGTTGGGGTATTTCTTTAAGAGCAGTTTCTATTGATCGTGCCAAATCCGTCAACATTTGCTGAGTGCACACAAAATTGTAAATAAGTTGATAGTTTTTTGCAATCACTGACTCATGTTTTCTGTACAACTCTAGTTCTAGTGGCGTTTTAAACAGCTTCTTTTCGTAGTTTTTTGGTTTCATCTGAAAATAAATTTCAAATTTTTTTGAGCACAAACTTGTTCTAATATATAATTATATGGTTAATGTTCAAAAGGATAAATAATACCATCATTATGGAGTCAGTTGTATTCAGTAGAGGAGGCCAATTTTCTTCACAAGCTCGACAGTTACATGTAAATTGGTGATATTCTAATAAGTACATCTGTCTCGAAAATTTATCCTGTATTCTATAATTATCGACATAAGCCGCGAGTATCTAAAATTAGATTGAATAAAAATTTTTTAAAAATCATTTATCGCATGATACACTTAAAAACATAAATGAAATTAAAACTGCAATACCTTTTCACCCTGTTTTATTGGTCTCAAAGCATAGACGGCTAGAGTACTGGCTTGATTAAAGGTTTTGCTGGCATTTGGGTCACAGCTATGTTTAACAAAACAAGTAAACACACTTGGTATTGCGGCACCAATGGTAGAATTACGGTCAGTTCGTCTTCTCATAAAATCCCGTATATTCGAAATCTTTATAAAAATGTTATCACATGAAATGCATTTTTAGTCGTTATTGCAATTAATTATTTATAAGTTGAGTAACATTTAATTTTTTCAAGTATTTCTTCTAAATTACATTATAACATATTAACATTCAAAGAAAAATTTTTCTGAAGCAATCGCACAATCAGAAACAGAAAATTCTTTTTAAATAACAAATAGTACTTTACTCATGAAAATACTCACTTCGATTCCATTGGCAACAAATGTAGTAATCCTGTAAATGAGTGATCCCAAAAACACAATATTCTTGTTACTGGACAAAATTTTACATTCTTTAGCATTAAATTTTTTCCCACAAAACGTAGTGTTCAAAGCCAAAGAAATCAAAGTGTGCAAGGCTATGTCTGAATAATTGTCTAAAGTAAAAGATGACTCAGTTGCAACCAATTGGCATAGTTTTAAGAATTTGTTCATTTTTAGATTTCCATCAATAATGACTTTTTCTGTAGGATTTTCTGTAAAGTGAAAACATCGTGACTATTTCTTTTTTTTTTTTTATTTTAAAAACTTAATGGGTAAAATGTAGAAAATGAAAGTAAACTTAGGCTTACCTTTTTTTTTGTTAATTTTTCCCAGAAGAAGTTTGAGATTCTCTATGCCACTATTTTTTCTACATTCCATTACTGTAATATGAATAACGTTGTGTATAATACTATCTGTACTATTTCCCTTCATGTAATCTGCTAAAGTATAGCACTCAATATCGTGGTATTCATTCCAAGCGTCGGTCTTACATTTTTCAGAGCAAAACATTACTGATGGACACAAATCACATGGTATTGTTGTCAAACATGCAGCATGACAATGACTGCAGAAGGGATATGCTTTTTTGGAATGTAAAATAGATACCGAGTAAAGTTCTTCGACATATATCACTTCCCCAGGGGCAATGTCACGAGTTGCAACAAGGTGTCTTCCTAGTTTTGGACTGTACTTGTCTGTGACGTTACTAAAGTCTTATGTTTCAATGTTAAGCTCTGGCATCTTAGGATCGTTAAATTTTTCACTTGGCTTGGAATATTTTTTGCTGATTAATTTCTCAGTCGATTCAATCAGAGTCAGCACTTTGGTGTGATCTTTGTTCTTGTGGGTGATGAGTTCAATGTGACCCTTAGCTTCTTGCATCAACTTGTGAGCACTTGGCAAGTCATCAAGGGCATGAAAGCACTTGGCCTTACGGCATAGCCATTTGGCTTTTGAAAGATCAGAATCAGTGATACTTAGTGCCCGATCAATATCGACAATGCAGTCCTCGTACTTCAACAAGTGTAAGAGTAGAGCTGATCTGTTGGCATAAGCTGTTGCTAGCTCTTCAGACTTGGTTGGGGCAAGGGCTATGGCCATTGTGTATCTTTGCCAAATGAATTCATGTGCATCAAAATCGTGGACCTTCCGTTCAAATAACTCGTTACCTTTCAACCTCATCTTCTCGGAAGATATCAGATTCTTAGGTTTTGGTGTGACTGCATACTTTTTAATGCTCTGACAAGACAGAGACTTAAGCTTCCTCAGTAAAACTTTTTTCTCTTGTTCCAACATTGTTATAACTAGGTAAAACCTATAAAAATAACATATTTCAAGCAAACTTCAGAATGCCGGTGTTTATAAGAGCGGAAAAAAGTTTAATTTTGTGGCAATAAATGATAGTGGAAAATAAAATAGGGAGTGCCTAAACAATAAAGTTATATGAGAACGAGAAATATACAAATCGTTATCATAAATGAGAAACAATAGAGATTGAAAATTTTGCCTCACTTGATGTGCTAACAAATTAGTTTTATTTCCGTATAATACCTTTGATCATACGTTATTTTTGTTAACAAGGTACGCATTTTTCTTACCAGATATTCCAAATCGTGGACTTTGAAGACTGGAGGAAAAGAAAGTATCAACGATAAGTGGAGTACTTTTGAGAGTTTTGAGCTCGCAGTAGCGTTGTTTATAGTTGTTTAAAACTAAAACAGTTGTTTTACCGAGTGTGAAGTGTATCACGCTCATAGTCTATGACTGAACTGAACACTGAAGAAGTGAAGAGTGAAGAAACTAAAGCGCCACGCATGACGTAACGGCGCGTCAGTTTTAGTCATTTAGGATGCGTATACATCATGTATACATGGGAGTCCCGAAGTCGAGACTGACTAAGGGTGCCTGTACATGGAAGACCTGCTGTTTGGCAACTTCTCGTCATGGGCATTTGTTCGTGCCCTCGCGACAGACGAGATTGAGAGTTTATTGTATTTATTTTATAAATGAATATCAAACGGAAAATTTATTTATTTAAATATTTCATTTGACTTGTGTTGCTGCTATGGTATTGTGTAAAAAAAATTGATAAATTTTGTATTTACTATTTAATAATATTTACTCATTTAAATAAAACCACTTCCTTCGAATATAGTTTCTATATTATTATACTTCATGTCTATTCAAAAAGTGCCCACATTGCTTTGATAAACTTGATTTTTTATGTACAATTTCTCATGTCGCGAGCGCACCTAAGGGTGAGATTACATGGAGTCTGGCAGTCTGCAGACTGGCAGAATCGCGCTAAGTTTAAAGTATGTTTCAATATCAATATTTAAAACCTGTTACGCAAGCAAAGAAATAATTATCGTAATACATTTGCATTTCTGTATTAACTAATATTTATGAAAAAAAAGGCGACAAAAAACGTTTTGTCACAGTTACATATTGTTATATATACCAGGTTACATCAGTGACCCTACTGACCGACTGTGCGATGTTAACATAAATCTATAAAAAAAGTTATAAAATAATATTTGACACGTTTTATTGAAAATGAAATTGATTGTAACTAAGCCTTTATTCTGTTATGACAATAATTACAATTTTTTCTTTATTTTACTAAATTATTCTGAAATGTTATAATTTAAACATAATTTAAACTTAGCGCGATTCTGCCAGTCTGCAGACTGCCAGACTCCATGTAATCTCACCCTAAAAATGCTCACCCAAAAAAGTGCCCAACGCGCCATAAGTTCAAGTTTTCACGTCTGCCTGCACTCCCAGAGTGCTACTTGTACTTGGTTTTTTTTCTTGCATTCTGTACAACAGACACCTTGTTTTCAATGAAACTAGACTCTGAAGTCGTATTTTGATTTTAGAAACTAGTTTTAGTAAAAAGTTTTAAAAAAATTTAGAGTCAGTATAACAAACGACTAGTCGGTAAACAGGGAAATTAGAGTAACAGGCTGCCAGCAAAAACTAGTCATTTGTTATACTTACTCGAAATTTTTTACCAAAATCAATTTCTGACATCAAAATGCGACTTTAGAGTTTAATTTCATTGAAAACAAGGTGTCTGCTGTACGGAATGCAAGAAAAAAAAAAATATTGATCTCTATCAATTTGAATTGAATCGCCCGGCGAAGCTTTGACTGGCATTCTCCAGGCTCTGTTCGGAAATGATACGTTGGTTAAGTTTTTGGTTGGTACCTACCCCCACCCTAGCTTAACTAACCGACCGTGTGTTCGCACATGTAAACAATAGTTAATCAGCTGATCACGTTTTGGTGCACTTTAAGCGCTTTTGTGGTTAAAGAGAGGACTTGAAAGCTAGGGTGGGGGTAGGTACCAACTTAATACTTAACCAACCCATCATTTCCGAACAGAGCCCCAGACTGCAGGTTTCCCAAGGCTCCATTAGTTAAGTCAGTTAAGGTCACGTGATCATTTATCGTAAGTGCGAGGGAGACAACATGATGTCACCGTCTCACTCGCACGCATAATAAATGATCACGTGACCTTAACTGACTTAACTAACGCTATATGCTCATTTCCACGCGAGTCCACTCCTCTTCTCGTAGGCGCACGCTGTTCTATACGAGTCGCGCACTCTCGAGATATATATTTGTTTATTGATTTTTTTTACTAATTAGTAATTAAATAATTACAATACACTGACTTGACAGAGATTACATATAGTCTTATGATCATCGTATAAGATATTATTGCCGAAGAATGAGTGGGACGGTGACATCATGTTGTCTCCCTCGCACTCATGATAAATGATCACGTGACCTTAACTGACTTAACTAACGGAGTCTTATGTGAACACAGCCTGCATAGATTAAGACATCTAATGTATACATATTTACATATCTATATAACTGCTGATGTTCCGCAATAATATCTTATACGATGATCATAAGACTATATGTAATCTCTGTCAAGTCAGTGTATTGTAATGACTTAATTACTAATTAGTAAAAAAAGTCAATAAACAAATATCTATCTCGAGAGTGCGAGACTCGTATCAAACAGCGTGCACCTACGAGGAGAGGAGTGGATTCGCGTGTAAATGAGCATATAAGCGCACATTTTGGAAACATGTGGAAGAAGTATATCGGATATTTGCCTACGAGGAGAGAAGCGGAAATGTCGACTATAGCTATATAGCTGAGGGCACAGCCAAAGCAAGCGGCGACACGAGTTTTTCTCTTTTGACTGCAACCGAGTATATGCTATATATATTTAACTGACTCTTGATCTCTCGCTCTTGCTTCAATGTTATTTATCAATCTGACTCAATTAAATCGTGGAACTACATGCTCATTAATTATATGCACAGACTTTTGATTTCTATACATTATTTTTTAATCCTCCCGTACTGTTAACATTCGCAAAACCATGAGTGTTTTTAAAAAATGTACAACTTCAACTATTTTTTAAGGTTTTCAGTACAGCTTTCACCACTAATTTATTAATTTTACACATCCTAACTGCTGTGAACGGTTGAACAAGCTCTGGAGGATATCCATGAATATATGTGACTTTAAAAGAAAATTATCTGGACCTTCAGATGGCTGAGTTGGATAAGGCTTATGCCACTTAATGAATCGTTTTACACTTTAGGGTCCAATTCCACGTCATGGTGGATTTTTTTGTTTAAACAATTTATCATTTTGTTTTCATTTCTTTTATTTATGTTTCATTTAAAAATACATATGTGTCGAGATTTTTTTCGAATACATCAAAATAAACATTGTTACTTTGATACTTCTTGTTATTAAGGCCATTCCACAATTTTATAACACTAAAATAACTTTGAGGATTTGAACACGATTTATGCATTTTGAAATTTCTAAGACATTATGAACATCCTATTAACGACAAAAAAGAAGCTAGAGGCAGAGGAAAACTCATACTTTTACTACGATAATATCAAATATGATTATTACCAGTTAAGTAGAACTTATATCCAATTATACGTGAATATTTATCTACCTACATATATTATATTTTTTGGCTTATATTGACATTCCTTATTAATACCTTGTGGTTATTACATTGACAAAACTCGTACTACATTATAATTATGTACAAACATTAAGGCAGATTCTTTAGTTTTTATAGATAGTGCTTATTTTAGATTAAAGCTTTTTTTATTCAACTCATACTAGTTTCAACCACTTGTAACTCGGAGTATGAATGTAAAAAAAAAGTTGTATTGTGTATAAACAATTAATCTTTATACCTACAATGAATTATTATTGTAATTTTACGGAAATAGTTACCAAAATCTCTTGATAGCGCGTAAATCATATACAGATAATAAACATGTTTTTTTCTGTTTTGAAGGTGGCACTGTATATATATTTTTATCGATCAATTACTATAAAGATATTATAATTTTACAATTTACATTGTACTTTAAGTCCTCGCAATTGGTTAATTAATTTAACATTTTATGCAACACACAATAATTTGCATTTTGTTCGACTGTTTGTAGTTGATAAGATGGACCATCAAAAAACACCTCTAGCCATACAACGCAAGGCAGCTAATTTTTTTTTGTACTTATAGTAACACTAGCGGCCCCCCAGTCTCGGCTTCACCCGAGACTCACTAAATGGAACACCGTAGTGTGTTGACACGTAATGTGAAACGTTTTCAGTTAAAAATTTTACATACATTTCTAACACTGCTCAAAACAAAAATATTCTTATTAAAAACATATTTGTTCGGAATTCATACAGTTTATTTAGTCAAATAATAAGCTGTAAGAAAATGGAAAAAATATAATCATGCTTAAAAGAACCTCGCGTTCCTTAAGCCATAAAATAATCATTTGCCCTAAAGGGCCGTTGATTTGCAGTTTCTCCCGTATAATCTATGAACAGGGCTATTTTATAAAGCTGTAAGGATTTAAAACTCACAAAAAATTTCCTATTAAAAAAAAAATTTCTTCTCTTATCTCACAACTTTATTACTACAGTAATAAAGTCCTGGAGCTCAATCTCTACATTTTTTATGGCCACAAAAATATAAATACATATTCTACCTATTTACAAATTTTTCAGATATAAGAGATTACTATGATGGTTATAGTGAAAAGCTGATCATTCACTTAATAAATTCTTTATTTATCGATTTTGATGCTGCTTTAATCTCGATAAATGTTCAGCGTCATTTTCTTGATGCCTAAAATTGTATTCATTAGATGCATTTAAGGTTTTCCTTCCAATTCGACTTCTTGCGACTTTTGACATAGTTAAGACTCTTGTGAGCCCTAAAGGCTATTTTTTAACTTTATAAGGTTGTAATGTATTTGTTGGCATCGTAGTTTGACGTCCGATGACCTTGAAAAGGACCGGTGAGCTTCTTATACCCTTTTTTGACTGAAGTTTCCAGCACACGTGATTGCCTCTATACTTCAGGGTGATCTTCTCTGGCCTGTTATTGTAGCACCACACTGATCAGGAGGAAAACTACGTTTGAAGCTTTGGATCTATTGTAGAGCTCTTTCCCAACGTCTCCCGGTATAACATCGAAGACGTTGGTGTCTAAAGCACCTTCTTTTCTCTCAGACTTAGTTATTTAAGTGATCTTAAGTGAAGAAATTGGTTCGTGATGATTGCCCGTTGGAAACTGTCCCATTTTTTCAAGTTTATTTTGCTTTCATAGCTGTTAGGTTCTCCCAGCACAGACCTTGGAGAGGATCGGTGATTCCTGATTGAATGCTTTAAGTTGAGAAGGTAATATAGGGTCGTCGGTCACCGGGGTTCCCAGCCTTGCAGCGAACAACTCTGCTTGTGACGTCTGCCAGTGAATGACTGACTTGGTTTCATAGTGGCTGGCTTTACATAGTCTTTTAGTCGACGAATTGTTTTCAGAAATGGTAGTAAAAATTTATTTGTTGGCAAGGTAGTTCAAACTTAGGGGGTCCTTAAAAGAACTGATGAGATTGATGGTTAATTAGGGAACGTAAATACTTATAATGGCCCTGAAAAGGACCAGCGGTGAAATTTCCAGCTATTCCTTATTATAATTTTTGATGATGAAGAGCTGGCCATGGGTAGCTTAACTCTTACCCTCGAAGTCTTTGTATACTGAGAACATGACGGAGGGAGGTACGCCGCTGACCAAAGAATATCTCGTCTTCGGGTCGTTCCCCGGATAACCAACCGCTCATCGTTAGTCGGAAAACTGGGCCTGAAGAATACCTTCTCTGTAGGTATGCCGTTGGGATGACCACTAAGAAGGAGGCAGTTGTGGTTACTTTTACTCTTCAGGGCTGTCTTCCCTGGCTTGCATTTGAAGTAGAAAATCTGACGATACCAGGCCAGATGGTTGAACTTCCACAGAACTCTAAAGTGTTGGAGCAGGATATGCTATGCTATGCTCTGGATAGACACGTCTCCTGATATTCCACTGGAGATGTTGACGTTCCGAACACCAATTTCTCCGTGGCACTCGGTTATCTTGTCGATCCGGAATATAAATCGATTTATTTTGCTTGCCCATGAAAGAAGTGTGTCATCGGTAGCCAGGATGCCCAGCTGCACGACTAACAACGCTGTTCTTGGTGTACTACGGATGAACGACTACGATAACGGACAACTCGGTGGGGTATCTTATAACCACTTTTCACTATCTTTGATTGCGGGTGGCTTCAATTTTACCTTGATTCCACCTAGTGAATCTTACTGAACTAAAGCGCAAAGCTACCTTATTTTAGCAGAACTTAGAGCTCATTTATCGCTGTTGTTATTAATTTTTTCACGAAAAAAACTGTGCGAAAACCATTTCAGAATTATCAAGAATCGTTTGTAAATTTTAGCTTAACCATATGGAGAAACTCTTCAGCTAAGGCTTTCTTCTCTGGATTTTTATTTTGTATGCATTCCCCTATCCACAGATTACATACATCAACAGTGATTCGAGCTACGTCTCTAGCTGTTGCTGGTGCATCGAATCGCTGTTCCTGAATATTGAATCTGCCTAAGTCGTTAGCTGTTTCAATGTAAAATTTTGTGTAACCAGGATCCATCGTTGATATGAGATCAGTTACATCACTACACTTTAGTCGTAACGTATTTAACATTCTTGCTAATAATCGCACTTCTGCCCTAATCTGTTTGTTGTGATGATTAGAGTTTTGAAATTTAAATGCTTCATCGTTTCCATAGAGCACAATAAGCAAATCATACTTTGCGGTATTACCTATATCATCGTCATGTAATCTTGACAAGACTATTCTGAGGTAAACACTTGCTTCTGGATGGAAATCACCAATAACAATGTTGCTCAAGACGGTTGAATTAGCATGACTAACGTTATCACTACCTTTACAACGTGACATATGGTTATAAATTCCAGTTGCAAGTAGAAATGCAAAGCAAAATCTACAAACTCGATAGTCTTTTAATGTTTTTTGTTTTCCATTACCTAAGTCTCGCGCGCGTCTTGGAAATTGGATTTCATCTAACGTGGCAGACTGACAGTTATGTAAAAAGTTACCCTTATCTTTGATTTTTCGCAATCGTTTCAACCTCTCAAGCTTTGATTTTTCGCAATCGATTCAACCTCTCAAGCTTTGATTTTTCGCAATCGATTCAACCTCTCAAGCTGTTGAGTTGTAAGTTTAATACTTGATGGTTCGTTTTTGACAATTTTTTTGGCACGCTTTGCTGCAGGAAGTTTTGAAATGATTTGAACTTCAGGGTCATCCATATGTTTTCGAAAAAGGTGATCCACTAATTTGCCTTTATAGAGGATTTGCCGAGGTTTTCCTTTTTCTTCTGGATTAATACTCTTAAGAAAGCAGTATGGACAACAGTAGGTCTTTGGATATTTTGGATTAATGTAATCGGTCTTATTTTTCATTCCAGATCCTAGTGCAGCAGTATTTATATTTTGAAAACAAATCCTTTCTCCATTTCTTGGAATAAATAGTAACTCATTTTTTGTGCTATTTAATTTACTTGCATAATTATTTTGTGTAATATTTTGAGTATTATCTTCTGACTCAGAAAGTTTCTGATCGAAAAATTTATTATTTGTATTCTGTAGTTTTTATGAGTACTATTTCTGTTAGTTTTATGAGTACTATCAACTTTTTGGGGTAATTTTTTTGAAGAAATATTAAGAAAACTTTCAGAAGCAGTCACATTCTCTGTAACATTACAAACTAGGTCGTTCTCATGCGAAAAAGATAGAAAATCGTTCGAATTATTGACTATATCGTTGATATCATCATTGTTACAATAGTTCAAGTCGTTTGAAGAATGCTGGAGTAAAGCTTGATCTATTGATATAAAAAGATATTTTAAATGTATCGCTATAGAACATTCATAAAAAGACATCAGGTAAACTTGTTTATGTATGGTTTTTATTTTTTACCTAAACTGTAAGTTTCTCCCACTTGTGTATCAGGATTCTCAAGTAGACAAAAATTTGTCTTATGTTTATATGTATTACTATTGTTTTCTTTGGTTTCAAAAGACTTGCTTTTTTCATCATTTGAAGACAAAAAAATATTACAACGCTTATCATAAACCAGGCTTCCAATATTTTCGTTTATGGCCAGTTTAGATGAACTTCCTGTAAGTAAAAGTATAACAAATTTAGTCATCATTTACTGTCAATTTCGTAAGGAAAAATTCTTGAAAATATTGAAAAAAAAAATATAATTTTAGAAAAAGTAATTAAAGTTTAAAGTATTCTATGGCATTAAGTGAGGTTAATTAATTCTTACAGATTACAAATATTATATCACTTAGTGATATCTTTAACAATCTATAATAAATATTTTCTGACTAACGACTTATGAATCTTTGAGAATTGAAAGCTTACGAATAGTTATATCTAATATATCTATGATGTTTTATAGCCTTATAGGAGTAAGCCTTTTTACGTTATTGTAAAATAAAAAAGAGGTAATCATACAAATAATCTCATGATTAGCTGGTCAATACATAATGTTACTAAAAAATCTGTAAACAGTGAGAAAAAATTTTGAACCAACAGTAACAATCGCAGTGTTCATAAGAAGTAGCACTGCGTACGGATACTACATTGAACAAATATTCGAATAGTAAGAGATGTTAAGCTGCTAACTCTATTTTAAGCAAAGTGTGAACTAGCGATGGCTGAATATGCGAGTGTACACATGTTATAGTAGGGGATATAAAAAAAATGTTAGTATTAAAATGTTATTGTAGAAGTAACTTTAACTACAGGAATAAAAAACGATCGCATTTGTTAACTTATTTTGACAATGAAGTCAAAATAAAGATTATTTACTATAGGTACAACAGTATTATCGAGAAAATACATCACAAACGTTAGTATAACAACTGTGACACAAATAATAAACATAAATGAAAAAAATAACAAAAATTTACAATAGTGAGATGACAAATAATATTGATATATTTATTTTATCTGTCATAAAGCACAGTGTAGTGTTCTCCCAGAGCCTCCAGGCCTAGTTTTATTGCTAGTAACTCTTTGTAGTTTATGTGATGGGTCCATTGTTCTACGTTCCCCTTTCCGAATACTTTGTTTGAGCCGTCTGTGGCGCCCCAGCCATGATCTGAGGCGTCTGTGTGGATTTAGAGCTTGAAATTTTTTGTTTTAATATACTTTGGGCTAGTAAGATGTTCCTTCCACCAGGATAGGTCCTCTGTAGTATTTTGTGGAAGTACTATTTCTGCGTGGAAGTTTTTCCCGGATTGGATTAATCCCTGGATCTTGATTTTCTCTAGGGATCTAGTGTGGAGTAGGCCATACTCTACCCCTTGGCAGGCAAAGATCAGCTTTCCTAGCAGTTTGGCCAGATCTATGATCTTGCAGTTTTTTCCTGGTTTTATCTTTTCCAGTTTCTCAGTCAAGGTAATGATTTTTTCTTTGGTAAGTCGTAGACAATATGAATCTGAGTCTATGATCAGTCCCAAATACTTGCAGCATGTGCTGGGAATTAGTATGCTTTTTTGAAAATTAACTAAGAATCCCAGGGACTGCAAAACACCAAGGGTCAATTCCGCATTGTTCCTGCACTCTGTTTTCGTGTCGCCCATGCACAGAAAATCATCGAGGTATACTGTGGATAGGAGATCCCGGCTCCTCAGTTTTGCCATGACTGGCTTCAGCAGTCTAGTGTAGACGTAGGGACTAGAGCTGAGCCCGAAAGGGAGGCAGGTAAATTCAAATAACTGGTCATGGAACTCAAATCTTAGATATTTCCTGTAGTCCTTGTGTATGGGGATCATGAAATAAGCATCTTTTAGATCGATGGTGCACATCTATTGGCCCAGTAAGATTAGTCGTTCCACTGATTTTATGCCCTCTAGTTTGAAGTGATTCTTCACTATATACTTGTTTAGTTCAACTAGATTTAGGATGAATCTCGAGGAACCGTCTTGTTTTGGCCTCAAAAAGTAGGAAGATTTGAATTGGCTTGGGCAAGGTTTGCACACATTAATCGCGCCTATCGATTTTAGTCTCTCAAGTTCTGTGTGGAGTTTATCTTCTTCGGTTTTGCTATAAAAGTTTTTTGGTCGTGTGATTTGGACGGGTTGTTGTTTGGACCTTAGTTTGTATCCCGTGATACACTCTAATACAAATTTATTCGAGGTTATGTTTTCCCACTGTTCTATGAACCTCCTCAGCCTACCCGCGATTAGGTCGGTGCTTGAACTTACTTTTATATCTGCTTGTTTTGCTGTCTGCCGGTTCCTCTTGTATTCAGGCCCCGGCCTCCTCTGCTCCGCTTTCCTGACACTCCCTGTTGCTGTGTTTGAAATCTGTGGTACTGCTGTGGGTATTGCTGAGAGAGTTGGTATGTCTGTTGGAGCGGCTGTTGGGCTCCAGGTTAGCCTGTCTGTGAGAAGGGGACGGAGCAATTCCCCTGCAGGCTTAAGGCGTTTAAAGGCTTCCTGTATGGGCCCCCTGGCCTCCGGGATTTTTTGGTTTTGTTTTCAAAGGTGAACAGCTTTTCATGCGACTTAGCCTCTTTAATTCTTTCAACTAAGTTGTCACCGAACAGCCAGTTTGATGATTTTGATGACCTTAATACACCCTTTAACTCGTTTGGGGCTACTTGAGTGATCGCTCCCGCTCGAGATTTGTTATGGCTTCGTAACAAGTCCGACAACAGAATTCCTGCGTCTAGCAGTTGTCTAAAGAGGACTTTCCTGTCCAGTGGTGCGTTTGATGCGACTTGATGTATCATGGAACTTACCGCTCTCAGGGCGCCACTGGCCCGCTGACCGCGAAATTTCAACTCGTCGCGAAACGAGACTTGGATGAAAAGCAGCGTAGGGAACGAAAGGTCCCCGGATCCCCCTTTTGACGCCAAACTGTACACATTTTTTTGTTCTACTGAGACTTAATATTTTTTTTAAATCTTATACTGTTATTTAAAACTTCATGGCAATTACTACAATGTACACTCACATTAAAGTATCATGTAGAAGCACCTTCTTTCATTTCCAGCTGTAAAAAAAGTCTCAAAATTGAAGCTGTTAGATCTGTTAGATTATTAAAAAATAGCAGAAACTATTCAACAAAAAAAGGTAAAAAAATCTTCATTGTTGGCTGCATTATTCAGATTTATTTTGTTATTCGATTATTTTACGTAGTTATCTCTTGTAACATGGTACTACGAGTATGAGTTTTACTTTTTTTCACATCATCTTTCGATAAATATCTTTTTCATAGCTTTCCGAAAGTTTTTCTATACCTCTAACTATTTCTCTTGCCCTTTTATCAATATATTTGTAAGTTAATTATATCTGGCATTTCAAGGAGATAAATCTTTTTAATATTCAACTATATTCTCATTTTTTATATCCTGCATAGAATATGTACGTTCGTTAATACATCAACCGTGTTGCGAATAATAAATTGTATGAAAGCAGACTCTCTTTTTCTTTATAATTATTATGCAAGCCTTTGTCGGTATTTCGACGCAGCTGCTGGAGTGGGCGGTAGAGTTGCCGTGGTCGACCCATTATCGAACATAAGGTTCGTACAAGAGATGGAGCTCGGGGTGAGAAAGCTAGGTTTTCCCAAGGACGATAGCTGGCAGAGCGCTCGTATGCTTACAAAACAAGGTTGCTAGGCAACCGCGATATTTTTTTTAAAACAGTCTTTTATTTGTTTTCCGTTCTTTAAATACAAAAGAAAAGAGAGCCTGGCTTCCAGTTCGCTTTGTAACTTCGAGCTTGTACGCAATTGAAAATAAACGTTTGCTGTTCAAGATTTACTTGCTGTTTTTTCCTTTGGCGTGAGCCTTATCGTCGGCAACTAACCGATTGTCATGCGATACACCGTTTAAGAACTTTACTATTATTTTCTTTTTTCCTGATATATTGTCATTCTTTTTTTTGAAACACTTGCAATATTTTGTCTTATACTAGTTTCTTCATACTTTTTCTCTCACTTTTGATTACATTTCTTATTAATCTTTCTGATTACTCTAACTACTTTTCTTACTGTACTTTAAAGGAAATGAAAACATGGTGCGAAAAGTAAACCACTTATTAATTTGGAAATGAAAAAAATCAATGAAAATAAAATAATCGTTTATTAATATGTACATACGAAAGCTGCTGCTAGAAAATTCTTTCTCCTAAGTTTTACGACAAAATTATTCAATTATTTAAGAAAAAATGGTTAATTGTATGAATAATTTATTAAGTGATAAAATTTTAAATTAAATTTAACTTATTAATAAGCAGCTAATAAACATTCAAATCAAAAATAGAATAAAAACCACACTGTAGGAAAAAGTAACTGATTCTCCGATATCAGAACTGCTTATAGCAGTTTGGATGAGATACTCAGATTGTGTGAAGAAGATCACTGGTTCGAATCTCAAGTAAAGTGTGTGTGTGTTTTTTTTATACATAGAATTAGTTAATGAATAAGAAATAAAGATAAGTTCAAGAAAAAGAAAAAAGAAAATTCTAAATTTACTTGCTTTACTTGTGTGGTATGGTGTGGTGTGGTACGAAGCGGCGAGGCAAGAGGGTGCTGTGGTGATGCAGAGTTGTCAGACACAGATTAGTAAAAAAAGGAAGAATAAGATTACAAATTTACTTCCGTTACACACTTTCTTAAGGTCACAATCTGAATTCGTTTGTTAACTTTGTAGTGCAGAACTCGCCTACAGAAGTATAACTTCAACGATGCTTATTTTGTTGAAGGCTTAGGAACAAATATACTTACTCAATGTATTGTAAATAGCTAAAGCTAGCAAGATTTTAGTAATAGAAAATTTTGCAAAAATTAGTTCTTATTTAAAGAACAAACTAATTACCTTACCTCAAGTAGGAAACGTTGTTACGTAAATAAATGTGTCAACAATAACAAAGACAAATAAAAATCATACAAATAGTAGAACATAAATAATATGAACGATAAATAATATTGTTGATATTATAACTAACAAACTAAGAGAAATAGCATATATTAAGTCAAATTAATTAATATTTAATTCAATAAGTTAAAAATAAAATGGCCGATGGTATACTAGATGAACTAAAAAATATAAAAATAAAATATGCAAATTATATTAAAAATGAAATGGCAAATTAAAAATTTCAAAATAGAAGGACAATGGCTAAAATAACTTTAAAGTTATACATACTGATTTAAATGGAGCACACAGTATCACATGTTGCAAAGGAGACAAAAATTTTTTACCTCTTATTGATGAGTATAGGAAGTGTGCAAACATTTATTGTATTAAAGAAAACACTGAAACTATTAATTGTTGTATTGACTGTGTGAATTTAGTTAAAAGTCCATTTCGTAAATAAAGTAAAAAACTTAATTGTTATAATACAAAAAAAAATATCTTATTGAAAACTTATTATTATTATGTATGATTTCCTTAACTATCAAGGAATTAATTTTTCATGCCTACTATAAGCACATGCATGAAACAATATTAATAAAAGGTACAATTAATTAGCTATGGATATGGAAAAGTGCCTAATGAAAGAGGAACAATGTGTGAAGGTCAAGATGCAGACAGGGAAGCAGGGTCAGAGCAAAACAAATGAAACGGGAATTTGCATTAATAAGTATCATCTTTTTATTTAATGAAAGGTGATTGATAAAAAGACCGGACTGAGTGGCACACCTACCTATCGCCTCGGTTGTCAATTGTCGACTGCCCGCTCGCTTCAGCGCCTCCGCTTGCCCTATTTCCGAGGTTGTTCGCCTATAGCGCTTACAATGCGCCCGCTAGTCCTACTCAGTTGGTTGTACTTATCGCTATATATATTGTGTTCATTAAGCCGTACAAATCTTGGCGCACATTTTAAATCGCTATTTACTTACTATCCAATACAAATGTTTAAGCATATACGTGTAGGATCCCCGGCAATCCCGAAGCAAGTACGACCGAACGCCTGCCCCATGTGGCCCCACAGGACGAACCCCAATCAAACCTCCTCTGGAAAGCCGCCACACTGGGTTGATTTAGCAGCCCAGTCCGACTCCACCCCAGACCCGTACATTCACATCATCACCGCAATCACATCATCATCGCGCTAGTGAGCCTTGTTACCGACCAGGTAGAAGGCATGAGCGGATCTTGCTCTGTACTCACCTCCTACCCCCACAGCTGTCCCTAGCGCCTCCTTATGCGTGATACTATGCAAGTACCCAAGGAGCCCCCTACAGTCCCGATGCACCAGGATCCGGGGTAGGCCAGCCGTTCCCCGTTACTCCCCAGGCCCGTTCGACCCGCTTGCATCGGCCGAGAACGTACCGCATCGGGTTAGTAGCGATCCTTCCCCGAGCGCCAGCCAGTCTGTGGTTTAGTCAGTAACAAAATGAATTCACGATACAAGCCAGAGATAATTAAAATAGTTGCGTACTGAAGAAATAGAACAATTGCTTGTATACATGAAAATTAAATAGCTTAATAAATACTTTTTTGGTGAGAAGCCGAACTCAACACTTTTGAAAATCCATGACAGTAGAGTTTTTGTAAGAAAGCCAGAACAAAAGGGACTGAGTACTTATTAAATGATAAGCCATAATTAAAAATTTCTATTAGGTAAGGTGAGAATTGTTGTTAAGTTTTCGTTAAAAACTAGGTTAAAGTTGCTACATATGTAGAGATAGTTAAAGGTAAAAAAAAAATAACTTGTTTAAATAAGACTTTTGAAAATAATATTTCTGAAAACGAAACCTGCTAAAGAATGATCGTAAAAATGATTATGTAAATGGAAGTGAATCTGAAAACAATTGAAATGAAATTATAACTTAATATAAAAACAAACAACACAGATCGAGTGCTAGACTAACAGACATAAAAAATAAACGATTAGTTAGGAAGTCAAAAAAAAAATTGTCCAGTTAAAAGATGTAGTAATCCAATTACACACGTTATTTATGTAAATTATATTAATGGTGATTTTTAAAAAACATTCAATGAGGGAATAAATTTTAAAGAAGGTAGAAAGGCTAGAAACTGTGACATTTAAAATTAAAATTTAAATAACAATAATATATGGGAAATTGTCCAATAAACGAAAGAGAGAGAAATTTTAGACGTTAAATGGATAAACAAAAAAAAACATAAATATACGTTAAAAGTAATACGTTACCATCAAAAATAATAAATTACTAAGCTCACACTTAAACGTAAACATAACAATTTTTATTTGTACCAGAATATTTTTTTTTATCAAACTTTTATAACCTAGACTTTTTTATTTTAAATATTGTGAAATAATAATAAGAAACTTTCAAATTGACTTTAAAAAAAAAAATTTTGCAAGAAGTTTATTAAATTAGAATGAATTTATTTCTCTGTCTTCAGTAATAATAAAAATTTACGGATGTACGGCCTCTCATGACAGGGAGCAGGGTAAGGAAAAGCAGACAGTTTTGCTGTGAGACGGTTGCCTATCCCCTTAACGAGGAGCATTGCACGGTAAAAATGCACAGGTGAAAAATTACGGAGGTACTTGCCCGAAAAAGTCACACTAATTGGGAATCGAACCACAGTCTCCCGTGTGCCGATCCATAACCTAGCCAACTGAGCTACCACGCGCTTAACACAGACATACTTATAGATACAACATTTATAAATGATATATACATACGTATACGCACTGATTGAAAATGTGTCACACTGCCTTTGTACCTGGAAATAAAAAAAGGGGGAGGGTACGCAGGAAGTGGATTGCCTCGTCTCGTACGTCCTCCGGGTCCCCCGTCCTCTTGGATTCTGCACCTGAAAAGGGGAGTTGTACGGGATTTCTCCTCTTGTTCTACCGAGAGGAAATAAATTTGGGGAATGCTACCGTGTCAAGTAAGGGAATCGTTTATTGCACTCTCCACACGGCTCTACACAACTCCTCGACGGCGCTACAGCGGTTCTGCCTCACTGCACGAACCGCGAGCGCACGTTCGGGGTCCTGATACCAGGAGGGGCCGCTGCCCTAACGCTCCCAGCCACGTCACACACGCACACACACGCGCACCCTCACACGCAACCTCTCGTCCCTGTCCTTTCCCGGCCCGCTACACACCTGCTCTCTGCTATCGCGCCCTTTTCTTCTCGCCCCGTGTCAACCTTTCTCACCCTGTCTCTCTCTCTCTCTCTCTCTCTCTCTCACTATCAATGTCTCTTGGTAATCTGCTCCTTATCCCCTTCAGTCCCTAGTCCCGGTCCTCTCTCTCTCTCTCGTCCTCTTGGTCTCTCTCTCTCTCTCTCTCTCTCTCTTTCTACACACCTAGAGCGGAAACGCGCGAACACCCCCTAGATTCGGCACTCCCGAGCAGGCACCCACGACTTCCCGTAACCTGGTTCTTTCTCTTTCTCTCTCTCGCACTCTCTCTCTCTTGGTCCTCTGTGTACCCCGGGACTTAGTCGGGGTATCGCGATCGCGAGCCCTAGCACGACGCACAAAAAGAAACGGAGGGAAAACACGCTACCTTTCGGCTCTCTGACTCGCGGCAACGGCGTATGGCGTCCGGCTGGGCCTCGGGCTGCTGGTGGGTCTGTGGAGCTGACGGCGGCAGTCCTACTCTCTCTCTCTCGTCCTGCAGTCGCTCTGCTTCTCGTCCTGGGTCTTCTCCTGGCGATGATGATCTCCGACGACGGGGACACAGCAGCTTTCTCTTTTCTCTCTCTCTTGATTGGCCAACAACTTTCTCTCACGCTTTCTCTCTCTGGGTTGTATGATTTATTGGTTGCTTACCTAAGGGAAGCCGAAATACTTGGTGGACCTATTTCCGCAGACCGAGGGCCTGAGGAGATCTGCTAGGCGTGTTACGTCTGGCTATTTTATACCTTTCGCGCGCACAGTCACGTATGAGCGTTCTTTTGTCATAAGTGCTCTAAAATTATGGGAGGAGATTCCTGGGTCTGTGAAATTGAAGGTCACTTACGAATCTTTCAAAGTTGCGCTTTTCGAACATTTTTTCAATAATTGATTTCAGAGTTTATTATAAATGTTGAGATAGATTTTGAAGCATATATACTTACATATACATATACGAACTCGCGGGTATACTTACTGGACACACGATAATTTTAATTTATGTATTTTAGATTGACAAATAATTTTTATTAATTGTTATGGAAATGCGTCTCATTGATTGTTCTAATAGTCTGTTACTTACGCCAAAATTTGTTATATTGTATATTCATGCTTGTTTTATATAATAATGTTTGTAAATCCTTTTGTATTTTTTTACATTGCCATACGGTTTATTAAACGTTGGCATTAATAAATTTATTTTCATCATCATAATCATCTCTCTCTCTCTCGCTCACAAATCTCTGGCTAATACGCGCGCGAAAGCTCTCGACTCGAGACTAACTCTCCGTCCTGCTGCAACCACAGCACGTATCTCTCGACTTTTACTTTTTCTTTCTCTCTCTCATACCCGAGGGCCGCCGCCGCGACCCGAACAGTGGTGCGCGCGCTCATGCGTACATTTTTGCCACTGTTGCTGTGGTGTCCCGCGTCGCATCGTCCTCTTTCCTTTTTTTTTCCGGGAGCCAAAACAAAAGAAGAATTCCGGGAAGGTAAGCCTTTGCCGGTGACGTCATACGCGTTGCGTCAGCGAGAGCGACATGAGCCAGGAGGCTCAATTTGCCTCGTTACAAACCCTCCCCCCTAGGCTAGAGCACTCCCAGCTGCTCGAAAGCCGATCTGGTTCGCTCTGTCTCTCTGTCTCTCTGACGCAACACTAGAAGAATTGAAAGAAGATGGAAAAATACGTACGTTGGCCTCGCGGCTAAGAGTCCAGATGCTCCGTAGCGGTGTCTTCTCCCTGGGTGGTCCCTCTCTGGTCCATGGTGTCCTCTCCCCCGCGGGAAGATCTTCGATAATAGTTGTCCGCTAGTTCTTTGGTCCTTGAGTGAGTCCCGGTGGTTTACCCTCAATTCGCGTCCGGTGGTCCTACTTCTATCCTCCCATCTGCTTTCTTAGTCCTTTGTCCTCTCCCCCTAGTCCGTTGTCCATTTCGTCCGGGTGGAGGCCCCAGGCCTACTCACCGCGTTTCGCTTGGAACACCCTACGGAGCACCAGCTCCCGCAAGTCCTGAAAATAGCCCTGAAGACTCCCCCAGACGCGCTCTACCTGATTCACTCGCTCCTGAGGCCAGCTAGGGTGGTCCTGAGCCCGTTGCGCCCTATCCCTCTTCAGCTGACGCTCAGAAAGCGGGCGGCTCGAGTATATCACCTGGGAGAGCTGCACGGTGGTGGACACCAGAGCTACATCCCAGTTTCGCCCCTCTCCGGTATTGCGGTGTAGAGCTCCATGCTGTGGGGCCCCCCGCAAGAGGTCTCGTGCGTCCTCGACGGAGCGATTTCGAAAGTTCGTCCCCTGGCTTGAAGTGTTCCATCCATGGCTTTGGGGAAGACGATCCTTCGAATCTCCAATCGAGGTAGAGGTTCTCCCCCATAGGTCCTCGGCTCTGGGAGAGGGGGCGGGGTCACGCGGCCTTTTCCGATACCGCACATAGTCAGTCTCGAGTCGAGAGCCTTCGCGCGCATATTAGCCAGAGACTTGTGAGCGAGAGAGAGAGAAAGCGCGAGAGAAAGTTGTTGGCCGATCAAGAGAGAGAGAGAAAAGAAAAAGCTGCTGTGTCCCCGTGGTTGGAGATCATCACCGCCAGGAGAAGACCCAGGACGAGAAGCAGAGCGACTGTAGGACGAGAGAGAGAGAGTGGGACCGCCACCATCAGCTTCACAGACCCACCAGCAGCCCGAGGCCCAGCCGGACGCCATACGCCCGCGCCGTTACCGCGAGTCAGAGAGCCGAAAGGTAGCGTGTTTTCCCTCCGTTTCTTTTTGTGCGTCGTGCTAGGGCTCGCGAGCGCCGGTAGGTCTCTGGGACTAAGTCCCGGAGTATACAGAAGACCGAGAGAGAGAGAGAGAGAGAGTGCAAGAGAGTGTTTAGAGTGTTTAGAGTGTTTATTATGCCTTGAAGAAGACCCCCATCTGGCCAAAAAGTATAATACAATAATATAAGCAGACTTAAAACTAATTTCAATAAGCTAAAATTGTAGCAAACAATCAAATTACAGTAAGATAGCAAAGTGAAAGATTACAAATTGAAGGATTAATCAGACTTGAGCGCAAGGTAAATAAATGTAAGCAACTTAAAACTAAAAATAAAAGGTAGAACAACATAGCAGTGTAAATTGAATGCATATGATAGCTGAGAGTGTAGATACAATAGGTAGATTGATTAGCGGAAGGGTGTGGGGGCTGTGGAGATGCGAAGGAAGGCGTTTTGAAGGTTGTGGGATGCGAGAAGGCTAGAGAAGGCTATCAATGGAAGAGAAGTGGTGAGTGAGGATGGTTAGTGGTTGGGGAGTTAAGAGGGATAGGAGGAGGGATTTATATGCAGAAGAGTCAGGTGGGGAGAGAGCTGGTGAAGGACTGGGGAAGTGAGGTAGGCGGGATAAAGTGAATGATGGTTGGTGCGAGGAGGAGTCGTTAGAGGCTAGTTGTCAGAGTTGGGCTATGGTGTTGTATATTATGTGTGATGGGAAAGGTTGACCACGTCAGAGCGTCCGCTGTTAATTTGAGGTCAAGGTTAAAGCACTGTTTGCGTTATGCGAGTACAATTCCCTCCCGCTCAACACGTTCGATCCACTCGCTCTGGTCGCGCTGTAAGAGGGTATTATGGAGTAGGATTTGGAATGATGAATATGAGTGATCGGCAAGGTTTATTGGAGAAAGTGAATTCAGGAGATCAGATGCTTGAATGTAGAAGGAATCGTCGCGAGCACGGGTGCGGGAGGGAGGGACGATGAGCAGGGGTTGTGGGCGGCGTAGGGTGCGGGAATTAGTGACTGAGTGGGATGCAAGGCGAAAACAATCAGCGAGGTATGTGGGGCAATGAAGGCGAATTATGTTGAAGGCAAGACACCCCAAGTGGTACTCACGTCTACGTTGAGCAGAGAGCCAGCCCAGTTCCAACCGTAATGGTGTGATGTGAGCATCTCTAGGAATATTGCCAGCTACGAAGCGGACACAAGCATTAATGGCTCTCTGCATTTTTAGATTGCGTGTGACGTCCAGTCGAAAAAAAAACCGATGAAGCATAGTCCAGATGCGGAAAGACCAGAGATTCGATCAGAAATTTGCGTAAGGTACGAGTTAGGGCATGTCTATTGAATCGCAGGGAACGGAGTGTGTTATGTACTTTCTGGTTGATCTTATTAATCTGTGGGGACCAGTGGAGTGTGGGGGTAAAAACAACGCCCAGGTTCAAGGCCTTCTCCACAACAGGAATCGCGATGCCATGAATATGAATGGGTATGAGGTATGATAGATCTAGGCGAGAGATGTAGGCGAGGCTGCCGAGAACCATGGCCTTGGATTTCCGCGGATTGAGACTTAGGCCGTTACGATGAGCCCACGCCACAATGGCCTCAAGGTCACGATTCAGGCGGGCAATGGCCTCATTGATGGACGCAAATGGACAATGAAGGTATATTTGGGTGTCGTCATCGTAAATCATATGTTTAGAATAAGAGAGAGAGGCGGGGAGGTCATTTATATACAAGGAGAATAGGAGAGGGCCAAGGACACTTCCCTGGGGAACACCTGCGAGAGCAGGTCACCAGTTGGAAATGGCTTCCCCGTTACCCCCCCCCCCCGATGGCTTGTTGACGATTAGAAAGGTAGCTATGGAGAAGAGTTAGAGCACTATTGGAGAGATTGAGATTTTTTAATTTGTGGAGAAGTTGCAGGTGGGGGACAGTGTCGAAGGTTTTAGAGAAGTCGAGAAGAACCAGTATGGTGACCTCCTGACGGTTTATTGCCTCTCTTATGTCCTCAGTTACGCCAAGAAGGGCGATCTGAGTGCTGTGCCCCCTCCTGAAGCCTGATTGACGCGGATCTAGAAGATTATTAGATAAGATGAATTTAGAGAGCTGTGAGGATAAAATACGTTCAAATGCTTTTGAAAGTTCGGAAAGAGACGCTATGGGACGCATGTCAGATGGGGAGGAGGGGTGACGTATTTTAGCCAGGGGGAGCAACAGGGCACTCTTCCAGAGGGTGGGGAAGTGCGAATGTTGTATTAAGCTATTGAATAGAAATGTGAGAAAGGGTAGGATGAAGCCGAGAGTAAGGCGAAGCATTGAGTTCGATATACCATCATGTCCAATTGCTTTAGATGAGGATGTGGTGATGGTGTGAAGTATTTCATCAGATGTTGTGGGTTCAAAATGAAAGACTGGTGCCAAAGAGTGAGGAGGAGGGGTGCGAAGTAATGTATTTAGGTTGAGTGAAGTGAGAGGTGAAGTAGATGCGGGGACGAT
The DNA here is from genome assembly GCF_036245765.1 of Copidosoma floridanum. Lineage (NCBI taxonomy): Eukaryota > Metazoa > Arthropoda > Insecta > Hymenoptera > Encyrtidae > Copidosoma > Copidosoma floridanum. The sequence goes on from NW_028321909.1 coordinate 2,929,046, forward strand.
GGAATATGTAGAGATAAGAGTATCCGGGGAAAAGAGCTGTGTGGGTGACGGAAGGTTTTGACTGGTGAGGTTGAGTTTGACTATTCGATACCCTGCTGCGGAGGTGGCGATAGCACTCAATATCTGTTGATAGGCCAGACCGTCTGGCATCACGATACGCCCTGTCTCTCACCAACATCATGTCCCTGATCTGATGAGTGACCCACGGCTTTCTTCGCGATGACAAGGTGATCCGTCTGTTTGGAGCCAGTCTGTCAAAGGCTTCAAGTATAGTGGTTGAGAAAAGAGTTGTCAGAGTGTCGAGAGATTGCGGGTTCGGTTGAGTGCATGAATTGATTAGAGATGAGAGGGATGGTGTGATATGGAATGAGAGTGCTTCAGAGTTTATGTGTTTGAGGTTGCGGGCCGTAATAGTTTTGGTTATACTTGGTATATGGAGAAAACGAAGGGTGATTTCGATCCAGTCATGACCGGCTATGAAGGGTGCGGTGGATTGTTGGTAGCGAATTAGCGAGGTTGGGTCTTTTATAATAAAGATATCTATCCAGGTGTGCGAGGGGTTATTGCGGTAGAAGGCATGGTGTGTCGGATTGGAAGGAACCAAGTGTAGGGAGTATTCTGAGATCTTGGTGGAGAGAAACTGAGAAGAGATGGATGAAGTGAGCATGTTGATGTTGAGATCGCCAGTGATGATGATATTAGAGTAAGCCGGTAGATGATCTGAGAGTGTGTCAAAAAAGTGGTGTGGAAGAGATGCTGCGGGGCGTCGATAGACAATGGCCACAAGTGTTCTATGCAATGCAACTGCTATTTCGAGGATAAGGAATTCTGGTGTGTTATCAAATTCTGGGTCCAAGCTGGCAAGAATTGTTGTCTTAAAGGAATCCCGAATGTAGGCGCCAACACCACCCCCTTCCTTCCCTGCTCTGTCAACCCGAAACAGGGAGTAACCACGGATGCCGACAACCTCATCCAGCGTGTCTGGCGTAAGAAAGGTCTCAGTAACCGCAATAACATCTGGGGACCTGTCAGCAGATAAAAGTTTGAGTTGTGTGTGATGTGGATGGTTGAGACGATTTATGTTGGCGTGGATGACAGTGATGGAGTTTGTTGATTAATTGATGAATGAGGGGAGCGTGATTAGCTGTGTTTAGTCATTGTTGGGATGGGGCAGGTTGGGGAGGTAGATGGACAAGATCTTCAATCGAAGAGATGGGTATGAGATCGGATGAGCGGCTGGGTCGCATAAAAAACATATAAGTCCTTGACTATCGGTGGCAAGTAATTGAGGCGTCGCTGTGCCTCTCTTGCCTTAAGGACGTTCGGTAGTGTTAGCGGGGGGAAACATTTGCGCGGTGAGGGGAAACCAGCGATGAATGAAGATTTGGCAACGTCGTACGGGTCTTAAATGTGTGAGTGTTCATGTACACGCATCAGGTGTCTCTGCACACTCTACACTGTCTGCTCGTCTGCTGCGTGCTGCGTCGGTTACGACAGCGTTCGTGTATCAATGTTTTTGTGATAAAGCTGTAAGTAATTAACCGCTACATATCTTTCATGGGATGATATTTCAACGAACGTGTTTTCCGTAAAAGATGTTCTTGCGAAAATTCAAAGAATTTCTGATGAAAAAATGTATTCGCCAACTTTTTCCCCCATGTCGTCTATCATTCCCAAAACAGTGATTAAAAATCTAAGTCAAAATAAAGTAGATTTTAATATTATTGTTGATAAATTTATGGAAGGTAATGATGGTTTAAGATCGTTTCTAATAAATGGGCAAAGCCCTTTAATCAAAAGAGCTACCAGTGTAAGTAAAATACTTGAATTTTTAAATGACTTGACAAGTCTCATACAGCATGGGATGTCAGATAAGTAGGATGATTTCTAAGATGAGTGATTCAAACTATGAGCATGTGATTTTGTAATGTACAAAAAAATTGTATCTTAAGAAGAAATAATAAATTTGAAATTAAAAAAAATAAATAAATAGCGTGTTATTAACATTTATTGTTTTTTATGGGAAGGGGTGGGCGTTCTGTACATACACTCACGCACACACGTAAGCTTTTATTTTATGCGTGAATGCATAAATATCTACAATAATATTGAGATATTTACTGATCAACATCCTGGAACATTTTGAATTTCCCGCCACTTGCGACGTTGCCGTTGCGTTTCGGTCGAGCTTTTATTTAATTTTTTATTTATAAACGAATCAGACGATCGTCGCAAAACTTGGTATACATCAAATTAATAACATTATCTGTAACATATAAAAAAATTGGCCAAATTCACTGGCCCAATTTGCTTAAAACTGTGATTTAGTCAGTTCTCCCATAAGCGACAGTGTTAAAATGACTTAACTTTGAAATTCAATATCTCGAAAACGAAACAGAGGAACCTCTTTAAATTTTGACTGGTTTATTGTAACAACAATAAAAACGTCTGGTCAAAATTTCAGAAAAATTCGTTGGAAAATTCAATCACTACCGAACGTCCTTAAGTAAAAGGCCATGTATGTGAGCCGGCCAAAGAGGGCGACAAAAGATGGGGGTACTGCCACCGGTCCCGAAAAGATCCTGGGCGCGGACGTTCCTCAGTCGATAAGACTGGGACACAATCAGGTCCCGAACCCTCGCAGTGGCAAATTCGGCCACAAGCGAGTGAGGCTGAGTGATGTTACTTGAGGGAGTGGCCATTGAAGCCGCGAGGGCCGGTTGTGATTTACCAACCCATGGTCTAATACGAATTATGAGATTGGCACAATCTGGTAGGCCTATGGCAATGAGGACCTTAGTCACTTGTGATTTGTAATGCTCAGGAGAGGAGGCGGGGATTCCAATAAAGTCATCAAAGGGGACATCAGTTCATGGTTATTACCTGAGTAGATCGTATAAAAACTCCGGAACCAGTCTGGGGTGTCCTGTGGTAACGGTGGTGAAGTGGGATTTGGGAGTGATGGAATAGCATTTGCGGGGGTGTTCGACATTTGTGTGATGATTGATGAGTCAGGGGAGAGAGATGAGTCAGATGTGGTTGGAGTGCTTGAGAAGTTGATGAATCGGGGGGCCTTAGAGATTTGTGATGATAGTGGTGATGGGGGTGAGAGGAGGCGTTTAGTTGCGGAAGAAGGGAAAAGTGTTGAGGCCGGAGGGGTGTTACAAGCAGGTGTTGTGGGGACGGTTGTGTGTAGATTCGCTATTGCAGATGAGTAGGAGATGTGAAGAAATTGTTATGCAATGCAGCAGGATGGACGTTTGCGTTTTGTGAAGTCAGGTGTTGTTGAGCAAAACGAGTGGAACGTCTCTGAGCATTACGTGCAGACGGCTCTGGCGTGGTTCCAGAAGATATAATGAAAATAGAAGTAGACGAGTAGTAGTAGAGTAGCTGAAGCAGGCGGCGTGGCAAGGCAGGTAGCGCAGTCAAGGCACTTTACACGGCAGCTGTCAGGAAAGCACCAACAGTTTGTAGCAGACGTCAAATGGCAATCGCTGTACGCAGTGAATCAAGGCATGCGCACATTGATGGCAACAGAAGTGAAGTTGACAGGTCACTGCACAGGTGTCGTTGCACGAGATTGGCCCGTTGATGGTCGATGGGCATGCGCCAAGGCGACCGATCAATCAGCTGGCCCAGTAGTAAGGTTTATGGGCGGGGCGGCGGGGGGAAGGCGAGTGGAGTCCTAACCTCCTATGCTTCCGTTGCAGATTCTTCCGTTGCAGATTTTTCTTAAAGGAGGGCCTGTAGTTCTCAGATCTCACGAGAGCCTACCGGGGAGCAAATCTGCAACTAACAAGAACAGGGCACAGCAGTAAAATTGCAAAAGACACCAACCTGCGGGAGCACGCCAAAAGCACGACCAGACAGGACTCACCAGAGAGAGAGAGAGAGAGAGAGAGAGAGAGAGAGAGAGAGAGAGAGAGAGAGAGAAAGAACCCGGTTACGGGAAGTCGCAGGTGCATGCTCGGGAGTGCCGAATCTTCGGGGTGTTCGCGCGTTTCCGCTCTAGGTGTGTAGAAAAAGAGAAGGTTGAAGGTTGAAGGTTGAAGGTTTTTATTTATGACCTTAGGGTAAAACCCTATCAGGATTGTACAAATGTTAACGAAAAGCATGATGCAGTAAAAAATACAAGTTCGGCAAATCAAACAAAGATAAGGTCAAAAAAGCGGGTCTTATAGACTAAACTGTAAAAATAAACAAGAAATAAAGTAATACTAAGTTCACAAGATATTGTATAAGCAGCTTAGAGGTACCCACACGGTAACAGCGGTGCTAAGACTAAGTCAGGTTTGAGAGGGGGGTAAATATTATCATATTCATATCGAATTTGCCACGGGAAAGGGTATATGGTGAGGGAAGAGAAAAACATGATAACTATTAAACAGTAGGCAGACCCTCCTCCACGACTCGGACCTCCCAGTCGTGTATATCAAACTCCAACAGCCTATCAAAAAGTAAAGTCCTGAAAGCAGTGAGCGACAAATCAGAGGAAAAGGGCGCAAACGAATTCAGCAGGTATGATGCCTGTACATGAAATGAATCTCTGAGTGCCTGTGTGCGCTGGTTCGGTATTTGCAAGGGGGGCAAAGCTCGACGGGCAGGCACTCGGGCTAACGGACGATACTCAGTTAGCGAAAAAAGCAAGAACAGGTAGTCAGGGCATTGATGTTTGATGGTTTTGAACGCAAGTAGGCCCATAAAAAGTTGTCGCCTTCTAGCCATCGATAGCCATTGAAGTTTGAGCCTATGCGGGGTAACGTGCGCTCTTCTAGGGAGACCACCAACAACAAAGCGCACACAGGCATTGAGCGCTCTCTGGAGCTTTAAGTTCCTCGTTGCGTCTAGAACTGTATACACCGCGCAGGCATAATCAAGGTGAGGAAACACCAGGCTTTCAACCAACAGCTTACGAACGGGAGGGGTCAATGCATGCCTATAGAATTTGAGGGACCTAAGGGCAAAGTGAACGTGCTGTACAACTCCATTAACATATGCTGTCCAGTTCAAAGTGGGAGAGATAAGTATCCCAAGGTTTTTGACACTTTCAGAAAACGGGACAAGTGCAGGGCCAATTCTAACCCATGGAAGGTCAGCCAGATCAAACCGCGACATATATATCTGGCTACCCAGCAGCATCACTTTGGTCTTCCTAGTATTAAGGACAAGGCCATTCTCCTCCGACCAGTTGATAACCGCAGACCCATCCTCCAACGACAGTGCAACACCCCCCTCCAGGTCAGCCGGAAAACAGTGTAGGTAGATTTGGATGTCGTCCGCGTAAATCATGTGGGAGCAGTGTTTGAGCACACGTGGCAGATCATTAATAAAAAGCGCAAACAACAGAGGTCCCAACACACTCTTTTGCGGAACACCAGCCTCAACCGGTCTAAATTCAGATAAAGCACGACCCTCGGCACCGACCGCCTGAACCCGGCCTGACAGATAGGACCTAATAAGCGCAATTGCAAGATCATCAAAGCCCAATCTGTGAAGTTTTTGCAGCAATTTGTCATGAGGCACAAGTTCGAAGGCCCTCGAGAAGTCAAACAGGACTAACAGGGTCACTTTACGTTGATCAATGGCTATCCTTATATCGTCCGTGACCCTAAGCAAAGCAGTCTGTGTACTGTGTCCGCTTCTAAACCCAGCTTGTCGTGGGTCCAAAAGACCATGTCTGTGCAAGTGCCGGACAATCTGCTGGTGGAGGATCCGTTCGAAAACCTTTGACAGCGCTAGAAAAAGGGCAATCGGTCTGGTGTCCGCCAGCGAAAGAGGAGCTCTAATCTTGGCCAACGGAGAAAGTAGAGGACGTCTCCAAGGCAACGGAAAATGGCATGCATCGATACATGCATTGAAGAACCTAGCAAGGGTAACAGAAAGCACGGGAGCAGCAAGTTTAACCATCCTGGGCGACAAACCATAGAGATCAAGAGCAGAAGAAGAAGAGCGCAACAGTGCAGTACGCACCTCAAAAGCCGTCGTGTGACTAAATGAGAATCTACTCCATGGAGGTTGAGGCAGCGGAAGAAAAGGTACCGGTGTGATGGGCCTATCAGACGCGGGGGTGATGATCGCTCTGGTGCGGGCAGCGTAGGCATCATTGAGCTCATCGGGGTTGAACAGGTCGAGCGAGGACGGCAACTGCTGAGATGAAAGACCAAGTCCTCTAAATGCACGCCACTTTGCTCTCGCGTCCGGTGCACGATCAATCACCAGCGCAATGTGCCTATTCTTGGCTGTGCAGATTGCATTGGAAGCACGTGCCTGCAACCTCCTAAATTCCGCCACATCCTCAGGGCGTCCCATCCAGCGGGCCCGACGATCACGGAACAAGCGTCTTATTTCACTCGTCATCCAAGGTTTCCTTTTAGTGGAGAGATGTAACTCAGTAAGCGGTGAGATCTCATCGAAGGCACAGAGTATTTGCGAGGAGAGCCGCGACGCAAAAGTGTCAATATCGTCTGCCTGACAAGCGCTGCCATCCACGGGACAAAGGACGCTAAGCGAACGTTCAAGAGCGCTACACAGCACGGTTGGATTGATACGCCCCAGGTCCCTAATTCTAATGGTCTTTGTAGCCCGCCTACCGCCAACCTTGAGCACCAATTTTATCCACTCGTGTCCCGTAATAAATGGCGAAACTGACTTGTTATAGGAGACTATGTGCGAAGAATCAGCAACCACGAATACGTCAAGCCATGTGTGGGACGGCGGGTCTCTCCATAGTACATGATGAGTAGGCTCCGAAGGTACCAGGCACAATGCAAGCTCGGATAATCTGTCACGAAAGAATTTGGACGCGTCGGTAACAGTACAGAAATCAATATTAAAGTCCCCGGTTATGATCACTTGGTCAAAAGAAGGGGCATGCTCAGCGAGGGTGTCAAAACAAAGCAGCGGAAAGGAAGCCGCGGGTCTCCGGTAGACCACAGCAAGAAGTATTGAGTAATTCTGTATCTGAAGCGAGAGCAAAATGAATTCCGGAGTATTATCAAAGAGAGGATCGGACTGTGCAACCAATGTAAACATGTATTGTTTTTTAATATAAGCACCGACCCCACCCCCACCGCCACCCTCTTTGATGCGGTCCAACCTGATAAAGTTATAGCCTTGTATTGCTATAATGGAGTCAACATCGGTAGGTAGAAGGAATGTCTCAGTCACCGCAAGCACATCAACATCTGCATCTATTGCGAGGGCTTCTACCAGATGAAAGTGAGTTTTGAGGCGTTCGACATTGAAATGAAGAATAACAAGGTTGGAAGTGCGAGCGGAGACAGGGGGGGGGCAATAGAGGAGGAGGGGCAAGCCCGATAGCACGCCAAATGGGGTGAGATTCCCTATAGAGGCGCAGTGTCCCGGTTCAAAGCTGCCAGCTCTTGAAGAGAGCGGACAGGTACCGGCGCAGCACCCTGAGTTGGTCTAAGATAAACTGTGTAGTTCTTAACATATGCTGGCCGCAGTTTGAGGGCGTGTTGCTCAGCTCTTGCACGTGAAAGCAGTTGATGAATTTCCTTAGGCCAGAGAGCACGGCAGTACAATTTGGTGAGCGCACCCACACCGAAGATACTCTGAGCAGAAAGGTCTTTCAACTTCATTGAATGCTGCACGTCCACATCACGAGCTGAAGCTGAACTCAGCTCAACAACCATGCCTTTTGATGCGACAGCAGCCGCAGGCCGAGAGGACCCGGTACGATCAGGTGTGGTCCATGGGCGTGTACGAAGAACAAATCTACTGTAGTTTACGAGACCCATGGCTGTAAAAACTTTATCGGCAGCCTCAAGGTCTGTTAGCTCGACTTGAGTGGGTATGCCCAACAGTAAGACCTCATGCGAATCACTCGAAGCGATGTTGAGCCTATGAACAGTGGTTTCTAAAGCTGCAATCCTATCATCATGTCCAGTCAAATTCTTTAAGAGCTCAGCCCTAAAAGCTTCTTCCCTAGCCAGGACTCTGGCCTCATATGCTGAAAACCAAGCGGGAGCTACGTCACTTTTTGAAGTGCCTACCATTTTGTCAAGAGAAGAAGAATCGCGACCTGGGGAAAACCGATCCTTTTTACTGGGCTGCGTCTGTGAGGGCGAGTCAGGAGTCGAGGGGGAGATCTGCCTTTTGTTGGATGATGGTGGAGGAGTAGTTTGTGAGGCTTGGACAAAGAAGGATTCGAATGTATTCACGGAGGCACTAAACTTGGACATTAATATCTAGATGTGTTACCAGGTGGGCAGCTGCACAGCCTAAAAAAAAAAAAAAAGAAAGCAAGCAATAGCAGTGAACCATAAGACAATTAACTTAGTTGATGCAAAAATACTAAAAGACCTCACCAGTGTGTACAGTGTAGTAATATGTAAGCAAATAAATAAAGAAAGCCAACAAGAAATGAGTGTAAAGCAGTAACAGCAAAGCAAGCATGTGTTTTCTCCCGTGGAACCCACAGTTGGCGGTTTGCAAACACTCCAGCAGACGGATACTGTAGGCTGCGTAAATAGGAGTGTGTCGTGGCCGAAAGCAAGTACAGCTGTAGCAGAAGATTTTGTGCTCATGCGCCCATGCCATCATGCGCAGCGGGGAGGCGTGGTAATTCAGGAAGAAGCTGTTGAAGTTTAACAAGATGGCCGCTACGATGGAAGTTAGCCAACCATCCAGGACAGCAGGAGGAAATGGAATTCCCTGGCTCGAATAATACGTCAAGCCCGCTGCTAACACTCTTACGCCTGAGCCAGCAGGAACCCCACTCTCCTGCAGCAAAAAAATGCACAACGAGTAGTATTACCGTCACTAAATGTTAATAACTCAAGAGCAAGAAAAGTACACGACTGCACAGTAACTCACCAGAGAGAGAGGAGAGAGAGAGAGAGACCAATAGGACGAGAGAGAGAGAGAGAGAGGACCGGGACTAGGGACTGAAGGGGATAAGGAGCAGATTACCGAGAGACAGTGATAGTGAGAGAGAGAGAGAGAGAGAGAGAGAGGCAGGGTGAGAAAGGTTGACACGGGGCGAGAAGAAAAGGGCGCGATAGCAGAGAGCAGGTGTGTAGCGGGCCGGGAAAGGACAGGGACAAGAGGTTGCGTGTGTGTGCGTGTGTGACGTGGCTGGGAGCGTTAGGGCAGCGGCCCCTCCTGGTCTCAGGACCCCGAACGTGCGCTCGCGGTTCGCGCGGCGAGGCGGAACCGTTGTAGCGCCGTCAAGGAGTTGTATAGAGCCGTGTGGAGAGTGCAATAAACGATTTCCTTACTTGACATGGTAGCATTCCCCAAATTTATTTCCTCTCGGTAGAACGAGAGGAGAAATCCCGTACAAATCCCCTTTTCAGGAGCAGAATCCAAGAGGACGAGGGACCCGGAGGACGTACGAGACGAGGCAATCCACTTCCTGCGTACCCTCCCCCTTTTTTTATTTCCAGGTACAAAGGCAGTGTGACAAATGTAATGGAGTATTGTTATTTAATACTATAGTTATGTTAAAGTATCGGCTGCATGAATTTTTTGAAAATAATTTTTTTTTTTTATTACTAAGTTTACTCTATAAAAAAGACATAAAAGACGAATTTGGTGGAAATGAAGTATATATACATACCATTTTGTTGGACGCATGCAAGTTTATCGGACTCAGACATTCTATCACTTTCTGGAATATCATCCATGTACAAGAATTCATTAATGTTTTTAATATCTGAAGCTTGTTCAACCATCCCATTTTTATGGCAAACAGCAAGTACTTTATAGCTCATCTTATCAACATCTAAAACTCGATGAGTTGGCATATTAATTTTTAAAATGAAAATAAAAAAACTTTGTTATGCAGCTAGCTATCACTAGAAGCTAAGTTTTACGTGAATTCTTATCAAAAGATTCTGTCTGTCAATTCATGGGAATACGTAATGGTAAGAAGTAAGATGTACTCAGTTTATCATACAACCTTTACTTATACCATTTAAGTAGTACGAAAATGAGTCCTTGGGATATTGTCCCTAGAACACTATAACAGCCTTTGTTAATTACTTCAATTGCTATATAGATGGTAACTTTTTTACATATTTAAATTGATGTTGTTTTAATTTGAAAATAAAAATTCGTTTCACACAAGAAGTTTATTATCTTGGGTTTACATTTTTTTTTTTGGCTTCTGCATTGAATTCTATTGAAATTTATGAATTATTTTAGTTGTAAAAAAAGTATTTATCTATTGGGATTAATAATCAAACTTACCATAAAAACTTTCTTCGATGTTAAGTGTAACTGGTTTATCCGAAAAATTAAATTTATGAGCCAATGATAAATCTATGTTTGAATCCTGCGACTCACTTAAAATTTGGATAGAAGAATTGCTTAAGTCACGGGTTGATTTATTCATAGGAATATAAAAATTAGAAGATGAATTCGAATGTGAGCGATGACCAGACAATCTTTAAAAAAAACGTTTGCAAATTAGCAATAACTTAAAGCATGCAATTGGGTCATAACTGGCACTATAATTTAATTCTAGATCAATACTAGATTATCGAAACTAATTTCATGAGTTTTGTAATTCCAAACCTTTTTAAATTACTATAAAATATTATAAATGACCCCGCACAAATCCTTATGTTTTTGGTTCTCAGTAAATTTTGATAAAATTTAAGTATGTTGTAGTTAATGATCTCCTGAACAAAAGTTGTTATGGCCGCGAGCTCCGAAAATGGACAGATTTAGAGAAAATAATTATTTAACTTACGCATTTTAGTCAAGATTACATTGACAGGCGATGCAGGATAGTAAACACATATAGTACGTTTTATACACAGGCACATTGTATATGATGTTTTGACATGAAAGTAAAGAATAACCTGATTGTCTGCTGCGGACAGTACCTATGTCCCATTAGACTTAGGTAAAGTAGTGTTGATCTCTTATAAATGTGATATTTATATTAATACAACCTTAAGTAATTGTTCAACTATATTGTCTCAGAATGTCGAAGTATTAGGTATTTAATAACACTGTGTTCCATATCACCTATAAGAAAGGCCACAATCTAACCTTGGAGTACGGATTTTTAGTGATAGAATCTTCAGGTGCCTTCACTCCGTCCCAACATTGTAACAGCAGCAATTAAACAGCCGTCTTCTCATCCCGAGCACGATGCGTAAGAACAGGCAAACAGGCCACCTTCTTCTCATCCCATAATACGAGCAACGGCTCAAAAAACGACTTCTCCTCCAGTGGGGCCTAGAACATTAGGGGCAATCGCGCATGTTGACTTCTTCTCATCCCAGCTTCAACGCCACGGCTAAAAAGATACCATCTCCATGCCTCCAACTTGATGCAGTGGTGACCGTCTCTTCTTCTCCTCATACAATATCTAAAGTTTAAATATCACTAAAACCAACTTTTTCTCTTCCTAGATCTATTGTAGCAGGCAAAAATCCGCCCTCTCTTTATCCCATCCATGATGTAGAAGAACCATTACGCGAGTCACTTTCTTCTCGTCCTAGCACCGAAGCAGCAGCTTAAAAGACACCTTGTCTTCTGATGATTCGTATATTCTGTATATTCGTGTTGAATTGTCACTCAGAGAATTTCTCGATCGTCAAAAAATACTTTGGTAAGTTCTCGTTCGTCGAAAAGATTAGAAAAAGCTCTTGATACGTCGTCGAAGGCACTTAAAAATATTCTTTGTCATTGAAACGGGGTCCATATAGCTGTCCATCGTCATGAAGCACTCAGAAGAGTTTCTGAATGTCTAAGAACACTCGAAGGAGTTACCATCGAAAAGCTTTGGGAGGAGTTTTATTTGTCTAGAAACTCTCAGAGGAATTTTTGATCGCCGAGAAGTACTCGGAGGAGTTTTGTACTGTTAAAAAGCGCTCGGAAAGGCTCTTCAATGTTAAAAAGTACTCAAAAGTATGTTCTGGCGTAGAAACAAACTTGAAAAAAATTTTCGATTCCCGAGAATCACTCGGAGAAGTACTCAATCGTCGAGAAGCACTTAAAGGAGTTATTATTAAGAAAAGTTTTTCATTGTCTAGAATCAATAAGAGGAGTTCAATAATTGTTGAATTAATTAATATTTATTGTTGAATGGACGTTAAGAAATGTGTATTTATTCGTGAGGGAAGCGTGGTTAGGTTGCATAAATAATCACTCGCTGTTTATGAGCTATTGTTTTGCTTTAATTATTATAGAATATATATGAAAAGGTTTACAATATTTTTATAATAGATCCCTACGTGAATGCATTCAACGACAACAATACAATTGATACAAATCAAGTCACGTCTCGCCTGCCTGGGTTACACTTTGAGATACTAGAACTAATTCGCGGAAACGAGGGCGCGAATTATAAAGAAAGAGAATGCGAGAGTGCCGGTCGTGCGTCTGAATAGCTGGATACACTCTCACGGGCAGGCTGTCGTGATGACTCACCGACTGACACAGATGTTAATAAACTCTACAGACCTGCGATTGGCTGTGATCACAACTGTTCCCTTCGCGCACCGATCTCTCGGTCAGCCTCAGCGTAACGCGAAGGAAGGCTCAGTGAAAATTAAAGGCTCTGGCTCCGTACACTGACGTCTCGGTCTGCCTCAGCTTAGCACGGAGTTCGAGTGACCGTGGTGATGGTCGAGGTTCTGGCTCCTCCGTGTCCGATAGTCTCGGTCAGCCTCAGCGAAACACGGAGGATCACACCAATGTTGAACGCCTGGTCTCTGCCTGTGGCTCAAGGTACCGCAAAGCTGTGTTTCAGCTCTCCCGCCCACCGTTCCCGCACCTCTCCGCGTGTCACGACAGACCTTTCAAAGTCCCCGGGAACTCACGTGAAAACTTGTATTGGTTTTAGGTTAGGCACCGAAGATAAAGGGACAACTTAGTGTAATCTGGGCACCAACTGCCGTCTACTCAAGCTCTGTTCTCCGGTCCGCGCGCGTTCGTCTCTCAAACTCGAATCCGTCCAACTTCGAGGCCCCTGCGGCCTGCGCTCGCTCTCTCGCCTCTTCCTCCCTTCTCTCCCGCTGGTATGTGCGCAAGCCACCCGATGGCGCTACTCTCTGCGCAACGCGACGCGCACCTCAAGTTTCAATCGTCGTCGTGCTTAAAACTCCCGAACAATAATCATTAAAAAGTACTCGAAGGAGTTTATAATCGTCAAAATGCACTAGGAAGAGTACTCAATCGTCGAAAGGCAATCGGAGGAGTTCTCAATCGTCGATCAATGCTTGTGAAACTTTTCAATCATTAAAAGAAAGCCAGAAAAGTTTTCAATCGTCAAAATGCACTTGAAAAAGTTCTTGGTCGTTGAGAAGCACTTGAAGGAGTTCTAGGTAGTCGATAAGCGAACGGAGTAGTTCTTGATTGTCGGAAAGCACTCTGAGGAGTTTTTCAACGTATAGAAGAGCACGAAGGAGTTCCCGATCGTAGAGAAGCCCTCTGAGGAGTTTTTGATCATTGAGAAGCGATTGAAAAAGTTCTCGGTCGTCGAGAAGCGATTAGAGAAGTTTTTGATCGTCGAAAAGCACATGAAGGAATTCTCGATCGTCGATAAGCGCAAGGAGTAGTTCTTGATCATCGAAAAAGACTCTGAAAAGTTCTTGATCGTCGAGAAGCAATTAAAGAAGTTCTTGGTCGTCGAGAAACGATTGGAGAAGTTCTCGATCATTGAGAAGCACTTGGAAGAGTTTTCGATTGTCGAGAAGTCAGAAGCACTTGAAGTAGTTCTTGATTGTCGCAAAACACTCGGAAGAGTTTTCCATCACGAGATGCACTCGGTGTTTTCGATCATCGAGAATCACTCGGAGGAGTTTTTGATCGTAGAGAAGCACTCTGAGAAATTTTTTATCAAATAAAAGAGCACGGGGTAGTTTTCGATCGTCGAGAAGCACTTGGAGGAGTTTTTGATCGTTAAGAAGCACTCGTAGGAGTTCTCAATCATTGAGAAGCACTTGAAAGAGTTTTTGATTGTCGAGAAGTGAGGAGTGCTTGGAGCAGTTCTTGATTGTCTCGAAGCACTCGAACGAGTTTTTGATTCGATGAAAAGCACTCTGAGAAGTTTTTAATTGTATAGAAGAGCAAAGAGGAGCTTTTGACTGTCGAAAAGAACTTACAGGAGTTCTTGATCGTTGAGAAGAACTCTGAGGAGTTTTTGATCATCGAGAAGCACTCCAGGAAGTTCCTGATTTTTGAGAAGTACTCGGAGAACTTATCGATTGTCGAGAATTTTTTGAAAGAGTTTTTGGTCATCTAGAAACACATAAAGGATTTCTTTATCGTCGATTAGCGCACGGAGTAGTTCTTAATCTTCGAAAAGCATTCTGAGAAGTTCCTAATCATATAGAAGAGCATGGAGGAGTTTTCGATAGTCGAGAAGCACTTGGAGGAGTTTTGGTCGTCATGGAGCATTTAGAGGAGATTTTAATTATTAAAAGGATTTGTAGGAGTTCTTGGTTATTGAGAAGCACTTGGAAGAGTTTTCAATCGGTGAGAAGCTCTTAGAGGATTTCTCGATCATCGAGTTGCACTGGGAGGATTTCTTGAACGTCGAGAAGCGATTGGAGGAGTTCTTGATTATCGAGAAGTATTCAGAGAAGTTTCTGACCATCTTAATGCATTTAGAGGAGTTATTGGCCATCGAGAAGCATTTGGAGCAGTTGTTCATCCTCAAGAAGCGATCGGAGAAGTACTTGACTACTAAGAAGCACTTGGAAAAGTTTTTTATCCTTGACTTACACTTGGAGAAGTTCTCAATCGTCGAGAAAAGCACGAAGGAGTTATTGATCATTGAGAAGCACTCTGAGTAGTTTTTAATTGCCAAAAAGCGTTTGAAGAAGTTCTCGATCGTCGATATGCACACGAAAGAGTTATTGATCGTCTAAAAGGATTCTGAGTAGTTTTAAATCATATTAAAGAGCACGTAGGAGTTTTTGATCGTCGAGAAGCACTAGGAGTAGTTCTTGATCGTCAAGAAGTATTCTGAGGAGTTATTGATAATCGAGAAGCGATGGAAGGAGCTTTCGGTCGTCAAGAAGCGATCAAAGGACTCCTTGATCGTTGAGAAGAGGAGTATTTGATTGTTTAGAAGTGCTCAAAAAAAGTTTTAATTGTCAGGAAGCACTAAGAGAATGTTTTGGTCATTAAGAAGCACTCAAAAAAGTTCTGGACTTTTTAGAAGCGCACGAAGAAGTTTTCGATCGTCGAGAAGCATTTGGTAGAGTTTTATATTGTTAAGTAGCACTAGGTAGAGTTATTGATGGTCAAGTAGCACTTAGAGAAGTTTTTGATTATTCAATAGAACTTGGAGGTGCTCTTGACCGTTCATAGGAGTATTGTTCCACAAGCAGATTATTCGACAGGCAGGTTGTTCTGCCACCAAATTGTTACAATGGTGAATTTTTTAAATTAATATTATCTAATATGCAATTATTTTAAGTGGATTTTCTTGCTGGCAGAGCGTTCTATAGGCAGAAAATTTAAATATTAACTATTTAAAAAGTGAATTTAATTATTTGGATAGGTACAAAAGTAAATCATGTTAACGGCATGTTGTATTAATTAAAATTATTTGATAGCTAATAAGATTAAATAAATAGTATACATGGTATTTTGTTTAACAAGCAGATTTATAAAATTTTATTTTATTTGTCGACAAATAGTTGTATTTGATTTTTTTTTGCGCAGATTATTTTCAATAAAATTTAATTATACGATTTAATTTATTTACACTATTTGACCGATAAAGGAGGCATTATCATACAATTACAAGTGTAATAATAATAATAATCAATTTATCAAATTCAAACATTTTTGTTCTGAGAAACAATTAAATTTATCTTTGTTTCGATGAGCATCCCCTTTTATGTTCTGCTAAGCCATGACACTTGTATTTTTTGCCACACCAATCACAGGAGACATCTTCTCCTCCTGGGACACAGGTTTTCTGATGCCGAGATAATTTTCCAACTGTTACTTTAATATTACAACGATCGCATGCAACATCCACCGGTTTCTCATCCATCCTATGAATTGTTTTTAAGTGCCTCATTAATGTAGATGTAGTTGAAAAATACTTATGGCACAAGGAGCAGATATTGTTGTCTTTATTAAAGTTTTCCTCGTTGTGCTGGCATGCATGCAATAAAGCGAAGTACTTGTTTTTGGCGGTGTATGCGCATTGAGACTTAGGGCAGGGATAGTTCTTATCAACATGAGTTTGCACTGTTGCGTAGATTTCTGGATTACCCGGGACCCATGAAACTGCCGTACCTTAGCAAATACAGGTCATAAACTTATGCGCAGATGACTGCCAAATTGGATTCCCAACATTCACTGCCTCGCATAAGTTCACGCCAGTATTAATTACTTGGTGGTAAACGTAGTCGCGCAGATTTATGAGACAGCCAGGGGGTTGAACGACAGTCTCATACGGCAGTCCTTGAGATGCGATGTATGCCGGAGTCAATGCAATATTTTTATGGTGCATTGGTGTGGTACACCCTGCAATCCACGCACCATAGTTTTCACCAGAATCACGCAAGTTTTGTATGGATTCACTCACTTTTAGACTCAATTGGTATGAGTATTGAGGGTGAATAAACGTCCACAACTTACATGCATTGGGTAACCCCCAATGCATAATATTGCATGAGCCTAAAAACCCATCCTCCATGTGCATTTCCGTAAACGAATATTTACCTGCTATGTAAAATGATGGTATGTTTACACCAGCAGATAATTCTATGTCTCTATTTCGTTCAATAGAAATGTAAAGAGGCATCTGTCCTAGTAACGAAGGGGTCATTGATCCTCGATGAGCCATGTTCATGCAATAAATTGGTGTTAATTGCCCTTCACTGATCGAGTTCAACACCCAATTTACTTTGGCATCAGCTTTCGCTAATGTCAAAGGCATCTCATTCGTTGTCTTTTGACCCTAAAAAATAGATATTTTAATTATAATATCAATTCTTACACTTTCTTCTCCCACTACCTTTCCCAATAATTTAATTATTTTTTTGAAATATCAGATAATTCGATTTGGCAAGTATTAGTTCTGACATGAATTATTTTTGTAACAAATAGTTACACTTGCCATAATAAAGTATTTGAGTCGTATGCGAAAAAAGTAGTAATCAAAGTTGCTAGTCATATGTTTGTCAAAAAGCCACGAGACACGTTTAGCCTAGAGCACACGTATATGTGTATGTATTTGCTATATGAGTTGCTGCTAGCGACCTCTGGTGGTTTGAAACGGGTTGAGCTCTCGGAAAAACCATATAGTTCTGTGTATAAAGTTAGTAAAATCCGTAAGAATGATGTTGCTAAAATCTTAAACTGACATGAATTGCGCTTGCGCTGCAGATGACAACGAAAATGCAACGTATTATTTTACTCATTTTCCTACGTCATAATTACTTTTAGCAATACTATTCTTGCACATATTTCTATCAAGTACAGTTATTTGGATTTTTAATTTCTCAATCTACAATTTTTACGCATGTAACAGATCAAAATAGTGTCAAGTTTTAAGATCCAGGGGAAAAAAGCTAATCGTACATAGAATTAAGGCTTTAGTGTTCCAAGAGCTAGCAACATTTTCACCACCATGGGTGCTTAAATCGATTTTCTTATCCCCTCTAAACGAATTCACATAGCGTATAAGCCGCATGATGACTGTACGGACAAAGTATTTGCCCAAAGATCATTATTGCTGTAATTATATTTTTAATTCATAAAAGTTTTATTTCTTTGGGGGAATAATTTTCTCCTAACTCAACTTTTTTAGCGATTTAAAAACTACTAATTTAATAAATGACCGATCGAGACCTGGCTAAGTATGCTATGTGTCAAAATCACAACGTTTGAGCCCACAAGTGAGTGATGATGAATAAAAAAAAACAAAAAATGTATAAACAGGGGCAAATGACCCAATTACTATGCATTGAAATATTTGACTGTGCATAACTGTTTATTTTTCGATGGTTTTCGATGTAAATTGAAGCAGTTTTATATTATGTTTGTTTGCAGCATCTTTTGCTATTCAAACAATAAATGTTTTTCCGTTAGGTTACTTTTTTTTAAAAATAATTGATTGTTATAAAATGGTGCGTATGGTCATAAAATCAGTACCAGTTACTGCACCCCTAACTACTGCGCTAATATCACCCTTAAGGTTCTTATGCTAAAGCCTAGACCCAATTATTGCGCACCAATTACTGCGGATGACTACGAAGTTTTGTAGGTTAGATTCGTTTAGAGTCACTTAGTTAGGAAATTATGAATGTAATAATGTAAAATATAATTCTGGATTGAACGTTCTTAATGTCCGAACGTTTTACAATACTTAATAGTAAATCGTAATAATCAATTATTCTTTTCGAAAGTTTGTTAATATACTGTTAGTTTAGTTTTGTAGTGGCTTATTAGCCATGAATTATCAGATTAGGGAGTAAAATGAATAGTAAATTTTTTTCGGGATAGAATTTGATCATTTTTTATCTATTGATTTTCTGCATTGATTTCACCTTGTAGGTAATCTTTTCCCATAAAAAAAGATCGTAATTCGTCTATTTTAATGTTGTTTACTGTTGTAATAATTACCACAAGTAGTTTCCTCAGCAGACATTTGTCTATTGGGCATTCATCAGATTCTTTATTATTTATGTAGGTACAGCCCAGAGATGCCAGTTTTACGAAGAGCCAACCGAGTAAATAGTAAATTGCTGTTTAAAAGCTCGCTACAAGCCATACCTGTTTTAACTGGACTCTTTTTAGGTAGTACATCGTGATACTGTGATAAAAATAATATACATCTGTATACATATACACATACATAATAAAATTCAACGTTGATTATGTGATAGAAATTGTATTGCGATTCCGCCAGTGCTGCTACGATCCTGGCGGTGAAATCGCTTAGGGAGGTTCGGTATTTTTTACGGGGGGTGGTGAGCAGATGTGTGAAGACTGCGGTGGCTCCTATTTCGTAGAGATATTATAATATCGCTATGTCCTATTTGCACACGCAGGCAGTCCCATTGCGCCATCAAGTGAAGATAATCCAAAGCCTGTATTGGTAAAAGAAATCAGCTGACTCGTTAAAAATACATATTCAGTTTTATTACTTTGTCAATTGAAAAAAATGAGAACTTAGGCAAATTAAAATTTTATAAGCCGGTCAACGTCTAACGTCTATCTAGCGGTTTTACAACAAAAATGAGTAAGGAAGGCCGTTCGTATTCTGTAATAATAATTTTCTTACCTCAGGTGCTCACTTGCGTGTAAAAAGTACATCTATGTATATATATATATATATATATATATATAACGTTTGACGTATTTATAGAATACAAAAAATTTCCAAAATACAAAAATTTTAGAGAACGATTTCGCACGATTTCGTACGATCGAGCACCTAAGATACGAAAACTTTTATCGCTTTTTGTTATTAAACCGTTAGATGGACATTTGGTGTTGACCTGCTCACGAAATTTTAATTTACCTAAGATTTTTTTTGCCACTGAAAAAATGATATTACCAAACTTAACTAGTTTTCCGCTTGGTTTTAAGAATAATCCATTTGAAGTTCGAACTTCCACGACTCATACTTGGTGATCTGAACCTGAAAATACTCGCGTTACAACTCCCTTATTCGAACAATTACGATTTACATTTTTATCAAAAATTAAAACCAGGTCGTTTTCTTTCAAAGGCGCTTCTTTTACATGCCACTTTTTACGAGTCATCAAGGTTGGCAAATATTCACGCAGCTATCTTTTCCAGAATAAATCTGTATAATGTTGTGCTAAAATCCATTGCTTGCGCGTACAGAATTTCTTAGTCTTAAATTTACTAATTCAAATTAACCCAGAGGATGTTCCTATTAGAAAGTGATTTTGAGTTAAGAACTCTTCGTCTCGAGGATCTACGGATACATGTGTGAGAGGCCGAGAGTTTACACAATGCTCGATTTCTATCAGTACCGTTCGTAAAACTTCCTCACTAGGTATGCGATCTTTTAAAACAACACTTAAGGCTGATTTAACCGATCGAATAAGCCGTTCCCAAGCACCCCCCATATGCGATGCAGTCGGGGGATTGAATTTCCAACTTATTTGTTTTTTATCAGCAAAACGTTTGATCACTTTACGGTTTAATTCTTGTAATGCTTTCTGGATTTCCTTACTCATACCTTTGAAATTACTTCCGTTATCACAGTAAATCACACTTGGAGTGCGTCGACGTGCAGAAAAGCGCCTTAGAGCCATAATAGCTGAGTCAGTGCTCAGACTATAATCCAGTCCAAAATAATCCAGGCCACAATGAGTAAATGGAAGAACGCGACTTTAAAGTCTAGCTGATGGCAGCGCTGCCATTTTTGGATTCGTGGGTGTTCCCCTTAATATTCTGCAGATTATACATTTATTTACGATATTTCTCAAACAGCGCCTCAAGCCAATTATCCAAAATGTTTGACGTAATTCATTAACGACAGTTTCGTGACTTCCGTGATAATATTTTTCGTGAAAATATTTAATTATTAGTTGTGGTAATACCTCTTTAGCATCTAGAATGACTGGCAATTTATTAGTTTCGCTGGTATCTTTTAAATTTTCGAGTCGACCTTTTGCGCGTAATAGACCTTGATTATCTAAGTACGACTCTAAATTCAAAATTCTGCTGTTTTTGAAAACAAATTCCTTTTTCTTTAAACAATTTATTTCATTTCTAAACTATTTTGCTTGACTAATTTTTAAACACAATAACTCTGCCCTTGCTCGAGGACCAAGTGAATCTTTACTTTTTAATTTCCACAGTTTAACGTCCTTAGAAAATATTGACAACGCTTGAAAAATCATCGAAACCGAATTAAGTAGGCGTTCTAAAGAGAAAAGCGTGAAAAATCAATCAGTGAAGGTTCGGAAGTTAGTGTTGTAGCAACCATATAATTAGTTACTAAATTGAATCCTCGCATTGAATTGTCTTAAAATCACCCTTTGGCCAATCCTGCTCGGGTTTTTGTAAAAATTCAGGCCCCAATAACCATCTACTATTTTTCTCTAGTGCACCAAATACACACCTAGTTTCATCGTCCGCCGGATTAAAGGCCTTTGAACTTGCGTCGCAAAAAATGTGAAGCTCGGCTTCTTTAACTTGATGAGCTTTTACTTGATAACAGCGATCTATTTCGCAAGTTTTCGCTTTTTCTAAAGCGCCGAGCCATTGTTTCCATTTTAAAAATTCTGTGTCTCGTAGTTGTTGATCCCATTTAATTTTACTATGCCAAATATCTTGCAACAAAATTCGCGATTGAATTAAGAGCGGAGTTAAGAAACCCGATGGGTCAAAAACTGACATCATAATGATTAAGAATTCTCTTTTGGTAGGCCTTTTAAATCCCTGCAAAATTTCGTTCGCGATTTTATTACTGTCCACGTTAAATGATAATTTATCTTCTTGATTATTCCATTTTAAGCCTAAAACCTTCTCACCACCGCTTTCTTTTGTATCGGTCTTAATTAAATTTTTTTGGTCCATATTTTCATTCGCGTTTAATAATACCTCACCCAAATTACTTGCCCAACCGTGCATTAACCAGTCTGCATTTTCGTTTACTTCTATTGCTTGTTTAACTCGGGATGACGCTTCTTCGATCGTTTCAGAACTATCTGAAAATTCATCCATGTAACAATTATTTATCAACCTTTTCGCTGTCTCTGGATATTTTTGACTAAATAAAGTTGCGTTTTTATTTTTAACATAAATAGCTGTGCAAGGAGAGCTCGTTGCACCAAATAACATAGATGACATTAGATATTCCTGAGGTTCGATCGACCCATCTTCCCCCCTCCACAAAAAGCGCTGCGCGTCGCGATCTTCGGTTCTAATCTTGATTTTCAAGAACATATCGCGTATATCTGCTTTCACAGCAAACGTATATTGGCAAAAGCGCATCAGCACTCCTGGTAAAGATTTTAACAAAGAAGGGCCCGGAAGTAATAGAATCATTAAAACTGACAGAAGAGGTCTTCGACGCTGCATCAAAAACGAGTCTAACTTTTCCCGGTTTGTTTTTATTTTGGACCCCAAAATGAGGTAAATACCAAATTCTTTCTCCCGTTATTTCTCTATCAGCCTTTTCAGCAAACCCATTCGAAATGAATCTATCCATCTCCTTATAATACATTTCCGCGTATTCCCTATTACGGTCGAATTTGTCTTCAAGCTTCCGCAAGCACGTTCGGTCTACTATCTGGTAAAGAAGTGTTTTCAGATTTCCACAAAAGGCCCGTTACCCATCCAGAATTTGTGTGTCAACACGTATCATTCAAAATTTCGAGCGCTCTTTTATTTTCGATATTCGACTCTTTTTCTTCGAGATCGAAAAAATCTATTTCAAAATAAAAATTGGTTAAATTTTGCAAGTTATCATTTTTAGAATTAGACCGTTTAAATTCATTGACAATATTTACTTGCCGAATTTTATCTGGACCTGAATGACAGTGAATGGTCCATCCTAATAAACATCGTGAAACGGCCATATTATTGTGAAATTCAAAATACTCTCGAATGAGTATTAAATACAATACTACAATAATCTTGTCCTATTAGCATAACAGGGGCTTCACTATAAGATTCAACGTAAATACCGGTCTTGTTGTGACAATACTTTGTAAGGTCCTCGCTGACAGTCTGAACTGAAAGTCCTAAATTTTTTATGATCAGAATGTTTTTTAGCGAAAAAATACTTGATTCACCTTGAATTTTAACATCCACCTTTTCATTTGACATTACGGTCGCACTCTCATCCCCTAAAACTTTCAGTGCTATATTGATTTTTGAACCTTTTAATTTTAATTCTGAGACAAGCTTTGAATCAATCAAAGTAGCTTGAGATGCATCATCGAATAAAGCGTAAATTTTCTTCGATTTTTCTTTTCCAAAGATAGTAACGGAAATAATTTTTAAAAATGTCCCTGTTGTAAGTCAAGAGGACGTATTTACCGATTGAAAAACATCTACCTTCGATTCAGAGGTTATAATGGTTCACTACTTTGAGTTGGAACATTTTCAATTTTAAAATCAACGTTTTTCGGAATGAAATGAAGAAGGGTGTGATGATTGCGACCGCACTGTCCACATCGTAAGTTCTTGTTACAATCGCGACGAGGATGACCACTCTCAAGACAGCCGTAACACAGTCTATTAGCTCTTGCGATTTTCCACCGCTGTGGCATTTGAATTTTCTTAAAATCAATACAGTTCTCAATTGAATGATTATTTCTTCCGCAATATAAACAATTAGTATCAGAAGTTTTATTACTCTTACGCGTTTCATAATTCATTCCTTTGTTTACATTTGTAGTCAAAACTAATTTCTGATCGGATTGAGAGTGTTTACTATTTTCATCAGTTCGACGTGAAACTGCCTCGTTCAAATGCACATCGATTACACCCGTTTTTACAAACATTTCAGCTTCAATCAATACAAATTTGGCAATTTTTTCTATCTCAGATTTGTTCATATCTTCTTTAATTGCAAAACGAACATAATCGTGAATCATTGAGCGAGGTAATTTTTGTAATAATTCTTTGACAAGATCTGGACTGTGCAAGTATCCTGTAATGCCAAAAGATTTTATTCCCGTCACAGCATTTTTCAATGTGGTTGCAAATTCAGTCAACGAAATTTTATTTGATTCGATCTCTGGCAAATTTTTAATTTCTGTAATAATTTTATCAATGATTAACCTTTTATTACCGAACCTCATTTCCAATGTTGACATAATTTCTTGTGCATTACCTGAAGAAAATATAATCTTAGCGTTGTGCGCTTCACCGGAAAGCGCTTCAAAAAGATGCGTGACATTTTCTTTATCAGAATAGCCTCCTAAATCGGTTGAGGTTTCGAATGCTTGCTTAAAGCGTTCCCAATCGAGAGGATCTCCTGAGAACTTTGGCAAAAGTTTTGCTGATGTCATTCTGTTCATGAATTTTGCACTTTCATTAATTAAAGACGAATTCCTGTTAGCAGTTGCTAAAGTTTTTTTCATTGCATTTACTAACCTATTCACTGGATCTTCTCTCGATTGGGTATTGTCATGATTTGAGCTGTGCATTAGTCTGTCGAGTTTTTCGCTCATATTTTCATAATTATCAACTTCTGATACATCGTCATCCGATGATGATTCAATTCCAAAATTATTTCCTTCTGCTTGTTCAAATTCTAACCTGTTCTCAAAATAAAGGCTATTAGCATCGTTTTCTTCTTCATCATCAGTTCGCATTACTTGATTCAACACTGCTTCGATGACTGCTACGGGATGACGGAACGCTTGATATATGTTCGCCGCCCGCAGTTGTTTATCGATGACTGTCGCTGCTACTGGACGACGTGGTGTGCGAGCACGCGCTGCCTCTGGTTGACGGGCCAAGGCCGGAGCTTGCAGCAGCTCGACAGCCGCCTCTGGTGGTGGTCGACGCGGCGCGCGAGTACGCGCTGCCGCTGGTTGACGGGCCAAGGCCGGAGCTTGCCGCAGCTCGATAGCCGCCTCTGGTAGTGGACGACGCAGCGCACGAGCGCGTGGTGCCACTGGCTGATGGGCCAGGACCGGAGCTTGCGGCAACTCAACAGCCACTTCTGGTGGTGGACGACGCAGCGCACGAGCGCGCGGTGCCGCTGGCTGACGGGCCAGGACCGGAGCTTGCGGCAACTCGACAGCCGCCTCTGATGGTGGACGACGCGGCACGCAAGCGCGCGCTGCCGCTGGCTGACGGGCCAGCACCGGAGTTTGCGGCAGCTCAATAGCTGCCTCTGGTGGTGGACGACGCGGTGCGCGATGTTGCACTGCTGCTGGAACTTGTAGTGTTACATTATTCGCCTCTGTATTTCCCGCCACTGCTTGTTCCATAGCTTCCAGACGATGAGGAAAAAAAAGTTGATTATCTTCCGATGACAGTGAGGGTGATCGCAGTCGTAAATTAGTTTTCCTTAAATATCTCTGAAAGTCGATAATTTGCGGTTCTTCTAGCCATGGACAGGACTCGGGTTGCTGTGGACCGATTTCCTCTTGCGGAAGTCGTGGGTTTCCAAAAATGTCGCCAACATCAGCTGAAGCGTCTCAATTCCTCTGTGGTCGAGTTCGCTTGACGTTGTTGGCCTCAAGAGATGGAGCTTTTCTTTTCCGTCCGCTCACTTTCCCACGAGTCAATTAAATT
This sequence comes from Copidosoma floridanum, assembly GCF_036245765.1. Classification (NCBI taxonomy): domain Eukaryota; kingdom Metazoa; phylum Arthropoda; class Insecta; order Hymenoptera; family Encyrtidae; genus Copidosoma; species Copidosoma floridanum. The sequence continues at coordinate 2,954,240 of NW_028321909.1, forward strand.
GTCCCGAGTTTCGGCACCAAATATTCTGAATGATTTGACTCGGGGAAAATAATTTAGAGACCAATTGGAAATAACTTATTTATTGATGTAACAAACGTGTTATCGTTTAGGCGGACAAAATCGAACTGCCCCGAAGCGTAACCTCACAGTTCACAATGAAAAAAATAACATCGAGAAAAGCCCCATGGCAACGACAAACGACGAACGCTTCTATGGCCTACCGTCCGCGATGAACCTATTTGTTCTATCGCCCCGTGCCTCATTCGAATTGAGAAAAGTGCGGCCCCAGATGTTCCTTTTCGAACTCTGTGCGAGCGGCCTACTTAGAGCTTCAATTTTATCTCTGTGGCGAAGCATTCTCAAATAATATATAACGGGTTATTGAACGAGTAACTGTGAGGTTGAACCAGAACAGTCTTCACACTGCATTACATGAGCACACGCTACATATTTACACGTATATATGTACATGTTAATGAAACATGTTTATTAGTTAAGGAGGTTTGGGAGTATCATTCAGAGAGGCGAAGAACGGGGAGTCCCCCCTGCCCGCGCAGCTGGGCCCCCTTTACCGTGGACCTCCTCTTGCACTCTACAAACTTGAAACTGTACGATTGTAACTGCTTATATTTTTGAAAAATGCCTGGCAAGGCTTGATTTTTATTGACAAGCATCTTCCTTTTGTACCGAGGTATCTATGAAAACGTTTTTTTTCATTCCAACACTGCTTAATATGCTTAAATATGCTTTAATATAACATACATTTTTTTTGACACGTTTCTCGATTTTGAAATTGTATCCCAAACCTCCTTAAACTATAGAAGACTAAACGATTTAAAGTACAGACTGTAATTTTTTCATAACATTTCATGGTTTCATCTGTGAGCACTGATGAGTTGAACCATAGAGATATAAGCAGTTGAACTCAGTTTAATTAACTGCGATGCAGTGGACGGCTGTTTTCATGCACGGTTAGTAAAACTCACTTCAATACGGGCTGTATTCCACAAATGCTGCCAGTAGTTAACTCCTAATTAAGCTTCGTGAGCCGTGGCAATGCTGGATCGTTGGTGGCCCTAGTGTCGATATTTAACTAACGCCGCTGTGTTTCGCTAAGAAAAACAATCCCCCAATTTTTGCATTGAAAATCCGACTCACGTCATCTATTTGTTTAACTTGGCGGAACACAGTGGCGTTAGTTAAAAAGTGTTACGAGCATCACTGACGATCCCGCGTTGCCATGGTTCCCGAAACTTAACTACTGGCAGCCTTTGCGAAATACAGCCACGGTGTCTTATTCGCACATGCAGGCAGCCTTATTGCGCCACCTTGTAGAGTTAACCCGAAGCCTGTATCAGCTGACGCGTTTAAAATACATATTTGGTGATATCATTTTGTCAATGGCAAAAAAAATCTTAGGTAAATTATTATTTCGTGAGCAGGTCAACACCAAACGTCCATCTAACGGTTTAATAACAAAAAGCGATAAAAGTTTTCGTATCTTAGGTGCTCGATCGTACGAAATCGTGCGAAATCGTTCTCTAAAATTTTTGTATTTTGGAAATTTTTTGTATTCTATAAATACGTCAAACGTTATATATATACAGGCTGAAATGTAACGGTGGCATTTCCCGGGAACAGCGTGTAGAGCAATTTTTTCCGAACCGAACCCCGTTTGAATTAATTTTTTCGGGCAAATAGCTTTTAAATGGGAGGCGATTGAAAATACGTTCCAAACTACCCCTAAATGGGGTTGGAAGGGTATGGCGCGCCCGCATGAACTCGCGGCGTTGCCACATTGTCATTGAGCTTATTTGGTAAGTATACATAGATATATCCATGTGCGCACGCCCTAGCGTCAAGTACCCGTCAAGTGCCCGGCAAGTTCCCGCCAAGTACCCGCCAAGTGCCCGGCAAGTACCCACCAAGTGCCCGCCAAGTGCCCACCAAGTACCCAGCAAGTGCCCGCCAAGTACCCGCCAAGTGCCCACCAAGTACCCAGCAAGTGCCCGTCAAGTGCCCGCCAAGTACCCGCCAAGTCCCCGCCAAGTACCCGCCAAGTGCCCGCCAAGTGCCCGCCAAGTCCCCGTCAAGTCCCCGTCAAGTGCCCGTCAAGTGCCCGTCAAGTACCCGCCAAGTGCCTGCCAAGTACCCGCCAAGTGCCCGTCAAGTGCCTGCCAAGTGCCCGCCAAGTAGTGTTAAGGCTATTGCGCCGCGCAATATGGCTATCCTGCAGGGTAATAACTTAACACAGCCGCTTATGGGGACAAATCTATCCTGCATGCTCTATTGCGCTCCATGGGACTGCAGCTTTAAGGCGGTGCAGTGCTGCTGGCGAAAACAGCGTGCGTGATGGGAGCGTAAAATAACGTGCGCAGACAGCCAAAAAAAAACGGTGCGAATGCGCACGTTACATCGAGCTGATGCACGCTCTTTTCCCTATTCTGTTCTGTTTTTTATGGATGGCCTTGGTTCTCATTCTCTGAGACGCCGATATGCCAAATATTTCTATTATTAATAATGTTGAGGTAAATTAGATTTTTTATTCCAAGGATGAGGTGTGATGTGTGTTTGTTTTTGATTGGGGAGTAATTTTTTATAGCTTTTAGCACACTGAGTGAGTCTGTAAAGATGATGAAAAGGCCAACAAAATCAATTTGGGGGGATTTTGAAACACCTGTAAAGATAAAGAAACTATTTGTAGGGTACGCTATTTTCCCGTGCAAGCCAATAGAACTTCGACTGAGCGGCTGCAGTATAGTTCGACACTTATTTATTAATAGTAGGTGATACGTTATACTCTTGCTGTTACATGATTTGACATGTTATATTTGAAATATTCATGCAGTTACATCTGTGGCATGGCTTCAAAACACGACAGCATAAGGAGCAGGCAATGTTTACCTTGTAACATCCAACCTTCAATTTAACAGCAGTATAGTATAGCAGACGCTAGTGCGTGCGCACATGGATATATCTATGTATACTTACCAAATAAGCTCAATGACAATGTGGCAACGTCGCGAGTTCATGCGGGCGCGCCATACCCTTCCAACCCCATTTAGGGGTAGTTTGGAACGTATTTTCAATCGCCTCCCATTTAAAAGCTATTTGCCCTAAAAAATTAATTCAAACGGGGTTCGGTTCGGAAAAAATTGCTCTACACGCTGTTCCCGGGAAATGCCACCGTTACATATCAGCCTGTATATATATATATATACATAGATGTACTTTTTACACGCAAGTGAGCACCTGAGGTAAGAAAATTATTATTACAGAATACGAACGGCCTTCCTTACTCATTTTTGTTGTAAAACCGCTAGATAGACGTTAGACGTTGACCGGCTTATAAAATTTTAATTTGCCTAAGTTCTCATTTTTTTTCAATTGACAAAGTAATAAAACTGAATATGTATTTTTAACGAGTCAGCTGATTTCTTTTACCAATACAGGCTTTGGATTATCTTCACTTGATGGCGCAATGGGACTGCCTGCGTGTGCAAATAGGACATAGCGATATTATAATATCTCTACGAAATAGGAGCCACCGCAGTCTTCACACATCTGCTCACCACCCCCCGTAAAAAATACCGAACCTCCCTAAGCGATTTCACCGCCAGGATCGTAGCAGCACTGGCGGAATCGCAATACAATTTCTATCACATAATCAACGTTGAATTTTATTATGTATGTGTATATGTATACAGATGTATATTATTTTTATCATAGTATCACGATGTACTACCTAAAAAGAGTCCAGTTAAAACAGGCATGGCTTGTAGCGAGCTTTTAAACAGCAATTTACTATTTACTCGGTTGGCTCTTCGTAAAACTGGCATCTCTGGGCTGTACCTACATAAATAATAAAGAATCTGATGAATGCCCAATAGACAAATGTCCGCTGAGGAAACTACTTGTGGTAATTATTACAACAGTAAACAACATTAAAATAGACGAATTACGATCTTTTTTTATGGGAAAAGATTACCTACAAGGTGAAATCAATGCAGAAAATCAATAGATAAAAAATGATCAAATTCTATCCCGAAAAAAATTTACTATTCATTTTACTCCCTAATCTGATAATTCATGGCTAATAAGCCACTACAAAACTAAACTAACAGTATATTAACAAACTTTCGAAAAGAATAATTGATTATTACGATTTACTATTAAGTATTGTAAAACGTTCGGACATTAAGAACGTTCAATCCAGAATTATATTTTACATTATTACATTCATAATTTCCTAACTAAGTGACTCTAAACGAATCTAACCTACAAAACTTCGTAGTCATCCGCAGTAATTGGTGCGCAATAATTGGGTCTAGGCTTTAGCATAAGAACCTTAAGGGTGATATTAGCGCAGTAGTTAGGGGTGCAGTAACTGGTACTGATTTTATGACCATACGCACCATTTTATAACAATCAATTATTTTTAAAAAAAAGTAACCTAACGGAAAAACATTTATTGTTTGAATAGCAAAAGATGCTGCAAACAAACATAATATAAAACTGCTTCAATTTACATCGAAAACCATCGAAAAATAAACAGTTATGCACAGTCAAATATTTCAATGCATAGTAATTGGGTCATTTGCCCCTGTTTATACATTTTTTGTTTTTTTTTATTCATCATCACTCACTTGTGGGCTCAAACGTTGTGATTTTGACACATAGCATACTTAGCCAGGTCTCGATCGGTCATTTATTAAATTAGTAGTTTTTAAATCGCTAAAAAAGTTGAGTTAGGAGAAAATTATTCCCCCAAAGAAATAAAACTTTTATGAATTAAAAATATAATTACAGCAATAATGATCTTTGGGCAAATACTTTGTCCGTACAGTCATCATGCGGCTTATACGCTATGTGAATTCGTTTAGAGGGGATAAGAAAATCGATTTAAGCACCCATGGTGGTGAAAATGTTGCTAGCTCTTGGAACACTAAAGCCTTAATTCTATGTACGATTAGCTTTTTTCCCCTGGATCTTAAAACTTGACACTATTTTGATCTGTTACATGCGTAAAAATTGTAGATTGAGAAATTAAAAATCCAAATAACTGTACTTGATAGAAATATGTGCAAGAATAGTATTGCTAAAAGTAATTATGACGTAGGAAAATGAGTAAAATAATACGTTGCATTTTCGTTGTCATCTGCAGCGCAAGCGCAATTCATGTCAGTTTAAGATTTTAGCAACATCATTCTTACGGATTTTACTAACTTTATACACAGAACTATATGGTTTTTCCGAGAGCTCAACCCGTTTCAAACCACCAGAGGTCGCTAGCAGCAACTCATATAGCAAATACATACACATATACGTGTGCTCTAGGCTAAACGTGTCTCGTGGCTTTTTGACAAACATATGACTAGCAACTTTGATTACTACTTTTTTCGCATACGACTCAAATACTTTATTATGGCAAGTGTAACTATTTGTTACAAAAATAATTCATGTCAGAACTAATACTTGCCAAATCGAATTATCTGATATTTCAAAAAAATAATTAAATTATTGGGAAAGGTAGTGGGAGAAGAAAGTGTAAGAATTGATATTATAATTAAAATATCTATTTTTTAGGGTCAAAAGACAACGAATGAGATGCCTTTGACATTAGCGAAAGCTGATGCCAAAGTAAATTGGGTGTTGAACTCGATCAGTGAAGGGCAATTAACACCAATTTATTGCATGAACATGGCTCATCGAGGATCAATGACCCCTTCGTTACTAGGACAGATGCCTCTTTACATTTCTATTGAACGAAATAGAGACATAGAATTATCTGCTGGTGTAAACATACCATCATTTTACATAGCAGGTAAATATTCGTTTACGGAAATGCACATGGAGGATGGGTTTTTAGGCTCATGCAATATTATGCATTGGGGGTTACCCAATGCATGTAAGTTGTGGACGTTTATTCACCCTCAATACTCATACCAATTGAGTCTAAAAGTGAGTGAATCCATACAAAACTTGCGTGATTCTGGTGAAAACTATGGTGCGTGGATTGCAGGGTGTACCACACCAATGCACCATAAAAATATTGCATTGACTCCGGCATACATCGCATCTCAAGGACTGCCGTATGAGACTGTCGTTCAACCCCCTGGCTGTCTCATAAATCTGCGCGACTACGTTTACCACCAAGTAATTAATACTGGCGTGAACTTATGCGAGGCAGTGAATGTTGGGAATCCAATTTGGCAGTCATCTGCGCATAAGTTTATGACCTGTATTTGCTAAGGTACGGCAGTTTCATGGGTCCCGGGTAATCCAGAAATCTACGCAACAGTGCAAACTCATGTTGATAAGAACTATCCCTGCCCTAAGTCTCAATGCGCATACACCGCCAAAAACAAGTACTTCGCTTTATTGCATGCATGCCAGCACAACGAGGAAAACTTTAATAAAGACAACAATATCTGCTCCTTGTGCCATAAGTATTTTTCAACTACATCTACATTAATGAGGCACTTAAAAACAATTCATAGGATGGATGAGAAACCGGTGGATGTTGCATGCGATCGTTGTAATATTAAAGTAACAGTTGGAAAATTATCTCGGCATCAGAAAACCTGTGTCCCAGGAGGAGAAGATGTCTCCTGTGATTGGTGTGGCAAAAAATACAAGTGTCATGGCTTAGCAGAACATAAAAGGGGATGCTCATCGAAACAAAGATAAATTTAATTGTTTCTCAGAACAAAAATGTTTGAATTTGATAAATTGATTATTATTATTATTACACTTGTAATTGTATAATAATGCCTCCTTTATCGGTCAAATAGTGTAAATAAATTAAATCGTATAATTAAATTTTATTGAAAATAATCTGCGCAAAAAAAAATCAAATACAACTATTTGTCGACAAATAAAATAAAATTTTATAAATCTGCTTGTTAAACAAAATACCATGTATACTATTTATTTAATCTTATTAGCTATCAAATAATTTTAATTAATACAACATGCCGTTAACATGATTTACTTTTGTACCTATCCAAATAATTAAATTCACTTTTTAAATAGTTAATATTTAAATTTTCTGCCTATAGAACGCTCTGCCAGCAAGAAAATCCACTTAAAATAATTGCATATTAGATAATATTAATTTAAAAAATTCACCATTGTAACAATTTGGTGGCAGAACAACCTGCCTGTCGAATAATCTGCTTGTGGAACAATACTCCTATGAACGGTCAAGAGCACCTCCAAGTTCTATTGAATAATCAAAAACTTCTCTAAGTGCTACTTGACCATCAATAACTCTACCTAGTGCTACTTAACAATATAAAACTCTACCAAATGCTTCTCGACGATCGAAAACTTCTTCGTGCGCTTCTCAAAAGTCCAGAACTTTTTCGAGTGCTTCTTAATGACCAAAACATTCTCTTAGCGCTTCCTGACAATTAAAACTTTTTTTGAGCACTTCTAAACAATCAAATACTCCTCTTCTCAACGATCAAGGAGTCCTTTGATCGCTTCTCGACGACCGAAAGCTCCTTCCATCGCTTCTCGATTATCAATAACTCCTCAGAATACTTCTTGACGATCAAGAACTACTCCTAGTGCTTCTCGACGATCAAAAACTCCTACGTGCTCTTTAATATGATTTATTTATATATTTTATACAAATAAATATATTTTCACTTATCTTGTTGTTGAATGTATTTGTAAAGTATTCACGAATATTGATATTAAACATGGAAGTACTCATGAAATTCTGAAAAAACTTATCGATGATTACTAATACAAACCATTTGTTTTGTTGTCCATACTCGACCTTGCCGAACAGTGAAAACACTTGTATACAGTATTTACAATAACCATTTAATAATAAATATGCGTTTAGAATTATAGACATACTGAAATTAGGTGAAACACAAGAAAAGTAGCACTTAATTAACCTAAAAATAACATTGCCGGTATTAGCATTCGGTTAAACCTTGAAATAAACACTCTATTTAACTCTTGCTAAAAAAGTATCATAAATGATTTTTTTTCTGAAAAACAACATACGTTAAGAATATGTAAGAGTTAAGAAATGATAAAAATCCATACTTGCCTTTCGTTCCGTTAAAAAGAGTTTTGGAATTAATAAAACTTATTAGTTTTTGAAATGAGAGACTCGAAACTAGACAATAAATCTTTTTATTAGTCACATGTACTTACCTAGAATTTCGTTAGCCTTGGTCATCTAAACTTAGTTTTGTAATTTTTTGTATCTTTTATTTAACACAATCACTTTGTTAATTAAGTTAATTATACTTTGAAAATTACTAAATGTTTTCGACGCACAAAGAAAACTGTTTAAAATTACATGCATAATTTGATTACTGACGATAGCATTTATCTATACAAAAAACACTAAAATGCAGTAAACCTATGATACATAATTTTTCAGATAAGCTTTATTTTCACTAGGCAGCAAAACTCGTAGAGAATATGAATAAAAAAAAAAAAAAATATAAATGTACTTTCATTTATCTTGTTGTTGGATGTATTTGTAAAATATGAACGAATACCGATATTCAACATGGGAGCACTCATGAAGTTCTGTAAAAACTTATCGATAATTACTAATACAAACCATTTGTTTTGTTGTCCATACTCGTCCTTGCCGAACAGTGGAAACACTAGTATACAGTATTTACAATAACCATTTAATAATAAATATGCGTTTAGAATTATAGACATACTGAAATTAGGTGAAACACAAGAAAAGTAGCACTTAATTAACCTAAAAATAACATTGCCGGTATTAGCATTCGGTTAAACCTTAAAATAAACACTCTATTTAACTCTTGCTCAAAAAGTATCATAAATGATTTTTTTTCTGAAAAACAACATACCTTAAGAATATGTAAGAGTTAAGAAATGATAAAAATCCATACTTGCCTTTCGTTCCGTTAAAAAGAGTTTTGGAATTAATAAAAATTATTAGTTTTTGAGATGAGAGACTCGAAACTAGACAATAAATCTTTTTATTAGTCACATGTACTTACCTAGAATTTCGTTAGCCTTGGACATCTAAACTTAGTTTTGTAATTTTTTGTATCTTTTATTTAACACAATCACTTTGTTAATTAAGTTAATTATACTTTGAAAATTACTAAATGTTTTCGACGCACAAAGAAAACTGTTTAAAATTACATGCATAATTTGATTACTGACGATAGCATTTATCTGTACAAAAAACACTAAAATGCAGTAAACTCATGATACATAATTTTCTGGATAAGCTTTTTTTTCACTAGGCAGCAAAACTTGTATAGAATTCGAAGAAATCGAAAAAAATATAAATATATTTTCACTTATCTTGTTGTTGAATGTATTTGTAAAGTATTCACGAATACTGATATTAAACATGGGAGCACTCATGAAATTCTGAAAAAACTTATCAATGATTACTAATACAAACCATTTATTTTTTTGTCCATACTCGTTCTTGCCGAACAGTAAAAACACTTGTATACAGTATTCACAATAATTATCTTATAATTAATATACGTTAAAAATTATAGACATACTGAAAATAAGTGAAACACAAGAATAGTAGCACCTAACTAACCTAAAAAATAATATTGCTGGTATTAGCAGTCAGTTACACTTTGAAAACAACACACTATTTAACTTTTGCAAAAAAAGTATAATAAATATTTTTTTTTCTGAAAAACAACATACGTTAAGAATATGTAAGAGTTAAGAAATGATAAATATCCATACTTGCCTTCCGTTTTGTTAAAAAGGGTTTTTGAATTAATTAAAATTACTAGTTTTTTAAATGAAAGACTTGAAACTTGACTATTAATCTTTTAATAAGTCACATGTACTTACCTAGTATTCCGTTAGCCTTGGTTATCTAAACTTAATTTTGTAATTCATTGTACTTTCTATTTACCACAATCACTTTGTTAATTAAGTAAATTATACTTTAAAAATTACTAAAAGTTTTCGACGCACAAAGAAAACTGTTTAAAATTACATGCATAATTTGATTACTGACGATAGCATTTATCTGTACAAAAAACACTAAAATGCAGTAAACTTATGATACATAATTTTTCAGATAAGCTTTATTTTCACTAGGCAGCAAAACTCGTAGAGAATACGAAAAAAAAACAAAAAAATATAAATATATTCTCACTCATCTTGTTGTTGAATGTATTTGTAAAATATTCACGAATACTGATATCAAACATGGAAGCACTCATGAAATTCTGAAAAAACTTATCGATGATTACTAATACAAACAATTTATTTTGTTGTCCGTACCCGTCCTTGCCGAACAGTAAAAACACTTGTATACAGTATTCACAATAACCATCTTTTAATAAATATACGTTTAAAATTATAGACATACTAAAATTAAGTGAAACACAAGAAAAATAGCACCTAACTAACCTGAAAAATACTATTGCTGGTATGAGCATTCGGTTAAACCTTGAAACCAACACTCTATGTAACTCTTGCAAAAAAAGTATCATAAATATTTTTTTTTCTGAAAAACAACATACGTTAAGAATATGTAAGAGTTAAGAAATGATAAAAATCCATACTTGCCTTTTGTTTTGTTAAGAAGGGTTTTTGAATTAATAAAAATTATTAGTTTTTAAAATGAGAGACTCGAAACTAGACAATTAATCTTTTTATTAGTCACATGTACTTACCTAGAATTTCGTTAGCCTTGGTCATCTAAACTTAGTTTTGTAATTTTTTGTATCTTTTATTTAACACAATCACTTTGTTAATTAAGTTAATTATACTTTGAAAATTACTAAATGTTTTCGACGCGCAAAGAAAACTGTTTAAAATTACATGCATAATTTGATTACTGACGATAGCATTTATCTATACAAAAAACACTAAAATGCAGTAAACCTATGATACATAATTTTTCAGATAAGCTTTATTTTCACTAGGCAGCAAAACTCGTAGAGAATATGAATAAAAAAAAAAAAAAATATAAATATACTTTCACTTATCTTGTTGTTGGATGTATTTGTAAAATATAAACGAATACCGATATTCAACATGGGAGCACTCATGAAGTTCTGTAAAAACTTATCGATAATTACTAATACAAACCATTTGTTTTGTTGTCCATACTCGTCCTTGCCGAACACTGGAAACACTTGTATACAGTATTTACAATAACCATTTAATAATAAATATGCGTTTAGAATTATAGACATACTGAAATTAGGTGAAACACAAGAAAAGTAGCACTTAATTAACCTAAAAATAACATTGCCGGTATTAGCATTCGGTTAAACCTTGAAATAAACACTCTATTTAACTCTTGCTAAAAAAGTATCATAAATGATTTTTTTTCTGAAAAACAACATACGTTAAGAATATGTAAGAGTTAAGAAATGATAAAAATCCATACTTGCCTTTCGTTCCGTTGAAAAGAGATTTGGAATTAATAAAAATTATTAGTTTTTGAAATGAGAGACTCGAAACTAGACAATAAATCTTTTTATTAGTCACATGTACTTACCTAGAATTTCGTTAGCCTTGGACATCTAAACTTAGTTTTGTAATTTTTTGTATCTTTTATTTAACACAATCACTTTGTTAATTAAGTTAATTATACTTTGAAAATTACTAAATGTTTTCGACGCACAAAGAAAACTGTTTAAAATTACATGCATAATTTGATTACTGACGATAGCATTGATCTGTACAAAAAACAGTAAAATGCAGTAAACTCATGATACATAATTTTCTGGATAAGCTTTTTTTTCACTAGGCAGCAAATTTTGTATAGAATTCGAAAAAATCGAAAAAAATATAAATATATTTTCACTTATCTTGTTGTTGAATGTATTTGTAAAGTATTCACGAATACTGATATTAAACATGGGAGCACTCATGAAATTCTAAAAAAACTTATCAATGATTACTAATACAAACCATTTATTTTTTTGTCCATACTCGTTCTTGCCGAACAGTAAAAACACTTGTATACAGTATTCACAATAATTATCTTATAATTAATATACGTTAAAAATTATAGACATACTGAAAATAAGTGAAACACAAGAATAGTAGCACCTAACTAACCTAAAAAATAATGTTGCTGGTATTAGCAGTCAGTTACACTTTGAAAACAACACACTATTTAACTTTTGCAACAAAAGTATAATAAATATTTTTTTTTTCTGAAAAACAACATACATTAAGAATATGTAAGAGTTAAGAAATGATAAATATCCATACTTGCCTTCCGTTTTGTTAAAAAGGATTTTTGAATTAATTAAAATTACTAGTTTTTTAAATGAAAGACTTGAAACTTGACTATTAATCTTTTAATAAGTCACATGTACTTACCTAGTATTCCGTTAGCCTTGGTTATCTAAACTTAATTTTGTAATTCATTGTACTTTCTATTTACCACAATCACTTTGTTAATTAAGTAAATTATACTTTAAAAATTACTAAAAGTTTTCGACGCACAAAGAAAACTGTTTAAAATTACATGCATAATTTGATTACTGACGATAGCATTTATCTGTACAAAAAACACTAAAATGCAGTAAACTTATGATACATAATTTTTCAGATAAGCTTTATTTCCACTAGGCAGCAAAACTCGTAAAAAATACGAAAAAAAAACAAAAAAAATATAAATATATTCTCACTTATCTTGTTGTTGAATGTATTTGTAAAATATTCACGAATACTGTTATCAAACATGGAAGCACTCATGAAATTCTGAAAAAACTTATCGATGATTACTAATACAAACCATTTATTTTGTTGTCCGTACCCGTCCTTGCCGAACAGTAAAAACACTTGTATACAGTATTCACAATAACCATCTTTTAATAAATATACGTTTAAAATTATAGACATACTAAAATTAAGTGAAACACAAGAAAAATAGCACCTAACTAACCTGAAAAATACTATTGCTGGTATGAGCATTCGGTTAAACCTTGAAACCAACACTCTATGTAACTCTTGCAAAAAAAGTATCATAAATATTTTTTTTTCTGAAAAACAACATACGTTAAGAATATGTAAGAGTTAAGAAATAATAAATATCCATACTTGCCTTTCGTTCCGTTAAGAAGGGTTTTCAAATCAATCAAAATTACTAGTTTTTAAAATGAGAGACTCGAAACTAGACTTTAAATCTTTTTATTAGTCACATGTACTTACCTAGTATTACGTTAGCCTTGGTCATCTAAGCTTAGTTTTGTTATTTATTGTATTTTCTTTTTACCACAATCACTTTGTTAATTAGGTTTATTACACTTTATGAATTACTAAAAGTTTTCGACGCACAAAAAAAACTATTTATAATTAGATGCGTAATTTGATTACTGACGATAGCATTTATCTATACAAAAAACACTAAAATGCAGTAAACTTATGATACATAATTTTTCGGATAAGCTTTTTTTTCACTAGGCAGCAAAACTTGTAGAGAATACGAAAAAAATCGAAAAAAATATAAATATATTTTTACTTATCTTGTTGTTGGATTTATTTGTAAAGTATTTACGAATACTGATATTCAACATGGGAGCACTCATGAAGTTCTGTAAAAACTTATCGATAATTACTAATACAAACCATTTGTTTTGTTGTCCATACTCGTCCTTGCCGAACAGTGGAAACACTTGTACACAGTATTTACAATAACCATTTAATAATAAATATGCGTTTAGAAATATAGACATACTGAAATTAGGTGAAACACAAGAAAAGTAGCACTTAATTAACCTAAAAATAACATTGCCGGTATTAGCATTCGGTTAAACCTTGAAATAAACACTCTATTTAACTCTTGCTAAAAAAGTATCATAAATGATTTTTTTTCTGAAAAACAACATACGTTAAGAATATGTAAGAGTTAAGAAATGATAAAAATCCATACCTGCCTTTCGTTCCGTTAAAAAGAGTTTTGGAATTAATAAAAATTATTAGTTTTTGAAATGAGAGACTCGAAACTAGACAATAAATCTTTTTATTAGTCACATGTACTTACCTAGTATTTCGTTAGCCTTGGTCATCTAAAGTTAGTTTTGTAATTTTTTGTATCTTTTATTTAACACAATCACTTAGTTAATTAAGTTAATTATACTTTGAAAATTACTAAATGTTTTCGACGCACAAAGAAAACTGTTTAAAATTACATGCATAATTTGATTACTGACGATAGCATTTATCTGTACAAAAAACACTAAATTGCAGTAAACTTATGATACATAATTTTTCAGATAAGCTTTATTTCCACTAGGCAGCAAAACTCGTAGAGAATACGAAAAAAACAAAAAAAAAATAAATATATTCTCACTTATCTTTTAGTTAAATGTATTTGTAAAATATTCACGAATACTGATATTAAACATGGGAGCACTCATTAAATTCTGAAAAAACTTATCGATGATTACTAATACAAACCATTTATTTTTTGTCCATACTCGTTCTTGCCGAACAGTAAAAACACTTGTATACAGTATTCACAATAATCATCTTATAATTGATATACGTTAAAAATTATAGACATACTGAAAATAAGTGAAACACAAGAATAGTAGCACCTAATTAACCTGAAAACTAATATTGCTGGTATTAGCAGTCAGTTACACTTTGAAAACAACACACTATTTAACTTTTGCAAAAAAAGTATAATGAATATTTTTTTTTCTGAAAAACAACATACGTTAAGAATATGTAAGAGTTAAGAAATGACGAATATTCATACTTGCCTTTTGTTTTGTTAAAAAGGGTTTTTGAATTAATTAAAATTACTAGTTTTTTAAATAAAGGCTTGAAACTTGACTATAAATCTTTTAATAAGTCACATGTACTTACCTAGTATTCCGTTAGCCTTGGTTATCTAAACTTAATTTTGTAATTCATTGTACTTTCTATTTATCACAATCACTTTGTTAATTAAGTTAATTATACTTTAAAAATTACAAAAAGTTTTCGACGCACAAAGAAAACTGTTTAAAATTACATGCATAATTTGATTACTGACGATAGCATTTATCTGTACAAAAAACACTAAATTGCAGTAAACTTATGATACATAATTTTTCAGATAAGCTTTATTTCCACTAGGCAGCAAAACTCGTAGAGAATACGAAAAAAAACAAAAAAAATATAAATATATTCTCACTTATTTTTTAGTTGAATGTATTTGTAAAATATTCACGAATACTGATATTAAACATGGGAGCACTCATGAAATTCTGAAAAAACTTATCGATGATTACTAATACAAACCATTTATTTTGTTGTTCGTACCCGTCCTTGCCGAACAGTAAAAACACTTGTATACAGTATTCACAATAACCATCTTTTAATAAATATACGTTTAAAATCATAGACATACTAAAATTAAGTGAAACACAAGAAAAGTAGCACCTAACTAACCTGAAAAATACTATTGCTGGTATGAGCATTCGGTTACACCTTAAAAACATTACTCTATGTAACTCTTGCAAAAAAAGTATCATAAATATTTTTTTTTCTGAAAAACAGCATACGTTAAGAATATGTAAGAGTTAAGAAATGATAAATATCCATACTTGCCTTTCGTTCCGTTAAGAAGGGTTTTCAAATCAATCAAAATTACTAGTTTTTAAAATGAGAGACTCGAAACTAGACTTTAAATCTTTTTATTAGTCACATGTACTTACCTAGTATTACGTTAGCCTTGGTCATCTTAACATAGTTTTGTTATTTATTGTATTTTCTTTTTACCACAATCACTTTGTTAATTAAGTTTATTACACTTTATGAATTACTAAAAGTTTTCGACGCACAAAAAAAACTATTTAAAATTAAATGCATAATTTGATTACTGACGATAGCATTTATCTGTACAAAAAACACTAAAATGCAGTAAACTTATGATACATAATTTTTCAGATAAGCTTTATTTTCACTAGGCAGCAAAACTCGTAGAGAATACGAAAAAAAAACAAAAAAATATAAATATATTTTCACTTATCTTGTTGTTGAATGTATTTGTAAAGAAACTCACGAATACTGATATTAAACATGGGAGCACTCATAAAATTCTGAAAAAACTTATCGATGATTACTAATACAAACTATTTATTTTTTTGTCCATACTCGTTCTTGCCGAACAGTAAAAACACTTGTATACAGTATTCACAATAACCATTTTATAATAAATATACATTCAAAATTATAGACATACTGAAATTAAGTGAAACACAAGAAAAGTAGCACCTTACTAACCTGAAAAATACTATTGCTGGTATGAGCATTCGGTTACACCTTGAAAACCATGCTCCATTTAACTCACGATAAAAATAGTATCATCAATGATTTTAAAAATAAATGATTTTATTTATAGACATTTTGAAATTATCTATAAAACAAATATACTATTATTCAACTAAAGTGAAAAATAAGATCATTGACGTTAGAAGTCTGTTCTATGATAAAATCTACGATTTATTTACCTTATGATAAATGTAGTCTTATAAATAATTTTTCTTCTTTTCAAAAAACCAAACACGTAAAGAATAAGTTAAAGTTAGAAAATAATAACAATTCATACTTACTTTTAATCCTGTTAAGAAGTGTGTTTGAATTGATTAAAATTAATGATTTCCGAATGATAGGCACATAAACAGGCCTATAAAAACGTGTTAATAGTTACGTATACAAACCTCTTTTTCTATTGTCCTTGTATGTCTGAGTGCAGTATTGTCATCTATTGTATACATTATTCACCACAATCACTTTGTTAAGAATGCCGATTAAAAGTTTAGATACACCGAAAGTTTTCAACGGCGCAAAGAAAGTAGTTTATGACCATCTCGTAGATTTCGATCTCTTACAATAGCATTTGTCTCTAATAAAAAACGATGCTGCATTAAAAGTATGTTACTTAATATCTTACATGATTTTTGTATTCATCAAGCAAGAAAAAAGTTAAGAATACGTCAAGTATGGTAAGGATTAAATTTTTTATTTGCTTTTCTCACTTTTGGAAGTATCTGTGAAGTATTAATAAATTATTATATTAGAAATGGAAACACTAATAAAGGTCTATAAAATTTTTTTGATGCTTACCAAAACGTACCCTTTATTTTGTTGTCCCTATTTGTCCTTTTTGGCATCCTAACACTTGCATTTATTTTACACTTTTTTCTTCATTTTAAAAATCAAACACATTTGTAGACATCATAAGAGTTTTCAACATCTAAAGATACACGTTACTTATACTGGTAACCTAAGATCACTATTCTTCGCAGCTGACTTTGCTATCGAAAACTTTTCTGCATGATTATGATTTTAGCTATTAAAGAATATAAAATCTACTGCCACAAAATGAAATATGACCTAGTAAAAAAAACGTGGTGCACAAAATACTAGTAACAAAAAAATTGATTCGCCGAAATAATTAAATAAAAAATTATTAACTTACTTACAACCATAGAAAATGAGCGAAGATCTGAAAACCTTCATGATGTTAACTTTTCTGCAAGACTGAAATATTATGTTTCAGCAATGATTATTTTTTTAGAAGTACTATAAAACATAAAAATTTAGATTAGATGGTAATTTTTTTTTCTCTCTTATCAAGACAAAAGGTGAAGGATTCGTCAAAGTTTGTGAATCATAAGAATGTATACTTGCTTGTCTTCTTGTTACGGGAATTCAGTTACGGGATAATGAGTCCGTCTGTTGATGTGCGCACAGTAGCTGAAAGGGAATTTTCTTTACGTAATTACTGTAAAATGAAAAGAAAATGTGAGATAAATTAAAATTGGTCAGAGAGCCAGTTGATAGAAATCCAAATCTTTTGCTCGTGGTGCACTGGCAAGACCAGTAAACCTCAGTGATGGTTGGACGAAGAATTCTTTTAGAACGAGAAGCTCGTATTTGTTCTCTATTGACACAGAGGCAGATGGCGCATTTATATCTAAAACCGCCAAGTTTACGTCTAGGGGTAATCATCTCCAGTTGTCCAGCTTTAGTTATATAGTGGACTCCCAGGTATCATCGTTGGTGGCCTGAGCGTTGAGCCCAAGTAATAGATGTTACTCCTGCCGACAACGTTTGGTTTGCTACAAAATTTAAAAACTTTTATAAGTAAAGCGTTTTGTGCTTGTTGATTGGCTTCAAATTTCACTCTGAATACATAGATGTAACGTTTATACCGTAGCATCAAAGTACAACAGTAAGTAATATTTGTTCAGCTCGGTCTTACGATTTTATGAGTAAAATATTCTATTTAATATCAAAAGGAGTTTTACTGTGCAATTAATTAAATGACCAATCTCATCAGGAAGCCACAGAAACAGGAAAAGGCAAGTTTTTATTTATTCACTTGTTCTTTCGTTTTATTCATATCTTGATATGTTTTTTAACTACTAATAATACTTTAAATTTTTTTAACAGTGTTTCTAAAGTTTTTTTTTTCTAAAAATGAATGTCATCTTAATTTTTCTCTCGAATTTAAAAGACTAATCATATAACTGACCTATTATCTTACAATTATTACACTGTTAAAAAAATTCAGGCACAATCAGTACACATATGATTAGAGAAAACTAAAAATACGTAACGAAATTTCAAAATCTGATTTTAAAAATATCTTAGAGACATTCTTACATTTAACACAGTGACTTATAATATTTGTAAAGTAGGTATTTAAATTAAAATAAAAGTCCATTACTTTAAAATACAAGTATTCTTTGTAAAGGAAATACTATACGTGATTGAAAATTCAAAAACATAACGAAATTAAAACAACACGTTAAAAATTTAAAATTTAATAGTTTTTTGAATTTTAAATTAAATACTTGATTAAAATTATAAAACAACTTTAATAATTCAGAAGAAGCTAGGCCTAATATTACATAAAAAAATTATTAATTCCAAAATACTATTTTTGTATACAGAGGTCATTGTATTATATCGAATTAACCATATTTTGGGTACATTATATATTCCAGGAAAGTATTAGCTATGTGAAAGGCAGCTAAGTAGGTGTTAACCGCTAATTCGCAGTGTAGCAATGCTACTAGTGACTCATTATTTTTCTTCTACTTAATGAAGACAGTGAAAACTAACTTAATTAACTTATTATTGTCGTTATCAATCTATTTTTGATTCATGTGTGCGCTCAGCACCTCACCCCTATTTCTTCTTATGCTTCGTAATTGGACTTCTAGCCCGTTAATCAAATAAATAAGAAAATATTTTTTTATCTGAACTTATATCTCATATTAATCTAATTTAATAAAATATATAATTCTGAAAAAAATTTATTTACTTTATTATTGCAATATCAATACAAATACTTGTTATTATTTAATCAAGAAAAGATTGTTATTTCTAAAATACGTTGACAAATGTATTTAAGTATAACTAATAAATAAATTGTTTCCTTGGACATGCAAGCGTTAGTGTTTAGAAACCTAGCTGCTTTTCAGTATTATTTAATAAGAAAATATGCTGTGACGTGAGCATGAGCATCGCCGATTAAAAACCCACCTGTTCTTTAGTATTGATCATGAATAAAATGTGCCCTTAGGTAAAGCAAACATTGACTATTGGAAAACTAATTGTTTTTTTAATACTGTTTACTAATTAAATGTGCCCCAAGATACCCAAGTATCAGTAATAAGCAAACTCAACGGTTTATTACAATTATTAATTTGAAAAAGGTACGTGTCAACAAGCAAGCATCGGTGACTAGCAGTTCATATTTTGTTTATTATTAATACTACAAGACAGTTAAGTTTATAATAGCCGATACTTGCTCGTTTAGGAAAAAATGTATTAAAAAATAAGTCGGCGAACGGCACATTCTGTTGTAAAATGATACTTATAAGCAATTTTGTGTCTAATTGTCAATGCTTGCTCGCCCGTGGACTTACTTTATAAACAAATAATGCTAATAATCAATAGTTGAGATTTTAATCATTAATACTTGTTCCCCTGAGAAAATGTTTTTCTCATTGCATATTGCTGGTGCTTTCTTGGATAGAGGCATATTTTATTAATAAATAATACTAATTAACAGAAATGCGAGGCAAATTAAAAAATCTTTTTGAAAATTTAAAGTTATATTATGGTGATGTAATTTTTAACAAAAAGTAATACCAATCTTTCGTTAGGATTAAAAATGCACGTGAATTTTCCAAAACATGTTGAATTGTAAGATTGTTAGTGATTATTACAGTAAATGTGTATTGATTAGACATAAATGTATAAATTAAAAACCATGACATAAAAGTTTTCACTTAAATTAAAAATTCGTTTGAATTTTTAAAAACATTTTAAATGTTAAGTAACAATATACATACATACATACATATATATATATATATATATATATATATATATATATATATATATATATATATATATATATATATGTATACACCACTCAAGATCAAGAGTTATCAAGAAAGTCGAGTACAAATCAAGACAAGGACGATGTTACCGATTTCGAGAACGACTCAAGAATAATACGATATCTGATTTCAATCTATTTGGAGAAACGACAAGATTTAGGAAAATATCGTATTCATATACAGAACTAAGCATACCCATAAAGAAACAAAATATAGATATGTACAATTGCAGATAATAATGGGGGCTATTTTCTGCCACTGGGGACGCTCGCCATCACATTAGGTACTCGCCACTCGCGTGTATTTCGTATATATATATATATTACGATGCGTGATGAGCCTCACATAAAATATAGATATACTAAGGTGTACAGAGTACCTCATGTGATGACGAGCGCCCCCATGGCAGAATAGACTTCATTACAATGTAAGATTAAGGTAGAAAGTTTGTAATATTCAAATGAATATAATGAATGAGGAAAAAGGCATGTACCATGAACATAATGTATATGATAACACAGAAGAAAACACTGGATGAACTATAAATCTAGATTAGAAATAGGGACTCAGTTGAAAATTTATAGCTATGGCTACACCTATAGAGATAATAGCTTTATAGTTGTAGCTATAATGACTTACGTCCATAGCTAAAGTCAACTACAATGTACCTATGAATTATTGTGAATTATAGCGAATATTAAACTAAAACTATTTCTAAAACTGATTTTTTTTTTTTAAAGTAAGTTCAAACGTAAAAGGCGTTATTACGTGGATGACAACTTAAAAACTGAGGGCTTCAAGTACTTTCCAATAAGAAGAAAAAGAATAAGTTTATTTGTTTATATAAACTTTTTAATATTCCTCGAAAGTTCTTGAATACCCCAATTTTTAAGTTATCATCCACATAATAACGCCTTTCATGGCTGATATAACTTTAAAAAAACGAGAGTTCAAAACAACTTTTCCTTAAAATACGCGAAAAATTTATAGCTGAACACCTACATTTTACAACTACTATTCACAAAAATGTATAGATACGTTGTTGTTGATTATAGCTATAAATATATGCCATTGTAGCTATAATAAAAGCTATATTATTTATAGGCATAATTATAGCTATAAATTTTAGACAAAGAAGTAGAAATTCAATACGTATATTGCAAACAACATACTGGCGGAAAAAAGAGTGAGATATGGTTACAATAACATTAAAAAAAGGTACCACCTAGGGTATCGACGTATTCGACGTAGTGGCCGCGGACGCGTACGATAAATATATTGCTATATGCATCCATGCGCCTTTTCTAACCTATACGCCTTGCGACACGCGCTACTTTCTTCAGATTAGAGAATTGAACAAAGTACTGATAACCACTGTTCTATTGAATAATTAGGTTTTTGAGCTACATAATGAGCAGTACAGTGATAAATTAGTTTTTAAAATTTAGTAAAGTAAATATACGATTTTGAAATTTGTTTCGTGGCTTTTTGTTAACCTCAAGGTTTGAAAAACTATTGTCGTTGATTTTAAATAGTAAAACTAAATCCAGTATTAAATACAAATAATATAGCACATTGTCATACTTAAATTTTTCAATGTATCAAGCTGTGAAAAAAAACTATTATAAAAATCTACATCATGCATGATATGAATTGGATGATTAAAAAGGGGCACTTTAAGGGTATTAACATAAATTTACGTCAACAGAAAAACAGAGCCGTGCTAAAGAGAGCCGTACACGGAGCAAGTAATGGCTTTGCACTAATGTGTCTCGTCCTCATAGATGAATGACGAATTTGCATTCGGCATGAATAAAAATAAGAAAATTTAGCAGCAGGGTCGTACTAAAAATAAAAAGCACTTACCTAATTAGTAGTTTTTGTCGAACAATTCTCTGCCACGTTCGCCGACGAGTGCTACTTGATAATGAAAGCCGTTGGTAACTTTTTCCACAAGCAGGCGCACGACTTTCACTTCGTGGGTGACGTACACTGAAAAACTATCGGTACCGCTGTTAACTCGCAGGTGGCACAGATGTACTGCCGTAGCTTCGGCGTAAGAGGAGCGCCGAAAGTATTGGCTTCAAGATGGCGAAAAGTGGTCCCCCCACCACTCTCCTGTCTAAGAAGAGTGGTAGGAGGACTGCTTTTTGGTCACGGCTGCGCGACAGCCAAAAGCGTCGTCTGTTACGACAGTGGTTCTCAAATACTATAGTCACTAGTCATTTATGATGTAGCCATATATATACATGTGTGTATATAATTTATACCAGCTGATTGTTGCGCTATATAGTGGTTAAGTGCTCTGTGTTGTCTGTTCTGTCATTCCTGTCTCCTGTATCGGTGCTGATAACTGAGATACCAAGAGCCAAGCCAACGTTAATGCTGGTACTTATAAGTACTGACCAATGGCTTGACCTTGACTTCTCTTCAACCAACTGTGGCCTTTTTCACCAAGTCAAACGATGAGGTGAGCAAAGATACTACTGTTAGTGCTAGCAGTTTGACAAGTAGCTGCTAAGCAGATCTGACAAGTAAACTGCATATTTTAGTTATAAGCCCAACAGTGTTTGGTGAGTTGCAGTGCTTGTTTTTTTATTCTCTTTTTGTATATTTTTTTGTCTCTCTTAAATTTGTATATAAATCAAGCAGGACTTTAACGTGGGATTGCTAACAAATGAGTAATTCCCACAAGTTTCCAGTCACAAAGTTGTGAATTACTTTTCCTGCAATCAAATCAAACAAAACAAAAAAAAACTTATCAAGAAGCAAGAGGTTAAAATTTAGTTTTATCAAACACAATTTTGGAGGATAATAAGAAAAATCAAGGGCTGATGAAGTTTGACAAGAAAATGTACCTGAATCTCTGAAATCATCGAATGGCTGTGAATTCCAGTTGCTTTAGAGGCTGTAGTAAAGAGTTTTTTAATAATTATTGTTCACAATGAAGGTACAGCGAAAAGTCACTCAACGCTCTCATGAAAACTTGGTGCCATGTGATGCTAATAGCACAGTTAATAATAAAAATGAAGTTCAGACTTGCTCAAAGTTAACAAGTGCGCAGCTCATCATATTCCAAACATAAAGTACAGTTGTGGCAGATGGTCTTTACAATTATTCAAATGAAGTAAATTATGAAGGTTAAGAAATTTCATGAAGCTGTAGATGTGACCTGGTCACCTTCAGTCCAGCAGCCCACCAACTTTCCAATTTTGCTGGCTGCAGTAACAGTTGCTTAGCAGTTGGATATCAGTTTTAGTATCGTAATGCCAGTTTGGATTTGTATTCTCTCGACCTGGAGCAGCCAGGCTGTATGATACGTACATCAAGATCAGTGTGCCAAGTGATCAAAGGTTTTGTCCTTTTTTTTATTCATGTGTACCTAAAATATTCGTAGTGTTGAGAAATTTAGTATGATAATTATAATTACCATCAAGATTTTACAAAATAATTTGGGGAGCTGGCGGAACGAATTCAGCTGGCATTATTGTGAGTTGCTATGATTGTGGAAAAATAATGATTCACTTTGCTGACAAGATGTTTGAGAACGACAGCAACTGTTTGATTAGCAGTCCCGACAAACACAAAGGTCCTGTGAGAGCACTGGACTTTAATCCATTTCAGTCTTATTTTCTAGCTACTGGTGCGACAGATAGTGACATTTATACTTTGTATATTAATTGGACAAATAAGCCTATGTCTCCTAGTTCCAAAAAAATTTACCACCTGAGAATGTACTAGATGAATCATGGAATACACGAGGTACGTTACTTGGCAACATTTTTTTTTACATATTCATAATTGACATTAGAGCATTTTGTTGTTTACAGTGCAACACATTCTTGCTTCAACATTTTCACAGCGTTGTGTCATTTGAAGAAGAATTAAGCCATGGTAATACTCACCGATGCCAATTCAAGAGCCTCTATAAGCATTGTCATCAGGAATTGTAACATAATAATTCTTCATCATTATTGAAATATAAGTGAGATGAAAATCAGTACACTAAAATCCTTATATATAGTCACACAGCTGTCTCTTGCTTCAGAAGAGGATTAAAATCCAATTATTGAACTGTGGGATTTGAGATTTGCAACCACACCGTAAAAACATTCCAAAACCATCGAAGGAAAGTAATATCAATTGCCTGGAATCCTTATTATTCTGATCTTCTCAGTTATGCAAAAGACAATAGAATTCTCTCTTGGAATCCTAATTTCGACATTCGAGTACGTAGCAGTTAAATTTTTCTTGCAACTCTGTTTTTTTATTGTGTGATGCTTATTTTTTATTACAAATCTTATTTTAGGGTGGTGATATTGTTGGCTAATTGGCTCAAACAAATCATGGAAACTTAAATGTATCTTAGTGTCCTAGATGAGCTTGTTTGGTTGTGAGTACTACTTCATATGGCCAGGCAATAGTACACTCTCTGTAAGGTGGAGCTGACCATTGATCTGCTGAAACGTTGAATAAAATGTTGATTCATTTCCTGGCATGGACCCATTCCCACAAATCTCACCGATGATGCAAACAGAAGTATATTATGAAAATAATGCTGTAGAGTCCCCAGTCTCTGGTTTAATGGTAGCTAACTATGCGAATAATACCATAGTTGAAGTTATAACTTTTATTCAACTAACAATGAGAGTTGGAAACAAAAATAAATTAGTACCCGAACCAAATAATATACCAATTAAGTCAGACTATACACCTGAAATTCATGATCAAACTGATAAATTCCAACTACTCCAATAATTGTAATTAAAAACGCTTCCAACTACTGTTCTCGTAATTTATGTAGCTCTACTAGAAAAAAGTAAGCATTTGCAATTGACCAAATTGTTTAAAGAGATACTACTTTCAAAAATTTAAGTATTAGTTACATTTCAACATTTTTACAAATTAAACTCTAATTTTTTTTTTAGAAATAACAAACATTTTATTACACCTGGATCTGTCCTTACTCTTATTTTCCATTATCCTTTTTTCACGATATTCTCTATTGGATTAAATTTTTCTTTGAGCTCATTAATAGAGAAAACATTAATCATACACAACGTTAAATATCAAAAGAAAATTGCAAAATCTACACCTATAGAAATAATGTAAAGTCAAAGACAAGATTATTTAAAGAGTAAATAAAAAATAGAGAGGTAAATGTAGAGATGAATAAGAGGTTTAGTCGAGTTATTTAATTGTATATTCGTTAATTTACCATAAATCAGTTATTAATCAATTTTTTTTTTTTTTTTTTTTTTTTTTTTTTTTTTCTTCTATTTAATGATTTTAATTTAGGAAACAATTTTTTTTTTTCGTCACATTTTTCACAGTAAATCTTTCTCTTTTAAAATTGCACCTGGTAATGAATATGCAAAAGTTGGACTCAACAATAGCTTAATAAAAAATCAGGTAACTGTTAAATGAATATTATGTATACATCGGGTAAGATTTGCTCAAGATTTACATAAATATATTAATATTTAATTATAAGAACATTCTAAATAATAATTAAATTATTTACTGGGAAAGAAAGCGCCAGTTAAAAAAGCCTTGCTGTTTCGGAGATTTTAACAGTAAGTAGAATAATTCTTATGTAAGCAAGCGGTAGTGATAACTAGCCCAGTCATTTATTAATTCATTTAATGAATAAATTATTCCTTCGGCGAGCAAGTGACGGCGATAAGTAGCTTTACCATTTATTAATTTACTTAATAAATATATTATTTCATTGGCAAGCAAGCGGTGCCAACAATAAGTTTGGCGATTTATTAGCTTATTTGATAGATAAACTTTTTTTTTGACAAGCAAGCGACAACAACAAGTAGCTCAGCTTTTTGATGGATTATTTAGTTAATAAATTTATTCCTTGGTGAGCAAGTAGTGGCAATAAGTAAATTAGCTGTTAATTAGTTTATTTAATAAATTTATAACTTCTTTGGCGAGCAAGCGATGGCAGTTCATAGCTCAGCTATTCATTAGTTCAGTTAAGAAATAAATTATTCAGTTGGGGAGCAAGAAATGCCAATAACAAGCCCAGCTATTTCTAAGTTTAATGAATAAATTATTTTTTTGCTGAGCAAGCGAAAGCGAAGAGTAGCTCAGCTATTTATTAATTTGTTTAATAAATATATAATTTCTTTAGCAAGCAAGTGATGGCAATAAGAAGCTTAGCTGTTTATTAGTTTAATAAACTAATTAACTTTTTAGTGAGCAAGCGACATCAACGAGTAGCTCAGCTATTTATTACTTTTTTAAATGAATTAATTCTTTCTTCGGCGAGTATGCGACGGCGATGAGTAGCTCTACTATTTATTAATTTACTTGATGAATATATTATTTCTTTGGCAAGCAAACTACGGCAGTAAGAAATTCAGCGATTTATTAGTTGATATGATAGATAAACTATTCCTTTGGCGAGCAAGCAGTGGCAATAAATAGCTCAGCTATTTATTAGTTTATGCAATAACTCAGATGATTCTTTGGCAGGCAAGCGATGGCAAGAAAAAGCTTAGCATTTTGAAAGTTCATTAAATAGATAAAATATTTATTTGATCAGCAAGAGACGGCAGAAAGTAGCTTAGCTACTTATTAATTTATTAAATAGATAAAACAAAATCTAAAAATAAATATATCTCTATAGCGGGAATGCGACGTTAATGAGAAGCTCAGCTATTCATTAATTTATTTATTAAATAAATCATTTTTCTAGCAAGCAAGCAGCTGCAAACAAAAAGCTGAGCTTATCATTATTTTATTTGGAAACTACATTTTTTCTCCGGTGAGCGAGTGACGGCAACTACTTGATTACCTATTTATGAATTCATTTATTAAATAAAGCATTTTTTTTGTAAGAAAGCGACGGCAATGAGTAACTCTGATTTTCAATAGATTATTTAATAAATACGATATTTCTTTGGCAAGCAAGCAGTAGCAATAAATAGCTCAGCTTTTCATGAATCCCTTTTATTGTTAAACTTATTCTTTGGCAAGAAATCGTCGGTGGTAAACAGCCCAGCTTTTTATTAATTCATGCAATAAACAAATTATTTCTTAGGCGAGTAAAAGTAGTGGCAATAAGTAAATTAGCTATATATTAGTTCATTCGTCAAATGAATTATTTTTATGGCAAGCAAGTGTCGGTAATGAGAAATTCAGCAATTTATTTGTTAGGGAAAATCGGGTTTCACCTGGTGCGTATTCGACCAGGGAATCACGAGTCAGCCAATAACGCTACGCTTATGATGCTTTTTTACTGCTAGCCTATAGATAAACTTTTTTTTTGACAAGCAAGCAACGACAACGAGTAGCTCAGCTTTTTGATAGATTATTGAGTTAACAAAATTATTACTTGGTGAGTAAGTAGTGGTAATAAGTAAATTAGCTGTTAATTATAGCTTATTTTATAAATTGATAACTTCTTAGACGAGCAAGCGATGGCAGTTTATAGTTTAGCTATTTATTAGCTCAGTTAAGAAATAAATTATTTATGTTGGGAGCGAGTGACACCAATAAAAAGCCCAGATTTTGATGAGTTCATTTGATAAATAATTTTTATTTTTGGCAAAAAAGTGTATGCAATGAGTAACTTATCTATTTGTTAGTTTATTTTATAAGTAAATTAATTTTTTGGTGAGCAATTGACGGCAACGAGTAGCTCAGCTTTTTATTAGATTACTCAGTAAATAAATTTATTCTTTGGCGAGCAAGTGGTAGCAGTTAGTAGCTTAGATTTTTATTACATTATTTGATAAATAAGTTATTTATTTGATGAGCAACTATCAGCAATTAGTAGCTTGCCTTAGTTTTTGTTTGTTGAATGGATAAATTTCCTGATCAACGAGCAAGCGGTAAAACTACGCAGCTCAGCTTTTTTATTATTCAAATTGATAAATATATAATTTAAGCTTAGCAATTAGTAACTTAGCTGTATATAAATTTGTTTTATAAATAAACTATTCCTTTGGCGAGCAAGCAGTGGCAACAAATAGTTCAGTTATTTGTTAGTTTATATATTTACTAAGATGATTCTTTGGCAGGTTAGTGATAGCAAGAATGAGCTCAGCAATTTATAAGTTTATTTAATGGTTAAAATATTGATTTGATCAGCAAGATACGGCAAGAAGTAACTCAGCTTTCTAATACATTTTTTATCAACGAAATATTTTTTGGTAATTAGCCGACAGAAATAAGTATTTTAGCTCATTATTAGTTTGTTCGATTAATAAGATATTTTCTTGGCAAGAAACTGACAGCAAGGACCAGTTTCGCTTTTTGATTGATACCCAAAGTTATTATGATCGAATACAACATTTAGAATGCTATTAATAGTGTAGGCCCTCATGAAAATTTCAGTATACTTTCAATAAAAAAAAACTTACGCTGCGTAAGGATGGAGTCTTGAACCTTGAACTTTAAGGATCAATCCATGTACCCCCAATCCCTAATAACCCAACCTCCCCAGGGTGTGTAACTTGGCGCCGGCCGTACCGAGTGATCTCTGAAACATGTGGCATCTCCGGGGATGTTATTTGTTAATTAGCCTTGATATGATGCTTTTTCAGAGAGCGCCGACTTATCTGGTGAGGAGCAGACGTCTTGAAACACGAAGTTTTCTCCGGGGAAAGGCTAAACAGTGGCGAGTGGACTCGTTGCATCATTGATGCAAAGAATGCTACTGTGCCCATGAAATGATAGGTATATGATATTGAGTAAGAGATTGGTAAATGGGTGTGGCAATAAGTTTACCTTCACACATAGGTAGTGAGTGAGGGTGGCCCTGAAGACTAGGCCTGTAGGCTCTCTTGGTAATCCGGTAAAAGAAAATTATTTTGAAAATTTGATCTAGCTATTGGGATTATGCCTATACCACGTGACCTCAGTATATATATGACTAATATAGAGGCGAAATAACACAGGTCTTACGGGAGGAATCTTGTTTTTATTTTTTTTCGCACTTAAGGACGTTCGGTAGTGTTAGCGGGGGGAAACATTTGCGCGGTGAGGGGAAACCAGCGATGAATGAAGATTTGGCAACGTCGTACGGGTCTTAAATGTGTGAGTGTTCATGTACACGCATCAGGTGTCTCTGCACACTCTACACTGTCTGCTCGTCTGCTGCGTGCTGCGTCGGTTACGACAGCGTTCGTGTATCAATGTTTTTGTGATAAAGCTGTAAGTATTTGTTACTGATTTATTATAAAAGTGTAGTGAAAATGAATAAATGAGTAATTAGAAAGACTTGTAACAATTGTATTTCTATTTGTAGATTTAGTCTATCATTCCCAAAACAGTGATTAAAAATCTATCTTAAGAAGAAATAATAAATTTGAAATTAAAAAAAAAAAATAAATAGCGTGTTATTAACATTTATTGTTTTTTATGGGAAGGGGTGGGCGTTCTGTACATACACTCACGCACACACGTAAGCTTGTATTTTATGCGTGAATGCATAAATATCTACAATAATATTGAGATATTTACTGATCAACATCCTGGAACATTTTGAATTTCCCGCCCCTTGCGACGTTGCCGTTGCGTTTCGGTCGAGCTTTTATTTAATTTTTTATTTATAAACGAATCAGACGATCGTCGCAAAACTTAGCATACATCAAATTAATAACATTATCTGTAACATATAAAAAAATTGGCCAAATTCACTGGCCCAATTTGCTTAAAACTGTGATTTAGTCAGTTCTCCTATAAGCGACAGTGTTAAAATGACTTAAATTTGAAATTCAATATCTCGAAAACGAAACAGAGGAACCTCTTTAAATTTTGACTGGTTTATTGTAACAACAATAAAAACGTCTGGTCAAAATTTCAGAAAAATTCGTTGGAAAATTCAATCACTACCGAACGTCCTTAAAAAGATATTGAGCTTAAAAAGGTTGTTAATTCCATGTTACTGACATAATGAGAGTTACGTAGTTATTTTTTTCCTTTGGTGAATTCGTTCATGAAGGTTGAAACAGCGTTTTGAACCGTATACGGAGTGCCGTTTAACCCTACTTTGAGCTGTTTGTTTCAGCTGTTGCTGCTGCTGCGACACTGCTGCTGATGCTCAGAGGTAAACAAACAGCTCAAAGTAGGGTTAAACGGCACTCCGTATACGGTTCAAAACGCTGTTTCAACCTTCATGAACGAATTCACCAAAGGAAAAAAATAACTACGTAACTCTCATTATGTCAGTAACATGGAATTAACAATCTTTTTAAGCTCAATATCTTTTTAAGTGCGAAAAAAAATAAAAACAAGATTCCTCCCATAAGACCTGTGTTATTTCGCCTCTATATTAGTCATATATATACTGAGGTCACGTGGTAGAGGCATAATGCCAATACTATAAAGTTCAGGGCAGCCAAATAAATTTTTAAATTAACAATCGTTCTGTGATGTCATTTTTAATGTTAGATAAAAGTAGTTGCAGATAATTCAACCCACTCTGATCGATAGACTTGTTAGAAAAAATAAATCGTTGGAAGCGATTTGTATTGTGATCAGAATACGAAGCGTTGTTATCGTAACCTTATTGCGATCACAAATAAAATCTCGCTCAAACGCATGGATGGAACCATTTGTTGTAATAAAAACCAAGTACAAGTAGCACTCCGGGAGTGCAGGCAGAAGTGAAAACTTGAACTTATGGCGCGTTGGGCACTTTTTTGGGTGAGCATTTTTAGGTGCGCTCACGACATGAGAAATTGTACATAAAAAAATCAAGTTTATCAAAGCAATGTGGGCACTTTTTGAATGGACATGAAGTATAATAATATAGAAACTATATTCGAAGTAAGTGGTTTTATTTAAATGAGTAAATATTAGTAAATAGTAAATACAAAATTTATCAATTTGTTTAACACATAGCAGCAACACAAGTCAAATGAAATATTTAAATGAACAAATTTTCCGTTTAATATTCATTTATAAAATAAACATAAAAAACTCTCAATCTCGTCTGTCGCGAGGGCATTAATTGGGCATTCGTTCGTGCCTTTTGAAGCAGTACAAAAGGTTAAAATTTTTTCACCCGCCATGGATAACTAAATTTATAAAATATTCTGTTACTAACTTATATTTACTTAAATGAAAGAAAAATGAAAAAATAAAAATTACCGAACGCCTAGAGCACTGGAAAACAAGAGACTTTTAACTAGCTACAACTGCAGTTTTGAAGTATCAAGCAAGTTCTAACGATATTAGTTATCACGATTGTAGTTAAATTTTTTTTACTGTAAGTTCGGTCACATTATACTTGGTAAACGCTGTCAAAAATTTTCTTGATCATGAAAAAAAAAAAAATTGGTCCTCTAGATTACATTTTTGACAAAAAATTTTTGTTTTTAGTTAACACAGCACGTTTTAATGTAAGTTTAATTTATATACGTGATAAATATAATGGGATACGACTAATTATGTATGGATTAAAATAACTTATCGATTAATTATCCCATTTAAAGTTTACTTATTAAGGATATAACATATCATTTTTTTTTTTCAGACGCCCTATAGTATTAAAACGTAATCAAAAACGTCAAAATCAATAAAGCTATTAGCTGTTTGTCGTAACTGTAAAAAGTTTTATAAAAAATTGTTTAGATATTGAGTAGGTTAAATACTTTTTTTTATATTTGTGTATTCCAAATTTATCTGTTCATACAACTTTTTGGAATATACAAATAGCCACCGTATACTTTTGAAAAAGCTATTTTCAGAGTTTCAATCATTAGGTAAGTTATAGTTGACGGTTGAGTCAATTTTTCGGTGGCTGTTACAACTGATCTTGCCAATTTGGTGATTATTTTTTGTGTATACTGAAAGTCATCAGTTTCCATTAAAATTTTTTTTATCTCCACTTCATGTTTCTTGTACAGCTCGATCTCCAATGGCTTTTTAAAGCATTGAACAAAACATGCCTCATTAATCTAAAGGGAAAAAGACGTTTATGAAACTAAGTATCACCAGGCAACAAATTGTAACAAACCATGACTTTAAATTTAAGTGTTAAACTTGTATATTTACCTTGTATAAACTTCTAGACATGAAAATCACAGGTTGCCACATTTCTTCACAAGCTTTGCAAGAACATGGAAAACCGAGATTACATACTCTCATACACTTCACTTTAAGCGTAAAACTAGGTCCATAGCTGAAACATAACTGCAAGAAAACAATAATAAATTGGGTGAGTCATCTATGTATTTTCGTGTATTTTGTCAAATGTGTACATTTAATTATATTAATTAATAAATACTGCACCTGCTCATTATTTTTTATTGGCTTCAAGGCATACACGACAATCCTGTTATCTTCCGTAAAACATCTGCTGATATTAGGATCGCAGTCATGATTGATTAAAGCAGAAATAGTTGGAATACAGTAACCTCGTATTGATAAGTCACTTAAATCATCTAAATAACCGTAATTCTTTAAACCAAAGCGTTTGTTGTCGATCTGGAATTATTTTAATTTGGTTAGCTTAAAAATTAGATTCAAAGCACAGGTTCATAAATCAGCGTATGAATGTTACAAACTACAAGGAGTAAGTGAACGAATCTTAAATACCAACAAAAGAATTTTTATTTAGTAACAATAAATATATTTTTTACTATGTTTTTACCTTGACACCGCAAGAATAAGATATTTTCATTAATTTCAAAATCAGAGATCCAATAAACAAAGCTTCTTTATTTCTCAATAACCTTTTGCATTCATCACCAGAGTATTTATTGCCAAGAAATAGTGTATACTTAGCTAAAGATATCATAATGCGTAAGGAAATTTTCGCAAATACAGCTGAAATTGTTGGTGAAACACTACTGTCCAAATTTAAGATGCTTGTCAAACCTTTGTTCTGTAAACTTCCATCAACAGTAAATGCACTTAAACGATCATCTAAAAAAACAAATTTTTTTTTTTAACAAAATCAGGAAACATCATTGATAATTTTAAAACACCAGAAGTGATTCATTTATTACTATAGGACTTTAGCAAGAAAAACTTGAGGTGATTCATAAACTTTAGTAAAACAATTTTGATTGAAAGAAAACGTGATTACTCACCTTTGTTTTCTTCAACAGCAGAAAGAACCAAGTCTTGAAGATTAGAAATAGATCCAGCCTTTTTACATTCTAATATGACCAATCTGAGACTAGTCAACAAAAAATCATCAAAGTTCATGAAACCATCTCTCATACAGTATCCAAATGCTGGACATTCAATTTCATGGTATTGCTCCCAAGACTCTTGCTTACATTTTTCCGAACAGTACATGCACCAACTGCATGAATCACAAGGTATCATATTCCAGCACACGATGAAACAGTGATTGCAGAAGGCATGGGCTTTGCACAGATTTAATGCCGATACGTATGGCCTTTCTACAAAAACAACTTCTCCTGGTTGAATATTCCGAGTGGCAACGAGATGTCGTTGAAATCTAGGATTAAATTTGGCACTAACCAAACTGAAGTCAGCAGTTTGCTTGTTCACCTGTGGTGCAGTCTCAGTTTCCTTCTTTTCATCATCTGATTTGCTTGTTTTCATGCAGTTTATAGACTCTCCAGTTTCCTTTATCAATGTTGCTGAGCTTTTTTTATCCGAAACACTGCTCATAAAGGATTTAGCTTCTTGCAACACTTTTCTTGTATCTGGTGATTTAATGTGTGAGAGGCATTTGGCTTTGCGACACAGCCATTTGAGTTTTGAGTCATTGGACTTTGAAATGCTGATTGCTCTGTCAATGTCTACGATAGCTTCTTTGTATTTGTACAAGTGCATGAGAAAAGCGGATCTATTGGCATAAGCGAGTTCCTGTGCAACTGATCCTGGAAAAGCTACTGCTATGCTCATACAGTACAGCTGCCAAATTTTTTCGTGAGTTGTCATGTCATGTCTTCTAGAGCTATACAAAATATTTCCTTTTTCTCTGTCAAGCCTAGAAATTTCATCGCTTTTTGAGATCCTTCGCATAAGTCCATATATTACATTGTCATTTCGAGGATCCAAAAATTCCCTGATCATGGCGTTCTTTTCTTCCTCCATCGTGTTTATTGAAAAATGGACTGGGCAACAAAACGTGTAAAAAAAATTATTTTAATTTTTTTTCTATTTCCATTCATAAACATCGAGCAAGCATAAAGCAATACAAAAAAATGAGATATATGAGCACTAGGAGCTTTTTATTTTTACTCCCATGTGTTTGCATAATTATATACACGTCATTTATTGTGTTTTTCCCTGCAAAATTTTCATACTCATTAAAATTTATAAACGTATTAACAATATGACTCTGCACATATCCACAGCAAAAATTGAAATATATATGTATGCACTTGACCCAAAAGATCACACAATAGAATTTTTTTAGCAATTCTACGACCAGTGTTGGATATAGTCCGACGTTTAGCATTGGGCTAGTGTGTGTGTATATAAATAAAGATGTAGCATTATAATTTCCAACATCCAATCCAATATAAAATTTTCATGAATTAGTACGATTTTGAAATTGAAGCTTCACAGCACACAGGCGTGAGAAATTCGTTCTTGAATTTTACGTAATAAAAGTATATAAGCACGAGAGACGCTGAAGCACATTTGCAATTGACCAACGATTAATAAAAAAAAAAAAAAATCCAAATAAATCTTGTTCCAAAAATGTTCATCCTTGTGAGGGTGATTTATGTATATTTGCATTGATTTTAACGCGTAAAAACAGGGTAGACGCATGCTATTTATATCTATGTAGAGTTTTTGGTACAAAATCCAAACGGATTTCCTTGTTGGAATCGTCAACATTGATAACAATAAGAAATATAATTAAAATTACCTTTTTTGTCAAAAAGTCACAAAAAAAGCTGCAACTAAGTAATTTGTCGGAGAAGTTACAGGCACAGGACTGTACTTTATATGCGTTGCAAGTTGCAATGCAAATCGCTCGACGCGTTTATGACTGTTTATAAGCACTGTTACGAATTGACTAAGGCGGTTGTAAGCATGTAAACTTGTAAGTACAATACGAAGTAACTTTATATACCTATATATACTTAGGTATATTCATAACTGCGCCGCAACAAAGACAGCTACAGCTTAAGTAGCTCTTATAGAGAAAAAAATACGCCGTACTTAAGGCTTATTATTTACATTATTGGCATTACCATTGCATTCATGTTGGGTGACATATGCTTGATAACACTGAGTTCGTAGAAAACCCTATCTGAAATTCTGAAGCCGAGACTACCATATTAATACATCTATATCTATGCGGACCAAAAATATACGTTACAGAGACAAAGGAAGTAATTTTTGATGTTTATGTTCAACTGAGTAAAAATTATCTTTAAAAAAGATTTCAAAATGTAAAAATATACCAAATGCAACAATAATTTGAGTAAGTATACTCAAGCATGGCAAAAGATTACCACGTAAACTTTTTTTTTGAGAATTAAAAAAAATTAATAATTCTCAAACTTTGGCATTACATTTTTTAGTTTTTTAAGGGTTTTTTTTTTTTTTTTTATTTAAGATTAAAATGTGTCATTTTTTGGATAAGTATGGATATATTTTTTTTTTCAATCGTCTACGACTGTAATGAAAGCTTTCTAGCTCAGTAGAGGGATTTATTTTGCCATCGAGAGGATGAAATTTTACTCACTGTCAGCCAGACGGATGTTCATTCCGAGGTTCATTCGATTCACTACATATATACCTACATTAAAGTCACTCACAATTGTTTTATTATTTAGAACAATGTTTCAAACTAATGTACGCACGTTCCGAAAATTAAAGTTCCATAAATACAGAAATAGAACTTTAGTAATTTTGATGGTTGTGGTAAAAATAGAACGTTACGCCGCTTGTTATAATTTTCACTCAACTACTCCCTACACTTTTTCCCAATTTAGTACACAATTTTTTCTGCTCAACAGAAGTACATACCTGAGTAGTGAGAATTAAAATGGCCAAAAAAAATTGAACAAAGTTGAAAAATTGATTTTTAGGATATAGATTTTAGTTTTGGGGTGTACTTTACCAAAGAGATATCAAGGGGTACATGATCGATTGGGAAATAACAACGAACACCCCAATGCACATTAAGAAAAAATACGTTTAAGGTGGCTTCGGCATTTTTTATTAGAATGATAAAAACCTAAAATTCAGATATTATGTCAATAAAGTATGCTCAATATGCATAATATTATGGTCAACCAGTTTATTTTCGAGTACTTACATCGCAACTGCTTAAAAATTGCCACTTTAACACGTACTCTTAAGGGAATTGTTACAAAGTATAAAGGAAGAAAAGTATGAAATAAGTATATCAATACTTCTCCTCTGAGCTGCTTCTGAATGTGTATATCGACGGCCCGGACGAAGAAAAGCTTATCTCAGATTTTGCCGTTCAAAATAACATGGAAGTCTAAGGTTGCGATTATTTGGACCAAAAAATATCCCAAACTTGTCTTACTCGTGTCTTACGTCAAGATTAGACATGAATTTGACAAGTTTAGGATATTCTTTTAGTCCATGTAATCGCAGCCTGAGCTAAGCTTTTCTTCGTCCAGGCCGTCGGTATGTACATGCGCCAGGTACGTACCATTTTAGGTGCTTTAAAAAAATCTATTAATTTTTACAACCATTATTTTTCGATACTTTTCTGGTGATATTTTTTTTTATCTTGTATAACTTATTGTTATAACTGTATTTATACAGAAGACGGTCCAAGTCACCCTAAAAATTAAAAAAAAAAAATGTAATACCAGTTTGAGTGTTGTGGATATTTTTTTCGTGTTTTTTCTTTTCAAAAGTTTAGGTCTACGATGGTACTTTGCCAAGCTTGAATGTACTCAAACTATTATTGCAACTTATAAGAAATATTTATGCATAATAAGATTATAGTATTTTTTTAGTAGATGGGTATTTTATAGTTAGAAAAAAAAAAATTAATTTACAACTCTTAAATTGTCATGACATTTTTAATTTTTTTATAAGGAAATTGTTTTTTATTTAAAATCTTACTTTTTTCGAGGTAAAATTCATTACTCAAATGTCCGACTTTCCAACCAGTTAACTGGTTTTTTTAAGTTTCATGCGAGTCTCTTCGCGTTAATGATAGAGCACTTATTGCTCGTCAATCTGCTCGACCGGGGATCGAATCCCGGCTCTGACCGCACCTTTTTTCAGGAACCTCTGTGGTTTTTCCATGTCCCCTATAGGATATCCCTGCTATGTAGTAAGTATATGTCCCATCCGCTGTGCTAGCTCCACACCAGTGTGGTGTATAATACTTAGGTATACCTCATATTACCTTTTCTTCTTTATTAATTATTTTAAGATTCGAGTGATAGCTAATGATTTTTGAAATTTTGAAATTTGTGGTAAGGCAGCGAATGTATTCTATATATACCCCTCCCCCGTTAAAATGTTGTGTTTTTCTATTTATTATTGTAAATATACGTTTTGGAATTTTAAAATTAAGTAAAACAAACTATGTAACATACCCATATGTGGACTTATGTAAGGAAAAAAAGTACACACTTCTCGTCCAGAAAGTAAGCTATTTCCAACACTCTAAGAATAAAAAGACTTGTATGAGTTCGTGAATGTAAAGTAAGTAGACATACATATGTTATTTACCATTACGGTCGATCAGTGAAGTCAAGCAACATCGGCGACGGTGAGTATGATGGGTAAGTAACTGTTCGCCTTTGCTATTGATATCTCTGATCGATTGATTGATTCTTCTGTCCTTTTTCGTCACATTTCGAATATAGCCCGCTGTGTAGTCGTATGGAATCGAGATATATCCTCTTTCTCTATAATATACTGCTGAAATATTGTTTTTGCCAGTCAAAAAGTCTACTTTTTTTTAGTATAATTTATCAACGTTTTCAATTTTATGCGATGAAGAATTTAATTCTTTATCAATTATTTTGGAAATAGCGTAAGCCTAGTCTACTTGTTTGAAAAAAAGTTTATTCAATACAATAAAAATTACAATAAACTTGTAAGTAACTGCTCAAAATTACATTGAACTGTTTGATTTTATAAACTACACTCCAGTAGAGGAATTTAAAACTGCAACTAGTTTTTGAGCTATAGTTAACACTCACATAAATACTTCTTGATTTGAAAAATACAAAAAAATTAGGAAGCTTGTCATAATTGTAAGTAAATACAATCAAGCTCTATTGTAATGATTTAAATTTCTAGCATGCATTAAATAAATTAAAGAGTTGTTAAAAGATTATTACTTTTACTGAGGCAAAGAAAACTTATTAGTTACGCAGTCATCAGATATTGGATAGACATACGAATACACGTGACTACTAACTAAGTTTAATGCTGCAAGCAAGAAGCAGGTTACAGCTGAAGGTTGGGGTATTTCTTTAAGAGCAGTTTCTATTGATCGTGCCAAATCCGTCAACATTTGCTGAGTGCACACAAAATTGTAAATAAGTTGATAGTTTTTTGCAATCACTGACTCATGTTTTCTGTACAACTCTAGTTCTAGTGGCGTTTTAAACAGCTTCTTTTCGTAGTTTTTTGGTTTCATCTGAAAATAAATTTCAAATTTTTTTGAGCACAAACTTGTTCTAATATATAATTATATGGTTAATGTTCAAAAGGATAAATAATACCATCATTATGGAGTCAGTTGTATTCAGTAGAGGAGGCCAATTTTCTTCACAAGCTCGACAGTTACATGTAAATTGGTGATATTCTAATAAGTACATCTGTCTCGAAAATTTATCCTGTATTCTATAATTATCGACATAAGCCGCGAGTATCTAAAATTAGATTGAATAAAAATTTTTTAAAAATCATTTATCGCATGATACACTTAAAAACATAAATGAAATTAAAACTGCAATACCTTTTCACCCTGTTTTATTGGTCTCAAAGCATAGACGGCTAGAGTACTGGCTTGATTAAAGGTTTTGCTGGCATTTGGGTCACAGCTATGTTTAACAAAACAAGTAAACACACTTGGTATTGCGGCACCAATGGTAGAATTACGGTCAGTTCGTCTTCTCATAAAATCCCGTATATTCGAAATCTTTATAAAAATGTTATCACATGAAATGCATTTTTAGTCGTTATTGCAATTAATTATTTATAAGTTGAGTAACATTTAATTTTTTCAAGTATTTCTTCTAAATTACATTATAACATATTAACATTCAAAGAAAAATTTTTCTGAAGCAATCGCACAATCAGAAACAGAAAATTCTTTTTAAATAACAAATAGTACTTTACTCATGAAAATACTCACTTCGATTCCATTGGCAACAAATGTAGTAATCCTGTAAATGAGTGATCCCAAAAACACAATATTCTTGTTACTGGACAAAATTTTACATTCTTTAGCATTAAATTTTTTCCCACAAAACGTAGTGTTCAAAGCCAAAGAAATCAAAGTGTGCAAGGCTATGTCTGAATAATTGTCTAAAGTAAAAGATGACTCAGTTGCAACCAATTGGCATAGTTTTAAGAATTTGTTCATTTTTAGATTTCCATCAATAATGACTTTTTCTGTAGGATTTTCTGTAAAGTGAAAACATCGTGACTATTTCTTTTTTTTTTTTTATTTTAAAAACTTAATGGGTAAAATGTAGAAAATGAAAGTAAACTTAGGCTTACCTTTTTTTTTGTTAATTTTTCCCAGAAGAAGTTTGAGATTCTCTATGCCACTATTTTTTCTACATTCCATTACTGTAATATGAATAACGTTGTGTATAATACTATCTGTACTATTTCCCTTCATGTAATCTGCTAAAGTATAGCACTCAATATCGTGGTATTCATTCCAAGCGTCGGTCTTACATTTTTCAGAGCAAAACATTACTGATGGACACAAATCACATGGTATTGTTGTCAAACATGCAGCATGACAATGACTGCAGAAGGGATATGCTTTTTTGGAATGTAAAATAGATACCGAGTAAAGTTCTTCGACATATATCACTTCCCCAGGGGCAATGTCACGAGTTGCAACAAGGTGTCTTCCTAGTTTTGGACTGTACTTGTCTGTGACGTTACTAAAGTCTTATGTTTCAATGTTAAGCTCTGGCATCTTAGGATCGTTAAATTTTTCACTTGGCTTGGAATATTTTTTGCTGATTAATTTCTCAGTCGATTCAATCAGAGTCAGCACTTTGGTGTGATCTTTGTTCTTGTGGGTGATGAGTTCAATGTGACCCTTAGCTTCTTGCATCAACTTGTGAGCACTTGGCAAGTCATCAAGGGCATGAAAGCACTTGGCCTTACGGCATAGCCATTTGGCTTTTGAAAGATCAGAATCAGTGATACTTAGTGCCCGATCAATATCGACAATGCAGTCCTCGTACTTCAACAAGTGTAAGAGTAGAGCTGATCTGTTGGCATAAGCTGTTGCTAGCTCTTCAGACTTGGTTGGGGCAAGGGCTATGGCCATTGTGTATCTTTGCCAAATGAATTCATGTGCATCAAAATCGTGGACCTTCCGTTCAAATAACTCGTTACCTTTCAACCTCATCTTCTCGGAAGATATCAGATTCTTAGGTTTTGGTGTGACTGCATACTTTTTAATGCTCTGACAAGACAGAGACTTAAGCTTCCTCAGTAAAACTTTTTTCTCTTGTTCCAACATTGTTATAACTAGGTAAAACCTATAAAAATAACATATTTCAAGCAAACTTCAGAATGCCGGTGTTTATAAGAGCGGAAAAAAGTTTAATTTTGTGGCAATAAATGATAGTGGAAAATAAAATAGGGAGTGCCTAAACAATAAAGTTATATGAGAACGAGAAATATACAAATCGTTATCATAAATGAGAAACAATAGAGATTGAAAATTTTGCCTCACTTGATGTGCTAACAAATTAGTTTTATTTCCGTATAATACCTTTGATCATACGTTATTTTTGTTAACAAGGTACGCATTTTTCTTACCAGATATTCCAAATCGTGGACTTTGAAGACTGGAGGAAAAGAAAGTATCAACGATAAGTGGAGTACTTTTGAGAGTTTTGAGCTCGCAGTAGCGTTGTTTATAGTTGTTTAAAACTAAAACAGTTGTTTTACCGAGTGTGAAGTGTATCACGCTCATAGTCTATGACTGAACTGAACACTGAAGAAGTGAAGAGTGAAGAAACTAAAGCGCCACGCATGACGTAACGGCGCGTCAGTTTTAGTCATTTAGGATGCGTATACATCATGTATACATGGGAGTCCCGAAGTCGAGACTGACTAAGGGTGCCTGTACATGGAAGACCTGCTGTTTGGCAACTTCTCGTCATGGGCATTTGTTCGTGCCCTCGCGACAGACGAGATTGAGAGTTTATTGTATTTATTTTATAAATGAATATCAAACGGAAAATTTATTTATTTAAATATTTCATTTGACTTGTGTTGCTGCTATGGTATTGTGTAAAAAAAATTGATAAATTTTGTATTTACTATTTAATAATATTTACTCATTTAAATAAAACCACTTCCTTCGAATATAGTTTCTATATTATTATACTTCATGTCTATTCAAAAAGTGCCCACATTGCTTTGATAAACTTGATTTTTTATGTACAATTTCTCATGTCGCGAGCGCACCTAAGGGTGAGATTACATGGAGTCTGGCAGTCTGCAGACTGGCAGAATCGCGCTAAGTTTAAAGTATGTTTCAATATCAATATTTAAAACCTGTTACGCAAGCAAAGAAATAATTATCGTAATACATTTGCATTTCTGTATTAACTAATATTTATGAAAAAAAAGGCGACAAAAAACGTTTTGTCACAGTTACATATTGTTATATATACCAGGTTACATCAGTGACCCTACTGACCGACTGTGCGATGTTAACATAAATCTATAAAAAAAGTTATAAAATAATATTTGACACGTTTTATTGAAAATGAAATTGATTGTAACTAAGCCTTTATTCTGTTATGACAATAATTACAATTTTTTCTTTATTTTACTAAATTATTCTGAAATGTTATAATTTAAACATAATTTAAACTTAGCGCGATTCTGCCAGTCTGCAGACTGCCAGACTCCATGTAATCTCACCCTAAAAATGCTCACCCAAAAAAGTGCCCAACGCGCCATAAGTTCAAGTTTTCACGTCTGCCTGCACTCCCAGAGTGCTACTTGTACTTGGTTTTTTTTCTTGCATTCTGTACAACAGACACCTTGTTTTCAATGAAACTAGACTCTGAAGTCGTATTTTGATTTTAGAAACTAGTTTTAGTAAAAAGTTTTAAAAAAATTTAGAGTCAGTATAACAAACGACTAGTCGGTAAACAGGGAAATTAGAGTAACAGGCTGCCAGCAAAAACTAGTCATTTGTTATACTTACTCGAAATTTTTTACCAAAATCAATTTCTGACATCAAAATGCGACTTTAGAGTTTAATTTCATTGAAAACAAGGTGTCTGCTGTACGGAATGCAAGAAAAAAAAAAATATTGATCTCTATCAATTTGAATTGAATCGCCCGGCGAAGCTTTGACTGGCATTCTCCAGGCTCTGTTCGGAAATGATACGTTGGTTAAGTTTTTGGTTGGTACCTACCCCCACCCTAGCTTAACTAACCGACCGTGTGTTCGCACATGTAAACAATAGTTAATCAGCTGATCACGTTTTGGTGCACTTTAAGCGCTTTTGTGGTTAAAGAGAGGACTTGAAAGCTAGGGTGGGGGTAGGTACCAACTTAATACTTAACCAACCCATCATTTCCGAACAGAGCCCCAGACTGCAGGTTTCCCAAGGCTCCATTAGTTAAGTCAGTTAAGGTCACGTGATCATTTATCGTAAGTGCGAGGGAGACAACATGATGTCACCGTCTCACTCGCACGCATAATAAATGATCACGTGACCTTAACTGACTTAACTAACGCTATATGCTCATTTCCACGCGAGTCCACTCCTCTTCTCGTAGGCGCACGCTGTTCTATACGAGTCGCGCACTCTCGAGATATATATTTGTTTATTGATTTTTTTTACTAATTAGTAATTAAATAATTACAATACACTGACTTGACAGAGATTACATATAGTCTTATGATCATCGTATAAGATATTATTGCCGAAGAATGAGTGGGACGGTGACATCATGTTGTCTCCCTCGCACTCATGATAAATGATCACGTGACCTTAACTGACTTAACTAACGGAGTCTTATGTGAACACAGCCTGCATAGATTAAGACATCTAATGTATACATATTTACATATCTATATAACTGCTGATGTTCCGCAATAATATCTTATACGATGATCATAAGACTATATGTAATCTCTGTCAAGTCAGTGTATTGTAATGACTTAATTACTAATTAGTAAAAAAAGTCAATAAACAAATATCTATCTCGAGAGTGCGAGACTCGTATCAAACAGCGTGCACCTACGAGGAGAGGAGTGGATTCGCGTGTAAATGAGCATATAAGCGCACATTTTGGAAACATGTGGAAGAAGTATATCGGATATTTGCCTACGAGGAGAGAAGCGGAAATGTCGACTATAGCTATATAGCTGAGGGCACAGCCAAAGCAAGCGGCGACACGAGTTTTTCTCTTTTGACTGCAACCGAGTATATGCTATATATATTTAACTGACTCTTGATCTCTCGCTCTTGCTTCAATGTTATTTATCAATCTGACTCAATTAAATCGTGGAACTACATGCTCATTAATTATATGCACAGACTTTTGATTTCTATACATTATTTTTTAATCCTCCCGTACTGTTAACATTCGCAAAACCATGAGTGTTTTTAAAAAATGTACAACTTCAACTATTTTTTAAGGTTTTCAGTACAGCTTTCACCACTAATTTATTAATTTTACACATCCTAACTGCTGTGAACGGTTGAACAAGCTCTGGAGGATATCCATGAATATATGTGACTTTAAAAGAAAATTATCTGGACCTTCAGATGGCTGAGTTGGATAAGGCTTATGCCACTTAATGAATCGTTTTACACTTTAGGGTCCAATTCCACGTCATGGTGGATTTTTTTGTTTAAACAATTTATCATTTTGTTTTCATTTCTTTTATTTATGTTTCATTTAAAAATACATATGTGTCGAAATTTTTTTCGAATACATCAAAATAAACATTGTTACTTTGATACTTCTTGTTATTAAGGCCATTCCACAATTTTATAACACTAAAATAACTTTGAGGATTTGAACACGATTTATGCATTTTGAAATTTCTAAGACATTATGAACATCCTATTAACGACAAAAAAGAAGCTAGAGGCAGAGGAAAACTCATACTTTTACTACGATAATATCAAATATGATTATTACCAGTTAAGTAGAACTTATATCCAATTATACGTGAATATTTATCTACCTACATATATTATATTTTTTGGCTTATATTGACATTCCTTATTAATACCTTGTGGTTATTACATTGACAAAACTCGTACTACATTATAATTATGTACAAACATTAAGGCAGATTCTTTAGTTTTTATAGATAGTGCTTATTTTAGATTAAAGCTTTTTTTATTCAACTCATACTAGTTTCAACCACTTGTAACTCGGAGTATGAATGTAAAAAAAAAGTTGTATTGTGTATAAACAATTA
This sequence comes from Copidosoma floridanum, assembly GCF_036245765.1. Classification (NCBI taxonomy): domain Eukaryota; kingdom Metazoa; phylum Arthropoda; class Insecta; order Hymenoptera; family Encyrtidae; genus Copidosoma; species Copidosoma floridanum. The sequence goes on from NW_028321909.1 coordinate 2,999,195, forward strand.
ATCTTTATACCTACAATGAATTATTATTGTAATTTTACGGAAATAGTTACCAAAATCTCTTGATAGCGCGTAAATCATATACAGATAATAAACATGTTTTTTTCTGTTTTGAAGGTGGCACTGTATATATATTTTTATCGATCAATTACTATAAAGATATTATAATTTTACAATTTACATTGTACTTTAAGTCCTCGCAATTGGTTAATTAATTTAACATTTTATGCAACACACAATAATTTGCATTTTGTTCGACTGTTTGTAGTTGATAAGATGGACCATCAAAAAACACCTCTAGCCATACAACGCAAGGCAGCTAATTTTTTTTTGTACTTATAGTAACACTAGCGGCCCCCCAGTCTCGGCTTCACCCGAGACTCACTAAATGGAACACCGTAGTGTGTTGACACGTAATGTGAAACGTTTTCAGTTAAAAATTTTACATACATTTCTAACACTGCTCAAAACAAAAATATTCTTATTAAAAACATATTTGTTCGGAATTCATACAGTTTATTTAGTCAAATAATAAGCTGTAAGAAAATGGAAAAAATATAATCATGCTTAAAAGAACCTCGCGTTCCTTAAGCCATAAAATAATCATTTGCCCTAAAGGGCCGTTGATTTGCAGTTTCTCCCGTATAATCTATGAACAGGGCTATTTTATAAAGCTGTAAGGATTTAAAACTCACAAAAAATTTCCTATTAAAAAAAAAATTTCTTCTCTTATCTCACAACTTTATTACTACAGTAATAAAGTCCTGGAGCTCAATCTCTACATTTTTTATGGCCACAAAAATATAAATACATATTCTACCTATTTACAAATTTTTCAGATATAAGAGATTACTATGATGGTTATAGTGAAAAGCTGATCATTCACTTAATAAATTCTTTATTTATCGATTTTGATGCTGCTTTAATCTCGATAAATGTTCAGCGTCATTTTCTTGATGCCTAAAATTGTATTCATTAGATGCATTTAAGGTTTTCCTTCCAATTCGACTTCTTGCGACTTTTGACATAGTTAAGACTCTTGTGAGCCCTAAAGGCTATTTTTTAACTTTATAAGGTTGTAATGTATTTGTTGGCATCGTAGTTTGACGTCCGATGACCTTGAAAAGGACCGGTGAGCTTCTTATACCCTTTTTTGACTGAAGTTTCCAGCACACGTGATTGCCTCTATACTTCAGGGTGATCTTCTCTGGCCTGTTATTGTAGCACCACACTGATCAGGAGGAAAACTACGTTTGAAGCTTTGGATCTATTGTAGAGCTCTTTCCCAACGTCTCCCGGTATAACATCGAAGACGTTGGTGTCTAAAGCACCTTCTTTTCTCTCAGACTTAGTTATTTAAGTGATCTTAAGTGAAGAAATTGGTTCGTGATGATTGCCCGTTGGAAACTGTCCCATTTTTTCAAGTTTATTTTGCTTTCATAGCTGTTAGGTTCTCCCAGCACAGACCTTGGAGAGGATCGGTGATTCCTGATTGAATGCTTTAAGTTGAGAAGGTAATATAGGGTCGTCGGTCACCGGGGTTCCCAGCCTTGCAGCGAACAACTCTGCTTGTGACGTCTGCCAGTGAATGACTGACTTGGTTTCATAGTGGCTGGCTTTACATAGTCTTTTAGTCGACGAATTGTTTTCAGAAATGGTAGTAAAAATTTATTTGTTGGCAAGGTAGTTCAAACTTAGGGGGTCCTTAAAAGAACTGATGAGATTGATGGTTAATTAGGGAACGTAAATACTTATAATGGCCCTGAAAAGGACCAGCGGTGAAATTTCCAGCTATTCCTTATTATAATTTTTGATGATGAAGAGCTGGCCATGGGTAGCTTAACTCTTACCCTCGAAGTCTTTGTATACTGAGAACATGACGGAGGGAGGTACGCCGCTGACCAAAGAATATCTCGTCTTCGGGTCGTTCCCCGGATAACCAACCGCTCATCGTTAGTCGGAAAACTGGGCCTGAAGAATACCTTCTCTGTAGGTATGCCGTTGGGATGACCACTAAGAAGGAGGCAGTTGTGGTTACTTTTACTCTTCAGGGCTGTCTTCCCTGGCTTGCATTTGAAGTAGAAAATCTGACGATACCAGGCCAGATGGTTGAACTTCCACAGAACTCTAAAGTGTTGGAGCAGGATATGCTATGCTATGCTCTGGATAGACACGTCTCCTGATATTCCACTGGAGATGTTGACGTTCCGAACACCAATTTCTCCGTGGCACTCGGTTATCTTGTCGATCCGGAATATAAATCGATTTATTTTGCTTGCCCATGAAAGAAGTGTGTCATCGGTAGCCAGGATGCCCAGCTGCACGACTAACAACGCTGTTCTTGGTGTACTACGGATGAACGACTACGATAACGGACAACTCGGTGGGGTATCTTATAACCACTTTTCACTATCTTTGATTGCGGGTGGCTTCAATTTTACCTTGATTCCACCTAGTGAATCTTACTGAACTAAAGCGCAAAGCTACCTTATTTTAGCAGAACTTAGAGCTCATTTATCGCTGTTGTTATTAATTTTTTCACGAAAAAAACTGTGCGAAAACCATTTCAGAATTATCAAGAATCGTTTGTAAATTTTAGCTTAACCATATGGAGAAACTCTTCAGCTAAGGCTTTCTTCTCTGGATTTTTATTTTGTATGCATTCCCCTATCCACAGATTACATACATCAACAGTGATTCGAGCTACGTCTCTAGCTGTTGCTGGTGCATCGAATCGCTGTTCCTGAATATTGAATCTGCCTAAGTCGTTAGCTGTTTCAATGTAAAATTTTGTGTAACCAGGATCCATCGTTGATATGAGATCAGTTACATCACTACACTTTAGTCGTAACGTATTTAACATTCTTGCTAATAATCGCACTTCTGCCCTAATCTGTTTGTTGTGATGATTAGAGTTTTGAAATTTAAATGCTTCATCGTTTCCATAGAGCACAATAAGCAAATCATACTTTGCGGTATTACCTATATCATCGTCATGTAATCTTGACAAGACTATTCTGAGGTAAACACTTGCTTCTGGATGGAAATCACCAATAACAATGTTGCTCAAGACGGTTGAATTAGCATGACTAACGTTATCACTACCTTTACAACGTGACATATGGTTATAAATTCCAGTTGCAAGTAGAAATGCAAAGCAAAATCTACAAACTCGATAGTCTTTTAATGTTTTTTGTTTTCCATTACCTAAGTCTCGCGCGCGTCTTGGAAATTGGATTTCATCTAACGTGGCAGACTGACAGTTATGTAAAAAGTTACCCTTATCTTTGATTTTTCGCAATCGTTTCAACCTCTCAAGCTTTGATTTTTCGCAATCGATTCAACCTCTCAAGCTTTGATTTTTCGCAATCGATTCAACCTCTCAAGCTGTTGAGTTGTAAGTTTAATACTTGATGGTTCGTTTTTGACAATTTTTTTGGCACGCTTTGCTGCAGGAAGTTTTGAAATGATTTGAACTTCAGGGTCATCCATATGTTTTCGAAAAAGGTGATCCACTAATTTGCCTTTATAGAGGATTTGCCGAGGTTTTCCTTTTTCTTCTGGATTAATACTCTTAAGAAAGCAGTATGGACAACAGTAGGTCTTTGGATATTTTGGATTAATGTAATCGGTCTTATTTTTCATTCCAGATCCTAGTGCAGCAGTATTTATATTTTGAAAACAAATCCTTTCTCCATTTCTTGGAATAAATAGTAACTCATTTTTTGTGCTATTTAATTTACTTGCATAATTATTTTGTGTAATATTTTGAGTATTATCTTCTGACTCAGAAAGTTTCTGATCGAAAAATTTATTATTTGTATTCTGTAGTTTTTATGAGTACTATTTCTGTTAGTTTTATGAGTACTATCAACTTTTTGGGGTAATTTTTTTGAAGAAATATTAAGAAAACTTTCAGAAGCAGTCACATTCTCTGTAACATTACAAACTAGGTCGTTCTCATGCGAAAAAGATAGAAAATCGTTCGAATTATTGACTATATCGTTGATATCATCATTGTTACAATAGTTCAAGTCGTTTGAAGAATGCTGGAGTAAAGCTTGATCTATTGATATAAAAAGATATTTTAAATGTATCGCTATAGAACATTCATAAAAAGACATCAGGTAAACTTGTTTATGTATGGTTTTTATTTTTTACCTAAACTGTAAGTTTCTCCCACTTGTGTATCAGGATTCTCAAGTAGACAAAAATTTGTCTTATGTTTATATGTATTACTATTGTTTTCTTTGGTTTCAAAAGACTTGCTTTTTTCATCATTTGAAGACAAAAAAATATTACAACGCTTATCATAAACCAGGCTTCCAATATTTTCGTTTATGGCCAGTTTAGATGAACTTCCTGTAAGTAAAAGTATAACAAATTTAGTCATCATTTACTGTCAATTTCGTAAGGAAAAATTCTTGAAAATATTGAAAAAAAAAATATAATTTTAGAAAAAGTAATTAAAGTTTAAAGTATTCTATGGCATTAAGTGAGGTTAATTAATTCTTACAGATTACAAATATTATATCACTTAGTGATATCTTTAACAATCTATAATAAATATTTTCTGACTAACGACTTATGAATCTTTGAGAATTGAAAGCTTACGAATAGTTATATCTAATATATCTATGATGTTTTATAGCCTTATAGGAGTAAGCCTTTTTACGTTATTGTAAAATAAAAAAGAGGTAATCATACAAATAATCTCATGATTAGCTGGTCAATACATAATGTTACTAAAAAATCTGTAAACAGTGAGAAAAAATTTTGAACCAACAGTAACAATCGCAGTGTTCATAAGAAGTAGCACTGCGTACGGATACTACATTGAACAAATATTCGAATAGTAAGAGATGTTAAGCTGCTAACTCTATTTTAAGCAAAGTGTGAACTAGCGATGGCTGAATATGCGAGTGTACACATGTTATAGTAGGGGATATAAAAAAAATGTTAGTATTAAAATGTTATTGTAGAAGTAACTTTAACTACAGGAATAAAAAACGATCGCATTTGTTAACTTATTTTGACAATGAAGTCAAAATAAAGATTATTTACTATAGGTACAACAGTATTATCGAGAAAATACATCACAAACGTTAGTATAACAACTGTGACACAAATAATAAACATAAATGAAAAAAATAACAAAAATTTACAATAGTGAGATGACAAATAATATTGATATATTTATTTTATCTGTCATAAAGCACAGTGTAGTGTTCTCCCAGAGCCTCCAGGCCTAGTTTTATTGCTAGTAACTCTTTGTAGTTTATGTGATGGGTCCATTGTTCTACGTTCCCCTTTCCGAATACTTTGTTTGAGCCGTCTGTGGCGCCCCAGCCATGATCTGAGGCGTCTGTGTGGATTTAGAGCTTGAAATTTTTTGTTTTAATATACTTTGGGCTAGTAAGATGTTCCTTCCACCAGGATAGGTCCTCTGTAGTATTTTGTGGAAGTACTATTTCTGCGTGGAAGTTTTTCCCGGATTGGATTAATCCCTGGATCTTGATTTTCTCTAGGGATCTAGTGTGGAGTAGGCCATACTCTACCCCTTGGCAGGCAAAGATCAGCTTTCCTAGCAGTTTGGTCAGATCTATGATCTTGCAGTTTTTTCCTGGTTTTATCTTTTCCAGTTTCTCAGTCAAGGTAATGATTTTTTCTTTGGTAAGTCGTAGACAATATGAATCTGAGTCTATGATCAGTCCCAAATACTTGCAGCATGTGCTGGGAATTAGTATGCTTTTTTGAAAATTAACTAAGAATCCCAGGGACTGCAAAACACCAAGGGTCAATTCCGCATTGTTCCTGCACTCTGTTTTCGTGTCGCCCATGCACAGAAAATCATCGAGGTATACTGTGGATAGGAGATCCCGGCTCCTCAGTTTTGCCATGACTGGCTTCAGCAGTCTAGTGTAGACGTAGGGACTAGAGCTGAGCCCGAAAGGGAGGCAGGTAAATTCAAATAACTGGTCATGGAACTCAAATCTTAGATATTTCCTGTAGTCCTTGTGTATGGGGATCATGAAATAAGCATCTTTTAGATCGATGGTGCACATCTATTGGCCCAGTAAGATTAGTCGTTCCACTGATTTTATGCCCTCTAGTTTGAAGTGATTCTTCACTATATACTTGTTTAGTTCAACTAGATTTAGGATGAATCTCGAGGAACCGTCTTGTTTTGGCCTCAAAAAGTAGGAAGATTTGAATTGGCTTGGGCAAGGTTTGCACACATTAATCGCGCCTATCGATTTTAGTCTCTCAAGTTCTGTGTGGAGTTTATCTTCTTCGGTTTTGCTATAAAAGTTTTTTGGTCGTGTGATTTGGACGGGTTGTTGTTTGAACCTTAGTTTGTATCCCGTGATACACTCTAATACAAATTTATTCGAGGTTATGTTTTCCCACTGTTCTATGAACCTCCTCAGCCTACCCGCGATTAGGTCGGTGCTTGAACTTACTTTTATATCTGCTTGTTTTGCTGTCTGCCGGTTCCTCTTGTATTCAGGCCCCGGCCTCCTCTGCTCCGCTTTCCTGACACTCCCTGTTGCTGTGTTTGAAATCTGTGGTACTGCTGTGGGTATTGCTGAGAGAGTTGGTATGTCTGTTGGAGCGGCTGTTGGGCTCCAGGTTAGCCTGTCTGTGAGAAGGGGACGGAGCAATTCCCCTGCAGGCTTAAGGCGTTTAAAGGCTTCCTGTATGGGCCCCCTGGCCTCCGGGATTTTTTGGTTTTGTTTTCAAAGGTGAACAGCTTTTCATGCGACTTAGCCTCTTTAATTCTTTCAACTAAGTTGTCACCGAACAGCCAGTTGGATGATTTTGATGACCTTAATACACCCTTTAACTCGTTTGGGGCTACTTGAGTGATCGCTCCCGCTCGAGATTTGTTATGGCTTCGTAACAAGTCCGACAGCAGAATTCCTGCGTCTAGCAGTTGTCTAAAGAGGACTTTCCTGTCCAGTGGTGCGTTTGATGCGACTTGATGTATCACGGAACTTACCGCTCTCAGGGCGCCACTGGCCCGCTGACCGCGAAATTTCAACTCGTCGCGAAACGAGACTTGGATGAAAAGCAGCATAGGGAACGAAAGGTCCCCGGATCCCCCTTTTGACGCCAAACTGTACACATTTTTTTGTTCTACTGAGACTTAATATTTTTTTTAAATCTTATACTGTTATTTAAAACTTCATGGCAATTACTACAATGTACACTCACATTAAAGTATCATGTAGAAGCACCTTCTTTCATTTCCAGCTGTAAAAAAAGTCTCAAAATTGAAGCTGTTAGATCTGTTAGATTATTAAAAAATAGCAGAAACTATTCAACAAAAAAAGGTAAAAAAATCTTCATTGTTGGCTGCATTATTCAGATTTATTTTGTTATTCGATTATTTTACGTAGTTATCTCTTGTAACATGGTACTACGAGTATGAGTTTTACTTTTTTTCACATCATCTTTCGATAAATATCTTTTTCATAGCTTTCCGAAAGTTTTTCTATACCTCTAACTATTTCTCTTGCCCTTTTATCAATATATTTGTAAGTTAATTATATCTGGCATTTCAAGGAGATAAATCTTTTTAATATTCAACTATATTCTCATTTTTTATATCCTGCATAGAATATGTACGTTCGTTAATACATCAACCGTGTTGCGAATAATAAATTGTATGAAAGCAGACTCTCTTTTTCTTTATAATTATTATGCAAGCCTTTGTCGGTATTTCGACGCAGCTGCTGGAGTGGGCGGTAGAGTTGCCGTGGTCGACCCATTATCGAACATAAGGTTCGTACAAGAGATGGAGCTCGGGGTGAGAAAGCTAGGTTTTCCCAAGGACGATAGCTGGCAGAGCGCTCGTATGCTTACAAAACAAGGTTGCTAGGCAACCGCGATATTTTTTTTAAAACAGTCTTTTATTTGTTTTCCGTTCTTTAAATACAAAAGAAAAGAGAGCCTGGCTTCCAGTTCGCTTTGTAACTTCGAGCTTGTACGCAATTGAAAATAAACGTTTGCTGTTCAAGATTTACTTGCTGTTTTTTCCTTTGGCGTGAGCCTTATCGTCGGCAACTAACCGATTGTCATGCGATACACCGTTTAAGAACTTTACTATTATTTTCTTTTTTCCTGATATATTGTCATTCTTTTTTTTGAAACACTTGCAATATTTTGTCTTATACTAGTTTCTTCATACTTTTTCTCTCACTTTTGATTACATTTCTTATTAATCTTTCTGATTACTCTAACTACTTTTCTTACTGTACTTTGAAGGAAATGAAAACATGGTGCGAAAAGTAAACCACTTATTAATTTGGAAATGAAAAAAAGCAATGAAAATAAAATAATCGTTTATTAATATGTACATACGAAAGCTGCTGCTAGAAAATTCTTTCTCCTAAGTTTTACGACAAAATTATTCAATTATTTAAGAAAAAATGGTTAATTGTATGAATAATTTATTAAGTGATAAAATTTTAAATTAAATTTAACTTATTAATAAGCAGCTAATAAACATTCAAATCAAAAATAGAATAAAAACCACACTGTAGGAAAAAGTAACTGATTCTCCGATATCAGAACTGCTTATAGCAGTTTGGATGAGATACTCAGATTGTGTGAAGAAGATCACTGGTTCGAATCTCAAGTAAAGTGTGTGTGTGTTTTTTTTATACATAGAATTAGTTAATGAATAAGAAATAAAGATAAGTTCAAGAAAAAGAAAAAAGAAAATTCTAAATTTACTTGCTTTACTTGTGTGGTATGGTGTGGTGTGGTACGAAGCGGCGAGGCAAGAGGGTGCTGTGGTGATGCAGAGTTGTCAGACACAGATTAGTAAAAAAAGGAAGAATAAGATTACAAATTTACTTCCGTTACACACTTTCTTAAGGTCACAATCTGAATTCGTTTGTTAACTTTGTAGTGCAGAACTCGCCTACAGAAGTATAACTTCAACGATGCTTATTTTGTTGAAGGCTTAGGAACAAATATACTTACTCAATGTATTGTAAATAGCTAAAGCTAGCAAGATTTTAGTAATAGAAAATTTTGCAAAAATTAGTTCTTATTTAAAGAACAAACTAATTACCTTACCTCAAGTAGGAAACGTTGTTACGTAAATAAATGTGTCAACAATAACAAAGACAAATAAAAATCATACAAATAGTAGAACATAAATAATATGAACGATAAATAATATTATTGATATTATAACTAACAAACTAAGAGAAATAGCATATATTAAGTCAAATTAATTAATATTTAATTCAATAAGTTAAAAATAAAATGGCCGATGGTATACTAGATGAACTAAAAAATATAAAAATAAAATATGCAAATTATATTAAAAATGAAATGGCAAATTAAAAATTTCAAAATAGAAGGACAATGGCTAAAATAACTTTAAAGTTATACATACTGATTTAAATGGAGCACACAGTATCACATGTTGCAAAGGAGACAAAAATTTTTTACCTCTTATTGATGAGTATAGGAAGTGTGCAAACATTTATTGTATTAAAGAAAACACTGAAACTATTAATTGTTGTATTGACTGTGTGAATTTAGTTAAAAGTCCATTTCGTAAATAAAGTAAAAAACTTAATTGTTATAATACAAAAAAAAATATCTTATTGAAAACTTATTATTATTATGTATGATTTCCTTAACTATCAAGGAATTAATTTTTCATGCCTACTATAAGCACATGCATGAAACAATATTAATAAAAGGTACAATTAATTAGCTATGGATATGGAAAAGTGCCTAATGAAAGAGGAACAATGTGTGAAGGTCAAGATGCAGACAGGGAAGCAGGGTCAGAGCAAAACAAATGAAACGGGAATTTGCATTAATAAGTATCATCTTTTTATTTAATGAAAGGTGATTGATAAAAAGACCGGACTGAGTGGCACACCTACCTATCGCCTCGGTTGTCAATTGTCGACTGCCCGCTCGCTTCAGCGCCTCCGCTTGCCCTATTTCCGAGGTTGTTCGCCTATAGCGCTTACAATGCGCCCGCTAGTCCTACTCAGTTGGTTGCACTTATCGCTATATATATTGTGTTCATTAAGCCGTACAAATCTTGGCGCACATTTTAAATCGCTATTTACTTACTATCCAATACAAATGTTTAAGCATATACGTGTAGGATCCCCGGCAATCCCGAAGCAAGTACGACCGAACGCCTGCCCCATGTGGCCCCACAGGACGAACCCCAATCAAACCTCCTCTGGAAAGCCGCCACACTGGGTTGATTTGGCAGCCCAGTCCGACTCCACCCCAGACCCGTACATTCACATCATCACCGCAATCACATCATCATCGCGCTAGTGAGCCTTGTTACCGACCAGGTAGAAGGCATGAGCGGATCTTGCTCTGTACTCACCTCCTACCCCCACAGCTGTCCCTAGCGCCTCCTTATGCGTGATACTATGCAAGTACCCAAGGAGCCCCCTACAGTCCCGATGCACCAGGATCCGGGGTAGGCCAGCCGTTCCCCGTTACTCCCCAGGCCCGTTCGACCCGCTTGCATCGGCCGAGAACGTACCGCATCGGGTTAGTAGCGATCCTTCCCCAAGCGCCAGCCAGTCTGTGGTTTAGTCAGTAACAAAATGAATTCACGATACAAGCCAGAGATAATTAAAATAGTTGCGTACTGAAGAAATAGAACAATTGCTTGTATACATGAAAATTAAATAGCTTAATAAATACTTTTTTGGTGAGAAGCCGAACTCAACACTTTTGAAAATCCATGACAGTAGAGTTTTTGTAAGAAAGCCAGAACAAAAGGGACTGAGTACTTATTAAATGATAAGCCATAATTAAAAATTTCTATTAGGTAAGGTGAGAATTGTTGTTAAGTTTTCGTTAAAAACTAGGTTAAAGTTGCTACATATGTAGAGATAGTTGAAGGTAAAAAAAAAATAACTTGTTTAAATAAGATTTTTGAAAATAATATTTCTGAAAACGAAACCTACTAAAGAATGATCGTAAAAATGATTATGTAAATGGAAGTGAATCTGAAAACAATTGAAATGAAATTATAACTTAATATAAAAACAAACAACACAGATCGAGTGCTAGACTAACAGACATAAAAAATAAACGATTAGTTAGGAAGTCAAAAAAAAAATTGTCCAGTTAAAAGATGTAGTAATCCAATTACACACGTTATTTATGTAAATTATATTAATGGTGATTTTTAAAAAACATTCAATGAGGGAATAAATTTTAAAGAAGGTAGAAAGGCTAGAAACTGTGACATTTAAAATTAAAATTTAAATAACAATAATATATGGGAAATTGTTCAATAAACGAAAGAGAGAGAAATTTTAGACGTTAAATGGATAAACAAAAAAAAACATAAATATACGTTAAAAGTAATACGTTACCATCAAAAATAATAAATTACAAAGCTCACACTTAAACGTAAACATAACAATTTTTATTTGTACCAGAATATTTTTTTTTATCAAACTTTTATAACCTAGACTTTTTTATTTTAAATATTGTGAAATAATAATAAGAAACTTTCAAATTGACTTTAAAAAAAAAAATTTTGCAAGAAGTTTATTAAATTAGAATGAATTTATTTCTCTGTCTTCAGTAATAATAAAAATTTACGGATGTACGGCCTCTCATGACAGGGAGCAGGGTAAGGAAAAGCAGACAGTTTTGCTGTGAGACGGTTGCCTATCCCCTTAACGAGGAGCATTGCACGGTAAAAATGCACAGGTGAAAAATTACGGAGGTACTTGCCCGAAAAAGTCACACTAATTGGGAATCGAACCACAGTCTCCCGTGTGCCGATCCATAACCTAGCCAACTGAGCTACCACGCGCTTAACACAGACATACTTATAGATACAACATTTATAAATGATATATACATACGTATACGCACTGATTGAAAATGTGTCACACTGCCTTTGTACCTGGAAATAAAAAAAGGGGGAGGGTACGCAGGAAGTGGATTGCCTCGTCTCGTACGTCCTCCGGGTCCCCCGTCCTCTTGGATTCTGCACCTGAAAAGGGGAGTTGTACGGGATTTCTCCTCTTGTTCTACCGAGAGGAAATAAATTTGGGGAATGCTACCGTGTCAAGTAAGGGAATCGTTTATTGCACTCTCCACACGGCTCTACACAACTCCTCGACGGCGCTACAGCGGTTCTGCCTCACTGCACGAACCGCGAGCGCACGTTCGGGGTCCTGATACCAGGAGGGGCCGCTGCCCTAACGCTCCCAGCCACGTCACACACGCACACACACGCGCACCCTCACACGCAACCTCTCGTCCCTGTCCTTTCCCGGCCCGCTACACACCTGCTCTCTGCTATCGCGCCCTTTTCTTCTCGCCCCGTGTCAACCTTTCTCACCCTGTCTCTCTCTCTCTCTCTCTCTCTCTCTCACTATCAATGTCTCTTGGTAATCTGCTCCTTATCCCCTTCAGTCCCTAGTCCCGGTCCTCTCTCTCTCTCTCGTCCTCTTGGTCTCTCTCTCTCTCTCTCTCTCTCTCTCTTTCTACACACCTAGAGCGGAAACGCGCGAACACCCCCTAGATTCGGCACTCCCGAGCAGGCACCCACGACTTCCCGTAACCTGGTTCTTTCTCTTTCTCTCTCTCGCACTCTCTCTCTCTTGGTCCTCTGTGTACCCCGGGACTTAGTCGGGGTATCGCGATCGCGAGCCCTAGCACGACGCACAAAAAGAAACGGAGGGAAAACACGCTACCTTTCGGCTCTCTGACTCGCGGCAACGGCGTATGGCGTCCGGCTGGGCCTCGGGCTGCTGGTGGGTCTGTGGAGCTGACGGCGGCAGTCCTACTCTCTCTCTCTCGTCCTGCAGTCGCTCTGCTTCTCGTCCTGGGTCTTCTCCTGGCGATGATGATCTCCGACGACGGGGACACAGCAGCTTTCTCTTTTCTCTCTCTCTTGATTGGCCAACAACTTTCTCTCACGCTTTCTCTCTCTGGGTTGTATGATTTATTGGTTGCTTACCTAAGGGAAGCCGAAATACTTGGCGGACCTATTTCCGCAGACCGAGGGCCTGAGGAGATCTGCTAGGCGTGTTACGTCTGGCTATTTTATACCTTTCGCGCGCTCAGTCACGTATGAGCGTTCTTTTGTCATAAGTGCTCTAAAATTATGGGAGGAGATTCCTGGGTCTGTGAAATTGAAGGTCACTTACGAATCTTTCAAAGTTGCGCTTTTCGAACATTTTTTCAATAATTGATTTCAGAGTTTATTATAAATGTTGAGATAGATTTTGAAGCATATATACTTACATATACATATACGAACTCGCGGGTATACTTACTGGACACACGATAATTTTAATTTATGTATTTTAGATTGACAAATAATTTTTATTAATTGTTATGGAAATGCGTCTCATTGATTGTTCTAATAGTCTGTTACTTACGCCAAAATTTGTTATATTGTATATTCATGCTTGTTTTATATAATAATGTTTGTAAATCCTTTTGTATTTTTTTACATTGCCATACGGTTTATTAAACGTTGGCATTAATAAATTTATTTTCATCATCATAATCATCTCTCTCTCTCTCGCTCACGAATCTCTGGCTAATACGCGCGCGAAAGCTCTCGACTCGAGACTAACTCTCCGTCCTGCTGCAACCACAGCACGTATCTCTCGACTTTTACTTTTTCTTTCTCTCTCTCATACCCGAGGGCCACCGCCGCGACCCGAACAGTGGTGCGCGCGCTCATGCGTATATTTTTGCCACTGTTGCTGTGGTGTCCCGCGTCGCATCGTCCTCTTTCCTTTTTTTTTCCGGGAGCCAAAACAAAAGAAGAATTCCGGGAAGGTAAGCCTTTGCCGGTGACGTCATACGCGTTGCGTCAGCGAGAGCGACATGAGCCAGGAGGCTCAATTTGCCTCGTTACAAACCCTCCCCCCTAGGCTAGAGCACTCCCAGCTGCTCGAAAGCCGATCTGGTTCGCTCTGTCTCTCTGTCTCTCTGACGCAACACTAGAAGAATTGAAAGAAGATGGAAAAATACGTACGTTGGCCTCGCGGCTAAGAGTCCAGATGCTCCGTAGCGGTGTCTTCTCCCTGGGTGGTCCCTCTCTGGTCCATGGTGTCCTCTCCCCCGCGGGAAGATCTTCGATAATAGTTGTCCGCTAGTTCTTTGGTCCTTGAGTGAGTCCCGGTGGTTTACCCTCAATTCGCGTCCGGTGGTCCTACTTCTATCCTCCCATCTGCTTTCTTAGTCCTTTGTCCTCTCCCCCTAGTCCGTTGTCCATTTCGTCCGGGTGGAGGCCCCAGGCCTACTCACCGCGTTTCGCTGGGAACACCCTACGGAGCACCAGCTCCCGCAAGTCCTGAAAATAGCCCTGAAGACTCCCCCAGACGCGCTCTACCTGATTCACTCGCTCCTGAGGCCAGCTAGGGTGGTCCTGAGCCCGTTGCGCCCTATCCCTCTTCAGCTGACGCTCAGAAAGCGGGCGGCTCGAGTATATCACCTGGGAGAGCTGCACGGTGGTGGACACCAGAGCTACATCCCAGTTTCGCCCCTCTCCGGTATTGCGGTGTAGAGCTCCATGCTGTGGGGCCCCCCGCAAGAGGTCTCGTGCGTCCTCGACGGAGCGATTTCGAAAGTTCGTCCCCTGGCTTGAAGTGTTCCTTCCATGGCTTTGGGGAAGACGATCCTTCGAATCTCCAATTGAGGTAGAGGTTCTCCCCCATAGGTCCTCGGCTCTGGGAGAGGGGGCGGGGTCACGCGGCCTTTTCCGGTACCGCACATAGTCAGTCTCGAGTCGAGAGCCTTCGCGCGCATATTAGCCAGAGACTTGTGAGCGAGAGAGAGAGAAAGCGCGAGAGAAAGTTGTTGGCCGATCAAGAGAGAGAGAGAAAAGAAAAAGCTGCTGTGTCCCCGTCGTTGGAGATCATCACCGCCAGGAGAAGACCCAGGACGAGAAGCAGAGCGACTGTAGGACGAGAGAGAGAGAGTGGGACCGCCACCATCAGCTTCACAGACCCACCAGCAGCCCGAGGCCCAGCCGGACGCCATACGCCCGCGCCGTTACCGCGAGTCAGAGAGCCGAAAGGTAGCGTGTTTTCCCTCCGTTTCTTTTTGTGCGTCGTGCTAGGGCTCGCGAGCGCCGGTAGGTCTCTGGGACTAAGTCCCGGAGTATACAGAAGACCGAGAGAGAGAGAGAGAGAGAGTGCAAGAGAGTGTTTAGAGTGTTTAGAGTGTTTATTATGCCTTGGGGAAGACCCCCATCTGGCCAAAAAGTATAATACAATAATATAAGCAGACTTAAAACTAATTTCAATAAGCTAAAATTGTAGCAAACAATCAAATTACAGTAAGATAGCAAAGTGAAAGATTACAAATTGAAGGATTAATCAGACTTGAGCGCAAGGTAAATAAATGTAAGCAACTTAAAACTAAAAATAAAAGGTAGAACAACATAGCAGTGTAAATTGAATGCATATGATAGCTGAGAGTGTAGATACAATAGGTAGATTGATTAGCGGAAGGGTGTGGGGGCTGTGGAGATGCGAAGGAAGGCGTTTTGAAGGTTGTGGGATGCGAGAAGGCTAGAGAAGGCTATCAATGGAAGAGAAGTGGTGAGTGAGGATGGTTAGTGGTTGGGGAGTTAAGAGGGATAGGAGGAGGGATTTATATGCAGAAGAGTCAGGTGGGGAGAGAGCTGGTGAAGGACTGGGGAAGTGAGGTAGGCGAGATAAAGTGAATGATGGTTGGTGCGAGGAGGAGTCGTTAGAGGCTAGTTGTCAGAGTTGGGCTATGGTGTTGTATATTATGTGTGATGGGAAAGGTTGACCACGTCAGAGCGTCCGCTGTTAATTTGAGGTCAAGGTTAAAGCACTGTTTGCGTTATGCGAGTACAATTCCCTCCCGCTCAACACGTTCGATCCACTCGCTCTGGTCGCGCTGTAAGAGGGTATTATGGAGTAGGATTTGGAATGATGAATATGAGTGATCGGCAAGGTTTATTGGAGAAAGTGAATTCAGGAGATCAGATGCTTGAATGTAGAAGGAATCGTCGCGAGCACGGGTGCGGGAGGGAGGGACGATGAGCAGGGGTTGTGGGCGGCGTAGGGTGCGGGAATTAGTGACTGAGTGGGATGCAAGGCGAAAACAATCAGCGAGGTATGTGGGGCAATGAAGGCGAATTATGTTGAAGGCAAGACACCCCAAGTGGTACTCACGTCTACGTTGAGCAGAGAGCCAGCCCAGTTCCAACCGTAATGGTGTGATGTGAGCATCTCTAGGAATATTGCCAGCTACGAAGCGGACACAAGCATTAATGGCTCTCTGCATTTTTAGATTGCGTGTGACGTCCAGTCGAAAAAAAAACCGATGAAGCATAGTACAGATGCGGAAAGACCAGAGATTCGATCAGAAATTTGCGTAAGGTACGAGTTAGGGCATGTCTATTGAATCGCAGGGAACGGAGTGTGTTATGTACTTTCTGGTTGATCTTATTAATCTGTGGGGACCAGTGGAGTGTGGGGGTAAAAACAACGC
Organism: Copidosoma floridanum; assembly: GCF_036245765.1. Taxonomy (NCBI): domain Eukaryota; kingdom Metazoa; phylum Arthropoda; class Insecta; order Hymenoptera; family Encyrtidae; genus Copidosoma; species Copidosoma floridanum. The sequence goes on from NW_028321909.1 coordinate 3,015,710, forward strand.
CCAGGTTCAAGGCCTTCTCCACAACAGGAATCGCGATGCCATGAATATGAATGGGTATGAGGTATGATAGATCTAGGCGAGAGATGTAGGCGAGGCTGCCGAGAACCATGGCCTTGGATTTCCGCGGATTGAGACTTAGGCCGTTACGATGAGCCCACGCCACAATGGCCTCAAGGTCACGATTCAGGCGGGCAATGGCCTCATTGATGGACGCAAATGGACAATGAAGGTATATTTGGGTGTCGTCATCGTAAATCATATGTTTAGAATAAGAGAGAGAGGCGGGGAGGTCATTTATATACAAGGAGAATAGGAGAGGGCCAAGGACACTTCCCTGGGGAACACCTGCGAGAGCAGGTCACCAGTTGGAAATGGCTTCCCCGTTACCCCCCCCCCCCCCCCCGATGGCTTGTTGACGATTAGAAAGGTAGCTATGGAGAAGAGTTAGAGCACTATTGGAGAGATTGAGATTTTTTAATTTGTGGAGAAGTTGCAGGTGGGGGACAGTGTCGAAGGTTTTAGAGAAGTCGAGAAGAACCAGTATGGTGACCTCCTGACGGTTTATTGCCTCTCTTATGTCCTCAGTTACGCCAAGAAGGGCGATCTGAGTGCTGTGCCCCCTCCTGAAGCCTGATTGACGCGGATCTAGAAGATTATTAGATAAGATGAATTTAGAGAGCTGTGAGGATAAAATACGTTCAAATGCTTTTGAAAGTTCGGAAAGAGACGCTATGGGACGCATGTCAGATGGGGAGGAGGGGTGACGTATTTTAGCCAGGGGGAGCAACAGGGCACTCTTCCAGAGGGTGGGGAAGTGCGAATGTTGTATTAAGCTATTGAATAGAAATGTGAGAAAGGGTAGGATGAAGCCGAGAGTAAGGCGAAGCATTGAGTTCGATATACCATCATGTCCAATTGCTTTAGATGAGGATGTGGTGATGGTGTGAAGTATTTCATCAGATGTTGTGGGTTCAAAATGAAAGACTGGTGCCAAAGAGTGAGGAGGAGGGGTGCGAAGTAATGTATTTAGGTTGAGTGAAGTGAGAGGTGAAGTAGATGCGGGGACGATGGAATATGTAGAGATAAGAGTATCCGGGGAAAAGAGCTGTGTGGGTGACGGAAGGTTTTGACTGGTGAGGTTGAGTTTGACTATTCGATACCCTGCTGCGGAGGTGGCGATAGCACTCAATATCTGTTGATAGGCCAGACCGTCTGGCATCACGATACGCCCTGTCTCTCACCAACATCATGTCCCTGATCTGATGAGTGACCCACGGCTTTCTTCGCGATGACAAGGTGATCCGTCTGTTTGGAGCCAGTCTGTCAAAGGCTTCAAGTATAGTGGTTGAGAAAAGAGTTGTCAGAGTGTCGAGAGATTGCGGGTTCGGTTGAGTGCATGAATTGATTAGAGATGAGAGGGATGGTGTGATATGGAATGAGAGTGCTTCAGAGTTTATGTGTTTGAGGTTGCGGGCCGTAATAGTTTTGGTTATACTTGGTATATGGAGAAAACGAAGGGTGATTTCGATCCAGTCATGACCGGCTATGAAGGGTGCGGTGGATTGTTGGTAGCGAATTAGCGAGGTTGGGTCTTTTATAATAAAGATATCTATCCAGGTGTGCGAGGGGTTATTGCGGTAGAAGGCATGGTGTGTCGGATTGGAAGGAACCAAGTGTAGGGAGTATTCTGAGATCTTGGTGGAGAGAAACTGAGAAGAGATGGATGAAGTGAGCATGTTGATGTTGAGATCGCCAGTGATGATGATATTAGAGTAAGCCGGTAGATGATCTGAGAGTGTGTCAAAAAAGTGGTGTGGAAGAGATGCTGCGGGGCGTCGATAGACAATGGCCACAAGTGTTCTATGCAATGCAACTGCTATTTCGAGGATAAGGAATTCTGGTGTGTTATCAAATTCTGGGTCCAAGCTGGCAAGAATTGTTGTCTTAAAGGAATCCCGAATGTAGGCGCCAACACCACCCCCTTCCTTCCCTGCTCTGTCAACCCGAAACAGGGAGTAACCACGGATGCCGACAACCTCATCCAGCGTGTCTGGCGTAAGAAAGGTCTCAGTAACCGCAATAACATCTGGGGACCTGTCAGCAGATAAAAGTTTGAGTTGTGTGTGATGTGGATGGTTGAGACGATTTATGTTGGCGTGGATGACAGTGATGGAGTTTGTTGATTGATTGATGAATGAGGGGAGCGTGATTAGCTGTGTTTAGTCATTGTTGGGATGGGGCAGGTTGGGGAGGTAGACGGACAAGATCTTCAATCGAAGAGATGGGTATGAGATCGGATGAGCGGCTGGGTCGCATAAAAAACATATAAGTCCTTGACTATCGGTGGCAAGTAATTGAGGCGTCGCTGTGCCTCTCTTGCCTTAAGGACGTTCGGTAGTGTTAGCGGGGGGAAACATTTGCGCGGTGAGGGGAAACCAGCGATGAATGAAGATTTGGCAACGTCGTACGGGTCTTAAATGTGTGAGTGTTCATGTACACGCATCAGGTGTCTCTGCACACTCTACACTGTCTGCTCGTCTGCTGCGTGCTGCGTCGGTTACGACAGCGTTCGTGTATCAATGTTTTTGTGATAAAGCTGTAAGTAATTAACCGCTACATATCTTTCATGGGATGATATTTCAACGAACGTGTTTTCCGTAAAAGATGTTCTTGCGAAAATTCAAAGAATTTCTGATGAAAAAATGTATTCGCCAACTTTTTCCCCCATGTCGTCTATCATTCCCAAAACAGTGATTAAAAATCTAAGTCAAAATAAAGTAGATTTTAATATTATTGTTGATAAATTTATGGAAGGTAATGATGGTTTAAGATCGTTTCTAATAAATGGGCAAAGCCCTTTAATCAAAAGAGCTACCAGTGTAAGTAAAATACTTGAATTTTTAAATGACTTGACAAGTCTCATACAGCATGGGATGTCAGATAAGTAGGATGATTTCTAAGATGAGTGATTCAAACTATGAGCATGTTATTTTGTAATGTACAAAAAAATTGTATCTTAAGAAGAAATAATAAATTTGAAATTAAAAAAAATAAATAAATAGCGTGTTATTAACATTTATTGTTTTTTATGGGAAGGGGTGGGCGTTCTGTACATACACTCACGCACACACGTAAGCTTTTATTTTATGCGTGAATGCATAAATATCTACAATAATATTGAGATATTTACTGATCAACATCCTGGAACATTTTGAATTTCCCGCCACTTGCGACGTTGCCGTTGCGTTTCGGTCGAGCTTTTATTTAATTTTTTATTTATAAACGAATCAGACGATCGTCGCAAAACTTGGTATACATCAAATTAATAACATTATCTGTAACATATAAAAAAATTGGCCAAATTCACTGGCCCAATTTGCTTAAAACTGTGATTTAGTCAGTTCTCCCATAAGCGACAGTGTTAAAATGACTTAACTTTGAAATTCAATATCTCGAAAACGAAACAGAGGAACCTCTTTAAATTTTGACTGGTTTATTGTAACAACAATAAAAACGTCTGGTCAAAATTTCAGAAAAATTCGTTGGAAAATTCAATCACTACCGAACGTCCTTAAGTAAAAGGCCATGTATGTGAGCCGGCCAAAGAGGGCGACAAAAGATGGGGGTACTGCCACCGGTCCCGAAAAGATCCTGGGCGCGGACGTTCCTCAGTCGATAAGACTGAGACACAATCAGGTCCCGAACCCTCGCAGTGGCAAATTCGGCCACAAGCGAGTGAGGCTGAGTGATGTTACTTGAGGGAGTGGCCATTGAAGCCGCGAGGGCCGGTTGTGATTTACCAACCCATGGTCTAATACGAATTATGAGATTGGCACAATCTGGTAGGCCTATGGCAATGAGGACCTTAGTCACTTGTGATTTGTAATGCTCAGGAGAGGAGGCGGGGATTCCAATAAAGTCATCAAAGGGGACATCAGTTCATGGTTATTACCTGAGTAGATCGTATAAAAACTCCGGAACCAGTCTGGGGTGTCCTGTGGTAACGGTGGTGAAGTGGGATTTGGGAGTGATGGAATAGCATTTGCGGGGGTGTTCGACATTTGTGTGATGATTGATGAGTCAGGGGAGAGAGATGAGTCAGATGTGGTTGGAGTGCTTGAGAAGTTGATGAATCGGGGGGCCTTAGAGATTTGTGATGATAGTGGTGATGGGGGTGAGAGGAGGCGTTTAGTTGCGGAAGAAGGGAAAAGTGTTGAGGCCGGAGGGGTGTTACAAGCAGGTGTTGTGGGGACGGTTGTGTGTAGATTCGCTATTGCAGATGAGTAGGAGATGTGAAGAAATTGTTATGCAATGCAGCAGGATGGACGTTTGCGTTTTGTGAAGTCAGGTGTTGTTGAGCAAAACGAGTGGAACGTCTCTGAGCATTGCGTGCAGACGGCTCTGGCGTGGTTCCAGAAGATATAATGAAAATAGAAGTAGACGAGTAGTAGTAGAGTAGCTGAAGCAGGCGGCGTGGCAAGGCAGGTAGCGCAGTCAAGGCACTTTACACGGCAGCTGTCAGGAAAGCACCAACAGTTTGTAGCAGACGTCAAATGGCAATCGCTGTACGCAGTGAATCAAGGCATGCGCACATTGATGGCAACAGAAGTGAAGTTGACAGGTCACTGCACAGGTGTCGTTGCACGAGATTGGCCCGTTGATGGTCGATGGGCATGCGCCAAGGCGACCGATCAATCAGCTGGCCCAGTAGTAAGGTTTATGGGCGGGGCGGCGGGGGGAAGGCGAGTGGAGTCCTAACCTCCTATGCTTTCGTTGCAGATTCTTCCGTTGCAGATTTTTCTTAAAGGAGGGCCTGTAGTTCTCAGATCTCACGAGAGCCTACCGGGGAGCAAATCTGCAACTAACAAGAACAGGGCACAGCAGTAAAATTGCAAAAGACACCAACCTGCGGGAGCACGCCAAAAGCACGACCAGACAGGACTCACCAGAGAGAGAGAGAGAGAGAGAGAGAGAGAGAGAGAGAGAGAGAGAGAGAGAAAGAACCCGGTTACGGGAAGTCGCAGGTGCATGCTCGGGAGTGCCGAATCTTGGGGGTGTTCGCGCGTTTCCGCTCTAGGTGTGTAGAAAAAGAGAAGGTTGAAGGTTGAAGGTTGAAGGTTTTTATTTATGACCTTAGGGTAAAACCCTATCAGGATTGTACAAATGTTAACGAAAAGCATGATGCAGTAAAAAATACAAGTTCGGCAAATCAAACAAAGATAAGGTCAAAAAAGCGGGTCTTATAGACTAAACTGTAAAAATAAACAAGAAATAAAGTAATACTAAGTTCACAAGATATCGTATAAGCAGCTTAGAGGTACCCACACGGTAACAGCGGTGCTAAGACTAAGTCAGGTTTGAGAGGGGGGTAAATATTATCATATTCATATCGAATTTGCCACGGGAAAGGGTATATGGTGAGGGAAGAGAAAAACATGATAACTATTAAACAGTAGGCAGACCCTCCTCCACGACTCGGACCTCCCAGTCGTGTATATCGAACTCCAACAGCCTATCAAAAAGTAAAGTCCTGGAAGCAGTGAGCGACAAATCAAAGGAAAAGGGCGCAAACAAATTCAGCAGGTATGATGCCTGTACATGAAATGAATCTCTGAGTGCCTGTGTGCGCTGGTTCGGTATTTGCAAGGGGGGCAAAGCTCGACGGGCAGGCACTCGGGCTAACGGACGATACTCAGTTAGCGAAAAAAGCAAGAACAGGTAGTCAGGGCATTGATGTTTGATGGTTTTGAACGCAAGTAGGCCCATAAAAAGTTGTCGCCTTCTAGCCATCGATAGCCATTGAAGTTTGAGCCTATGCGGGGTAACGTGCGCTCTTCTAGGGAGACCACCAACAACAAAGCGCACACAGGCATTGAGCGCTCTCTGGAGCTTTAAGTTCCTCGTTGCGTCTAGAACTGTATACACCGCGCAGGCATAATCAAGGTGAGGAAACACCAGGCTTTCAACCAACAGCTTACGAACGGGAGGGGTCAATGCATGCCTATAGAATTTGAGGGACCTAAGGGCAAAGTGAACGCGCTGTACAACTCCATTAACATATGCTGTCCAGTTCAAAGTGGGAGAGATAAGTATCCCAAGGTTTTTGACACTTTCAGAAAACGGGACAAGTGCAGGGCCAATTCTAACCCATGGAAGGTCAGCCAGATCAAACCGCGACATATATATCTGGCTACCCAGCAGCATCACTTTGGTCTTCCTAGTATTAAGGACAAGGCCATTCTCCTCCGACCAGTTGATAACCGCAGACCCATCCTCCAACGACAGTGCAACACCCCCCTCCAGGTCAGCCGGAAAACAGTGTAGGTAGATTTGGATGTCGTCCGCGTAAATCATGTGGGAGCAGTGTTTGAGCACACGTGGCAGATCATTAATAAAAAGCGCAAACAACAGAGGTCCCAACACACTCTTTTGCGGAACACCAGCCTCAACCGGTCTAAATTCAGATAAAGCACGACCCTCGGCACCGACCGCCTGAACCCGGCCTGACAGATAGGACCTAATAAGCGCAATTGCAAGATCATCAAAGCCCAATCTGTGAAGTTTTTGCAGCAATTTGTCATGAGGCACAAGTTCGAAGGCCCTCGAGAAGTCAAACAGGACTAACAGGGTCACTTTACGTTGATCAATGGCTATCCTTATATCGTCCGTGACCCTAAGCAAAGCAGTCTGTGTACTGTGTCCGCTTCTAAACCCAGCTTGTCGTGGGTCCAAAAGACCATGTCTGTGCAAGTGCCGGACAATCTGCTGGTGGAGGATCCGTTCGAAAACCTTTGACAGCGCTAGAAAAAGGGCAATCGGTCTGGTGTCCGCCAGCGAAAGAGGAGCTCTAATCTTGGCCAACGGAGAAAGTAGAGGACGTCTCCAAGGCAACGGAAAATGGCATGCATCGATACATGCATTGAAGAACCTAGCAAGGGTAACAGAAAGCAGGGGAGCAGCAAGTTTAACCATCCTGGGCGACAAACCATAGAGATCAAGAGCAGAAGAAGAAGAGCGCAACAGTGCAGTACGCACCTCAAAAGCCGTCGTGTGACTAAATGAGAATCTACTCCATGGAGGTTGAGGCAGCGGAAGAAAAGGTACCGGTGTGATGGGCCTATCAGACGCGGGGGTGATGATCGCTCTGGTGCGGGCAGCGTAGGCATCATTGAGCTCATCGGGGTTGAACAGGTCGAGCGAGGACGGCAACTGCTGAGATGAAAGACCAAGTCCTCTAAATGCACGCCACTTTGCTCTCGCGTCCGGTGCACGATCAATCACCAGCGCAATGTGCCTATTCTTGGCTGTGCAGATTGCATTGGAAGCACGTGCCTGCAACCTCCTAAATTCCGCCACATCCTCAGGGCGTCCCATCCAGCGGGCCCGACGATCACGGAACAAGCGTCTTATTTCACTCGTCATCCAAGGTTTCCTTTTAGTGGAGAGATGTAACTCAGTAAGCGGTGAGATCTCATCGAAGGCACAGAGTATTTGCGAGGAGAGCCGCGACGCAAAAGTGTCAATATCGTCTGCCTGACAAGCGCTGCCATCCACGGGACAAAGGACGCTAAGCGAACGTTCAAGAGCGCTACACAGCACGGTTGGATTGATACGCCCCAGGTCCCTAATTCTAATGGTCTTTGTAGCCCGCCTACCGCCAACCTTGAGCACCAATTTTATCCACTCGTGTCCCGTAATAAATGGCGAAACTGACTTGTTATAGGAGACTATGTGCGAAGAATCAGCAACCACGAATACGTCAAGCCATGTGTGGGACGGCGGGTCTCTCCATAGTACATGATGAGTAGGCTCCGAAGGTACCAGGCACAATGCAAGCTCGGATAATCTGTCACGAAAGAATTTGGACGCGTCGGTAACAGTACAGAAATCAATATTAAAGTCCCCGGTTATGATCACTTGGTCAAAAGAAGGGGCATGCTCAGCGAGGGTGTCAAAACAAAGCAGCGGAAAGGAGGCCGCGGGTCTCCGGTAGACCACAGCAAGAAGTATTGAGTAATTCTGTATCTGAAGTGAGAGCAAAATGAATTCCGGAGTATTATCAAAGAGAGGATCGGACTGTGCAACCAATGTAAACATGTATTGTTTTTTAATATAAGCACCGACCCCACCCCCACCGCCACCCTCTTTGATGCGGTCCAACCTGATAAAGTTATAGCCTTGTATTGCGATAATGGAGTCAACATCGGTAGGTAGAAGGAATGTCTCAGTCACCGCAAGCACATCAACATCTGCATCTATTGCGAGGGCTTCTACCAGATGAAAGTGAGTTTTGAGGCGTTCGACATTGAAATGAAGAATAACAAGGTTGGAAGTGCGAGCGGAGACAGGGGGGGGGGCAATAGAGGAGGAGGGGCAAGCCCGATAGCACGCCAAATGGGGTGAGATTCCCTATAGAGGCGCAGTGTCCCGGTTCAAAGCTGCCAGCTCTTGAAGAGAGCGGACAGGTACCGGCGCAGCACCCTGAGTTGGTCTAAGATAAACTGTGTAGTTCTTAACATATGCTGGCCGCAGTTTGAGGGCGTGTTGCTCAGCTCTTGCACGTGAAAGCAGTTGATGAATTTCCTTAGGCCAGAGAGCACGGCAGTACAATTTGGTGAGCGCACCCACACCGAAGATACTCTGAGCAGAAAGGTCTTTCAACTTCATTGAATGCTGCACGTCCACATCACGAGCTGAAGCTGAACTCAGCTCAACAACCATGCCTTTTGATGCGACAGCAGCCGCAGGCCGAGAGGACCCGGTACGATCAGGTGTGGTCCATGGGCGTGTACGAAGAACAAATCTACTGTAGTTTACGAGACCCATGGCTGTAAAAACTTTATCGGCAGCCTCAAGGTCTGTTAGCTCGACTTGAGTGGGTATGCCCAACAGTAAGACCTCATGCGAATCACTCGAAGCGATGTTGAGCCTATGAACAGTGGTTTCTAAAGCTGCAATCCTATCATCATGTCCAGTCAAATTCTTTAAGAGCTCAGCCCTAAAAGCTTCTTCCCTAGCCAGGACTCTGGCCTCATATGCTGAAAACCAAGCGGGAGCTACGTCACTTTTTGAAGTGCCTACCATTTTGTCAAGAGAAGAAGAATCGCGACCTGGGGAAAACCGATCCTTTTTACTGGGCTGCGTCTGTGAGGGCGAGTCAGGAGTCGAGGGGGAGATCTGCCTTTTGTTGGATGATGGTGGAGGAGTAGTTTGTGAGGCTTGGACAAAGAAGGATTTGAATGTATTCACGGAGGCACTAAACTTGGACATTAATATCTAGATGTGTTACCAGGTGGGCAGCTGCACAGCCTAAAAAAAAAAAAAAAGAAAGCAAGCAATAGCAGTGAACCATAAGACAATTAACTTAGTTGATGCAAAAATACTAAAAGACCTCACCAGTGTGTACAGTGTAGTAATATGTAAGCAAATAAATAAAGAAAGCCAACAAGAAATGAGTGTAAAGCAGTAACAGCAAAGCAAGCATGTGTTTTCTCCCGTGGAACCCACAGTTGGCGGTTTGCAAACACTCCAGCAGACGGATACTGTAGGCTGCGTAAATAGGAGTGTGTCGTGGCCGAAAGCAAGTACAGCTGTAGCAGAAGATTTTGTGCTCATGCGCCCATGCCATCATGCGCAGCGGGGAGGCGTGGTAATTCAGGAAGAAGCTGTTGAAGTTTAACAAGATGGCCGCTACGATGGAAGTTAGCCAACCATCCAGGACAGCAGGAGGAAATGGAATTCCCTGGCTCGAATAATACGTCAAGCCCGCTGCTAACACTCTTACGCCTGAGCCAGCAGGAACCCCACTCTCCTGCAGCAAAAAAATGCACAACGAGTAGTATTACCGTCACTAAATGTTAATAACTCAAGAGCAAGAAAAGTACACGACTGCACAGTAACTCACCAGAGAGAGAGGAGAGAGAGAGAGAGACCAAGAGGACGAGAGAGAGAGAGAGAGAGGACCGGGACTAGGGACTGAAGGGGATAAGGAGCAGATTACCGAGAGACAGTGATAGTGAGAGAGAGAGAGAGAGAGAGAGAGAGAGAGAGGCAGGGTGAGAAAGGTTGACACGGGGCGAGAAGAAAAGGGCGCGATAGCAGAGAGCAGGTGTGTAGCGGGCCGGGAAAGGACAGGGACGAGAGGTTGCGTGTGTGTGCGTGTGTGACGTGGCTGGGAGCGTTAGGGCAGCGGCCCCTCCTGGTCTCAGGACCCCGAACGTGCGCTCGCGGTTCGCGCGGCGAGGCGGAACCGTTGTAGCGCCGTCAAGGAGTTGTATAGAGCCGTGTGGAGAGTGCAATAAACGATTTCCTTACTTGACATGGTAGCATTCCCCAAATTTATTTCCTCTCGGTAGAACGAGAGGAGAAATCCCGTACAACTCCCCTTTTCAGGAGCAGAATCCAAGAGGACGAGGGACCCGGAGGACGTACGAGACGAGGCAATCCACTTCCTGCGTACCCTCCCCCTTTTTTTATTTCCAGGTACAAAGGCAGTGTGACAAATGTAATGGAGTATTGTTATTTAATACTATAGTTATGTTAAAGTATCGGCTGCATGAATTTTTTGAAAATAATTTTTTTTTTTTATTACTAAGTTTACTCTATAAAAAAGACATAAAAGACGAATTTGGTGGAAATGAAGTATATATACATACCATTTTGTTGGACGCATGCAAGTTTATCGGACTCAGACATTCTATCACTTTCTGGAATATCATCCATGTACAAGAATTCATTAATGTTTTTAATATCTGAAGCTTGTTCAACCATCCCATTTTTATGGCAAACAGCAAGTACTTTATAGCTCATCTTATCAACATCTAAAACTCGATGAGTTGGCATATTAATTTCTAAAATGAAAATAAAAAAACTTTGTTATGCAGCTAGCTATCACTAGAAGCTAAGTTTTACGTGAATTCTTATCAAAAGATTCTGTCTGTCAATTCATGGGAATACGTAATGGTAAGAAGTAAGATGTACTCAGTTTATCATACAACCTTTACTTATACCATTTAAGTAGTACGAAAATGAGTCCTTGGGATATTGTCCCTAGAACACTATAACAGCCTTTGTTAATTACTTCAATTGCTATATAGATGGTAACTTTTTTACATATTTAAATTGATGTTGTTTTAATTTGAAAATAAAAATTCGTTTCACACAAGAAGTTTATTATCTTGGGTTTACATTTTTTTTTTTGGCTTCTGCATTGAATTCTATTGAAATTTATGAATTATTTTAGTTGTAAAAAAAGTATTTATCTATTGGGATTAATAATCAAACTTACCATAAAAACTTTCTTCCATGTTAAGTGTAACTGGTTTATCCGAAAAATTAAATTTATGAGCCAATGATAAATCTATGTTTGAATCCTGCGACTCACTTAAAATTTGGATAGAAGAATTGCTTAAGTCACGGGTTGATTTATTCATAGGAATATAAAAATTAGAAGATGAATTCGAATGTGAGCGATGACCAGACAATCTTTAAAAAAAACGTTTGCAAATTAGCAATAACTTAAAGCATGCAATTGGGTCATAACTGGCACTATAATTTAATTCTAGATCAATACTAGATTATCGAAACTAATTTCATGAGTTTTGTAATTCCAAACCTTTTTAAATTACTATAAAATATTATAAATGACCCCGCACAAATCCTTATGTTTTTGGTTCTCAGTAAATTTTGATAAAATTTAAGTATGTTGTAGTTAATGATCTCCTGAACAAAAGTTGTTATGGCCGCGAGCTCCGAAAATGGACAGATTTAGAGAAAATAATTATTTAACTTACGCATTTTAGTCAAGATTACATTGACAGGCGATGCAGGATAGTAAACACATATAGTACGTTTTATACACAGGCACATTGTATATGATGTTTTGACATGAAAGTAAAGAATAACCTGATTGTCTGCTGCGGACAGTACCTATGTCCCATTAGACTTAGGTAAAGTAGTGTTGATCTCTTATAAATGTGATATTTATATTAATACAACCTTAAGTAATTGTTCAACTATATTGTCTCAGAATGTCGAAGTATTAGGTATTTAATAACACTGTGTTCCATATCACCTATAAGAAAGGCCACAATCTAACCTTGGAGTACGGATTTTTAGTGATAGAATCTTCAGGTGCCTTCACTCCGTCCCAACATTGTAACAGCAGCAATTAAACAGCCGTCTTCTCATCCCGAGCACGATGCGTAAGAACAGGCAAACAGGCCACCTTCTTCTCATCCCATAATACGAGCAACGGCTCAAAAAACGACTTCTCCTCCAGTGGGGCCTAGAACATTAGGGGCAATCGCGCATGTTGACTTCTTCTCATCCCAGCTTCAACGCCACGGCTAAAAAGATACCATCTCCATGCCTCCAACTTGATGCAGTGGTGACCGTCTCTTCTTCTCCTCATACAATATCTAAAGTTTAAATATCACTAAAACCAACTTTTTCTCTTCCTAGATCTATTGTAGCAGGCAAAAATCCGCCCTCTCTTTATCCCATCCATGATGTAGAAGAACCATTACGCGAGTCACTTTCTTCTCGTCCTAGCACCGAAGCAGCAGCTTAAAAGACACCTTGTCTTCTGATGATTCGTATATTCTGTATATTCGTGTTGAATTGTCACTCAGAGAATTTCTCGATCGTCAAAAAATACTTTGGTAAGTTCTCGTTCGTCGAAAAGATTAGAAAAAGCTCTTGATACGTCGTCGAAGGCACTTAAAAATATTCTTTGTCATTGAAACGGGGTCCATATAGCTGTCCATCGTCATGAAGCACTCAGAAGAGTTTCTGAATGTCTAAGAACACTCGAAGGAGTTACCATCGAAAAGCTTTGGGAGGAGTTTTATTTGTCTAGAAACTCTCAGAGGAATTTTTGATCGCCGAGAAGTACTCGGAGGAGTTTTGTACTGTTAAAAAGCGCTCGGAAAGGCTCTTCAATGTTAAAAAGTACTCAAAAGTATGTTCTGGCGTAGAAACAAACTTGAAAAAAATTTTCGATTCCCGAGAATCACTCGGAGAAGTACTCAATCGTCGAGAAGCACTTAAAGGAGTTATTATTAAGAAAAGTTTTTCATTGTCTAGAATCAATAAGAGGAGTTCAATAATTGTTGAATTAATTAATATTTATTGTTGAATGGACGTTAAGAAATGTGTATTTATTCGTGAGGGAAGCGTGGTTAGGTTGCATAAATAATCACTCGCTGTTTATGAGCTATTGTTTTGCTTTAATTATTATAGAATATATATGAAAAGGTTTACAATATTTTTATAATAGATCCCTACGTGAATGCATTCAACGACAACAATACAATTGATACAAATCAAGTCACGTCTCGCCTGCCTGGGTTACACTTTGAGATACTAGAACTAATTCGCGGAAACGAGGGCGCGAATTATAAAGAAAGAGAATGCGAGAGTGCCGGTCGTGCGTCTGAATAGCTGGATACACTCTCACGGGCAGGCTGTCGTGATGACTCACCGACTGACACAGATGTTAATAAACTCTACAGACCTGCGATTGGCTGTGATCACAACTGTTCCCTTCGCGCACCGATCTCTCGGTCAGCCTCAGCGTAACGCGAAGGAAGGCTCAGTGAAGGTTAAAGGCTCTGGCTCCGTACACTGACGTCTCGGTCTGCCTCAGCTTAGCACGGAGTTCGAGTGACCGTGGTGATGGTCGAGGTTCTGGCTCCTCCGTGTCCGATAGTCTCGGTCAGCCTCAGCGAAACACGGAGGATCACACCAATGTTGAACGCCTGGTCTCTGCCTGTGGCTCAAGGTACCGCAAAGCTGTGTTTCAGCTCTCCCGCCCACCGTTCCCGCACCTCTCCGCGTGTCACGACAGACCTTTCAAAGTCCCCGGGAACTCACGTGAAAACTTGTATTGGTTTTAGGTTAGGCACCGAAGATAAAGGGACAACTTAGTGTAATCTGGGCACCAACTGCCGTCTACTCAAGCTCTGTTCTCCGGTCCGCGCGCGTTCGTCTCTCAAACTCGAATCCGTCCAACTTCGAGGCCCCTGCGGCCTGCGCTCGCTCTCTCGCCTCTTCCTCCCTTCTCTCCCGCTGGTATGTGCGCAAGCCACCCGATGGCGCTACTCTCTGCGCAACGCGACGCGCACCTCAAGTTTCAATCGTCGTCGTGCTTAAAACTCCCGAACAATAATCATTAAAAAGTACTCGAAGGAGTTTATAATCGTCAAAATGCACTAGGAAGAGTACTCAATCGTCGAAAGGCAATCGGAGGAGTTCTCAATCGTCGATCAATGCTTGTGAAACTTTTCAATCATTAAAAGAAAGCCAGAAAAGTTTTCAATCGTCAAAATGCACTTGAAAAAGTTCTTGGTCGTTGAGAAGCACTTGAAGGAGTTCTAGGTAGTCGATAAGCGAACGGAGTAGTTCTTGATTGTCGGAAAGCACTCTGAGGAGTTTTTCAACGTATAGAAGAGCACGAAGGAGTTCCCGATCGTAGAGAAGCCCTCTGAGGAGTTTTTGATCATTGAGAAGCGATTGAAAAAGTTCTCGGTCGTCGAGAAGCGATTAGAGAAGTTTTTGATCGTCGAAAAGCACATGAAGGAATTTTCGATCGTCGATAAGCGCAAGGAGTAGTTCTTGATCATCGAAAAAGACTCTGAAAAGTTCTTGATCGTCGAGAAGCAATTAAAGAAGTTCTTGGTTGTCGAGAAACGATTGGAGAAGTTCTCGATCATTGAGAAGCACTTGGAAGAGTTTTCGATTGTCGAGAAGTCAGAAGCACTTGAAGTAGTTCTTGATTGTCGCAAAACACTCGGAAGAGTTTTCCATCACGAGATGCACTCGGTGTTTTCGATCATCGAGAATCACTCGGAGGAGTTTTTGATCGTAGAGAAGCACTCTGAGAAATTTTTTATCAAATAAAAGAGCACGGGGTAGTTTTCGATCGTCGAGAAGCACTTGGAGGAGTTTTTGATCGTTAAGAAGCACTCGTAGGAGTTCTCAATCATTGAGAAGCACTTGAAAGAGTTTTTGATTGTCGAGAAGTGAGGAGTGCTTGGAGCAGTTCTTGATTGTCTCGAAGCACTCGAACGAGTTTTTGATTCGATGAAAAGCACTCTGAGAAGTTTTTAATTGTATAGAAGAGCAAAGAGGAGCTTTTGACTGTCGAAAAGAACTTACAGGAGTTCTTGATCGTTGAGAAGAACTCTGAGGAGTTTTTGATCATCGAGAAGCACTCCAGGAAGTTCCTGATTTTTGAGAAGTACTCGGAGAACTTATCGATTGTCGAGAATTTTTTGAAAGAGTTTTTGGTCATCTAGAAACACATAAAGGATTTCTTTATCGTCGATTAGCGCACGGAGTAGTTCTTAATCTTCGAAAAGCATTCTGAGAAGTTCCTAATCATATAGAAGAGCATGGAGGAGTTTTCGATAGTCGAGAAGCACTTGGAGGAGTTTTGGTCGTCATGGAGCATTTAGAGGAGATTTTAATTATTAAAAGGATTTGTAGGAGTTCTTGGTTATTGAGAAGCACTTGGAAGAGTTTTCAATCGGTGAGAAGCTCTTAGAGGATTTCTCGATCATCGAGTTGCACTGGGAGGATTTCTTGAACGTCGAGAAGCGATTGGAGGAGTTCTTGATTATCGAGAAGTATTCAGAGAAGTTTCTGACCATCTTAATGCATTTAGAGGAGTTATTGGCCATCGAGAAGCATTTGGAGCAGTTGTTCATCCTCAAGAAGCGATCGGAGAAGTACTTGACTACTAAGAAGCACTTGGAAAAGTTTTTTATCCTTGACTTACACTTGGAGAAGTTCTCAATCGTCGAGAAAAGCACGAAGGAGTTATTGATCATTGAGAAGCACTCTGAGTAGTTTTTAATTGCCAAAAAGCGTTTGAAGAAGTTCTCGATCGTCGATATGCACACGAAAGAGTTATTGATCGTCTAAAAGGATTCTGAGTAGTTTTAAATCATATTAAAGAGCACGTAGGAGTTTTTGATCGTCGAGAAGCACTAGGAGTAGTTCTTGATCGTCAAGAAGTATTCTGAGGAGTTATTGATAATCGAGAAGCGATGGAAGGAGCTTTCGGTCGTCAAGAAGCGATCAAAGGACTCCTTGATCGTTGAGAAGAGGAGTATTTGATTGTTTAGAAGTGCTCAAAAAAAGTTTTAATTGTCAGGAAGCACTAAGAGAATGTTTTGGTCATTAAGAAGCACTCGAAAAAGTTCTGGACTTTTTAGAAGCGCACGAAGAAGTTTTCGATCGTCGAGAAGCATTTGGTAGAGTTTTATATTGTTAAGTAGCACTAGGTAGAGTTATTGATGGTCAAGTAGCACTTAGAGAAGTTTTTGATTATTCAATAGAACTTGGAGGTGCTCTTGACCGTTCATAGGAGTATTGTTCCACAAGCAGATTATTCGACAGGCAGCTTGTTCTGCCACCAAATTGTTACAATGGTGAATTTTTTAAATTAATATTATCTAATATGCAATTATTTTAAGTGGATTTTCTTGCTGGCAGAGCGTTCTATAGGCAGAAAATTTAAATATTAACTATTTAAAAAGTGAATTTAATTATTTGGATAGGTACAAAAGTAAATCATGTTAACGGCATGTTGTATTAATTAAAATTATTTGATAGCTAATAAGATTAAATAAATAGTATACATGGTGTTTTGTTTAACAAGCAGATTTATAAAATTTTATTTTATTTGTCGACAAATAGTTGTATTTGATTTTTTTTTGCGCAGATTATTTTCAATAAAATTTAATTATACGATTTAATTTATTTACACTATTTGACCGATAAAGGAGGCATTATTATACAATTACAAGTGTAATAATAATAATAATCAATTTATCAAATTCAAACATTTTTGTTCTGAGAAACAATTAAATTTATCTTTGTTTCGATGAGCATCCCCTTTTATGTTCTGCTAAGCCATGACACTTGTATTTTTTGCCACACCAATCACAGGAGACATCTTCTCCTCCTGGGACACAGGTTTTCTGATGCCGAGATAATTTTCCAACTGTTACTTTAATATTACAACGATCGCATGCAACATCCACCGGTTTCTCATCCATCCTATGAATTGTTTTTAAGTGCCTCATTAATGTAGATGTAGTTGAAAAATACTTATGGCACAAGGAGCAGATATTGTTGTCTTTATTAAAGTTTTCCTCGTTGTGCTGGCATGCATGCAATAAAGCGAAGTACTTGTTTTTGGCGGTGTATGCGCATTGAGACTTAGGGCAGGGATAGTTCTTATCAACATGAGTTTGCACTGTTGCGTAGATTTCTGGATTACCCGGGACCCATGAAACTGCCGTACCTTAGCAAATACAGGTCATAAACTTATGCGCAGATGACTGCCAAATTGGATTCCCAACATTCACTGCCTCGCATAAGTTCACGCCAGTATTAATTACTTGGTGGTAAACGTAGTCGCGCAGATATATGAGACAGCCAGGGGGTTGAACGACAGTCTCATACGGCAGTCCTTGAGATGCGATGTATGCCGGAGTCAATGCAATATTTTTATGGTGCATTGGTGTGGTACACCCTGCAATCCACGCACCATAGTTTTCACCAGAATCACGCAAGTTTTGTATGGATTCACTCACTTTTAGACTCAATTGGTATGAGTATTGAGGGTGAATAAACGTCCACAACTTACATGCATTGGGTAACCCCCAATGCATAATATTGCATGAGCCTAAAAACCCATCCTCCATGTGCATTTCCGTAAACGAATATTTACCTGCTATGTAAAATGATGGTATGTTTACACCAGCAGATAATTCTATGTCTCTATTTCGTTCAATAGAAATGTAAAGAGGCATCTGTCCTAGTAACGAAGGGGTCATTGATCCTCGATGAGCCATGTTCATGCAATAAATTGGTGTTAATTGCCCTTCACTGATCGAGTTCAACACCCAATTTACTTTGGCATCAGCTTTCGCTAATGTCAAAGGCATCTCATTCGTTGTCTTTTGACCCTAAAAAATAGATATTTTAATTATAATATCAATTCTTACACTTTCTTCTCCCACTACCTTTCCCAATAATTTAATTATTTTTTTGAAATATCAGATAATTCGATTTGGCAAGTATTAGTTCTGACATGAATTATTTTTGTAACAAATAGTTACACTTGCCATAATAAAGTATTTGAGTCGTATGCGAAAAAAGTAGTAATCAAAGTTGCTAGTCATATGTTTGTCAAAAAGCCACGAGACACGTTTAGCCTAGAGCACACGTATATGTGTATGTATTTGCTATATGAGTTGCTGCTAGCGACCTCTGGTGGTTTGAAACGGGTTGAGCTCTCGGAAAAACCATATAGTTCTGTGTATAAAGTTAGTAAAATCCGTAAGAATGATGTTGCTAAAATCTTGAACTGACATGAATTGCGCTTGCGCTGCAGATGACAACGAAAATGCAACGTATTATTTTACTCATTTTCCTACGTCATAATTACTTTTAGCAATACTATTCTTGCACATATTTCTATCAAGTACAGTTATTTGGATTTTTAATTTCTCAATCTACAATTTTTACGCATGTAACAGATCAAAATAGTGTCAAGTTTTAAGATCCAGGGGAAAAAAGCTAATCGTACATAGAATTAAGGCTTTAGTGTTCCAAGAGCTAGCAACATTTTCACCACCATGGGTGCTTAAATCGATTTTCTTATCCCCTCTAAACGAATTCACATAGCGTATAAGCCGCATGATGACTGTACGGACAAAGTATTTGCCCAAAGATCATTATTGCTGTAATTATATTTTTAATTCATAAAAGTTTTATTTCTTTGGGGGAATAATTTTCTCCTAACTCAACTTTTTTAGCGATTTAAAAACTACTAATTTAATAAATGACCGATCGAGACCTGGCTAAGTATGCTATGTGTCAAAATCACAACGTTTGAGCCCACAAGTGAGTGATGATGAATAAAAAAAAACAAAAAATGTATAAACAGGGGCAAATGACCCAATTACTATGCATTGAAATATTTGACTGTGCATAACTGTTTATTTTTCGATGGTTTTCGATGTAAATTGAAGCAGTTTTATATTATGTTTGTTTGCAGCATCTTTTGCTATTCAAACAATAAATGTTTTTCCGTTAGGTTACTTTTTTTTAAAAATAATTGATTGTTATAAAATGGTGCGTATGGTCATAAAATCAGTACCAGTTACTGCACCCCTAACTACTGCGCTAATATCACCCTTAAGGTTCTTATGCTAAAGCCTAGACCCAATTATTGCGCACCAATTACTGCGGATGACTACGAAGTTTTGTAGGTTAGATTCGTTTAGAGTCACTTAGTTAGGAAATTATGAATGTAATAATGTAAAATATAATTCTGGATTGAACGTTCTTAATGTCCGAACGTTTTACAATACTTAATAGTAAATCGTAATAATCAATTATTCTTTTCGAAAGTTTGTTAATATACTGTTAGTTTAGTTTTGTAGTGGCTTATTAGCCATGAATTATCAGATTAGGGAGTAAAATGAATAGTAAATTTTTTTCGGGATAGAATTTGATCATTTTTTATCTATTGATTTTCTGCATTGATTTCACCTTGTAGGTAATCTTTTCCCATAAAAAAAGATCGTAATTCGTCTATTTTAATGTTGTTTACTGTTGTAATAATTACCACAAGTAGTTTCCTCAGCAGACATTTGTCTATTGGGCATTCATCAGATTCTTTATTATTTATGTAGGTACAGCCCAGAGATGCCAGTTTTACGAAGAGCCAACCGAGTAAATAGTAAATTGCTGTTTAAAAGCTCGCTACAAGCCATACCTGTTTTAACTGGACTCTTTTTAGGTAGTACATCGTGATACTGTGATAAAAATAATATACATCTGTATACATATACACATACATAATAAAATTCAACGTTGATTATGTGATAGAAATTGTATTGCGATTCCGCCAGTGCTGCTACGATCCTGGCGGTGAAATCGCTTAGGGAGGTTCGGTATTTTTTACGGGGGGTGGTGAGCAGATGTGTGAAGACTGCGGTGGCTCCTATTTCGTAGAGATATTATAATATCGCTATGTCCTATTTGCACACGCAGGCAGTCCCATTGCGCCATCAAGTGAAGATAATCCAAAGCCTGTATTGGTAAAAGAAATCAGCTGACTCGTTAAAAATACATATTCAGTTTTATTACTTTGTCAATTGAAAAAAAATGAGAACTTAGGCAAATTAAAATTTTATAAGCCGGTCAACGTCTAACGTCTATCTAGCGGTTTTACAACAAAAATGAGTAAGGAAGGCCGTTCGTATTCTGTAATAATAATTTTCTTACCTCAGGTGCTCACTTGCGTGTAAAAAGTACATCTATGTATATATATATATATATATATATATAACGTTTGACGTATTTATAGAATACAAAAAATTTCCAAAATACAAAAATTTTAGAGAACGATTTCGCACGATTTCGTACGATCGAGCACCTAAGATACGAAAACTTTTATCGCTTTTTGTTATTAAACCGTTAGATGGACGTTTGGTGTTGACCTGCTCACGAAATAATAATTTACCTAAGATTTTTTTTGCCATTGACAAAATGATATCACCAAATATGTATTTTAAACGCGTCAGCTGATACAGGCTCCGGGTTAACTCTACAAGGTGGCGCAATAAGGCTGCCTGCATGTGCGAATAAGACACCGTGGCTGTATTTCGCAAAGGCTGCCAGTAGTTAAGTTTCGGGAACCATGGCAACGCGGGATCGTCAGTGATGCTCGTAACACTTTTTAACTAACGCCACTGTGTTCCGCCAAGTTAAACAAATAGATGACGTGAGTCGGATTTTCAATGCAAAAATTGGGGGATTGTTTTTCTTAGCGAAACACAGCGGCGTTAGTTAAATATCGACACTAGTGCCACCAACGATCCAGCATTGCCACGGCTCACGAAGCTTAATTAGGAGTTAACTACTGGCAGCATTAGTGGAATACAGCCCGTATTGAAGTGAGTTTTACTAACCGTGCATGAAAACAGCCGTCCACTGCATCGCAGTTAATTAAACTGAGTTCAACTGCTTATATCTCTATGGTTCAACTCATCAGTGCTCACAGATGAAACCATGAAATGTTATGAAAAAATTACAGTCTGTACTTTAAATCGTTTAGTCTTCTATAGTTTAAGGAGGTTTGGGATACAATTTCAAAATCGAGAAACGTGTCAAAAAAAATGTATGTTATATTAAAGCATATTTAAGCATATTAAGCAGTGTTGGAATGAAAAAAAACGTTTTCATAGATACCTCGGTACAAAAGGAAGATGCTTGTCAATAAAAATCAAGCCTTGCCAGGCATTTTTCAAAAATATAAGCAGTTACAATCGTACAGTTTCAAGTTTGTAGAGTGCAAGAGGAGGTCCACGGTAAAGGGGGCCCAGCTGCGCGGGCAGGGGGGACTCCCCGTTCTTCGCCTCTCTGAATGATACTCCCAAACCTCCTTAACTAATAAACATGTTTCATTAACATGTACATATATACGTGTAAATATGTAGCGTGTGCTCATGTAATGCAGTGTGAAGACTGTTCTGGTTCAACCTCACAGTTACTCGTTCAATAACCCGTTATATATTATTTGAGAATGCTTCGCCACAGAGATAAAATTGAAGCTCTAAGTAGGCCGCTCGCACAGAGTTCGAAAAGGAACATCTGGGGCCGCACTTTTCTCAATTCGAATGAGGCACGGGGCGATAGAACAAATAGGTTCATCGCGGACGGTAGGCCATAGAAGCGTTCGTCGTTTGTCGTTGCCATGGGGCTTTTCTCGATGTTATTTTTTTCATTGTGAACTGTGAGGTTACGCTTCGGGGCAGTTCGATTTTGTCCGCCTAAACGATAACACGTTTGTTACATCAATAAATAAGTTATTTCCAATTGGTCTCTAAATTATTTTCCCCGAGTCAAATCATTCAGAATATTTGGTGCCGAAACTCGGGACAATTTAATTGACTCGTGGGAAAGTGAGCGGACGGAAAAGAAAAGCTCCATCTCTTGAGGCCAACAACGTCAAGCGAACTCGACCACAGAGGAATTGAGACGCTTCAGCTGATGTTGGCGACATTTTTGGAAACCCACGACTTCCGCAAGAGGAAATCGGTCCACAGCAACCCGAGTCCTGTCCATGGCTAGAAGAACCGCAAATTATCGACTTTCAGAGATATTTAAGGAAAACTAATTTACGACTGCGATCACCCTCACTGTCATCGGAAGATAATCAACTTTTTTTTCCTCATCGTCTGGAAGCTATGGAACAAGCAGTGGCGGGAAATACAGAGGCGAATAATGTAACACTACAAGTTCCAGCAGCAGTGCAACATCGCGCACCGCGTCGTCCACCACCAGAGGCAGCTATTGAGCTGCCGCAAACTCCGGTGCTGGCCCGTCAGCCAGCGGCAGCGCGCGCTTGCGTGCCGCGTCGTCCACCATCAGAGGCGGCTGTCGAGTTGCCGCAAGCTCCGGTCCTGGCCCGTCAGCCAGCGGCACCGCGCGCTCGTGCGCTGCGTCGTCCACCACCAGAAGTGGCTGTTGAGTTGCCGCAAGCTCCGGTCCTGGCCCATCAGCCAGTGGCACCACGCGCTCGTGCGCTGCGTCGTCCACTACCAGAGGCGGCTATCGAGCTGCGGCAAGCTCCGGCCTTGGCCCGTCAACCAGCGGCAGCGCGTACTCGCGCGCCGCGTCGACCACCACCAGAGGCGGCTGTCGAGCTGCTGCAAGCTCCGGCCTTGGCCCGTCAACCAGAGGCAGCGCGTGCTCGCACACCACGTCGTCCAGTAGCAGCGACAGTCATCGATAAACAACTGCGGGCGGCGAACATATATCAAGCATTCCGTCATCCCGTAGCAGTCATCGAAGCAGTGTTGAATCAAGTAATGCGAACTGATGATGAAGAAGAAAACGATGCTAATAGCCTTTATTTTGAGAACAGGTTAGAATTTGAACAAGCAGAAGGAAATAATTTTGGAATTGAATCATCATCGGATGACGATGTATCAGAAGTTGATAATTATGAAAATATGAGCGAAAAACTCGACAGACTAATGCACAGCTCAAATCATGACAATACCCAATCGAGAGAAGATCCAGTGAATAGGTTAGTAAATGCAATGAAAAAAACTTTAGCAACTGCTAACAGGAATTCGTCTTTAAATAATGAAAGTGCAAAATTCATGAACAGAATGACATCAGCAAAACTTTTGCCAAAGTTCTCAGGAGATCCTCTCGATTGGGAACGCTTTAAGCAAGCATTCGAAACCTCAACCGATTTAGGAGGCTATTCTGATAAAGAAAATGTCACGCATCTTTTTGAAGCGCTTTCCGGTGAAGCGCACAACGCTAAGATTATATTTTCTTCAGGTAATGCACAAGAAATTATGTCAACATTGGAAATGAGGTTCGGTAATAAAAGGTTAATCATTGATAAAATTATTACAGAAATTAAAAATTTGCCAGAGATCGAATCAAATAAAATTTCGTTGACTGAATTTGCAACCACATTGAAAAATGCTGTGACGGGAATAAAATCTTTTGGCATTACAGGATACTTGCACAGTCCAGATCTTGTCAAAGAATTATTACAAAAATTACCTCGCTCAATGATTCACGATTATGTTCGTTTTGCAATTAAAGAAGATATGAACAAATCTGAGATAGAAAAAATTGCCAAATTTGTATTGATTGAAGCTGAAATGTTTGTAAAAACGGGTGTAATCGATGTGCATTTGAACGAGGCAGTTTCACGTCGAACTGATGAAAATAGTAAACACTCTCAATCCGATCAGAAATTAGTTTTGACTACAAATGTAAACAAAGGAATGAATTATGAAACGCGTAAGAGTAATAAAACTTCTGATACTAATTGTTTATATTGCGGAAGAAATAATCATTCAATTGAGAACTGTATTGATTTTAAGAAAATTCAAATGCCACAGCGGTGGAAAATCGCAAGAGCTAATAAACTGTGTTACGGCTGTCTTGAGAGTGGTCATCCTCGTCACGATTGTAACAAGAACTTACGATGTGGACAGTGCGGTCGCAATCATCACACCCTTCTTCATTTCATTCCGAAAAACGTTGATTTTAAAATTGAAAATGTTCCAACTCAAAGTAGTGAACCATTATAACCTCTGAATCGAAGGTAGATGTTTTTCAATCGGTAAATACGTCCTCTTGACTTACAACAGGGACATTTTTAAAAATTATTTCCGTTACTATCTTTGGAAAAGAAAAATCGAAGAAAATTTACGCTTTATTCGATGATGCATCTCAAGCTACTTTGATTGATTCAAAGCTTGTCTCAGAATTAAAATTAAAAGGTTCAAAAATCAATATAGCACTGAAAGTTTTAGGGGATGAGAGTGCGACCGTAATGTCAAATGAAAAGGTGGATGTTAAAATTCAAGGTGAATCAAGTATTTTTTCGCTAAAAAACATTCTGATCATAAAAAATTTAGGACTTTCAGTTCAGACTGTCAGCGAGGACCTTACAAAGTATTGTCACAACAAGACCGGTATTTACGTTGAATCTTATAGTGAAGCCCCTGTTATGCTAATAGGACAAGATTATTGTAATTTAATACTCATTCGAGAGTATTTTGAATTTCACAATAATATGGCCGTTTCACGATGTTTATTAGGATGGACCATTCACTGTCATTCAGGTCCAGATAAAATTCGGCAAGTAAATATTGTCAATGAATTTAAACGGTCTAATTCTAAAAATGATAACTTGCAAAATTTAACCAATTTTTATTTTGAAATAGATTTTTTCGATCTCGAAGAAAAAGAGTCGAATATCGAAAATAAAAGAGCGCTCGAAATTTTGAATGATACGTGTTGACACACAAATTCTGGATGGGTAACGGGCCTTTTGTGGAAATCTGAAAACACTTCTTTACCAGATAGTAGACCGAACGTGCTTGCGGAAGCTTGAAGACAAATTCGACCGTAATAGGGAATACGCGGAAATGTATTATAAGGAGATGGATAGATTCATTTCGAATGGGTTTGCTGAAAAGGCTGATAGAGAAATAACGGGAGAAAGAATTTGGTATTTACCTCATTTTGGGGTCCAAAATAAAAACAAACCGGGAAAAGTTAGACTCGTTTTTGATGCAGCGTCGAAGACCTCTTCTGTCAGTTTTAATGATTCTATTACTTCCGGGCCCTTCTTTGTTAAAATCTTTACCAGGAGTGCTGATGCGCTTTTGCCAATATACGTTTGCTGTGAAAGCAGATATACGCGATATGTTCTTGAAAATCAAGATTAGAACCGAAGATCGCGACGCGCAGCGCTTTTTGTGGAGGGGGGAAGATGGGTCGATCGAACCTCAGGAATATCTAATGTCATCTATGTTATTTGGTGCAACGAGCTCTCCTTGCACAGCTATTTATGTTAAAAATAAAAACGCAACTTTATTTAGTCAAAAATATCCAGAGACAGCGAAAAGGTTGATAAATAATTGTTACATGGATGAATTTTCAGATAGTTCTGAAACGATCGAAGAAGCGTCATCCCGAGTTAAACAAGCAATAGAAGTAAACGAAAATGCAGACTGGTTAATGCACGGTTGGGCAAGTAATTTGGGTGAGGTATTATTAAACGCGAATGAAAATATGGACTAAAAAAATTTAATTAAGACCGATACAAAAGAAAGCGGTGGTGAGAAGGTTTTAGGCTTAAAATGGAATAATCAAGAAGATAAATTATCATTTAACGTGGACAGTAATAAAATCGCGAACGAAATTTTGCAGGGATTTAAAAGGCCTACCAAAAGAGAATTCTTAATCATTATGATGTCAGTTTTTGACCCATCGGGTTTCTTAACTCCGCTCTTAATTCAATCGCGAATTTTGTTGCAAGATATTTGGCATAGTAAAATTAAATGGGATCAACAACTACGAGACACAGAATTTTTAAAATGGAAACAATGGCTCGGCGCTTTAGAAAAAGCGAAAACTTGCGAAATAGATCGCTGTTATCAAGTAAAAGCTCATCAAGTTAAAGAAGCCGAGCTTCACATTTTTTGCGACGCAAGTTCAAAGGCCTTTAATCCGGCGGACGATGAAACTAGGTGTGTATTTGGTGCACTAGAGAAAAATAGTAGATGGTTATTGGGGCCTGAATTTTTACAAAAACCCGAGCAGGATTGGCCAAAGGGTGATTTTAAGACAATTCAATGCGAGGATTCAATTTAGTAACTAATTATATGGTTGCTACAACACTAACTTCCGAACCTTCACTGATTGATTTTTCACGCTTTTCTCTTTAGAACGCCTACTTAATTCGGTTTCGATGATTTTTCAAGCGTTGTCAATATTTTCTAAGGACGTTAAACTGTGGAAATTAAAAAGTAAAGATTCACTTGGTCCTCGAGCAAGGGCAGAGTTATTGTGTTTAAAAATTAGTCAAGCAAAATAGTTTAGAAATGAAATAAATTGTTTAAAGAAAAAGGAATTTGTTTTCAAAAACAGCAGAATTTTGAATTTAGAGTCGTACTTAGATAATCAAGGTCTATTACGCGCAAAAGGTCGACTCGAAAATTTAAAAGATACCAGCGAAACTAATAAATTGCCAGTCATTCTAGATGCTAAAGAGGTATTACCACAACTAATAATTAAATATTTTCACGAAAAATATTATCACGGAAGTCACGAAACTGTCGTTAATGAATTACGTCAAACATTTTGGATAATTGGCTTGAGGCGCTGTTTGAGAAATATCGTAAATAAATGTATAATCTGCAGAATATTAAGGGGAACACCCACGAATCCAAAAATGGCAGCGCTGCCATCAGCTAGACTTTAAAGTCGCGTTCTTCCATTTACTCATTGTGGCCTGGATTATTTTGGACTGGATTATAGTCTGAGCACTGACTCAGCTATTATGGCTCTAAGGCGCTTTTCTGCACGTCGACGCACTCCAAGTG
The DNA here is from genome assembly GCF_036245765.1 of Copidosoma floridanum. NCBI lineage: Eukaryota > Metazoa > Arthropoda > Insecta > Hymenoptera > Encyrtidae > Copidosoma > Copidosoma floridanum. Next base: position 3,042,664 of record NW_028321909.1, read on the forward strand.
TGATTTACTGTGATAACGGAAGTAATTTCAAAGGTATGAGTAAGGAAATCCAGAAAGCATTACAAGAATTAAACCGTAAAGTGATCAAACGTTTTGCTGATAAAAAACAAATAAGTTGGAAATTCAATCCCCCGACTGCATCGCATATGGGGGGTGCTTGGGAACGGCTTATTCGATCGGTTAAATCAGCCTTAAGTGTTGTTTTAAAAGATCGCATACCTAGTGAGGAAGTTTTACGAACGGTACTGATAGAAATCGAGCATTGTGTAAACTCTCGGCCTCTCACACATGTATCCGTAGATCCTCGAGACGAAGAGTTCTTAACTCAAAATCACTTTCTAATAGGAACATCCTCTGGGTTAATTCGAATTAGTAAATTTGAGACTAAGAAATTCTGTACGCGCAAGCAATGGATTTTAGCACAACATTATACAGATTTATTCTGGAAAAGATAGCTGCGTGAATATTTGCCAACCTTGATGACTCGTAAAAAGTGGCATGTAAAAGAAGGGCCTTTGAAAGAAAACGACCTGGTTTTAATTTTTGATAAAAATGTAAATCGTAATTGTTCGAATAAGGGAGTTGTAACGCGAGTATTTTCAGGTTCAGATCACCAAGTATGAGTCGTGGAAGTTCGAACTTCAAATGGATTATTCTTAAAACCAAGCGGAAAACTAGTTAAGTTTGGTAATATCATTTTTTCAGTGGCAAAAAAAATCTTAGGTAAATTAAAATTTCGTGAGCAGGTCAACACCAAATGTCCATCTAACGGTTTAATAACAAAAAGCGATAAAAGTTTTCGTATCTTAGGTGCTCGATCGTACGAAATCGTGCGAAATCGTTCTCTAAAATTTTTGTATTTTGGAAATTTTTTGTATTCTATAAATACGTCAAACGTTATATATATATATATATATATATATATATACATAGATGTACTTTTTACACGCAAGTGAGCACCTGAGGTAAGAAAATTATTATTACAGAATACGAACGGCCTTCCTTACTCATTTTTGTTGTAAAACCGCTAGATAGACGTTAGACGTTGACCGGCTTATAAAATTTTAATTTGCCTAAGTTCTCATTTTTTTTCAATTGACAAAGTAATAAAACTGAATATGTATTTTTAACGAGTCAGCTGATTTCTTTTACCAATACAGGCTTTGGATTATCTTCACTTGATGGCGCAATGGGACTGCCTGCGTGTGCAAATAGGACATAGCGATATTATAATATCTCTACGAAATAGGAGCCACCGCAGTCTTCACACATCTGCTCACCACCCCCCGTAAAAAATACCGAACCTCCCTAAGCGATTTCACCGCCAGGATCGTAGCAGCACTGGCGGAATCGCAATACAATTTCTATCACATAATCAACGTTGAATTTTATTATGTATGTGTATATGTATACAGATGTATATTATTTTTATCACAGTATCACGATGTACTACCTAAAAAGAGTCCAGTTAAAACAGGTATGGCTTGTAGCGAGCTTTTAAACAGCAATTTACTATTTACTCGGTTGGCTCTTCGTAAAACTGGCATCTCTGGGCTGTACCTACATAAATAATAAAGAATCTGATGAATGCCCAATAGACAAATGTCTGCTGAGGAAACTACTTGTGGTAATTATTACAACAGTAAACAACATTAAAATAGACGAATTACGATCTTTTTTTATGGGAAAAGATTACCTACAAGGTGAAATCAATGCAGAAAATCAATAGATAAAAAATGATCAAATTCTATCCCGAAAAAAATTTACTATTCATTTTACTCCCTAATCTGATAATTCATGGCTAATAAGCCACTACAAAACTAAACTAACAGTATATTAACAAACTTTCGAAAAGAATAATTGATTATTACGATTTACTATTAAGTATTGTAAAACGTTCGGACATTAAGAACGTTCAATCCAGAATTATATTTTACATTATTACATTCATAATTTCCTAACTAAGTGACTCTAAACGAATCTAACCTACAAAACTTCGTAGTCATCCGCAGTAATTGGTGCGCAATAATTGGGTCTAGGCTTTAGCATAAGAACCTTAAGGGTGATATTAGCGCAGTAGTTAGGGGTGCAGTAACTGGTACTGATTTTATGACCATACGCACCATTTTATAACAATCAATTATTTTTAAAAAAAAGTAACCTAACGGAAAAACATTTATTGTTTGAATAGCAAAAGATGCTGCAAACAAACATAATATAAAACTGCTTCAATTTACATCGAAAACCATCGAAAAATAAACAGTTATGCACAGTCAAATATTTCAATGCATAGTAATTGGGTCATTTGCCCCTGTTTATACATTTTTTGTTTTTTTTTATTCATCATCACTCACTTGTGGGCTCAAACGTTGTGATTTTGACACATAGCATACTTAGCCAGGTCTCGATCGGTCATTTATTAAATTAGTAGTTTTTAAATCGCTAAAAAAGTTGAGTTAGGAGAAAATTATTCCCCCAAAGAAATAAAACTTTTATGAATTAAAAATATAATTACAGCAATAATGATCTTTGGGCAAATACTTTGTCCGTACAGTCATCATGCGGCTTATACGCTATGTGAATTCGTTTAGAGGGGATAAGAAAATCGATTTAAGCACCCATGGTGGTGAAAATGTTGCTAGCTCTTGGAACACTAAAGCCTTAATTCTATGTACGATTAGCTTTTTTCCCCTGGATCTTAAAACTTGACACTATTTTGATCTGTTACATGCGTAAAAATTGTAGATTGAGAAATTAAAAATCCAAATAACTGTACTTGATAGAAATATGTGCAAGAATAGTATTGCTAAAAGTAATTATGACGTAGGAAAATGAGTAAAATAATACGTTGCATTTTCGTTGTCATCTGCAGCGCAAGCGCAATTCATGTCAGTTCAAGATTTTAGCAACATCATTCTTACGGATTTTACTAACTTTATACACAGAACTATATGGTTTTTCCGAGAGCTCAACCCGTTTCAAACCACCAGAGGTCGCTAGCAGCAACTCATATAGCAAATACATACACATATACGTGTGCTCTAGGCTAAACGTGTCTCGTGGCTTTTTGACAAACATATGACTAGCAACTTTGATTACTACTTTTTTCGCATACGACTCAAATACTTTATTATGGCAAGTGTAACTATTTGTTACAAAAATAATTCATGTCAGAACTAATACTTGCCAAATCGAATTATCTGATATTTCAAAAAAATAATTAAATTATTGGGAAAGGTAGTGGGAGAAGAAAGTGTAAGAATTGATATTATAATTAAAATATCTATTTTTTAGGGTCAAAAGACAACGAATGAGATGCCTTTGACATTAGCGAAAGCTGATGCCAAAGTAAATTGGGTGTTGAACTCGATCAGTGAAGGGCAATTAACACCAATTTATTGCATGAACATGGCTCATCGAGGATCAATGACCCCTTCGTTACTAGGACAGATGCCTCTTTACATTTCTATTGAACGAAATAGAGACATAGAATTATCTGCTGGTGTAAACATACCATCATTTTACATAGCAGGTAAATATTCGTTTACGGAAATGCACATGGAGGATGGGTTTTTAGGCTCATGCAATATTATGCATTGGGGGTTACCCAATGCATGTAAGTTGTGGACGTTTATTCACCCTCAATACTCATACCAATTGAGTCTAAAAGTGAGTGAATCCATACAAAACTTGCGTGATTCTGGTGAAAACTATGGTGCGTGGATTGCAGGGTGTACCACACCAATGCACCATAAAAATATTGCATTGACTCCGGCATACATCGCATCTCAAGGACTGCCGTATGAGACTGTCGTTCAACCCCCTGGCTGTCTCATATATCTGCGCGACTACGTTTACCACCAAGTAATTAATACTGGCGTGAACTTATGCGAGGCAGTGAATGTTGGGAATCCAATTTGGCAGTCATCTGCGCATAAGTTTATGACCTGTATTTGCTAAGGTACGGCAGTTTCATGGGTCCCGGGTAATCCAGAAATCTACGCAACAGTGCAAACTCATGTTGATAAGAACTATCCCTGCCCTAAGTCTCAATGCGCATACACCGCCAAAAACAAGTACTTCGCTTTATTGCATGCATGCCAGCACAACGAGGAAAACTTTAATAAAGACAACAATATCTGCTCCTTGTGCCATAAGTATTTTTCAACTACATCTACATTAATGAGGCACTTAAAAACAATTCATAGGATGGATGAGAAACCGGTGGATGTTGCATGCGATCGTTGTAATATTAAAGTAACAGTTGGAAAATTATCTCGGCATCAGAAAACCTGTGTCCCAGGAGGAGAAGATGTCTCCTGTGATTGGTGTGGCAAAAAATACAAGTGTCATGGCTTAGCAGAACATAAAAGGGGATGCTCATCGAAACAAAGATAAATTTAATTGTTTCTCAGAACAAAAATGTTTGAATTTGATAAATTGATTATTATTATTATTACACTTGTAATTGTATAATAATGCCTCCTTTATCGGTCAAATAGTGTAAATAAATTAAATCGTATAATTAAATTTTATTGAAAATAATCTGCGCAAAAAAAAATCAAATACAACTATTTGTCGACAAATAAAATAAAATTTTATAAATCTGCTTGTTAAACAAAACACCATGTATACTATTTATTTAATCTTATTAGCTATCAAATAATTTTAATTAATACAACATGCCGTTAACATGATTTACTTTTGTACCTATCCAAATAATTAAATTCACTTTTTAAATAGTTAATATTTAAATTTTCTGCCTATAGAACGCTCTGCCAGCAAGAAAATCCACTTAAAATAATTGCATATTAGATAATATTAATTTAAAAAATTCACCATTGTAACAATTTGGTGGCAGAACAAGCTGCCTGTCGAATAATCTGCTTGTGGAACAATACTCCTATGAACGGTCAAGAGCACCTCCAAGTTCTATTGAATAATCAAAAACTTCTCTAAGTGCTACTTGACCATCAATAACTCTACCTAGTGCTACTTAACAATATAAAACTCTACCAAATGCTTCTCGACGATCGAAAACTTCTTCGTGCGCTTCTAAAAAGTCCAGAACTTTTTCGAGTGCTTCTTAATGACCAAAACATTCTCTTAGTGCTTCCTGACAATTAAAACTTTTTTTGAGCACTTCTAAACAATCAAATACTCCTCTTCTCAACGATCAAGGAGTCCTTTGATCGCTTCTTGACGACCGAAAGCTCCTTCCATCGCTTCTCGATTATCAATAACTCCTCAGAATACTTCTTGACGATCAAGAACTACTCCTAGTGCTTCTCGACGATCAAAAACTCCTACGTGCTCTTTAATATGATTTAAAACTACTCAGAATCCTTTTAGACGATCAATAACTCTTTCGTGTGCATATCGACGATCGAGAACTTCTTCAAACGCTTTTTGGCAATTAAAAACTACTCAGAGTGCTTCTCAATGATCAATAACTCCTTCGTGCTTTTCTCGACGATTGAGAACTTCTCCAAGTGTAAGTCAAGGATAAAAAACTTTTCCAAGTGCTTCTTAGTAGTCAAGTACTTCTCCGATCGCTTCTTGAGGATGAACAACTGCTCCAAATGCTTCTCGATGGCCAATAACTCCTCTAAATGCATTAAGATGGTCAGAAACTTCTCTGAATACTTCTCGATAATCAAGAACTCCTCCAATCGCTTCTCGACGTTCAAGAAATCCTCCCAGTGCAACTCGATGATCGAGAAATCCTCTAAGAGCTTCTCACCGATTGAAAACTCTTCCAAGTGCTTCTCAATAACCAAGAACTCCTACAAATCCTTTTAATAATTAAAATCTCCTCTAAATGCTCCATGACGACCAAAACTCCTCCAAGTGCTTCTCGACTATCGAAAACTCCTCCATGCTCTTCTATATGATTAGGAACTTCTCAGAATGCTTTTCGAAGATTAAGAACTACTCCGTGCGCTAATCGACGATAAAGAAATCCTTTATGTGTTTCTAGATGACCAAAAACTCTTTCAAAAAATTCTCGACAATCGATAAGTTCTCCGAGTACTTCTCAAAAATCAGGAACTTCCTGGAGTGCTTCTCGATGATCAAAAACTCCTCAGAGTTCTTCTCAACGATCAAGAACTCCTGTAAGTTCTTTTCGACAGTCAAAAGCTCCTCTTTGCTCTTCTATACAATTAAAAACTTCTCAGAGTGCTTTTCATCGAATCAAAAACTCGTTCGAGTGCTTCGAGACAATCAAGAACTGCTCCAAGCACTCCTCACTTCTCGACAATCAAAAACTCTTTCAAGTGCTTCTCAATGATTGAGAACTCCTACGAGTGCTTCTTAACGATCAAAAACTCCTCCAAGTGCTTCTCGACGATCGAAAACTACCCCGTGCTCTTTTATTTGATAAAAAATTTCTCAGAGTGCTTCTCTACGATCAAAAACTCCTCCGAGTGATTCTCGATGATCGAAAACACCGAGTGCATCTCGTGATGGAAAACTCTTCCGAGTGTTTTGCGACAATCAAGAACTACTTCAAGTGCTTCTGACTTCTCGACAATCGAAAACTCTTCCAAGTGCTTCTCAATGATCGAGAACTTCTCCAATCGTTTCTCGACAACCAAGAACTTCTTTAATTGCTTCTCGACGATCAAGAACTTTTCAGAGTCTTTTTCGATGATCAAGAACTACTCCTTGCGCTTATCGACGATCGAAAATTCCTTCATGTGCTTTTCGACGATCAAAAACTTCTCTAATCGCTTCTCGACGACCGAGAACTTTTTCAATCGCTTCTCAATGATCAAAAACTCCTCAGAGGGCTTCTCTACGATCGGGAACTCCTTCGTGCTCTTCTATACGTTGAAAAACTCCTCAGAGTGCTTTCCGACAATCAAGAACTACTCCGTTCGCTTATCGACTACCTAGAACTCCTTCAAGTGCTTCTCAACGACCAAGAACTTTTTCAAGTGCATTTTGACGATTGAAAACTTTTCTGGCTTTCTTTTAATGATTGAAAAGTTTCACAAGCATTGATCGACGATTGAGAACTCCTCCGATTGCCTTTCGACGATTGAGTACTCTTCCTAGTGCATTTTGACGATTATAAACTCCTTCGAGTACTTTTTAATGATTATTGTTCGGGAGTTTTAAGCACGACGACGATTGAAACTTGAGGTGCGCGTCGCGTTGCGCAGAGAGTAGCGCCATCGGGTGGCTTGCGCACATACCAGCGGGAGAGAAGGGAGGAAGAGGCGAGAGAGCGAGCGCAGGCCGCAGGGGCCTCGAAGTTGGACGGATTCGAGTTTGAGAGACGAACGCGCGCGGACCGGAGAACAGAGCTTGAGTAGACGGCAGTTGGTGCCCAGATTACACTAAGTTGTCCCTTTATCTTCGGTGCCTAACCTAAAACCAATACAAGTTTTCACGTGAGTTCCCGGGGACTTTGAAAGGTCTGTCGTGACACGCGGAGAGGTGCGGGAACGGTGGGCGGGAGAGCTGAAACACAGCTTTGCGGTACCTTGAGCCACAGGCAGAGACCAGGCGTTCAACATTGGTGTGATCCTCCGTGTTTCGCTGAGGCTGACCGAGACTATCGGACACGGAGGAGCCAGAACCTCGACCATCACCACGGTCACTCGAACTCCGTGCTAAGCTGAGGCAGACCGAGACGTCAGTGTACGGAGCCAGAGCCTTTAACCTTCACTGAGCCTTCCTTCGCGTTACGCTGAGGCTGACCGAGAGATCGGTGCGCGAAGGGAACAGTTGTGATCACAGCCAATCGCAGGTCTGTAGAGTTTATTAACATCTGTGTCAGTCGGTGAGTCATCACGACAGCCTGCCCGTGAGAGTGTATCCAGCTATTCAGACGCACGACCGGCACTCTCGCATTCTCTTTCTTTATAATTCGCGCCCTCGTTTCCGCGAATTAGTTCTAGTATCTCAAAGTGTAACCCAGGCAGGCGAGACGTGACTTGATTTGTATCAATTGTATTGTTGTCGTTGAATGCATTCACGTAGGGATCTATTATAAAAATATTGTAAACCTTTTCATATATATTCTATAATAATTAAAGCAAAACAATAGCTCATAAACAGCGAGTGATTATTTATGCAACCTAACCACGCTTCCCTCACGAATAAATACACATTTCTTAACGTCCATTCAACAATAAATATTAATTAATTCAACAATTATTGAACTCCTCTTATTGATTCTAGACAATGAAAAACTTTTCTTAATAATAACTCCTTTAAGTACTTCTCGACGATTGAGTACTTCTCCGAGTGATTCTCGGGAATCGAAAATTTTTTTCAAGTTTGTTTCTACGCCAGAACATACTTTTGAGTACTTTTTAACATTGAAGAGCCTTTCCGAGCGCTTTTTAACAGTACAAAACTCCTCCGAGTACTTCTCGGCGATCAAAAATTCCTCTGAGAGTTTCTAGACAAATAAAACTCCTCCCAAAGCTTTTCGATGGTAACTCCTTCGAGTGTTCTTAGACATTCAGAAACTCTTCTGAGTGCTTCATGACGATGGACAGCTATATGGACCCCGTTTCAATGACAAAGAATATTTTTAAGTGCCTTCGACGACGTATCAAGAGCTTTTTCTAATCTTTTCGACGAACGAGAACTTACCAAAGTATTTTTTGACGATCGAGAAATTCTCTGAGTGACAATTCAACACGAATATACAGAATATACGAATCATCAGAAGACAAGGTGTCTTTTAAGCTGCTGCTTCGGTGCTAGGACGAGAAGAAAGTGACTCGCGTAATGGTTCTTCTACATCATGGATGGGATAAAGAGAGGGCGGATTTTTGCCTGCTACAATAGATCTAGGAAGAGAAAAAGTTGGTTTTAGTGATATTTAAACTTTAGATATTGTATGAGGAGAAGAAGAGACGGTCACCACTGCATCAAGTTGGAGGCATGGAGATGGTATCTTTTTAGCCGTGGCGTTGAAGCTGGGATGAGAAGAAGTCAACATGCGCGATTGCCCCTAATGTTCTAGGCCCCACTGGAGGAGAAGTCGTTTTTTGAGCCGTTGCTCGTATTATGGGATGAGAAGAAGGTGGCCTGTTTGCCTGTTCTTACGCATCGTGCTCGGGATGAGAAGACGGCTGTTTAATTGCTGCTGTTACAATGTTGGGACGGAGTGAAGGCACCTGAAGATTCTATCACTAAAAATCCGTACTCCAAGGTTAGATTGTGGCCTTTCTTATAGGTGATATGGAACACAGTGTTATTAAATACCTAATACTTCGACATTCTGAGACAATATAGTTGAACAATTACTTAAGGTTGTATTAATATAAATATCACATTTATAAGAGATCAACACTACTTTACCTAAGTCTAATGGGACATAGGTACTGTCCGCAGCAGACAATCAGGTTATTCTTTACTTTCATGTCAAAACATCATATACAATGTGCCTGTGTATAAAACGTACTATATGTGTTTACTATCCTGCATCGCCTGTCAATGTAATCTTGACTAAAATGCGTAAGTTAAATAATTATTTTCTCTAAATCTGTCCATTTTCGGAGCTCGCGGCCATAACAACTTTTGTTCAGGAGATCATTAACTACAACATACTTAAATTTTATCAAAATTTACTGAGAACCAAAAACATAAGGATTTGTGCGGGGTCATTTATAATATTTTATAGTAATTTAAAAAGGTTTGGAATTACAAAACTCATGAAATTAGTTTCGATAATCTAGTATTGATCTAGAATTAAATTATAGTGCCAGTTATGACCCAATTGCATGCTTTAAGTTATTGCTAATTTGCAAACGTTTTTTTTAAAGATTGTCTGGTCATCGCTCACATTCGAATTCATCTTCTAATTTTTATATTCCTATGAATAAATCAACCCGTGACTTAAGCAATTCTTCTATCCAAATTTTAAGTGAGTCGCAGGATTCAAACATAGATTTATCATTGGCTCATAAATTTAATTTTTCGGATAAACCAGTTACACTTAACATGGAAGAAAGTTTTTATGGTAAGTTTGATTATTAATCCCAATAGATAAATACTTTTTTTACAACTAAAATAATTCATAAATTTCAATAGAATTCAATGCAGAAGCCAAAAAAAAAAATGTAAACCCAAGATAATAAACTTCTTGTGTGAAACGAATTTTTATTTTCAAATTAAAACAACATCAATTTAAATATGTAAAAAAGTTACCATCTATATAGCAATTGAAGTAATTAACAAAGGCTGTTATAGTGTTCTAGGGACAATATCCCAAGGACTCATTTTCGTACTACTTAAATGGTATAAGTAAAGGTTGTATGATAAACTGAGTACATCTTACTTCTTACCATTACGTATTCCCATGAATTGACAGACAGAATCTTTTGATAAGAATTCACGTAAAACTTAGCTTCTAGTGATAGCTAGCTGCATAACAAAGTTTTTTTATTTTCATTTTAGAAATTAATATGCCAACTCATCGAGTTTTAGATGTTGATAAGATGAGCTATAAAGTACTTGCTGTTTGCCATAAAAATGGGATGGTTGAACAAGCTTCAGATATTAAAAACATTAATGAATTCTTGTACATGGATGATATTCCAGAAAGTGATAGAATGTCTGAGTCCGATAAACTTGCATGCGTCCAACAAAATGGTATGTATATATACTTCATTTCCACCAAATTCGTCTTTTATGTCTTTTTTATAGAGTAAACTTAGTAATAAAAAAAAAAAATTATTTTCAAAAAATTCATGCAGCCGATACTTTAACATAACTATAGTATTAAATAACAATACTCCATTACATTTGTCACACTGCCTTTGTACCTGGAAATAAAAAAAGGGGGAGGGTACGCAGGAAGTGGATTGCCTCGTCTCGTACGTCCTCCGGGTCCCTCGTCCTCTTGGATTCTGCTCCTGAAAAGGGGAGTTGTACGGGATTTCTCCTCTCGTTCTACCGAGAGGAAATAAATTTGGGGAATGCTACCATGTCAAGTAAGGAAATCGTTTATTGCACTCTCCACACGGCTCTATACAACTCCTTGACGGCGCTACAACGGTTCCGCCTCGCCGCGCGAACCGCGAGCGCACGTTCGGGGTCCTGAGACCAGGAGGGGCCGCTGCCCTAACGCTCCCAGCCACGTCACACACGCACACACACGCAACCTCTCGTCCCTGTCCTTTCCCGGCCCGCTACACACCTGCTCTCTGCTATCGCGCCCTTTTCTTCTCGCCCCGTGTCAACCTTTCTCACCCTGCCTCTCTCTCTCTCTCTCTCTCTCTCTCTCACTATCACTGTCTCTCGGTAATCTGCTCCTTATCCCCTTCAGTCCCTAGTCCCGGTCCTCTCTCTCTCTCTCTCTCGTCCTCTTGGTCTCTCTCTCTCTCTCCTCTCTCTCTGGTGAGTTACTGTGCAGTCGTGTACTTTTCTTGCTCTTGAGTTATTAACATTTAGTGACGGTAATACTACTCGTTGTGCATTTTTTTGCTGCAGGAGAGTGGGGTTCCTGCTGGCTCAGGCGTAAGAGTGTTAGCAGCGGGCTTGACGTATTATTCGAGCCAGGGAATTCCATTTCCTCCTGCTGTCCTGGATGGTTGGCTAACTTCCATCGTAGCGGCCATCTTGTTAAACTTCAACAGCTTCTTCCTGAATTACCACGCCTCCCCGCTGCGCATGATGGCATGGGCGCATGAGCACAAAATCTTCTGCTACAGCTGTACTTGCTTTCGGCCACGACACACTCCTATTTACGCAGCCTACAGTATCCGTCTGCTGGAGTGTTTGCAAACCGCCAACTGTGGGTTCCACGGGAGAAAACACATGCTTGCTTTGCTGTTACTGCTTTACACTCATTTCTTGTTGGCTTTCTTTATTTATTTGCTTACATATTACTACACTGTACACACTGGTGAGGTCTTTTAGTATTTTTGCATCAACTAAGTTAATTGTCTTATGGTTCACTGCTATTGCTTGCTTTCTTTTTTTTTTTTTTTAGGCTGTGCAGCTGCCCACCTGGTAACACATCTAGATATTAATGTCCAAGTTTAGTGCCTCCGTGAATACATTCAAATCCTTCTTTGTCCAAGCCTCACAAACTACTCCTCCACCATCATCCAACAAAAGGCAGATCTCCCCCTCGACTCCTGACTCGCCCTCACAGACGCAGCCCAGTAAAAAGGATCGGTTTTCCCCAGGTCGCGATTCTTCTTCTCTTGACAAAATGGTAGGCACTTCAAAAAGTGACGTAGCTCCCGCTTGGTTTTCAGCATATGAGGCCAGAGTCCTGGCTAGGGAAGAAGCTTTTAGGGCTGAGCTCTTAAAGAATTTGACTGGACATGATGATAGGATTGCAGCTTTAGAAACCACTGTTCATAGGCTCAACATCGCTTCGAGTGATTCGCATGAGGTCTTACTGTTGGGCATACCCACTCAAGTCGAGCTAACAGACCTTGAGGCTGCCGATAAAGTTTTTACAGCCATGGGTCTCGTAAACTACAGTAGATTTGTTCTTCGTACACGCCCATGGACCACACCTGATCGTACCGGGTCCTCTCGGCCTGCGGCTGCTGTCGCATCAAAAGGCATGGTTGTTGAGCTGAGTTCAGCTTCAGCTCGTGATGTGGACGTGCAGCATTCAATGAAGTTGAAAGACCTTTCTGCTCAGAGTATCTTCGGTGTGGGTGCGCTCACCAAATTGTACTGCCGTGCTCTCTGGCCTAAGGAAATTCATCAACTGCTTTCACGTGCAAGAGCTGAGCAACACGCCCTCAAACTGCGGCCAGCATATGTTAAGAACTACACAGTTTATCTTAGACCAACTCAGGGTGCTGCGCCGGTACCTGTCCGCTCTCTTCAAGAGCTGGCAGCTTTGAACCGGGACACTGCGCCTCTATAGGGAATCTCACCCCATTTGGCGTGCTATCGGGCTTGCCCCTCCTCCTCTATTGCCCCCCCCCCTGTCTCCGCTCGCACTTCCAACCTTGTTATTCTTCATTTCAATGTCGAACGCCTCAAAACTCACTTTCATCTGGTAGAAGCCCTCGCAATAGATGCAGATGTTGATGTGCTTGCGGTGACTGAGACATTCCTTCTACCTACCGATGTTGACTCCATTATCGCAATACAAGGCTATAACTTTATCAGGTTGGACCGCATCAAAGAGGGTGGCGGTGGGGGTGGGGTCGGTGCTTATATTAAAAAACAATACATGTTTACATTGGTTGCACAGTCCGATCCTCTCTTTGATAATACTCCGGAATTCATTTTGCTCTCGCTTCAGATACAGAATTACTCAATACTTCTTGCTGTGGTCTACCGGAGACCCGCGGCCTCCTTTCCGCTGCTTTGTTTTGACACCCTCGCTGAGCATGCCCCTTCTTTTGACCAAGTGATCATAACCGGGGACTTTAATATTGATTTCTGTACTGTTACCGACGCGTCCAAATTCTTTCGTGACAGATTATCCGAGCTTGCATTGTGCCTGGTACCTTCGGAGCCTACTCATCATGTACTATGGAGAGACCCGCCGTCCCACACATGGCTTGACGTATTCGTGGTTGCTGATTCTTCGCACATAGTCTCCTATAACAAGTCAGTTTCGCCATTTATTACGGGACACGAGTGGATAAAATTGGTGCTCAAGGTTGGCGGTAGGCGGGCTACAAAGACCATTAGAATTAGGGACCTGGGGCGTATCAATCCAACCGTGCTGTGTAGCGCTCTTGAACGTTCGCTTAGCGTCCTTTGTCCCGTGGATGGCAGCGCTTGTCAGGCAGACGATATTGACACTTTTGCGTCGCGGCTCTCCTCGCAAATACTCTGTGCCTTCGATGAGATCTCACCGCTTACTGAGTTACATCTCTCCACTAAAAGGAAACCTTGGATGACGAGTGAAATAAGACGCTTGTTCCGTGATCGTCGGGCCCGCTGGATGGGACGCCCTGAGGATGTGGCGGAATTTAGGAGGTTGCAGGCACGTGCTTCCAATGCAATCTGCACAGCCAAGAATAGGCACATTGCGCTGGTGATTGATCGTGCACCGGACGCGAGAGCAAAGTGGCGTGCATTTAGAGGACTTGGTCTTTCATCTCAGCAGTTGCCGTCCTCGCTCGACCTGTTCAACCCCGATGAGCTCAATGATGCCTACGCTGCCCGCACCAGAGCGATCATCACCCCCGCGTCTGATAGGCCCATCACACCGGTACCTTTTCTTCCGCTGCCTCAACCTCCATGGAGTAGATTCTCATTTAGTCACACGACGGCTTTTGAGGTGCGTACTGCACTGTTGCGCTCTTCTTCTTCTGCTCTTGATCTCTATGGTTTGTCGCCCAGGATGGTTAAACTTGCTGCTCCCCTGCTTTCTGTTACCCTTGCTAGGTTCTTCAATGCATGTATCGATGCATGCCATTTTCCGTTGCCTTGGAGACGTCCTCTACTTTCTCCGTTGGCCAAGATTAGAGCTCCTCTTTCGCTGGCGGACACCAGACCGATTGCCCTTTTTCTAGCGCTGTCAAAGGTTTTCGAACGGATCCTCCACCAGCAGATTGTCCGGCACTTGCACAGACATGGTCTTTTGGACCCACGACAAGCTGGGTTTAGAAGCGGACACAGTACACAGACTGCTTTGCTTAGGGTCACGGACGATATAAGGATAGCCATTGATCAACGTAAAGTGACCCTGTTAGTCCTGTTTGACTTCTCGAGGGCCTTCGAACTTGTGCCTCATGACAAATTGCTGCAAAAACTTCACAGATTGGGCTTTGATGATCTTGCAATTGCGCTTATTAGGTCCTATCTGTCAGGCCGGGTTCAGGCGGTCGGTGCCGAGGGTCGTGCTTTATCTGAATTTAGACCGGTTGAGGCTGGTGTTCCGCAAAAGAGTGTGTTGGGACCTCTGTTGTTTGCGCTTTTTATTAATGATCTGCCACGTGTGCTCAAACACTGCTCCCACATGATTTACGCGGACGACATCCAAATCTACCTACACTGTTTTCCGGCTGACCTGGAGGGGGGTGTTGCACTGTCGTTGGAGGATGGGTCTGCGGTTATCAACTGGTCGGAGGAGAATGGCCTTGTCCTTAATACTAGGAAGACCAAAGTGATGCTGCTGGGTAGCCAGATATATATGTCGCGGTTTGATCTGGCTGACCTTCCATGGGTTAGAATTGGCCCTGCACTTGTCCCGTTTTCTGAAAGTGTCAAAAACCTTGGGATACTTATCTCTCCCACTTTGAACTGGACAGCATATGTTAATGGAGTTGTACAGCGCGTTCACTTTGCCCTTAGGTCCCTCAAATTCTATAGGCATGCATTGACCCCTCCCGTTCGTAAGCTGTTGGTTGAAAGCCTGGTGTTTCCTCACCTTGATTATGCCTGCGCGGTGTATACAGTTCTAGACGCAACGAGGAACTTAAAGCTCCAGAGAGCGCTCAATGCCTGTGTGCGCTTTGTTGTTGGTGGTCTCCCTAGAAGAGCGCACGTTACCCCGCATAGGCTCAAACTTCAATGGCTATCGATGGCTAGAAGGCGACAACTTTTTATGGGCCTACTTGCGTTCAAAACCATCAAACATCAATGCCCTGACTACCTGTTCTTGCTTTTTTCGCTAACTGAGTATCGTCCGTTAGCCCGAGTGCCTGCCCGTCGAGCTTTGCCCCCCTTGCAAATACCGAACCAGCGCACACAGGCACTCAGAGATTCATTTCATGTACAGGCATCATACCTGCTGAATTTGTTTGCGCCCTTTTCCTTTGATTTGTCGCTCACTGCTTCCAGGACTTTACTTTTTGATAGGCTGTTGGAGTTCGATATACACGACTGGGAGGTCCGAGTCGTGGAGGAGGGTCTGCCTACTGTTTAATAGTTATCATGTTTTTCTCTTCCCTCACCATATACCCTTTCCCGTGGCAAATTCGATATGAATATGATAATATTTACCCCCCTCTCAAACCTGACTTAGTCTTAGCACCGCTGTTACCGTGTGGGTACCTCTAAGCTGCTTATACGATATCTTGTGAACTTAGTATTACTTTATTTCTTGTTTATTTTTACAGTTTAGTCTATAAGACCCGCTTTTTTGACCTTATCTTTGTTTGATTTGCCGAACTTGTATTTTTTACTGCATCATGCTTTTCGTTAACATTTGTACAATCCTGATAGGGTTTTACCCTAAGGTCATAAATAAAAACCTTCAACCTTCAACCTTCAACCTTCTCTTTTTCTACACACCTAGAGCGGAAACGCGCGAACACCCCCAAGATTCGGCACTCCCGAGCATGCACCTGCGACTTCCCGTAACCGGGTTCTTCTCTCTCTCTCTCTCTCTCTCTCTCTCTCTCTCTCTCTCTCTCTCTCTCTCTGGTGAGTCCTGTCTGGTCGTGCTTTTGGCGTGCTCCCGCAGGTTGGTGTCTTTTGCAATTTTACTGCTGTGCCCTGTTCTTGTTAGTTGCAGATTTGCTCCCCGGTAGGCTCTCGTGAGATCTGAGAACTACAGGCCCTCCTTTAAGAAAAATCTGCAACGGAAGAATCTGCAACGAAAGCATAGGAGGTTAGGACTCCACTCGCCTTCCCCCCGCCGCCCCGCCCATAAACCTTACTACTGGGCCAGCTGATTGATCGGTCGCCTTGGCGCATGCCCATCGACCATCAACGGGCCAATCTCGTGCAACGACACCTGTGCAGTGACCTGTCAACTTCACTTCTGTTGCCATCAATGTGCGCATGCCTTGATTCACTGCGTACAGCGATTGCCATTTGACGTCTGCTACAAACTGTTGGTGCTTTCCTGACAGCTGCCGTGTAAAGTGCCTTGACTGCGCTACCTGCCTTGCCACGCCGCCTGCTTCAGCTACTCTACTACTACTCGTCTACTTCTATTTTCATTATATCTTCTGGAACCACGCCAGAGCCGTCTGCACGCAATGCTCAGAGACGTTCCACTCGTTTTGCTCAACAACACCTGACTTCACAAAACGCAAACGTCCATCCTGCTGCATTGCATAACAATTTCTTCACATCTCCTACTCATCTGCAATAGCGAATCTACACACAACCGTCCCCACAACACCTGCTTGTAACACCCCTCCGGCCTCAACACTTTTCCCTTCTTCCGCAACTAAACGCCTCCTCTCACCCCCATCACCACTATCATCACAAATCTCTAAGGCCCCCCGATTCATCAACTTCTCAAGCACTCCAACCACATCTGACTCATCTCTCTCCCCTGACTCATCAATCATCACACAAATGTCGAACACCCCCGCAAATGCTATTCCATCACTCCCAAATCCCACTTCACCACCGTTACCACAGGACACCCCAGACTGGTTCCGGAGTTTTTATACGATCTACTCAGGTAATAACCATGAACTGATGTCCCCTTTGATGACTTTATTGGAATCCCCGCCTCCTCTCCTGAGCATTACAAATCACAAGTGACTAAGGTCCTCATTGCCATAGGCCTACCAGATTGTGCCAATCTCATAATTCGTATTAGACCATGGGTTGGTAAATCACAACCGGCCCTCGCGGCTTCAATGGCCACTCCCTCAAGTAACATCACTCAGCCTCACTCGCTTGTGGCCGAATTTGCCACTGCGAGGGTTCGGGACCTGATTGTGTCTCAGTCTTATCGACTGAGGAACGTCCGCGCCCAGGATCTTTTCGGGACCGGTGGCAGTACCCCCATCTTTTGTCGCCCTCTTTGGCCGGCTCACATACATGGCCTTTTACTTAAGGACGTTCGGTAGTGATTGAATTTTCCAACGAATTTTTCTGAAATTTTGACCAGACGTTTTTATTGTTGTTACAATAAACCAGTCAAAATTTAAAGAGGTTCCTCTGTTTCGTTTTCGAGATATTGAATTTCAAAGTTAAGTCATTTTAACACTGTCGCTTATGGGAGAACTGACTAAATCACAGTTTTAAGCAAATTGGGCCAGTGAATTTGGCCAATTTTTTTATATGTTACAGATAATGTTATTAATTTGATGTATACCAAGTTTTGCGACGATCGTCTGATTCGTTTATAAATAAAAAATTAAATAAAAGCTCGACCGAAACGCAACGGCAACGTCGCAAGTGGCGGGAAATTCAAAATGTTCCAGGATGTTGATCAGTAAATATCTCAATATTATTGTAGATATTTATGCATTCACGCATAAAATAAAAGCTTACGTGTGTGCGTGAGTGTATGTACAGAACGCCCACCCCTTCCCATAAAAAACAATAAATGTTAATAACACGCTATTTATTTATTTTTTTTAATTTCAAATTTATTATTTCTTCTTAAGATACAATTTTTTTGTACATTACAAAATAACATGCTCATAGTTTGAATCACTCATCTTAGAAATCATCCTACTTATCTGACATCCCATGCTGTATGAGACTTGTCAAGTCATTTAAAAATTCAAGTATTTTACTTACACTGGTAGCTCTTTTGATTAAAGGGCTTTGCCCATTTATTAGAAACGATCTTAAACCATCATTACCTTCCATAAATTTATCAACAATAATATTAAAATCTACTTTATTTTGACTTAGATTTTTAATCACTGTTTTGGGAATGATAGACGACATGGGGGAAAAAGTTGGCGAATACATTTTTTCATCAGAAATTCTTTGAATTTTCGCAAGAACATCTTTTACGGAAAACACGTTCGTTGAAATATCATCCCATGAAAGATATGTAGCGGTTAATTACTTACAGCTTTATCACAAAAACATTGATACACGAACGCTGTCGTAACCGACGCAGCACGCAGCAGACGAGCAGACAGTGTAGAGTGTGCAGAGACACCTGATGCGTGTACATGAACACTCACACATTTAAGACCCGTACGACGTTGCCAAATCTTCATTCATCGCTGGTTTCCCCTCACCGCGCAAATGTTTCCCCCCGCTAACACTACCGAACGTCCTTAAGGCAAGAGAGGCACAGCGACGCCTCAATTACTTGCCACCGATAGTCAAGGACTTATATGTTTTTTATGCGACCCAGCCGCTCATCCGATCTCATACCCATCTCTTCGATTGAAGATCTTGTCCGTCTACCTCCCCAACCTGCCCCATCCCAACAATGACTAAACACAGCTAATCACGCTCCCCTCATTCATCAATCAATCAACAAACTCCATCACTGTCATCCACGCCAACATAAATCGTCTCAACCATCCACATCACACACAACTCAAACTTTTATCTGCTGACAGGTCCCCAGATGTTATTGCGGTTACTGAGACCTTTCTTACGCCAGACACGCTGGATGAGGTTGTCGGCATCCGTGGTTACTCCCTGTTTCGGGTTGACAGAGCAGGGAAGGAAGGGGGTGGTGTTGGCGCCTACATTCGGGATTCCTTTAAGACAACAATTCTTGCCAGCTTGGACCCAGAATTTGATAACACACCAGAATTCCTTATCCTCGAAATAGCAGTTGCATTGCATAGAACACTTGTGGCCATTGTCTATCGACGCCCCGCAGCATCTCTTCCACACCACTTTTTTGACACACTCTCAGATCATCTACCGGCTTACTCTAATATCATCATCACTGGCGATCTCAACATCAACATGCTCACTTCATCCATCTCTTCTCAGTTTCTCTCCACCAAGATCTCAGAATACTCCCTACACTTGGTTCCTTCCAATCCGACACACCATGCCTTCTACCGCAATAACCCCTCGCACACCTGGATAGATATCTTTATTATAAAAGACCCAACCTCGCTAATTCGCTACCAACAATCCACCGCACCCTTCATAGCCGGTCATGACTGGATCGAAATCACCCTTCGTTTTCTCCATATACCAAGTATAACCAAAACTATTACGGCCCGCAACCTCAAACACATAAACTCTGAAGCACTCTCATTCCATATCACACCATCCCTCTCATCTCTAATCAATTCATGCACTCAACCGAACCCGCAATCTCTCGACACTCTGACAACTCTTTTCTCAACCACTATACTTGAAGCCTTTGACAGACTGGCTCCAAACAGACGGATCACCTTGTCATCGCGAAGAAAGCCGTGGGTCACTCATCAGATCAGGGACATGATGTTGGTGAGAGACAGGGCGTATCGTGATGCCAGACGGTCTGGCCTATCAACAGATATTGAGTGCTATCGCCACCTCCGCAGCAGGGTATCGAATAGTCAAACTCAACCTCACCAGTCAAAACCTTCCGTCACCCACACAGCTCTTTTCCCCGGATACTCTTATCTCTACATATTCCATCGTCCCCGCATCTACTTCACCTCTCACTTCACTCAACCTAAATACATTACTTCGCACCCCTCCTCCTCACTCTTTGGCACCAGTCTTTCATTTTGAACCCACAACATCTGATGAAATACTTCACACCATCACCACATCCTCATCTAAAGCAATTGGACATGATGGTATATCGAACTCAATGCTTCGCCTTACTCTCGGCTTCATCCTACCCTTTCTCACATTTCTATTCAATAGCTTAATACAACATTCGCACTTCCCCACCCTCTGGAAGAGTGCCCTGTTGCTCCCCCTGGCTAAAATACGTCACCCCTCCTCCCCATCTGACATGCGTCCCATAGCGTCTCTTTCCGAACTTTCAAAAGCATTTGAACGTATTTTATCCTCACAGCTCTCTAAATTCATCTTATCTAATAATCTTCTAGATCCGCGTCAATCAGGCTTCAGGAGGGGGCACAGCACTCAGATCGCCCTTCTTGGCGTAACTGAGGACATAAGAGAGGCAATAAACCGTCAGGAGGTCACCATACTGGTTCTTCTCGACTTCTCTAAAACCTTCGACACTGTCCCCCACCTGCAACTTCTCCACAAATTAAAAAATCTCAATCTCTCCAATAGTGCTCTAACTCTTCTCCATAGCTACCTTTCTAATCGTCAACAAGCCATCGGGGGGGGGGGGGGGGGTAACGGGGAAGCCATTTCCAACTGGTGACCTGCTCTCGCAGGTGTTCCCCAGGGAAGTGTCCTTGGCCCTCTCCTATTCTCCTTGTATATAAATGACCTCCCCGCCTCTCTCTCTTATTCTAAACATATGATTTACGATGACGACACCCAAATATACCTTCATTGTCCATTTGCGTCCATCAATGAGGCCATTGCCCGCCTGAATCGTGACCTTGAGGCCATTGTGGCGTGGGCTCATCGTAACGGCCTAAGTCTCAATCCGCGGAAATCCAAGGCCATGGTTCTCGGCAGCCTCGCCTACATCTCTCGCCTAGATCTATCATACCTCATACCCATTCATATTCATGGCATCGCGATTCCTGTTGTGGAGAAGGCCTTGAACCTGGGCGTTGTTTTTACCCCCACACTCCACTGGTCCCCACAGATTAATAAGATCAACCAGAAAGTACATAACACACTCCGTTCCCTGCGATTCAATAGACATGCCCTAACTCGTACCTTACGCAAATTTCTGATCGAATCTCTGGTCTTTCCGCATCTGTACTATGCTTCATCGGTTTTTTTTTCGACTGGACGTCACACGCAATCTAAAAATGCAGAGAGCCATTAATGCTTGTGTCCGCTTCGTAGCTGGCAATATTCCTAGAGATGCTCACATCACACCATTACGGTTGGAACTGGGCTGGCTCTCTGCTCAACGTAGACGTGAGTACCACTTGGGGTGTCTTGCCTTCAACATAATTCGCCTTCATTGCCCCACATACCTCGCTGATTGTTTTCGCCTTGCATCCCACTCAGTCACTAATTCCCGCACCCTACGCCGCCCACAACCCCTGCTCATCGTCCCTCCCTCCCGCACCCGTGCTCGCGACGATTCCTTCTACATTCAAGCATCTGATCTCCTGAATTCACTTTCTCCAATAAACCTTGCCGATCACTCATATTCATCATTCCAAATCCTACTCCATAATACCCTCTTACAGCGCGACCAGAGCGAGTGGATCGAACGTGTTGAGCGGGAGGGAATTGTACTCGCATAACGCAAACAGTGCTTTAACCTTGACCTCAAATTAACAGCGGACGCTCTGACGTGGTCAACCTTTCCCATCACACATAATATACAACACCATAGCCCAACTCTGACAACTAGCCTCTAACGACTCCTCCTCGCACCAACCATCATTCACTTTATCTCGCCTACCTCACTTCCCCAGTCCTTCACCAGCTCTCTCCCCACCTGACTCTTCTGCATATAAATCCCTCCTCCTATCCCTCTTAACTCCCCAACCACTAACCATCCTCACTCACCACTTCTCTTCCATTGATAGCCTTCTCTAGCCTTCTCGCATCCCACAACCTTCAAAACGCCTTCCTTCGCATCTCCACAGCCCCCACACCCTTCCGCTAATCAATCTACCTATTGTATCTACACTCTCAGCTATCATATGCATTCAATTTACACTGCTATGTTGTTCTACCTTTTATTTTTAGTTTTAAGTTGCTTACATTTATTTACCTTGCGCTCAAGTCTGATTAATCCTTCAATTTGTAATCTTTCACTTTGCTATCTTACTGTAATTTGATTGTTTGCTACAATTTTAGCTTATTGAAATTAGTTTTAAGTCTGCTTATATTATTGTATTATACTTTTTGGCCAGATGGGGGTCTTCCCCAAGGCATAATAAACACTCTAAACACTCTAAACACTCTCTTGCACTCTCTCTCTCTCTCTCTCTCGGTCTTCTGTATACTCCGGGACTTAGTCCCAGAGACCTACCGGCGCTCGCGAGCCCTAGCACGACGCACAAAAAGAAACGGAGGGAAAACACGCTACCTTTCGGCTCTCTGACTCGCGGTAACGGCGCGGGCGTATGGCGTCCGGCTGGGCCTCGGGCTGCTGGTGGGTCTGTGAAGCTGATGGTGGCGGTCCCACTCTCTCTCTCTCGTCCTACAGTCGCTCTGCTTCTCGTCCTGGGTCTTCTCCTGGCGGTGATGATCTCCAACGACGGGGACACAGCAGCTTTTTCTTTTCTCTCTCTCTCTTGATCGGCCAACAACTTTCTCTCGCGCTTTCTCTCTCTCTCGCTCACAAGTCTCTGGCTAATATGCGCGCGAAGGCTCTCGACTCGAGACTGACTATGTGCGGTACCGGAAAAGGCCGCGTGACCCCGCCCCCTCTCCCAGAGCCGAGGACCTATGGGGGAGAACCTCTACCTCAATTGGAGATTCGAAGGATCGTCTTCCCCAAAGCCATGGAAGGAACACTTCAAGCCAGGGGACGAACTTTCGAAATCGCTCCGTCGAGGACGCACGAGACCTCTTGCGGGGGGCCCCACAGCATGGAGCTCTACACCGCAATACCGGAGAGGGGCGAAACTGGGATGTAGCTCTGGTGTCCACCACCGTGCAGCTCTCCCAGGTGATATACTCGAGCCGCCCGCTTTCTGAGCGTCAGCTGAAGAGGGATAGGGCGCAACGGGCTCAGGACCACCCTAGCTGGCCTCAGGAGCGAGTGAATCAGGTAGAGCGCGTCTGGGGGAGTCTTCAGGGCTATTTTCAGGACTTGCGGGAGCTGGTGCTCCGTAGGGTGTTCCCAGCGAAACGCGGTGAGTAGGCCTGGGGCCTCCACCCGGACGAAATGGACAACGGACTAGGGGGAGAGGACAAAGGACTAAGAAAGCAGATGGGAGGATAGAAGTAGGACCACCGGACGCGAATTGAGGGTAAACCACCGGGACTCACTCAAGGACCAAAGAACTAGCGGACAACTATTATCGAAGATCTTCCCGCGGGGGAGAGGACACCATGGACCAGAGAGGGACCACCCAGGGAGAAGACACCGCTACGGAGCATCTGGACTCTTAGCCGCGAGGCCAACGTACGTATTTTTCCATCTTCTTTCAATTCTTCTAGTGTTGCGTCAGAGAGACAGAGAGACAGAGCGAACCAGATCGGCTTTCGAGCAGCTGGGAGTGCTCTAGCCTAGGGGGGAGGGTTTGTAACGAGGCAAATTGAGCCTCCTGGCTCATGTCGCTCTCGCTGACGCAACGCGTATGACGTCACCGGCAAAGGCTTACCTTCCCGGAATTCTTCTTTTGTTTTGGCTCCCGGAAAAAAAAAGGAAAGAGGACGATGCGACGCGGGACACCACAGCAACAGTGGCAAAAATATACGCATGAGCGCGCGCACCACTGTTCGGGTCGCGGCGGTGGCCCTCGGGTATGAGAGAGAGAAAGAAAAAGTAAAAGTCGAGAGATACGTGCTGTGGTTGCAGCAGGACGGAGAGTTAGTCTCGAGTCGAGAGCTTTCGCGCGCGTATTAGCCAGAGATTCGTGAGCGAGAGAGAGAGAGATGATTATGATGATGAAAATAAATTTATTAATGCCAACGTTTAATAAACCGTATGGCAATGTAAAAAAATACAAAAGGATTTACAAACATTATTATATAAAACAAGCATGAATATACAATATAACAAATTTTGGCGTAAGTAACAGACTATTAGAACAATCAATGAGACGCATTTCCATAACAATTAATAAAAATTATTTGTCAATCTAAAATACATAAATTAAAATTATCGTGTGTCCAGTAAGTATACCCGCGAGTTCGTATATGTATATGTAAGTATATATGCTTCAAAATCTATCTCAACATTTATAATAAACTCTGAAATCAATTATTGAAAAAATGTTCGAAAAGCGCAACTTTGAAAGATTCGTAAGTGACCTTCAATTTCACAGACCCAGGAATCTCCTCCCATAATTTTAGAGCACTTATGACAAAAGAACGCTCATACGTGACTGAGCGCGCGAAAGGTATAAAATAGCCAGACGTAACACGCCTAGCAGATCTCCTCAGGCCCTCGGTCTGCGGAAATAGGTCCGCCAAGTATTTCGGCTTCCCTTAGGTAAGCAACCAATAAATCATACAACCCAGAGAGAGAAAGCGTGAGAGAAAGTTGTTGGCCAATCAAGAGAGAGAGAAAAGAGAAAGCTGCTGTGTCCCCGTCGTCGGAGATCATCATCGCCAGGAGAAGACCCAGGACGAGAAGCAGAGCGACTGCAGGACGAGAGAGAGAGAGTAGGACTGCCGCCGTCAGCTCCACAGACCCACCAGCAGCCCGAGGCCCAGCCGGACGCCATACGCCGTTGCCGCGAGTCAGAGAGCCGAAAGGTAGCGTGTTTTCCCTCCGTTTCTTTTTGTGCGTCGTGCTAGGGCTCGCGATCGCGATACCCCGACTAAGTCCCGGGGTACACAGAGGACCAAGAGAGAGAGAGTGCGAGAGAGAGAAAGAGAAAGAACCAGGTTACGGGAAGTCGTGGGTGCCTGCTCGGGAGTGCCGAATCTAGGGGGTGTTCGCGCGTTTCCGCTCTAGGTGTGTAGAAAGAGAGAGAGAGAGAGAGAGAGAGAGAGACCAAGAGGACGAGAGAGAGAGAGAGGACCGGGACTAGGGACTGAAGGGGATAAGGAGCAGATTACCAAGAGACATTGATAGTGAGAGAGAGAGAGAGAGAGAGAGAGAGACAGGGTGAGAAAGGTTGACACGGGGCGAGAAGAAAAGGGCGCGATAGCAGAGAGCAGGTGTGTAGCGGGCCGGGAAAGGACAGGGACGAGAGGTTGCGTGTGAGGGTGCGCGTGTGTGTGCGTGTGTGACGTGGCTGGGAGCGTTAGGGCAGCGGCCCCTCCTGGTATCAGGACCCCGAACGTGCGCTCGCGGTTCGTGCAGTGAGGCAGAACCGCTGTAGCGCCGTCGAGGAGTTGTGTAGAGCCGTGTGGAGAGTGCAATAAACGATTCCCTTACTTGACACGGTAGCATTCCCCAAATTTATTTCCTCTCGGTAGAACAAGAGGAGAAATCCCGTACAACTCCCCTTTTCAGGTGCAGAATCCAAGAGGACGGGGGACCCGGAGGACGTACGAGACGAGGCAATCCACTTCCTGCGTACCCTCCCCCTTTTTTTATTTCCAGGTACAAAGGCAGTGTGACACATTTTCAATCAGTGCGTATACGTATGTATATATCATTTATAAATGTTGTATCTATAAGTATGTCTGTGTTAAGCGCGTGGTAGCTCAGTTGGCTAGGTTATGGATCGGCACACGGGAGACTGTGGTTCGATTCCCAATTAGTGTGACTTTTTCGGGCAAGTACCTCCGTAATTTTTCACCTGTGCATTTTTACCGTGCAATGCTCCTCGTTAAGGGGATAGGCAACCGTCTCACAGCAAAACTGTCTGCTTTTCCTTACCCTGCTCCCTGTCATGAGAGGCCGTACATCCGTAAATTTTTATTATTACTGAAGACAGAGAAATAAATTCATTCTAATTTAATAAACTTCTTGCAAAATTTTTTTTTTTAAAGTCAATTTGAAAGTTTCTTATTATTATTTCACAATATTTAAAATAAAAAAGTCTAGGTTATAAAAGTTTGATAAAAAAAAATATTCTGGTACAAATAAAAATTGTTATGTTTACGTTTAAGTGTGAGCTTTGTAATTTATTATTTTTGATGGTAACGTATTACTTTTAACGTATATTTATGTTTTTTTTTGTTTATCCATTTAACGTCTAAAATTTCTCTCTCTTTCGTTTATTGAACAATTTCCCATATATTATTGTTATTTAAATTTTAATTTTAAATGTCACAGTTTCTAGCCTTTCTACCTTCTTTAAAATTTATTCCCTCATTGAATGTTTTTTAAAAATCACCATTAATATAATTTACATAAATAACGTGTGTAATTGGATTACTACATCTTTTAACTGGACAATTTTTTTTTTGACTTCCTAACTAATCGTTTATTTTTTATGTCTGTTAGTCTAGCACTCGATCTGTGTTGTTTGTTTTTATATTAAGTTATAATTTCATTTCAATTGTTTTCAGATTCACTTCCATTTACATAATCATTTTTACGATCATTCTTTAGTAGGTTTCGTTTTCAGAAATATTATTTTCAAAAATCTTATTTAAACAAGTTATTTTTTTTTTACCTTCAACTATCTCTACATATGTAGCAACTTTAACCTAGTTTTTAACGAAAACTTAACAACAATTCTCACCTTACCTAATAGAAATTTTTAATTATGGCTTATCATTTAATAAGTACTCAGTCCCTTTTGTTCTGGCTTTCTTACAAAAACTCTACTGTCATGGATTTTCAAAAGTGTTGAGTTCGGCTTCTCACCAAAAAAGTATTTATTAAGCTATTTAATTTTCATGTATACAAGCAATTGTTCTATTTCTTCAGTACGCAACTATTTTAATTATCTCTGGCTTGTATCGTGAATTCATTTTGTTACTGACTAAACCACAGACTGGCTGGCGCTTGGGGAAGGATCGCTACTAACCCGATGCGGTACGTTCTCGGCCGATGCAAGCGGGTCGAACGGGCCTGGGGAGTAACGGGGAACGGCTGGCCTACCCCGGATCCTGGTGCATCGGGACTGTAGGGGGCTCCTTGGGTACTTGCATAGTATCACGCATAAGGAGGCGCTAGGGACAGCTGTGGGGGTAGGAGGTGAGTACAGAGCAAGATCCGCTCATGCCTTCTACCTGGTCGGTAACAAGGCTCACTAGCGCGATGATGATGTGATTGCGGTGATGATGTGAATGTACGGGTCTGGGGTGGAGTCGGACTGGGCTGCCAAATCAACCCAGTGTGGCGGCTTTCCAGAGGAGGTTTGATTGGGGTTCGTCCTGTGGGGCCACATGGGGCAGGCGTTCGGTCGTACTTGCTTCGGGATTGCCGGGGATCCTACACGTATATGCTTAAACATTTGTATTGGATAGTAAGTAAATAGCGATTTAAAATGTGCGCCAAGATTTGTACGGCTTAATGAACACAATATATATAGCGATAAGTGCAACCAACTGAGTAGGACTAGCGGGCGCATTGTAAGCGCTATAGGCGAACAACCTCGGAAATAGGGCAAGCGGAGGCGCTGAAGCGAGCGGGCAGTCGACAATTGACAACCGAGGCGATAGGTAGGTGTGCCACTCAGTCCGGTCTTTTTATCAATCACCTTTCATTAAATAAAAAGATGATACTTATTAATGCAAATTCCCGTTTCATTTGTTTTGCTCTGACCCTGCTTCCCTGTCTGCATCTTGACCTTCACACATTGTTCCTCTTTCATTAGGCACTTTTCCATATCCATAGCTAATTAATTGTACCTTTTATTAATATTGTTTCATGCATGTGCTTATAGTAGGCATGAAAAATTAATTCCTTGATAGTTAAGGAAATCATACATAATAATAATAAGTTTTCAATAAGATATTTTTTTTTGTATTATAACAATTAAGTTTTTTACTTTATTTACGAAATGGACTTTTAACTAAATTCACACAGTCAATACAACAATTAATAGTTTCAGTGTTTTCTTTAATACAATAAATGTTTGCACACTTCCTATACTCATCAATAAGAGGTAAAAAATTTTTGTCTCCTTTGCAACATGTGATACTGTGTGCTCCATTTAAATCAGTATGTATAACTTTAAAGTTATTTTAGCCATTGTCCTTCTATTTTGAAATTTTTAATTTGCCATTTCATTTTTAATATAATTTGCATATTTTATTTTTATATTTTTTAGTTCATCTAGTATACCATCGGCCATTTTATTTTTAACTTATTGAATTAAATATTAATTAATTTGACTTAATATATGCTATTTCTCTTAGTTTGTTAGTTATAATATCAATAATATTATTTATCGTTCATATTATTTATGTTCTACTATTTGTATGATTTTTATTTGTCTTTGTTATTGTTGACACATTTATTTACGTAACAACGTTTCCTACTTGAGGTAAGGTAATTAG
This sequence comes from Copidosoma floridanum, assembly GCF_036245765.1. NCBI lineage: Eukaryota > Metazoa > Arthropoda > Insecta > Hymenoptera > Encyrtidae > Copidosoma > Copidosoma floridanum. Next base: position 3,071,377 of record NW_028321909.1, read on the forward strand.
TTTGTTCTTTAAATAAGAACTAATTTTTGCAAAATTTTCTATTACTAAAATCTTGCTAGCTTTAGCTATTTACAATACATTGAGTAAGTATATTTGTTCCTAAGCCTTCAACAAAATAAGCATCGTTGAAGTTATACTTCTGTAGGCGAGTTCTGCACTACAAAGTTAACAAACGAATTCAGATTGTGACCTTAAGAAAGTGTGTAACGGAAGTAAATTTGTAATCTTATTCTTCCTTTTTTTACTAATCTGTGTCTGACAACTCTGCATCACCACAGCACCCTCTTGCCTCGCCGCTTCGTACCACACCACACCATACCACACAAGTAAAGCAAGTAAATTTAGAATTTTCTTTTTTCTTTTTCTTGAACTTATCTTTATTTCTTATTCATTAACTAATTCTATGTATAAAAAAAACACACACACACTTTACTTGAGATTCGAACCAGTGATCTTCTTCACACAATCTGAGTATCTCATCCAAACTGCTATAAGCAGTTCTGATATCGGAGAATCAGTTACTTTTTCCTACAGTGTGGTTTTTATTCTATTTTTGATTTGAATGTTTATTAGCTGCTTATTAATAAGTTAAATTTAATTTAAAATTTTATCACTTAATAAATTATTCATACAATTAACCATTTTTTCTTAAATAATTGAATAATTTTGTCGTAAAACTTAGGAGAAAGAATTTTCTAGCAGCAGCTTTCGTATGTACATATTAATAAACGATTATTTTATTTTCATTGCTTTTTTTCATTTCCAAATTAATAAGTGGTTTACTTTTCGCACCATGTTTTCATTTCCTTCAAAGTACAGTAAGAAAAGTAGTTAGAGTAATCAGAAAGATTAATAAGAAATGTAATCAAAAGTGAGAGAAAAAGTATGAAGAAACTAGTATAAGACAAAATATTGCAAGTGTTTCAAAAAAAAGAATGACAATATATCAGGAAAAAAGAAAATAATAGTAAAGTTCTTAAACGGTGTATCGCATGACAATCGGTTAGTTGCCGACGATAAGGCTCACGCCAAAGGAAAAAACAGCAAGTAAATCTTGAACAGCAAACGTTTATTTTCAATTGCGTACAAGCTCGAAGTTACAAAGCGAACTGGAAGCCAGGCTCTCTTTTCTTTTGTATTTAAAGAACGGAAAACAAATAAAAGACTGTTTTAAAAAAAATATCGCGGTTGCCTAGCAACCTTGTTTTGTAAGCATACGAGCGCTCTGCCAGCTATCGTCCTTGGGAAAACCTAGCTTTCTCACCCCGAGCTCCATCTCTTGTACGAACCTTATGTTCGATAATGGGTCGACCACGGCAACTCTACCGCCCACTCCAGCAGCTGCGTCGAAATACCGACAAAGGCTTGCATAATAATTATAAAGAAAAAGAGAGTCTGCTTTCATACAATTTATTATTCGCAACACGGTTGATGTATTAACGAACGTACATATTCTATGCAGGATATAAAAAATGAGAATATAGTTGAATATTAAAAAGATTTATCTCCTTGAAATGCCAGATATAATTAACTTACAAATATATTGATAAAAGGGCAAGAGAAATAGTTAGAGGTATAGAAAAACTTTCGGAAAGCTATGAAAAAGATATTTATCGAAAGATGATGTGAAAAAAAGTAAAACTCATACTCGTAGTACCATGTTACAAGAGATAACTACGTAAAATAATCGAATAACAAAATAAATCTGAATAATGCAGCCAACAATGAAGATTTTTTTACCTTTTTTTGTTGAATAGTTTCTGCTATTTTTTAATAATCTAACAGATCTAACAGCTTCAATTTTGAGACTTTTTTTACAGCTGGAAATGAAAGAAGGTGCTTCTACATGATACTTTAATGTGAGTGTACATTGTAGTAATTGCCATGAAGTTTTAAATAACAGTATAAGATTTAAAAAAAATATTAAGTCTCAGTAGAACAAAAAAATGTGTACAGTTTGGCGTCAAAAGGGGGATCCGGGGACCTTTCGTTCCCTATGCTGCTTTTCATCCAAGTCTCGTTTCGCGACGAGTTGAAATTTCGCGGTCAGCGGGCCAGTGGCGCCCTGAGAGCGGTAAGTTCCGTGATACATCAAGTCGCATCAAACGCACCACTGGACAGGAAAGTCCTCTTTAGACAACTGCTAGACGCAGGAATTCTGCTGTCGGACTTGTTACGAAGCCATAACAAATCTCGAGCGGGAGCGATCACTCAAGTAGCCCCAAACGAGTTAAAGGGTGTATTAAGGTCATCAAAATCATCCAACTGGCTGTTCGGTGACAACTTAGTTGAAAGAATTAAAGAGGCTAAGTCGCATGAAAAGCTGTTCACCTTTGAAAACAAAACCAAAAAATCCCGGAGGCCAGGGGGCCCATACAGGAAGCCTTTAAACGCCTTAAGCCTGCAGGGGAATTGCTCCGTCCCCTTCTCACAGACAGGCTAACCTGGAGCCCAACAGCCGCTCCAACAGACATACCAACTCTCTCAGCAATACCCACAGCAGTACCACAGATTTCAAACACAGCAACAGGGAGTGTCAGGAAAGCGGAGCAGAGGAGGCCGGGGCCTGAATACAAGAGGAACCGGCAGACAGCAAAACAAGCAGATATAAAAGTAAGTTCAAGCACCGACCTAATCGCGGGTAGGCTGAGGAGGTTCATAGAACAGTGGGAAAACATAACCTCGAATAAATTTGTATTAGAGTGTATCACGGGATACAAACTAAGGTTCAAACAACAACCCGTCCAAATCACACGACCAAAAAACTTTTATAGCAAAACCGAAGAAGATAAACTCCACACAGAACTTGAGAGACTAAAATCGATAGGCGCGATTAATGTGTGCAAACCTTGCCCAAGCCAATTCAAATCTTCCTACTTTTTGAGGCCAAAACAAGACGGTTCCTCGAGATTCATCCTAAATCTAGTTGAACTAAACAAGTATATAGTGAAGAATCACTTCAAACTAGAGGGCATAAAATCAGTGGAACGACTAATCTTACTGGGCCAATAGATGTGCACCATCGATCTAAAAGATGCTTATTTCATGATCCCCATACACAAGGACTACAGGAAATATCTAAGATTTGAGTTCCATGACCAGTTATTTGAATTTACCTGCCTCCCTTTCGGGCTCAGCTCTAGTCCCTACGTCTACACTAGACTGCTGAAGCCAGTCATGGCAAAACTGAGGAGCCGGGATCTCCTATCCACAGTATACCTCGATGATTTTCTGTGCATGGGCGACACGAAAACAGAGTGCAGGAACAATGCGGAATTGACCCTTGGTGTTTTGCAGTCCCTGGGATTCTTAGTTAATTTTCAAAAAAGCATACTAATTCCCAGCACATGCTGCAAGTATTTGGGACTGATCATAGACTCAGATTCATATTGTCTACGACTTACCAAAGAAAAAATCATTACCTTGACTGAGAAACTGGAAAAGATAAAACCAGGAAAAAACTGCAAGATCATAGATCTGACCAAACTGCTAGGAAAGCTGATCTTTGCCTGCCAAGGGGTAGAGTATGGCCTACTCCACACTAGATCCCTAGAGAAAATCAAGATCCAGGGATTAATCCAATCCGGGAAAAACTTCCACGCAGAAATAGTACTTCCACAAAATACTACAGAGGACCTATCCTGGTGGAAGGAACATCTTACTAGCCCAAAGTATATTAAAACAAAAAATTTCAAGCTCTAAATCCACACAGACGCCTCAGATCATGGCTGGGGCGCCACAGACGGCTCAAACAAAGTATTCGGAAAGGGGAACGTAGAACAATGGACCCATCACATAAACTACAAAGAGTTACTAGCAATAAAACTAGGCCTGGAGGCTCTGGGAGAACACTACACTGTGCTTTATGACAGATAAAATAAATATATCAATATTATTTGTCATCTCACTATTGTAAATTTTTGTTATTTTTTTCATTTATGTTTATTATTTGTGTCACAGTTGTTATACTAACGTTTGTGATGTATTTTCTCGATAATACTGTTGTACCTATAGTAAATAATCTTTATTTTGACTTTATTGTCAAAATAAGTTAACAAATGCGATCGTTTTTTATTCCTGTAGTTAAAGTTACTTCTACAATAACATTTTAATACTAACATTTTTTTTATATCCCCTACTATAACATGTGTACACTCGCATATTCAGCCATCGCTAGTTCACACTTTGCTTAAAATAGAGTTAGCAGCTTAACATCTCTTACTATTCGAATATTTGTTCAATGTAGTATCCGTACGCAGTGCTACTTCTTATGAACACTGCGATTGTTACTGTTGGTTCAAAATTTTTTCTCACTGTTTACAGATTTTTTAGTAACATTATGTATTGACCAGCTAATCATGAGATTATTTGTATGATTACCTCTTTTTTATTTTACAATAACGTAAAAAGGCTTACTCCTATAAGGCTATAAAACATCATAGATATATTAGATATAACTATTCGTAAGCTTTCAATTCTCAAAGATTCATAAGTCGTTAGTCAGAAAATATTTATTATAGATTGTTAAAGATATCACTAAGTGATATAATATTTGTAATCTGTAAGAATTAATTAACCTCACTTAATGCCATAGAATACTTTAAACTTTAATTACTTTTTCTAAAATTATATTTTTTTTTTCAATATTTTCAAGAATTTTTCCTTACGAAATTGACAGTAAATGATGACTAAATTTGTTATACTTTTACTTACAGGAAGTTCATCTAAACTGGCCATAAACGAAAATATTGGAAGCCTGGTTTATGATAAGCGTTGTAATATTTTTTTGTCTTCAAATGATGAAAAAAGCAAGTCTTTTGAAACCAAAGAAAACAATAGTAATACATATAAACATAAGACAAATTTTTGTCTACTTGAGAATCCTGATACACAAGTGGGAGAAACTTACAGTTTAGGTAAAAAATAAAAACCATACATAAACAAGTTTACCTGATGTCTTTTTATGAATGTTCTATAGCGATACATTTAAAATATCTTTTTATATCAATAGATCAAGCTTTACTCCAGCATTCTTCAAACGACTTGAACTATTGTAACAATGATGATATCAACGATATAGTCAATAATTCGAACGATTTTCTATCTTTTTCGCATGAGAACGACCTAGTTTGTAATGTTACAGAGAATGTGACTGCTTCTGAAAGTTTTCTTAATATTTCTTCAAAAAAATTACCCCAAAAAGTTGATAGTACTCATAAAACTAACAGAAATAGTACTCATAAAAACTACAGAATACAAATAATAAATTTTTCGATCAGAAACTTTCTGAGTCAGAAGATAATACTCAAAATATTACACAAAATAATTATGCAAGTAAATTAAATAGCACAAAAAATGAGTTACTATTTATTCCAAGAAATGGAGAAAGGATTTGTTTTCAAAATATAAATACTGCTGCACTAGGATCTGGAATGAAAAATAAGACCGATTACATTAATCCAAAATATCCAAAGACCTACTGTTGTCCATACTGCTTTCTTAAGAGTATTAATCCAGAAGAAAAAGGAAAACCTCGGCAAATCCTCTATAAAGGCAAATTAGTGGATCACCTTTTTCGAAAACATATGGATGACCCTGAAGTTCAAATCATTTCAAAACTTCCTGCAGCAAAGCGTGCCAAAAAAATTGTCAAAAACGAACCATCAAGTATTAAACTTACAACTCAACAGCTTGAGAGGTTGAATCGATTGCGAAAAATCAAAGCTTGAGAGGTTGAATCGATTGCGAAAAATCAAAGCTTGAGAGGTTGAAACGATTGCGAAAAATCAAAGATAAGGGTAACTTTTTACATAACTGTCAGTCTGCCACGTTAGATGAAATCCAATTTCCAAGACGCGCGCGAGACTTAGGTAATGGAAAACAAAAAACATTAAAAGACTATCGAGTTTGTAGATTTTGCTTTGCATTTCTACTTGCAACTGGAATTTATAACCATATGTCACGTTGTAAAGGTAGTGATAACGTTAGTCATGCTAATTCAACCGTCTTGAGCAACATTGTTATTGGTGATTTCCATCCAGAAGCAAGTGTTTACCTCAGAATAGTCTTGTCAAGATTACATGACGATGATATAGGTAATACCGCAAAGTATGATTTGCTTATTGTGCTCTATGGAAACGATGAAGCATTTAAATTTCAAAACTCTAATCATCACAACAAACAGATTAGGGCAGAAGTGCGATTATTAGCAAGAATGTTAAATACGTTACGACTAAAGTGTAGTGATGTAACTGATCTCATATCAACGATGGATCCTGGTTACACAAAATTTTACATTGAAACAGCTAACGACTTAGGCAGATTCAATATTCAGGAACAGCGATTCGATGCACCAGCAACAGCTAGAGACGTAGCTCGAATCACTGTTGATGTATGTAATCTGTGGATAGGGGAATGCATACAAAATAAAAATCCAGAGAAGAAAGCCTTAGCTGAAGAGTTTCTCCATATGGTTAAGCTAAAATTTACAAACGATTCTTGATAATTCTGAAATGGTTTTCGCACAGTTTTTTTCGTGAAAAAATTAATAACAACAGCGATAAATGAGCTCTAAGTTCTGCTAAAATAAGGTAGCTTTGCGCTTTAGTTCAGTAAGATTCACTAGGTGGAATCAAGGTAAAATTGAAGCCACCCGCAATCAAAGATAGTGAAAAGTGGTTATAAGATACCCCACCGAGTTGTCCGTTATCGTAGTCGTTCATCCGTAGTACACCAAGAACAGCGTTGTTAGTCGTGCAGCTGGGCATCCTGGCTACCGATGACACACTTCTTTCATGGGCAAGCAAAATAAATCGATTTATATTCCGGATCGACAAGATAACCGAGTGCCACGGAGAAATTGGTGTTCGGAACGTCAACATCTCCAGTGGAATATCAGGAGACGTGTCTATCCAGAGCATAGCATAGCATATCCTGCTCCAACACTTTAGAGTTCTGTGGAAGTTCAACCATCTGGCCTGGTATCGTCAGATTTTCTACTTCAAATGCAAGCCAGGGAAGACAGCCCTGAAGAGTAAAAGTAACCACAACTGCCTCCTTCTTAGTGGTCATCCCAACGGCATACCTACAGAGAAGGTATTCTTCAGGCCCAGTTTTCCGACTAACGATGAGCGGTTGGTTATCCGGGGAACGACCCGAAGACGAGATATTCTTTGGTCAGCGGCGTACCTCCCTCCGTCATGTTCTCAGTATACAAAGACTTCGAGGGTAAGAGTTAAGCTACCCATGGCCAGCTCTTCATCATCAAAAATTATAATAAGGAATAGCTGGAAATTTCACCGCTGGTCCTTTTCAGGGCCATTATAAGTATTTACGTTCCCTAATTAACCATCAATCTCATCAGTTCTTTTAAGGACCCCCTAAGTTTGAACTACCTTGCCAACAAATAAATTTTTACTACCATTTCTGAAAACAATTCGTCGACTAAAAGACTATGTAAAGCTTCAAACGTAGTTTTCCTCCTGATCAGTGTGGTGCTACAATAACAGGCCAGAGAAGATCACCCTGAAGTATAGAGGCAATCACGTGTGCTGGAAACTTCAGTCAAAAAAGGGTATAAGAAGCTCACCGGTCCTTTTCAAGGTCATCGGACGTCAAACTACGATGCCAACAAATACATTACAACCTTATAAAGTTAAAAAATAGCCTTTAGGGCTCACAAGAGTCTTAACTATGTCAAAAGTCGCAAGAAGTCGAATTGGAAGGAAAACCTTAAATGCATCTAATGAATACAATTTTAGGCATCAAGAAAATGACGCTGAACATTTATCGAGATTAAAGCAGCATCAAAATCGATAAATAAAGAATTTATTAAGTGAATGATCAGCTTTTCACTATAACCATCATAGTAATCTCTTATATCTGAAAAATTTGTAAATAGGTAGAATATGTATTTATATTTTTGTGGCCATAAAAAATGTAGAGATTGAGCTCCAGGACTTTATTACTGTAGTAATAAAGTTGTGAGATAAGAGAAGAAATTTTTTTTTTAATAGGAAATTTTTTGTGAGTTTTAAATCCTTACAGCTTTATAAAATAGCCCTGTTCATAGATTATACGGGAGAAACTGCAAATCAACGGCCCTTTAGGGCAAATGATTATTTTATGGCTTAAGGAACGCGAGGTTCTTTTAAGCATGATTATATTTTTTCCATTTTCTTACAGCTTATTATTTGACTAAATAAACTGTATGAATTCCGAACAAATATGTTTTTAATAAGAATATTTTTGTTTTGAGCAGTGTTAGAAATGTATGTAAAATTTTTAACTGAAAACGTTTCACATTACGTGTCAACACACTACGGTGTTCCATTTAGTGAGTCTCGGGTGAAGCCGAGACTGGGGGGCCGCTAGTGTTACTATAAGTACAAAAAAAAATTAGCTGCCTTGCGTTGTATGGCTAGAGGTGTTTTTTGATGGTCCATCTTATCAACTACAAACAGTCGAACAAAATGCAAATTATTGTGTGTTGCATAAAATGTTAAATTAATTAACCAATTGCGAGGACTTAAAGTACAATGTAAATTGTAAAATTATAATATCTTTATAGTAATTGATCGATAAAAATATATATACAGTGCCACCTTCAAAACAGAAAAAAACATGTTTATTATCTGTATATGATTTACGCGCTATCAAGAGATTTTGGTAACTATTTCCGTAAAATTACAATAATAATTCATTGTAGGTATAAAGATTAATTGTTTATACACAATACAACTTTTTTTTTACATTCATACTCCGAGTTACAAGTGGTTGAAACTAGTATGAGTTGAATAAAAAAAGCTTTAATCTAAAATAAGCACTATCTATAAAAACTAAAGAATCTGCCTTAATGTTTGTACATAATTATAATGTAGTACGAGTTTTGTCAATGTAATAACCACAAGGTATTAATAAGGAATGTCAATATAAGCCAAAAAATATAATATATGTAGGTAGATAAATATTCACGTATAATTGGATATAAGTTCTACTTAACTGGTAATAATCATATTTGATATTATCGTAGTAAAAGTATGAGTTTTCCTCTGCCTCTAGCTTCTTTTTTGTCGTTAATAGGATGTTCATAATGTCTTAGAAATTTCAAAATGCATAAATCGTGTTCAAATCCTCAAAGTTATTTTAGTGTTATAAAATTGTGGAATGGCCTTAATAACAAGAAGTATCAAAGTAACAATGTTTATTTTGATGTATTCGAAAAAAATTTCGACACATATGTATTTTTAAATGAAACATAAATAAAAGAAATGAAAACAAAATGATAAATTGTTTAAACAAAAAAATCCACCATGACGTGGAATTGGACCCTAAAGTGTAAAACGATTCATTAAGTGGCATAAGCCTTATCCAACTCAGCCATCTGAAGGTCCAGATAATTTTCTTTTAAAGTCACATATATTCATGGATATCCTCCAGAGCTTGTTCAACCGTTCACAGCAGTTAGGATGTGTAAAATTAATAAATTAGTGGTGAAAGCTGTACTGAAAACCTTAAAAAATAGTTGAAGTTGTACATTTTTTAAAAACACTCATGGTTTTGCGAATGTTAACAGTACGGGAGGATTAAAAAATAATGTATAGAAATCAAAAGTCTGTGCATATAATTAATGAGCATGTAGTTCCACGATTTAATTGAGTCAGATTGATAAATAACATTGAAGCAAGAGCGAGAGATCAAGAGTCAGTTAAATATATATAGCATATACTCGGTTGCAGTCAAAAGAGAAAAACTCGTGTCGCCGCTTGCTTTGGCTGTGCCCTCAGCTATATAGCTATAGTCGACATTTCCGCTTCTCTCCTCGTAGGCAAATATCCGATATACTTCTTCCACATGTTTCCAAAATGTGCGCTTATATGCTCATTTACACGCGAATCCACTCCTCTCCTCGTAGGTGCACGCTGTTTGATACGAGTCTCGCACTCTCAAGATAGATATTTGTTTATTGACTTTTTTTACTAATTAGTAATTAAGTCATTACAATACACTGACTTGACAGAGATTACATATAGTCTTATGATCATCGTATAAGATATTATTGCGGAACATCAGCAGTTATATAGATATGTAAATATGTATACATTAGATGTCTTAATCTATGCAGGCTGTGTTCACATAAGACTCCGTTAGTTAAGTCAGTTAAGGTCACGTGATCATTTATCATGAGTGCGAGGGAGACAACATGATGTCACCGTCTCACTCATTCTTCGGCAATAATATCTTATACGATGATCATAAGACTATATGTAATCTCTGTCAAGTCAGTGTATTGTAATTATTTAATTACTAATTAGTAAAAAAAATCAATAAACAAATATATATCTCGAGAGTGCGCGACTCGTATAGAACAGCGTGCGCCTACGAGAAGAGGAGTGGACTCGCGTGGAAATGAGCATATAGCGTTAGTTAAGTCAGTTAAGGTCACGTGATCATTTATTATGCGTGCGAGTGAGACGGTGACATCATGTTGTCTCCCTCGCACTTACGATAAATGATCACGTGACCTTAACTGACTTAACTAATGGAGCCTTGGGAAACCTGCAGTCTGGGGCTCTGTTCGGAAATGATGGGTTGGTTAAGTATTAAGTTGGTACCTACCCCCACCCTAGCTTTCAAGTCCTCTCTTTAACCACAAAAGCGCTTAAAGTGCACCAAAACGTGATCAGCTGATTAACTATTGTTTACATGTGCGAACACACGGTCGGTTAGTTAAGCTAGGGTGGGGGTAGGTACCAACCAAAAACTTAACCAACGTATCATTTCCGAACAGAGCCTGGAGAATGCCAGTCAAAGCTTCGCCGGGCGATTCAATTCAAATTGATAGAGATCAATATTTTTTTTTTTCTTGCATTCCGTACAGCAGACACCTTGTTTTCAATGAAATTAAACTCTAAAGTCGCATTTTGATGTCAGAAATTGATTTTGGTAAAAAATTTCGAGTAAGTATAACAAATGACTAGTTTTTGCTGGCAGCCTGTTACTCTAATTTCCCTGTTTACCGACTAGTCGTTTGTTATACTGACTCTAAATTTTTTTAAAACTTTTTACTAAAACTAGTTTCTAAAATCAAAATACGACTTCAGAGTCTAGTTTCATTGAAAACAAGGTGTCTGTTGTACAGAATGCAAGAAAAAAAACCAAGTACAAGTAGCACTCTGGGAGTGCAGGCAGACGTGAAAACTTGAACTTATGGCGCGTTGGGCACTTTTTTGGGTGAGCATTTTTAGGGTGAGATTACATGGAGTCTGGCAGTCTGCAGACTGGCAGAATCGCGCTAAGTTTAAATTATGTTTAAATTATAACATTTCAGAATAATTTAGTAAAATAAAGAAAAAATTGTAATTATTGTCATAACAGAATAAAGGCTTAGTTACAATCAATTTCATTTTCAATAAAACGTGTCAAATATTATTTTATAACTTTTTTTATAGATTTATGTTAACATCGCACAGTCGGTCAGTAGGGTCACTGATGTAACCTGGTATATATAACAATATGTAACTGTGACAAAACGTTTTTTGTCGCCTTTTTTTTCATAAATATTAGTTAATACAGAAATGCAAATGTATTACGATAATTATTTCTTTGCTTGCGTAACAGGTTTTAAATATTGATATTGAAACATACTTTAAACTTAGCGCGATTCTGCCAGTCTGCAGACTGCCAGACTCCATGTAATCTCACCCTTAGGTGCGCTCGCGACATGAGAAATTGTACATAAAAAATCAAGTTTATCAAAGCAATGTGGGCACTTTTTGAATAGACATGAAGTATAATAATATAGAAACTATATTCGAAGGAAGTGGTTTTATTTAAATGAGTAAATATTATTAAATAGTAAATACAAAATTTATCAATTTTTTTTACACAATACCATAGCAGCAACACAAGTCAAATGAAATATTTAAATAAATAAATTTTCCGTTTGATATTCATTTATAAAATAAATACAATAAACTCTCAATCTCGTCTGTCGCGAGGGCACGAACAAATGCCCATGACGAGAAGTTGCCAAACAGCAGGTCTTCCATGTACAGGCACCCTTAGTCAGTCTCGACTTCGGGACTCCCATGTATACATGATGTATACGCATCCTAAATGACTAAAACTGACGCGCCGTTACGTCATGCGTGGCGCTTTAGTTTCTTCACTCTTCACTTCTTCAGTGTTCAGTTCAGTCATAGACTATGAGCGTGATACACTTCACACTCGGTAAAACAACTGTTTTAGTTTTAAACAACTATAAACAACGCTACTGCGAGCTCAAAACTCTCAAAAGTACTCCACTTATCGTTGATACTTTCTTTTCCTCCAGTCTTCAAAGTCCACGATTTGGAATATCTGGTAAGAAAAATGCGTACCTTGTTAACAAAAATAACGTATGATCAAAGGTATTATACGGAAATAAAACTAATTTGTTAGCACATCAAGTGAGGCAAAATTTTCAATCTCTATTGTTTCTCATTTATGATAACGATTTGTATATTTCTCGTTCTCATATAACTTTATTGTTTAGGCACTCCCTATTTTATTTTCCACTATCATTTATTGCCACAAAATTAAACTTTTTTCCGCTCTTATAAACACCGGCATTCTGAAGTTTGCTTGAAATATGTTATTTTTATAGGTTTTACCTAGTTATAACAATGTTGGAACAAGAGAAAAAAGTTTTACTGAGGAAGCTTAAGTCTCTGTCTTGTCAGAGCATTAAAAAGTATGCAGTCACACCAAAACCTAAGAATCTGATATCTTCCGAGAAGATGAGGTTGAAAGGTAACGAGTTATTTGAACGGAAGGTCCACGATTTTGATGCACATGAATTCATTTGGCAAAGATACACAATGGCCATAGCCCTTGCCCCAACCAAGTCTGAAGAGCTAGCAACAGCTTATGCCAACAGATCAGCTCTACTCTTACACTTGTTGAAGTACGAGGACTGCATTGTCGATATTGATCGGGCACTAAGTATCACTGATTCTGATCTTTCAAAAGCCAAATGGCTATGCCGTAAGGCCAAGTGCTTTCATGCCCTTGATGACTTGCCAAGTGCTCACAAGTTGATGCAAGAAGCTAAGGGTCACATTGAACTCATCACCCACAAGAACAAAGATCACACCAAAGTGCTGACTCTGATTGAATCGACTGAGAAATTAATCAGCAAAAAATATTCCAAGCCAAGTGAAAAATTTAACGATCCTAAGATGCCAGAGCTTAACATTGAAACATAAGACTTTAGTAACGTCACAGACAAGTACAGTCCAAAACTAGGAAGACACCTTGTTGCAACTCGTGACATTGCCCCTGGGGAAGTGATATATGTCGAAGAACTTTACTCGGTATCTATTTTACATTCCAAAAAAGCATATCCCTTCTGCAGTCATTGTCATGCTGCATGTTTGACAACAATACCATGTGATTTGTGTCCATCAGTAATGTTTTGCTCTGAAAAATGTAAGACCGACGCTTGGAATGAATACCACGATATTGAGTGCTATACTTTAGCAGATTACATGAAGGGAAATAGTACAGATAGTATTATACACAACGTTATTCATATTACAGTAATGGAATGTAGAAAAAATAGTGGCATAGAGAATCTCAAACTTCTTCTGGGAAAAATTAACAAAAAAAAAGGTAAGCCTAAGTTTACTTTCATTTTCTACATTTTACCCATTAAGTTTTTAAAATAAAAAAAAAAAAAGAAATAGTCACGATGTTTTCACTTTACAGAAAATCCTACAGAAAAAGTCATTATTGATGGAAATCTAAAAATGAACAAATTCTTAAAACTATGCCAATTGGTTGCAACTGAGTCATCTTTTACTTTAGACAATTATTCAGACATAGCCTTGCACACTTTGATTTCTTTGGCTTTGAACACTACGTTTTGTGGGAAAAAATTTAATGCTAAAGAATGTAAAATTTTGTCCAGTAACAAGAATATTGTGTTTTTGGGATCACTCATTTACAGGATTACTACATTTGTTGCCAATGGAATCGAAGTGAGTATTTTCATGAGTAAAGTACTATTTGTTATTTAAAAAGAATTTTCTGTTTCTGATTGTGCGATTGCTTCAGAAAAATTTTTCTTTGAATGTTAATATGTTATAATGTAATTTAGAAGAAATACTTGAAAAAATTAAATGTTACTCAACTTATAAATAATTAATTGCAATAACGACTAAAAATGCATTTCATGTGATAACATTTTTATAAAGATTTCGAATATACGGGATTTTATGAGAAGACGAACTGACCGTAATTCTACCATTGGTGCCGCAATACCAAGTGTGTTTACTTGTTTTGTTAAACATAGCTGTGACCCAAATGCCAGCAAAACCTTTAATCAAGCCAGTACTCTAGCCGTCTATGCTTTGAGACCAATAAAACAGGGTGAAAAGGTATTGCAGTTTTAATTTCATTTATGTTTTTAAGTGTATCATGCGATAAATGATTTTTAAAAAATTTTTATTCAATCTAATTTTAGATACTCGCGGCTTATGTCGATAATTATAGAATACAGGATAAATTTTCGAGACAGATGTACTTATTAGAATATCACCAATTTACATGTAACTGTCGAGCTTGTGAAGAAAATTGGCCTCCTCTACTGAATACAACTGACTCCATAATGATGGTATTATTTATCCTTTTGAACATTAACCATATAATTATATATTAGAACAAGTTTGTGCTCAAAAAAATTTGAAATTTATTTTCAGATGAAACCAAAAAACTACGAAAAGAAGCTGTTTAAAACGCCACTAGAACTAGAGTTGTACAGAAAACATGAGTCAGTGATTGCAAAAAACTATCAACTTATTTACAATTTTGTGTGCACTCAGCAAATGTTGACGGATTTGGCACGATCAATAGAAACTGCTCTTAAAGAAATACCCCAACCTTCAGCTGTAACCTGCTTCTTGCTTGCAGCATTAAACTTAGTTAGTAGTCACGTGTATTCGTATGTCTATCCAATATCTGATGACTGCGTAACTAATAAGTTTTCTTTGCCTCAGTAAAAGTAATAATCTTTTAACAACTCTTTAATTTATTTAATGCATGCTAGAAATTTAAATCATTACAATAGAGCTTGATTGTATTTACTTACAATTATGACAAGCTTCCTAATTTTTTTGTATTTTTCAAATCAAGAAGTATTTATGTGAGTGTTAACTATAGCTCAAAAACTAGTTGCAGTTTTAAATTCCTCTACTGGAGTGTAGTTTATAAAATCAAACAGTTCAATGTAATTTTGAGCAGTTACTTACAAGTTTATTGTAATTTTTATTGTATTGAATAAACTTTTTTTCAAACAAGTAGACTAGGCTTACGCTATTTCCAAAATAATTGATAAAGAATTAAATTCTTCATCGCATAAAATTGAAAACGTTGATAAATTATACTAAAAAAAAGTAGACTTTTTGACTGGCAAAAACAATATTTCAGCAGTATATTATAGAGAAAGAGGATATATCTCGATTCCATACGACTACACAGCGGGCTATATTCGAAATGTGACGAAAAAGGACAGAAGAATCAATCAATCGATCAGAGATATCAATAGCAAAGGCGAACAGTTACTTACCCATCATACTCACCGTCGCCGATGTTGCTTGACTTCACTGATCGACCGTAATGGTAAATAACATATGTATGTCTACTTACTTTACATTCACGAACTCATACAAGTCTTTTTATTCTTAGAGTGTTGGAAATAGCTTACTTTCTGGACGAGAAGTGTGTACTTTTTTTCCTTACATAAGTCCACATATGGGTATGTTACATAGTTTGTTTTACTTAATTTTAAAATTCCAAAACGTATATTTACAATAATAAATAGAAAAACACAACATTTTAACGGGGGAGGGGTATATATAGAATACATTCGCTGCCTTACCACAAATTTCAAAATTTCAAAAATCATTAGCTATCACTCGAATCTTAAAATAATTAATAAAGAAGAAAAGGTAATATGAGGTATACCTAAGTATTATACACCACACTGGTGTGGAGCTAGCACAGCGGATGGGACATATACTTACTACATAGCAGGGATATCCTATAGGGGACATGGAAAAACCACAGAGGTTCCTGAAAAAAGGTGCGGTCAGAGCCGGGATTCGATCCCCGGTCGAGCAGATTGACGAGCAATAAGTGCTCTATCATTAACGCGAAGAGACTCGCATGAAACTTAAAAAAACCAGTTAACTGGTTGGAAAGTCGGACATTTGAGTAATGAATTTTACCTCGAAAAAAGTAAGATTTTAAATAAAAAACAATTTCCTTATAAAAAAATTAAAAATGTCATGACAATTTAAGAGTTGTAAATTAATTTTTTTTTTTCTAACTATAAAATACCCATCTACTAAAAAAATACTATAATCTTATTATGCATAAATATTTCTTATAAGTTGCAATAATAGTTTGAGTACATTCAAGCTTGGCAAAGTACCATCGTAGACCTAAACTTTTGAAAAGAAAAAACACGAAAAAAATATCCACAACACTCAAACTGGTATTACATTTTTTTTTTTTAATTTTTAGGGTGACTTGGACCGTCTTCTGTATAAATACAGTTATAACAATAAGTTATACAAGATAAAAAAAAATATCACCAGAAAAGTATCGAAAAATAATGGTTGTAAAAATTAATAGATTTTTTTAAAGCACCTAAAATGGTACGTACCTGGCGCATGTACATACCGACGGCCTGGACGAAGAAAAGCTTAGCTCAGGCTGCGATTACATGGACTAAAAGAATATCCTAAACTTGTCAAATTCATGTCTAATCTTGACGTAAGACACGAGTAAGACAAGTTTGGGATATTTTTTGGTCCAAATAATCGCAACCTTAGACTTCCATGTTATTTTGAACGGCAAAATCTGAGATAAGCTTTTCTTCGTCCGGGCCGTCGATATACACATTCAGAAGCAGCTCAGAGGAGAAGTATTGATATACTTATTTCATACTTTTCTTCCTTTATACTTTGTAACAATTCCCTTAAGAGTACGTGTTAAAGTGGCAATTTTTAAGCAGTTGCGATGTAAGTACTCGAAAATAAACTGGTTGACCATAATATTATGCATATTGAGCATACTTTATTGACATAATATCTGAATTTTAGGTTTTTATCATTCTAATAAAAAATGCCGAAGCCACCTTAAACGTATTTTTTCTTAATGTGCATTGGGGTGTTCGTTGTTATTTCCCAATCGATCATGTACCCCTTGATATCTCTTTGGTAAAGTACACCCCAAAACTAAAATCTATATCCTAAAAATCAATTTTTCAACTTTGTTCAATTTTTTTTGGCCATTTTAATTCTCACTACTCAGGTATGTACTTCTGTTGAGCAGAAAAAATTGTGTACTAAATTGGGAAAAAGTGTAGGGAGTAGTTGAGTGAAAATTATAACAAGCGGCGTAACGTTCTATTTTTACCACAACCATCAAAATTACTAAAGTTCTATTTCTGTATTTATGGAACTTTAATTTTCGGAACGTGCGTACATTAGTTTGAAACATTGTTCTAAATAATAAAACAATTGTGAGTGACTTTAATGTAGGTATATATGTAGTGAATCGAATGAACCTCGGAATGAACATCCGTCTGGCTGACAGTGAGTAAAATTTCATCCTCTCGATGGCAAAATAAATCCCTCTACTGAGCTAGAAAGCTTTCATTACAGTCGTAGACGATTGAAAAAAAAAATATATCCATACTTATCCAAAAAATGACACATTTTAATCTTAAATAAAAAAAAAAAAAAAAACCCTTAAAAAACTAAAAAATGTAATGCCAAAGTTTGAGAATTATTAATTTTTTTTAATTCTCAAAAAAAAAGTTTACGTGGTAATCTTTTGCCATGCTTGAGTATACTTACTCAAATTATTGTTGCATTTGGTATATTTTTACATTTTGAAATCTTTTTTAAAGATAATTTTTACTCAGTTGAACATAAACATCAAAAATTACTTCCTTTGTCTCTGTAACGTATATTTTTGGTCCGCATAGATATAGATGTATTAATATGGTAGTCTCGGCTTCAGAATTTCAGATAGGGTTTTCTACGAACTCAGTGTTATCAAGCATATGTCACCCAACATGAATGCAATGGTAATGCCAATAATGTAAATAATAAGCCTTAAGTACGGCGTATTTTTTTCTCTATAAGAGCTACTTAAGCTGTAGCTGTCTTTGTTGCGGCGCAGTTATGAATATACCTAAGTATATATAGGTATATAAAGTTACTTCGTATTGTACTTACAAGTTTACATGCTTACAACCGCCTTAGTCAATTCGTAACAGTGCTTATAAACAGTCATAAACGCGTCGAGCGATTTGCATTGCAACTTGCAACGCATATAAAGTACAGTCCTGTGCCTGTAACTTCTCCGACAATTTACTTAGTTGCAGCTTTTTTTGTGACTTTTTGACGAAAAAGGTAATTTTAATTATATTTCTTATTGTTATCAATGTTGACGATTCCAACAAGGAAATCCGTTTGGATTTTGTACCAAAAACTCTACATAGATAAAAATAGCATGCGTCTACCCTGTTTTTACGCGTTAAAATCAATGCAAATATACATAAATCACCCTCACAAGGATGAACATTTTTGGAACAAGATTTATTTGGATTTTTTTTTTTTTTTATTAATCGTTGGTCAATTGCAAATGTGCTTCAGCGTCTCTCGTGCTTATATACTTTTATTACGTAAAATTCAAGAACGAATTTCTCACGCCTGTGTGCTGTGAAGCTTCAATTTCAAAATCGTACTAATTCATGAAAATTTTATATTGGATTGGATGTTGGAAATTATAATGCTACATCTTTATTTATATACACACACACTAGCCCAATGCTAAACGTCGGACTATATCCAACACTGGTCGTAGAATTGCTAAAAAAATTCTATTGTGTGATCTTTTGGGTCAAGTGCATACATATATATTTCAATTTTTGCTGTGGATATGTGCAGAGTCATATTGTTAATACGTTTATAAATTTTAATGAGTATGAAAATTTTGCAGGGAAAAACACAATAAATGACGTGTATATAATTATGCAAACACATGGGAGTAAAAATAAAAAGCTCCTAGTGCTCATATATCTCATTTTTTTGTATTGCTTTATGCTTGCTCGATGTTTATGAATGGAAATAGAAAAAAAATTAAAATAATTTTTTTTACACGTTTTGTTGCCCAGTCCATTTTTCAATAAACACGATGGAGGAAGAAAAGAACGCCATGATCAGGGAATTTTTGGATCCTCGAAATGACAATGTAATATATGGACTTATGCGAAGGATCTCAAAAAGCGATGAAATTTCTAGGCTTGACAGAGAAAAAGGAAATATTTTGTATAGCTCTAGAAGACATGACATGACAACTCACGAAAAAATTTGGCAGCTGTACTGTATGAGCATAGCAGTAGCTTTTCCAGGATCAGTTGCACAGGAACTCGCTTATGCCAATAGATCCGCTTTTCTCATGCACTTGTACAAATACAAAGAAGCTATCGTAGACATTGACAGAGCAATCAGCATTTCAAAGTCCAATGACTCAAAACTCAAATGGCTGTGTCGCAAAGCCAAATGCCTCTCACACATTAAATCACCAGATACAAGAAAAGTGTTGCAAGAAGCTAAATCCTTTATGAGCAGTGTTTCGGATAAAAAAAGCTCAGCAACATTGATAAAGGAAACTGGAGAGTCTATAAACTGCATGAAAACAAGCAAATCAGATGATGAAAAGAAGGAAACTGAGACTGCACCACAGGTGAACAAGCAAACTGCTGACTTCAGTTTGGTTAGTGCCAAATTTAATCCTAGATTTCAACGACATCTCGTTGCCACTCGGAATATTCAACCAGGAGAAGTTGTTTTTGTAGAAAGGCCATACGTATCGGCATTAAATCTGTGCAAAGCCCATGCCTTCTGCAATCACTGTTTCATCGTGTGCTGGAATATGATACCTTGTGATTCATGCAGTTGGTGCATGTACTGTTCGGAAAAATGTAAGCAAGAGTCTTGGGAGCAATACCATGAAATTGAATGTCCAGCATTTGGATACTGTATGAGAGATGGTTTCATGAACTTTGATGATTTTTTGTTGACTAGTCTCAGATTGGTCATATTAGAATGTAAAAAGGCTGGATCTATTTCTAATCTTCAAGACTTGGTTCTTTCTGCTGTTGAAGAAAACAAAGGTGAGTAATCACGTTTTCTTTCAATCAAAATTGTTTTACTAAAGTTTATGAATCACCTCAAGTTTTTCTTGCTAAAGTCCTATAGTAATAAATGAATCACTTCTGGTGTTTTAAAATTATCAATGATGTTTCCTGATTTTGTTAAAAAAAAAAATTTGTTTTTTTAGATGATCGTTTAAGTGCATTTACTGTTGATGGAAGTTTACAGAACAAAGGTTTGACAAGCATCTTAAATTTGGACAGTAGTGTTTCACCAACAATTTCAGCTGTATTTGCGAAAATTTCCTTACGCATTATGATATCTTTAGCTAAGTATACACTATTTCTTGGCAATAAATACTCTGGTGATGAATGCAAAAGGTTATTGAGAAATAAAGAAGCTTTGTTTATTGGATCTCTGATTTTGAAATTAATGAAAATATCTTATTCTTGCGGTGTCAAGGTAAAAACATAGTAAAAAATATATTTATTGTTACTAAATAAAAATTCTTTTGTTGGTATTTAAGATTCGTTCACTTACTCCTTGTAGTTTGTAACATTCATACGCTGATTTATGAACCTGTGCTTTGAATCTAATTTTTAAGCTAACCAAATTAAAATAATTCCAGATCGACAACAAACGCTTTGGTTTAAAGAATTACGGTTATTTAGATGATTTAAGTGACTTATCAATACGAGGTTACTGTATTCCAACTATTTCTGCTTTAATCAATCATGACTGCGATCCTAATATCAGCAGATGTTTTACGGAAGATAACAGGATTGTCGTGTATGCCTTGAAGCCAATAAAAAATAATGAGCAGGTGCAGTATTTATTAATTAATATAATTAAATGTACACATTTGACAAAATACACGAAAATACATAGATGACTCACCCAATTTATTATTGTTTTCTTGCAGTTATGTTTCAGCTATGGACCTAGTTTTACGCTTAAAGTGAAGTGTATGAGAGTATGTAATCTCGGTTTTCCATGTTCTTGCAAAGCTTGTGAAGAAATGTGGCAACCTGTGATTTTCATGTCTAGAAGTTTATACAAGGTAAATATACAAGTTTAACACTTAAATTTAAAGTCATGGTTTGTTACAATTTGTTGCCTGGTGATACTTAGTTTCATAAACGTCTTTTTCCCTTTAGATTAATGAGGCATGTTTTGTTCAATGCTTTAAAAAGCCATTGGAGATCGAGCTGTACAAGAAACATGAAGTGGAGATAAAAAAAATTTTAATGGAAACTGATGACTTTCAGTATACACAAAAAATAATCACCAAATTGGCAAGATCAGTTGTAACAGCCACCGAAAAATTGACTCAACCGTCAACTATAACTTACCTAATGATTGAAACTCTGAAAATAGCTTTTTCAAAAGTATACGGTGGCTATTTGTATATTCCAAAAAGTTGTATGAACAGATAAATTTGGAATACACAAATATAAAAAAAAGTATTTAACCTACTCAATATCTAAACAATTTTTTATAAAACTTTTTACAGTTACGACAAACAGCTAATAGCTTTATTGATTTTGACGTTTTTGATTACGTTTTAATACTATAGGGCGTCTGAAAAAAAAAAATGATATGTTATATCCTTAATAAGTAAACTTTAAATGGGATAATTAATCGATAAGTTATTTTAATCCATACATAATTAGTCGTATCCCATTATATTTATCACGTATATAAATTAAACTTACATTAAAACGTGCTGTGTTAACTAAAAACAAAAATTTTTTGTCAAAAATGTAATCTAGAGGACCAATTTTTTTTTTTTTCATGATCAAGAAAATTTTTGACAGCGTTTACCAAGTATAATGTGACCGAACTTACAGTAAAAAAAATTTAACTACAATCGTGATAACTAATATCGTTAGAACTTGCTTGATACTTCAAAACTGCAGTTGTAGCTAGTTAAAAGTCTCTTGTTTTCCAGTGCTCTAGGCGTTCGGTAATTTTTATTTTTTCATTTTTCTTTCATTTAAGTAAATATAAGTTAGTAACAGAATATTTTATAAATTTAGTTATCCATGGCGGGTGAAAAAATTTTAACCTTTTGTACTGCTTCAAAAGGCACGAACGAATGCCCAATTAATGCCCTCGCGACAGACGAGATTGAGAGTTTTTTATGTTTATTTTATAAATGAATATTAAACGGAAAATTTGTTCATTTAAATATTTCATTTGACTTGTGTTGCTGCTATGTGTTAAACAAATTGATAAATTTTGTATTTACTATTTACTAATATTTACTCATTTAAATAAAACCACTTACTTCGAATATAGTTTCTATATTATTATACTTCATGTCCATTCAAAAAGTGCCCACATTGCTTTGATAAACTTGATTTTTTTATGTACAATTTCTCATGTCGTGAGCGCACCTAAAAATGCTCACCCAAAAAAGTGCCCAACGCGCCATAAGTTCAAGTTTTCACTTCTGCCTGCACTCCCGGAGTGCTACTTGTACTTGGTTTTTATTACAACAAATGGTTCCATCCATGCGTTTGAGCGAGATTTTATTTGTGATCGCAATAAGGTTACGATAACAACGCTTCGTATTCTGATCACAATACAAATCGCTTCCAACGATTTATTTTTTCTAACAAGTCTATCGATCAGAGTGGGTTGAATTATCTGCAACTACTTTTATCTAACATTAAAAATGACATCACAGAACGATTGTTAATTTAAAAATTTATTTGGCTGCCCTGAACTTTATAGTATTGGCATTATGCCTCTACCACGTGACCTCAGTATATATATGACTAATATAGAGGCGAAATAACACAGGTCTTATGGGAGGAATCTTGTTTTTATTTTTTTTCGCACTTAAAAAGATATTGAGCTTAAAAAGATTGTTAATTCCATGTTACTGACATAATGAGAGTTACGTAGTTATTTTTTTCCTTTGGTGAATTCGTTCATGAAGGTTGAAACAGCGTTTTGAACCGTATACGGAGTGCCGTTTAACCCTACTTTGAGCTGTTTGTTTACCTCTGAGCATCAGCAGCAGTGTCGCAGCAGCAGCAACAGCTGAAACAAACAGCTCAAAGTAGGGTTAAACGGCACTCCGTATACGGTTCAAAACGCTGTTTCAACCTTCATGAACGAATTCACCAAAGGAAAAAAATAACTACGTAACTCTCATTATGTCAGTAACATGGAATTAACAACCTTTTTAAGCTCAATATCTTTTTAAGGACGTTCGGTAGTGATTGAATTTTCCAACGAATTTTTCTGAAATTTTGACCAGACGTTTTTATTGTTGTTACAATAAACCAGTCAAAATTTAAAGAGGTTCCTCTGTTTCGTTTTCGAGATATTGAATTTCAAATTTAAGTCATTTTAACACTGTCGCTTATAGGAGAACTGACTAAATCACAGTTTTAAGCAAATTGGGCCAGTGAATTTGGCCAATTTTTTTATATGTTACAGATAATGTTATTAATTTGATGTATGCTAAGTTTTGCGACGATCGTCTGATTCGTTTATAAATAAAAAATTAAATAAAAGCTCGACCGAAACGCAACGGCAACGTCGCAAGGGGCGGGAAATTCAAAATGTTCCAGGATGTTGATCAGTAAATATCTCAATATTATTGTAGATATTTATGCATTCACGCATAAAATACAAGCTTACGTGTGTGCGTGAGTGTATGTACAGAACGCCCACCCCTTCCCATAAAAAACAATAAATGTTAATAACACGCTATTTATTTTTTTTTTTTAATTTCAAATTTATTATTTCTTCTTAAGATAGATTTTTAATCACTGTTTTGGGAATGATAGACTAAATCTACAAATAGAAATACAATTGTTACAAGTCTTTCTAATTACTCATTTATTCATTTTCACTACACTTTTATAATAAATCAGTAACAAATACTTACAGCTTTATCACAAAAACATTGATACACGAACGCTGTCGTAACCGACGCAGCACGCAGCAGACGAGCAGACAGTGTAGAGTGTGCAGAGACACCTGATGCGTGTACATGAACACTCACACATTTAAGACCCGTACGACGTTGCCAAATCTTCATTCATCGCTGGTTTCCCCTCACCGCGCAAATGTTTCCCCCCGCTAACACTACCGAACGTCCTTAAGTGCGAAAAAAAATAAAAACAAGATTCCTCCCGTAAGACCTGTGTTATTTCGCCTCTATATTAGTCATATATATACTGAGGTCACGTGGTATAGGCATAATCCCAATAGCTAGATCAAATTTTCAAAATAATTTTCTTTTACCGGATTACCAAGAGAGCCTACAGGCCTAGTCTTCAGGGCCACCCTCACTCACTACCTATGTGTGAAGGTAAACTTATTGCCACACCCATTTACCAATCTCTTACTCAATATCATATACCTATCATTTCATGGGCACAGTAGCATTCTTTGCATCAATGATGCAACGAGTCCACTCGCCACTGTTTAGCCTTTCCCCGGAGAAAACTTCGTGTTTCAAGACGTCTGCTCCTCACCAGATAAGTCGGCGCTCTCTGAAAAAGCATCATATCAAGGCTAATTAACAAATAACATCCCCGGAGATGCCACATGTTTCAGAGATCACTCGGTACGGCCGGCGCCAAGTTACACACCCTGGGGAGGTTGGGTTATTAGGGATTGGGGGTACATGGATTGATCCTTAAAGTTCAAGGTTCAAGACTCCATCCTTACGCAGCGTAAGTTTTTTTTTATTGAAAGTATACTGAAATTTTCATGAGGGCCTACACTATTAATAGCATTCTAAATGTTGTATTCGATCATAATAACTTTGGGTATCAATCAAAAAGCGAAACTGGTCCTTGCTGTCAGTTTCTTGCCAAGAAAATATCTTATTAATCGAACAAACTAATAATGAGCTAAAATACTTATTTCTGTCGGCTAATTACCAAAAAATATTTCGTTGATAAAAAATGTATTAGAAAGCTGAGTTACTTCTTGCCGTATCTTGCTGATCAAATCAATATTTTAACCATTAAATAAACTTATAAATTGCTGAGCTCATTCTTGCTATCACTAACCTGCCAAAGAATCATCTTAGTAAATATATAAACTAACAAATAACTGAACTATTTGTTGCCACTGCTTGCTCGCCAAAGGAATAGTTTATTTATAAAACAAATTTATATACAGCTAAGTTACTAATTGCTAAGCTTAAATTATATATTTATCAATTTGAATAATAAAAAAGCTGAGCTGCGTAGTTTTACCGCTTGCTCGTTGATCAGGAAATTTATTCATTCAACAAACAAAAACTAAGGCAAGCTACTAATTGCTGATAGTTGCTCATCAAATAAATAACTTATTTATCAAATAATGTAATAAAAATCTAAGCTACTAACTGCTACCACTTGCTCGCCAAAGAATAAATTTATTTACTG
This sequence comes from Copidosoma floridanum, assembly GCF_036245765.1. Classification (NCBI taxonomy): domain Eukaryota; kingdom Metazoa; phylum Arthropoda; class Insecta; order Hymenoptera; family Encyrtidae; genus Copidosoma; species Copidosoma floridanum. The sequence goes on from NW_028321909.1 coordinate 3,096,992, forward strand.
AGTAATCTAATAAAAAGCTGAGCTACTCGTTGCCGTCAATTGCTCACCAAAAAATTAATTTACTTATAAAATAAACTAACAAATAGATAAGTTATTCATTGCAATCACTTTTTTGCCAAAAATAAAAATTATTTATCAAATGAACTCATCAAAAGCTGGGCTTTTTATTGGTGTCACTCGCTCCCAACATAAATAATTTATTTCTTAACTGAGCTAATAAATAGCTAAACTATAAACTGCCATCGCTTGCTCGTCTAAGAAGTTATAAATTTATAAAATAAGCTATAATTAACAGCTAATTTACTTATTACCACTACTTACTCACCAAGCAATAATTTTGTTAACTCAATAATCTATCAAAAAGCTGAGCTACTCGTTGTCGTTGCTTGCTTGTCAAAAAAAAAGTTTATCTATAGGCTAGCAGTAAAAAAGCATCATAAGCGTAGCGTTATTGGCTGACTCGTGATTCCCTGGTCGAATACGCACCAGGTGAAACCCGATTTTTCCTAACAAATAAATTGCTGAATTTCTCATTACCGACACTTGCTTGCCATAAAAATAATTCATTTGACGAATGAACTAATATATAGCTAATTTACTTATTGCCACTACTTTTACTCGCCTAAGAAATAATTTGTTTATTGCATGAATTAATAAAAAGCTGGGCTGTTTACCACCGACGATTTCTTGCCAAAGAATAAGTTTAACAATAAAAGGGATTCATGAAAAGCTGAGCTATTTATTGCTACTGCTTGCTTGCCAAAGAAATATCGTATTTATTAAATAATCTATTGAAAATCAGAGTTACTCATTGCCGTCGCTTTCTTACAAAAAAAATGCTTTATTTAATAAATGAATTCATAAATAGGTAATCAAGTAGTTGCCGTCACTCGCTCACCGGAGAAAAAATGTAGTTTCCAAATAAAATAATGATAAGCTCAGCTTTTTGTTTGCAGCTGCTTGCTTGCTAAAAAAATGATTTATTTAATAAATAAATTAATGAATAGCTAAGCTTCTCATTAACGTCGCATTCCCGCTATAGAGATATATTTATTTTTAGATTTTGTTTTATCTATTTAATAAATTAATAAGTAGCTAAGCTACTTTCTGCCGTCTCTTGCTGATCAAATAAATATTTTATCTATTTAATGAACTTTCAAAATGCTAAGCTTTTTCTTGCCATCGCTTGCCTGCCAAAGAATCATCTGAGTTATTGCATAAACTAATAAATAGCTGAGCTATTTATTGCCACTGCTTGCTCGCCAAAGGAATAGTTTATCTATCATATCAACTAATAAATCGCTGAATTTCTTACTGCCGTAGTTTGCTTGCCAAAGAAATAATATATTCATCAAGTAAATTAATAAATAGTAGAGCTACTCATCGCCGTCGCATACTCGCCGAAGAAAGAATTAATTCATTTAAAAAAGTAATAAATAGCTGAGCTACTCGTTGATGTCGCTTGCTCACTAAAAAGTTAATTAGTTTATTAAACTAATAAACAGCTAAGCTTCTTATTGCCATCACTTGCTTGCTAAAGAAATTATATATTTATTAAACAAATTAATAAATAGCTGAGCTACTCTTCGCTTTCGCTTGCTCAGCAAAAAAATAATTTATTCATTAAACTTAGAAATAGCTGGGCTTGTTATTGGCATTTCTTGCTCCCCAACTGAATAATTTATTTCTTAACTGAACTAATGAATAGCTGAGCTATGAACTGCCATCGCTTGCTCGCCAAAGAAGTTATAAATTTATTAAATAAACTAATTAACAGCTAATTTACTTATTGCCACTACTTGCTCACCAAGGAATAAATTTACTAACTAAATAATCCATCAAAAAGCTGAGCTACTTGTTGTTGTCGCTTGCTTGTCAAAAAAAAAGTTTATCTATCAAATAAGCTAATAAATCGCCAAACTTATTGTTGGTACCGCTTGCTTGCCAATGAAATAATATATTTATTAAGTAAATTAATAAATGGTAAAGCTACTTATCGCCGTCACTTGCTCGCCGAAGGAATAATTTATTCATTAAATGAATTAATAAATGACTGGGCTAGTTATCACTACCGCTTGCTTACATAAGAATTATTCTACTTACTGTTAAAATCTCCGAAACAGCAAGGCTTTTTTAACTGGCGCTTTCTTTCCCAGTAAATAATTTAATTATTATTTAGAATGTTCTTATTATTAAATATTAATATATTTATGTAAATCTTGAGCAAATCTTACCCGATGTATACATAATATTCATTTAACAGTTACCTGATTTTTTATTAAGCTATTGTTGAGTCCAACTTTTGCATATTCATTACCAGGTGCAATTTTAAAAGAGAAAGATTTACTGTGAAAAATGTGACGAAAAAAAAAAATTGTTTCCTAAATTAAAATCATTAAATGGAAGAAAAAAAAAAAAAAAAAAAAAAAAAAAAAAATTGATTAATAACTGATTTATGGTAAATTAACGAATATACAATTAAATAACTCGACTAAACCTCTTATTCATCTCTACATTTACCTCTCTATTTTTTATTTACTCTTTAAATAATCTTGTCTTTGACTTTACATTATTTCTATAGGTGTAGATTTTGCAATTTTCTTTTGATATTTAACGTTGTGTATGATTAATGTTTTCTCTATTAATGAGCTCAAAGAAAAATTTAATCCAATAGAGAATATCGTGAAAAAAGGATAATGGAAAATAAGAGTAAGGACAGATCCAGGTGTAATAAAATGTTTGTTATTTCTAAAAAAAAATTAGAGTTTAATTTGTAAAAATGTTGAAATGTAACTAATACTTAAATTTTTGAAAGTAGTATCTCTTTAAACAATTTGGTCAATTGCAAATGCTTACTTTTTTCTAGTAGAGCTACATAAATTACGAGAACAGTAGTTGGAAGCGTTTTTAATTACAATTATTGGAGTAGTTGGAATTTATCAGTTTGATCATGAATTTCAGGTGTATAGTCTGACTTAATTGGTATATTATTTGGTTCGGGTACTAATTTATTTTTGTTTCCAACTCTCATTGTTAGTTGAATAAAAGTTATAACTTCAACTATGGTATTATTCGCATAGTTAGCTACCATTAAACCAGAGACTGGGGACTCTACAGCATTATTTTCATAATATACTTCTGTTTGCATCATCGGTGAGATTTGTGGGAATGGGTCCATGCCAGGAAATAAATCAACATTTTATTCAACGTTTCAGCAGATCAATGGTCAGCTCCACCTTACAGAGAGTGTACTATTGCCTGGCCATATGAAGTAGTACTCACAACCAAACAAGCTCATCTAGGACACTAAGATACATTTAAGTTTCCATGATTTGTTTGAGCCAATTAGCCAACAATATCACCACCCTAAAATAAGATTTGTAATAAAAAATAAGCATCACACAATAAAAAAACAGAGTTGCAAGAAAAATTTAACTGCTACGTACTCGAATGTCGAAATTAGGATTCCAAGAGAGAATTCTATTGTCTTTTGCATAACTGAGAAGATCAGAATAATAAGGATTCCAGGCAATTGATATTACTTTCCTTCGATGGTTTTGGAATGTTTTTACGGTGTGGTTGCAAATCTCAAATCCCACAGTTCAATAATTGGATTTTAATCCTCTTCTGAAGCAAGAGACAGCTGTGTGACTATATATAAGGATTTTAGTGTACTGATTTTCATCTCACTTATATTTCAATAATGATGAAGAATTATTATGTTACAATTCCTGATGACAATGCTTATAGAGGCTCTTGAATTGGCATCGGTGAGTATTACCATGGCTCAATTCTTCTTCAAATGACACAACGCTGTGAAAATGTTGAAGCAAGAATGTGTTGCACTGTAAACAACAAAATGCTCTAATGTCAATTATGAATATGTAAAAAAAAATGTTGCCAAGTAACGTACCTCGTGTATTCCATGATTCATCTAGTACATTCTCAGGTGGTAAATTTTTTTGGAACTAGGAGACATAGGCTTATTTGTCCAATTAATATACAAAGTATAAATGTCACTATCTGTCGCACCAGTAGCTAGAAAATAAGACTGAAATGGATTAAAGTCCAGTGCTCTCACAGGACCTTTGTGTTTGTCGGGACTGCTAATCAAACAGTTGCTGTCGTTCTCAAACATCTTGTCAGCAAAGTGAATCATTATTTTTCCACAATCATAGCAACTCACAATAATGCCAGCTGAATTCGTTCCGCCAGCTCCCCAAATTATTTTGTAAAATCTTGATGGTAATTATAATTATCATACTAAATTTCTCAACACTACGAATATTTTAGGTACACATGAATAAAAAAAAGGACAAAACCTTTGATCACTTGGCACACTGATCTTGATGTACGTATCATACAGCCTGGCTGCTCCAGGTCGAGAGAATACAAATCCAAACTGGCATTACGATACTAAAACTGATATCCAACTGCTAAGCAACTGTTACTGCAGCCAGCAAAATTGGAAAGTTGGTGGGGAAATTTCTTAACCTTCATAATTTACTTCATTTGAATAATTGTAAAGACCATCTGCCACAACTGTACTTTATGTTTGGAATATGATGAGCTGCGCACTTGTTAACTTTGAGCAAGTCTGAACTTCATTTTTATTATTAACTGTGCTATTAGCATCACATGGCACCAAGTTTTCATGAGAGCGTTGAGTGACTTTTCTCTGTACCTTCATTGTGAACAATAATTATTAAAAAACTCTTTACTACAGCCTCTAAAGCAACTGGAATTCACAGCCATTCGATGATTTCAGAGATTCAGGTACATTTTCTTGTCAAACTTCATCAGCCCTTGATTTTTCTTATTATCCTCCAAAATTGTGCTTGATAAAACTAAATTTTAACCTCTTGCTTCTTGATAAGTTTTTTTTTGTTTTGTTTGATTTGATTGCAGGAAAAGTAATTCACAACTTTGTGACTGGAAACTTGTGGGAATTACTCATTTGTTAGCAATCCCACGTTAAAGTCCTGCTTGATTTATATACAAATTTAAGAGAGACAAAAAAATATACAAAAAGAGAATAAAAAAACAAGCACTGCAACTCACCAAACACTGTTGGGCTTATAACTGAAATATGCAGTTTACTTGTCAGATCTGCTTAGCAGCTACTTGTCAAACTGCTAGCACTAACAGTAGTATCTTTGCTCACCTCATAGTTTGACTTGGTGAAAAAGGCCACAGTTGGTTGAAGAGAAGTCAAGGTCAAGCCATTGGTCAGTACTTATAAGTACCAGCATTAACGTTGGCTTGGCTCTTGGTATCTCAGTTATCAGCACCGATACAGGAGACAGGAATGACAGAACAGACAACACAGAGCACTTAACCACTATATAGCGCAACAATCAGCTGGTATAAATTATATACACACATGTATATATATGGCTACATCATAAATGACTAGTGACTATAGTATTTGAGAACCACTGTCGTAACAGACGACGCTTTTGGCTGTCGCGCAGCCGTGACCAAAAAGCAGTCCTCCTACCACTCTTCTTAGACAGGAGAGTGGTGGGGGGACCACTTTTCGCCATCTTGAAGCCAATACTTTCGGCGCTCTTCTTACGCCGAAGCTACGGCAGTACATCTGTGCCACCTGCGAGTTAACAGCGGTAACGATAGTTTTTCAGTGTACGTCACCCACGAAGTGAAAGTCGTGCGCCTGCTTGTGGAAAAAGTTACCAACGGCTTTCATTATCAAGTAGCACTCGTCGGCGAACGTGGCAGAGAATTGTTCGACAAAAACTACTAATTAGGTAAGTGCTTTTTATTTTTAGTACGACCCTGCTGCTAAATTTTCTTATTTTTATTCATGCCGAATGCAAATTCGTCATTCATCTATGAGGACGAGACACATTAGTGCAAAGCCATTACTTGCTCCGTGTACGGCTCTCTTTAGCACGGCTCTGTTTTTCTGTTGACGTAAATTTATGTTAATACCCTTAAAGTGCCCCTTTTTAATCATCCAATTCATATCATGCATGATGTAGATTTTTATAATAGTTCTTTTTCACAGCTTGATACATTGAAAAATTTAAGTATGACAATGTGCTATATTATTTGTATTTAATACTGGATTGAGTTTTACTATTTAAAATCAACGACAATAGTTTTTCAAACCTTGAGGTTAACAAAAAGCCACGAAACAAATTTCAAAATCGTATATTTACTTTACTAAATTTTAAAAACTAATTTATCACTGTACTGCTCATTATGTAGCTCAAAAACCTAATTATTCAATAGAACAGTGGTTATCAGTACTTTGTTCAATTCTCTAATCTGAAGAAAGTAGCGCGTGTCGCAAGGCGTATAGGTTAGAAAAGGCGCATGGATGCATATAGCAATATATTTATCATACGCGTCCGCGGCCACTACGTCGAATACGTCGATACCCTAGGTGGTACCTTTTTTTAATGTTATTGTAACCATATCTCACTCTTTTTTCCGCCAGTATGTTGTTTGCAATATACGTATTGAATTTCTACTTCTTTGTCTAAAATTTATAGCTATAATTATGCCTATAAATAATATAGCTTTTATTATAGCTACAATGGCATATATTTATAGCTATAATCAACAACAACGTATCTATACATTTTTGTGAATAGTAGTTGTAAAATGTAGGTGTTCAGCTATAAATTTTTCGCGTATTTTAAGGAAAAGTTGTTTTGAACTCTCGTTTTTTTAAAGTTATATCAGCCATGAAAGGCGTTATTATGTGGATGATAACTTAAAAATTGGGGTATTCAAGAACTTTCGAGGAATATTAAAAAAATTATATAAACAAATAAACTTATTCTTTTTCTTCTTATTGGAAAGTACTTGAAGCCCTCAGTTTTTAAGTTGTCATCCACGTAATAACGCCTTTTACGTTTGAACTTACTTAAAAAAAAAAAAATCAGTTTTAGAAATAGTTTTAGTTTTATATTCGCTATAATTCACAATAATTCATAGGTACATTGTAGTTGACTTTAGCTATGGACGTAAGTCATTATAGCTACAACTATAAAGCTATTATCTCTATAGGTGTAGCCATAGCTATAAATTTTCAACTGAGTCCCTATTTCTAATCTAGATTTATAGTTCATCCAGTGTTTTCTTCTGTGTTATCATATACATTATGTTCATGGTACATGCCTTTTTCCTCATTCATTATATTCATTTGAATATTACAAACTTTCTACCTTAATCTTACATTGTAATGAAGTCTATTCTGCCATGGGGGCGCTCGTCATTACATGAGGTACTCTGTACACCTTAGTATATCTATATTTTATGTGAGGCTCATCACGCATCGTAATATATATATATATATACGAAATACACGCGAGTGGCGAGTACCTAATGTGATGGCGAGCGTCCCCAGTGGCAGAAAATAGCCCCCATTATTATCTGCAATTGTACATATCTATATTTTGTTTCTTTATGGGTATGCTTAGTTCTGTATATGAATACGATATTTTCCTAAATCTTGTCGTTTCTCCAAATAGATTGAAATCAGATATCGTATTATTCTTGAGTCGTTCTCGAAATCGGTAACATCGTCCTTGTCTTGATTTGTACTCGACTTTCTTGATAACTCTTGATCTTGAGTGGTGTATACATATATATATATATATATATATATGTATGTATGTATGTATATTGTTACTTAACATTTAAAATGTTTTTAAAAATTCAAACGAATTTTTAATTTAAGTGAAAACTTTTATGTCATGGTTTTTAATTTATACATTTATGTCTAATCAATACACATTTACTGTAATAATCACTAACAATCTTACAATTCAACATGTTTTGGAAAATTCACGTGCATTTTTAATCCTAACGAAAGATTGGTATTACTTTTTGTTAAAAATTACATCACCATAATATAACTTTAAATTTTCAAAAAGATTTTTTAATTTGCCTCGCATTTCTGTTAATTAGTATTATTTATTAATAAAATATGCCTCTATCCAAGAAAGCACCAGCAATATGCAATGAGAAAAACATTTTCTCAGGGGAACAAGTATTAATGATTAAAATCTCAACTATTGATTATTAGCATTATTTGTTTATAAAGTAAGTCCACGGGCGAGCAAGCATTGACAATTAGACACAAAATTGCTTATAAGTATCATTTTACAACAGAATGTGCCGTTCGCCGACTTATTTTTTAATACATTTTTTCCTAAACGAGCAAGTATCGGCTATTATAAACTTAACTGTCTTGTAGTATTAATAATAAACAAAATATAAACTGCTAGTCACCGATGCTTGCTTGTTAACACGTACCTTTTTCAAATTAATAATTGTAATAAACCGTTGGGTTTGCTTATTACTGATACTTGGGGATCTTGGGGCACATTTAATTAGTAAAAAGTATTAAAAAAACAATTAGTTTTCCAATAGTCAATGTTTGCTTTACCTAAGGGCACATTTTATTCATGATCAATACTAAAGAACAGGTGGGTTTTTAATCGGCGATGCTCATGCTCAAGTCACAGCATATTTTCTTATTAAATAATACTGAAAAGCAGCTAGGTTTCTAAACACTAACGCTTGCATGTCCAAGGAAACAATTTATTTATTAGTTATACTTAAAAACATTTGTCAACGTATTTTAGAAATAATAATCTTTTTTTGATTAAATAATAACAAGTATTTGTATTGATACTGCAATAATAAAGTAAATAAATTTTTTTTAGAATTATATATTTTATTTAATTAGATTAATATAAGATATTAGTTCAGATAAGAAAATATTTTCTTATTTATTTGATTAACGGGCTAGAAGTCCAATTACAAAGCATAAAAAGAAATAGGGGTGAGGTGCTGAGCGCACACATGAATCAAAAATAGATTGATAACGACAATAATAAGTTAATTAAGTTGGTTTTCACTGTCTTCATTAAGTAGAAGAAAAATAATGAGTCACTAGTAGCATTGCTACACTGCGAATTCGCGGTTAACACCTACTTAGCTGCCTTTCACATAGCTAATACTTTCCTGGAATATATAATGTACCCAAAATATGGTTCATTCGATATAATACAATGACCTCTGTATACAAAAATAGTATTTTGGAATTAATAATTTTTTTATGTAATATTAGGCCTAGCTTCTTCTGAATTGTTAATGTTGTTTTATAATTTTAATCAAGTATTTAATTTAAAATTCAAAAAATTATTAAATTTTAAATTTTTTACGTGTTGTTTTAATTTCGTTATGTTTTTGAATTTTCAATCACGTATAGTATTTCCTTTTCAAAGAATACTTGTATTTTAAAGTAATGGACTTTTATTTCAATTTAAATACCTACTTTACAAATATTATAAGTCACTGTGTTAAATGTAAGAATGTCTCTAAGATATTTTTAAAATCAGATTTTAAAATTTCGTTACGTATTTTTAGTTTTCTCTCATCATATGTGTACTGATTTTGCCTGAATTTTTTTAACAGTGTCATAATTGTAAGATAATAGGTCAATTATATGATGAGTCTTTTAAATGCGAGAGAAAAATTAAGATGATATTCATTTTAAAAAAAAAAAAAATTTAGAAATACTGTTAAAAAAATTTGAAGTATTATTAGTAGTTAAAAAATATATCAAGATATAAATAAAACGAAAGAACACGTAAATAAATAAAAACTTGCCTTCTCCCGTTTTTGTGGCTTCCTGATGAGATTGGTCATTTAATTAATTGCACAGTAAAACTCCTTTTGATATTAAATACAATATTTTACTCATTAAATCGTAAGACCGATCTGAACGAATATTACTTACTGTTGTACTTTGATGCTACGATATAAACGTTACATCTATGTATTAAGAGTGAAATTTGAAGCCAATCAACAAGCACAAAACGCTTTACTTATAAAAGTTTTTAAATTTTGTAGCAAACCAAACGTTGTCGGCAGGAGTAACATCTATTACTTGGGCTCAACGCTCAGGCCACCAACGATGATACCTGGGAGTCCACTATATAACTAAAGCTGGACAACTGGAGATGATTACCCCTAGACGCAAACTTGGCGGTTTAGGATATAAATGCGCCATCTGCCCCTGTGTCAATAAAGAACAAATACGAGCTTCTCGTTCTAAAAGAATTCTTCGTCCAACCATCACTGAGGCTTACTGGTCTTGCTGGTGCACCACGAGCAAAAGATTTGGATTTCTATCAACTGGCTCTCTGACCAATTTTAATTTATCTCACATTTTCTTTTCATTTTACAGTAATTACGTAAAGAAAATTCCCTTTCAGCTACTGTGCGCACATCAACAGACGGACTCATTATCCCGTAACTGAATTCCCGTAACAAGAAGACAAGCAAGTATACATTCTTATGATTCACAAACTTTGACGAATCCTTCACCTTTTGTCTTGATAAGAGAGAAAAAAAAATTACCATCTAATCTGATTTTTATGTTTTATAGTACTTCTAAAAAAATAATCATTGCTGAAACATAATATTTCAGTCTTGCAGAAAAGTTAACATCATGAAGGTTTTCAGATCTTCGCTCATTTTCTATGGTTGTAAGTAAGTTAATAATTTTTTATTTAATTATTTCGGCGAATCAATTTTTTTGTTACTAGTATTTTGTGCACCACGTTTTTTTTACTAGGTCATATTTCATTTTGTGGCAGTAGATTTTATATTCTTTAATAGCTAAAATCATAATCATGCAGAAAAGTTTTCGATAGCAAAGTCAGCTGCGAAGAATAGTGATCTTAGGTTACCAGTATAAGTAACGTGTATCTTTAGATGTTGAAAACTCTTATGATGTCTACAAATGTGTTTGATTTTTAAAATGAAGAAAAAAGTGTAAAATAAATGCAAGTGTTAGGATGCGAAAAAGGACAAATAGGGACAACAAAATAAAAGGTACGTTTTGGTAAGCATCAACAAAATTTTATAGACCTTTATTAGTGTTTCCATTTCTAATATAATAATTTATTAATACTTCACAGATACTTCCAAAAGTGAGAAAAGCAAATAAAAAATTCAATCCTTACCATACTTAACGTATTCTTAACTTTTTTCTTGCTTGATGAATACAAAAATCATGTAAGATATTAAGTAACATACTTTTAATGCAGCATCGTTTTTTATTAGAGACAAATGCTATTGTAAGAGATCGAAATCTACGAGATGGTCATAAACTACTTTCTTTGCGCCGTTGAAAACTTTCGGTGTATCTAAACTTTTAATCGGCATTCTTAACAAAGTGATTGTGGTGAATAATGTATACAATAGATGACAATACTGCACTCAAACATACAAGGACAATAGAAAAAGAGGTTTGTATACGTAACTATTAACACGTTTTTATAGGCCTGTTTATGTGCCTATCATTCGGAAATCATTAATTTTAATCAATTCAAACACACTTCTTAACAGGATTAAAAGTAAGTATGAATTGTTATTATTTTCTAACTTTAACTTATTCTTTACGTGTTTGGTTTTTTGAAAAGAAGAAAAATTATTTATAAGACTACATTTATCATAAGGTAAATAAATCGTAGATTTTATCATAGAACAGACTTCTAACGTCAATGATCTTATTTTTCACTTTAGTTAAATAATAGAATATTTGTTTTATAGATAATTTCAAAATGTCTATAAATAAAATCATTTATTTTTAAAATCATTGATGATACTATTTTTATCGTGAGTTGAATGGAGCATGGTTTTCAAGGTGTAACCGAATGCTCATACCAGCAATAGTATTTTTCAGGTTAGTAAGGTGCTACTTTTCTTGTGTTTCACTTAATTTCAGTATGTCTATAATTTTGAACGTATATTTATTATAAAATGGTTATTGTGAATACTGTATACAAGTGTTTTTACTGTTCGGCAAGAACGAGTATGGACAAAAAAATAAATGGTTTGTATTAGTAATCATCGATAAGTTTTTTCAGAATTTCATGAGTGCTCCCATGTTTATTATCAGTATTCGTGAATATTTTACAAATACATTCAACAACAAGATAAGTGAAAATATATTTATATTTTTTTCGATTTTTTTCGAATTCTATACAAGTTTTGCTGCCTAGTGAAAAAAAAGCTTATCCAGAAACTTATGTATCATGAGTTTACTGCATTTTAGTGTTTTTTGTATAGATAAATGCTATCGTCAGTAATCAAATTATGCATCTAATTTTAAATAGTTTTTTTTGTGCGTCGAAAACTTTTAGTAATTCATAAAGTGTAATAAACTTAATCAACAAAGTGATTGTGGTGAAAAGAAAATACAATAAATAACAAAACTAAGTTTAGATGACCAAGGCTAACGTAATACTAGGTAAGTACATGTGACTAATAGAAAGATTTAAAGTCTAGTTTCGAGTCTCTCATTTTAAAAACTAGTAATTTTGATTGATTTGAAAACCCTTCTTAACGGAACGAAAGGCAAGTATGGATATTTATCATTTCTTAACTCTTACATATTCTTAACGTATGTTGTTTTTCAGAAAAAAAAATATTTATGATACTTTTTTTGCAAGAGTTACATAGAGTAATGTTTTCAAGGTGTAACCAAATGCTCATACCAGCAATAGTATTTTTCAGGTTAGTTAGGTGCTACTTTTCTTGTGTTTCACTTAATTTTAGTATGTCTATAATCTTGAACGTATATTTATTATAAGATGGTTATTGTGAATACTGTATACAAGTGTTTTTACTGTTCGGCAAGGACGGGTACGGACAACAAAATAAATGGTTTGTATTAGTAATCATCGATAAGTTTTTTCAGAATTTCATGAGTGCTCCCATGTTTAATATCAGTATTCGTGAATATTTTACAAATGCATTCAACTAAAAGATAAGTGAGAATATATTTATATTTTTTTTGTTTTTTTTCGTATTCTCTACGAGTTTTGCTGCCTAGTGGAAATAAAGCTTATCTGAAAAATTATGTATCATAAGTTTACTGCAATTTAGTGTTTTTTGTACAGATAAATGCTATCGTCAGTAATCAAATTATGCATGTAATTTTAAACAGTTTTTTTTGTGCGTCGAAAACTTTTAGTAATTCATAAAGTGTAATAAACTTAATCAACAAAGTGATTGTGGTGAAAAGAAAATACAAAAAATTACAAAACTAAGTTTAGATGACCAAGGCTAACGAAATACTAGGTAAGTACATGTGACTAATAAAAAGATTTATTGTCTAGTTTCGAGTCTCTCATTTCAAAAACTAAAAATTTTTATTAATTCCAAAACTCTTTTTAACGGAACGAAAGGCAAGTATGGATTTTTATCATTTCTTAACTCTTACATATTCTTAACGTATGTTGTTTTTCAGAAAAAAAATCATTTATGATACTTTTTTAGCAAGAGTTAAATAGAGTGTTTATTTCAAGGTTTAACCGAATGCTAATACCGGCAATGTTAATTTTAGGTTAATTAAGCGCTACTTTTCTTGTGTTTCACCTAATTTCAGTATGTCTATAATTCTAAACGCATATTTATTATTGAATGGTTATTGTAAATACTGTATACAAGTGTTTCCACTGTTCGGCAAGGACGAGTATGGACAACAAAACAAATGGTTTGTATTAGTAATTATCGATAAGTTTTTACAGAACTTCATGAGTGCTCCCATGTTGAATATCAGTATTCGTAAATACTTTACAAATACATCCAACAACAAGATAAGTGAAAATATATTTATATTTTTTTCGATTTTTTTCGTATTCTCTACAAGTTTTGCTGCCTAGTAAAAAAAAAGCTTATCCGAAAAATTATGTATCATAAGTTTACTGCATTTTAGTGTTTTTTGTATAGATAAATGCTATCGTCAGTAATCAAATTATGCATCTAATTTTAAATATTTTTTTTTGTGCGTCGAAAACTTTTAGTAATTCTTAGAGTGTAATAAACTTAATTAACAAAGTGATTGTAGTAAAAAGAAAATACAATAAATATCAAAACTAAGTTTAGATGACCAAGGCTAACGTAATACTAGGTAAGTACATGTGACTAATAAAAAGATTTAAAGTCTAGTTTCGAGTCTTTCATTTTAAAAACTAGTAATTTTAATTAATTCAAAAACCCTTTTTAACAAAACGGAAGGCAAGTATGGATATTTATCATTTCTTAACTCTTACATATTCTTAACGTATGTTGTTTTTCAGAAAAAAAAATATTTATTATACTTTTTTTGCAAAAGTTAAATAGTGTGTTGTTTTCAAAGTGTAACTGACTGCTAATACCAGCAATATTATTTTTCAGGTTAGTTAGGTGCTACTATTCTTGTGTTTCACTTATTTTCAGTATGTCTATAATTTTTAACGTATATTAATTATAAGATAATTATTGTGAATACTGTATACAAGTGTTTTTACTGTTCGGCAAGAACGAGTATGGACAAAAAAATAAATGGTTTGTATTAGTAATCATCGATAAGTTTTTTCAGAATTTCATGAGTGCTCCCATGTTTAATATCAGTATTCGTGAATACTTTACAAATACATTCAACAACAAGATAAGTGAAAATATATTTATATTTTTTTCGATTTTTTTCGAATTTTATACAAGTTTTGCTGCCTAGTGAAAAAAAAGCTTATCCAGAAAATTATGTATCATGAGTTTACTGCATTTTAGTGTTTTTTGTATAGATAAATGCTATCGACAGTAATCAAATTATGCATCTAATTTTAAATAGTTTTTTTTGTGCGTCGAAAACTTTTAGTAATTCATAAAGTGTAATAAACTTAATTAACAAAGTGATTGTGGTAAAAAAAAAATACAATAAATAACAAAACTAAGTTTAGATGACCAAGGCTAACGTAATACTAGGTAAGTACATGTGACTAATAAAAAGATTTAAAGTCTAGTTTCGAGTCTTTCATTTTAAAAACTAGTAATTTTGATTGATTTGAAAACCCTTCTTAACGGAACGAAAGGCAAGTATGGATATTTATCATTTCTTAACTCTTACATATTCTTAACGTATGTTGTTTTTCAGAAAAAAAAATATTTTTGATACTTTTTTTGCAAGAGTTACATAGAGTAATGTTTTCAAGGTGTAACCGAATGCTCATACCAGCAATAGTATTTTTCAGGTTAGTTAGGTGCTACTTTTCTTGTGTTTCACTTAATTTTAGTATGTCTATAATTTTAAACGTATATTTATTAAAAGATGGTTATTGTAAATACTGTATACAAGTGTTTTCACTGTTCGGCAAGGACGAGTATGGACAACAAAACAAATGGTTTGTATTAGTAATCATCGATAAGTTTTTCCAGAATTTCATGAGTGCTCCCATGTTTAATATCAGTATTCGTGAATATTTTACAAATACATTCAACTAAAAGATAAGTGAGAATATATTTATATTTTTTTTGTTTTTTTTCGTATTCTCTACGAGTTTTGCTGCCTAGTGGAAATAAAGCTTATCTGAAAAATTATGTATCATAAGTTTACTGCAATTTAGTGTTTTTTGTACAGATAAATGCTATCGTCAGTAATCAAATTATGCATGTAATTTTAAACAGTTTTCTTTGTGCGTCGAAAACTTTTAGTAATTTTTAAAGTATAATTAACTTAATTAACAAAGTGATTGTGGTAAACAGAAGATACAAAAAATTACAAAACTAAGTTTAGATGACCAAGGCTAACGAAATACTAGGTAAGTACATGTGACTAATAAAAAGATTTAAAGTCTAGTTTCGAGTCTCTCATTTTTAAAACTAGTAATTTTAATTAATTCTAAAACCCTTCTTAACGGAACAAAAGGAAAGTATGGATATTTATCATTTCTTAACTTTTACATATTTTTAACTTATGTTGTTTTTCAGTAGAAAAATTATTTATGTCATTTTTTTTGCAAAAGTTAAATAGAGTGTTGGTTTTAAGGTTCAACCGAATGCTAATACCAGCAATAGTATTTTTCAGGTTAATTAAGTGCTACTTTTCTTGTGTTTAACTTAATATCAGTATGTCTATAATTCTTAACGCATTTTTATTATTAAATGGTTATTGTAAATACTGTATACAAGTGTTTTCACTGTTTAGCAAGGACGAGTATAGACAACAAAACAAATGGTTTGTATTAGTAATTATCGATAAGTTTTTACGGAACTTCATGAGTGCTCCCATGTTGAATATCAGTATTCGTTCATATTTTACAAATACATCCAACAACAAGATAAGTGAAAGTATATTTATATATTTTTTTTTTTTTTTCTTATATTCTCTACGAGTTTTGCTGCCTAGTGAAAATAAAGCTTACCTGAAAAATTATGTATCATAAGTTTACTGCATTTTAGTGTTTTTTGTATAGATAAATGCTATCGTCAGTAATCAAATTATGCATGTAATTTTAAACAGTTTTCTTTGTGCGTCGAAAACTTTTAGTAATTTTTAAAGTATAATTAACTTAATTAACAAAGTGATTGTGGTAAATAGAAAGTACAATGAATTACAAAATTAAGTTTAGATAACCAAGGCTAACGGAATACTGGGTAAGTACATGTGACTTATTAAAAGATTTATAGTCAAGTTTCAAGTCTTTCATTTCAAAAACTAGTTATTTTAATTAATTCAAAAACCCTTTTTAACAAAACGAAAGGCAAGTATGGATATTTATCATTTCTTAACTCTTACATATTCTTAACGTATGTTGTTTTTTAGAAAAAATAATATTTATGATACTTTTTTTGCAAGAGTTACATAGAGTAATGTTTTCAAGGTGTAACCGAATGCTCATACCAGCAATAGTATTTTTCAGGTTAGTTAGGTGCTACTTTTCTTGTGTTTCACTTAATTTTAGTATGTCTATAATTTTGAACGTATATTTATTATAAGATGGTTATTGTGAATACTGTATACAAGTGTTTTTACTGTTCGGCAAGGACGAGTACGGACAACAAAATAAATGGTTTGTATTAGTATTCATCAATAAGTTTTTACAGAATTTCATGAGTGCTTTCATGTTTAATATCAGTATTCGTTAATATCTTACAAATACATTTAACAACAAGATAAATGAGAATATATTTATATTTTTTTCGATTTTTTTCGTATTCTCTACGAGTTTTGCTGCCTAGTGGAAATAAAGCTTATCTGAAAAATTATGTATCATAAGTTTACTGCATTTAAGTGTATTTTGTATAGATAAATGCTATCGTCAGTAATCAAATTATGCATGTAATTTTAAACAGTTTTCTTTGCGCGTCGAAATTTGTTAAAAATTCTAAAAGTATAATTAACTTAATTAACAAAGTGATTGTGGTAAATAGAAGATACAATAAATTACAAAACTAAGTTCAGATGACCAAGGCTAACAAAATACTAGGTAAGTACATGTGACTAATAAAAAGATTTATTGTCTAGTTTCGAGTCTCTCATTTCAAAAACTAGTAATTTTGATTAATTCAAAAACTCTTTTTAACGGAACAAAAGGCGAGTATGGATTTTTATTATTTCTTAACTCTTACATATTTTTAACGTATGTTGTTTTTTAGAAAAAAAAATAAAAATATTTATTATACTTTTTTTGCAAGAGTTAAATAGAGTGTTGTTTTCAAGGTGTAACCGAATGCCAATACCAGCAATAGTATTTTTCAGGTTAATTAAGTGCTACTTTTCTTGTGTTTATCTTAATATCAGTATGTCTACAATTCTTAACGTATATTTATTATTAAATGGTTATTGTAAATACTGTATACAAGTGTTTTCACTGTTCGGCAAGGACGAGTATGGACAACAAAACAAATGGTTTGTATTAGTAATTATCGATAAGTTTTTACAGAACTTTATGAGTGCTCCCATGTTGAATATCAGTATTCGTTAATATTTTACAAATACATTCAACAACAAGATAAGTGAGAATATATTTATATTTTTTTCGATTTTTTTCGTATTCTCTACGAGTTTTGCTGCCTAGTGGAAATAAAGCTTATCTGAAAAATTATGTATCATAAGTTTACTGCATTTTAGTGTTTAATGTATAGATAAATGCTATCGTCAGTAATTAAATTATGCATGTAATTTTAAACAGTTTTCTTTGCGCGTCGAAATTTGTTAAAAATTTTAAAAGTATAATTAACTTAATTAACAAAGGGATTGTGGTAAATAGAAGATACAATAATTTACAAAACTAAGTTCAGATGACCAAGGCTAACAAAATACTAGGTAAGTACATGTGACTAATAAATAGATTTATTGTCTAGTTTCGAGTCTCTCATTTCAAAAACTAGTAATTTTTATTAATTCAAAAACTTTTTTTAACGGAACAAAAGGCGAGTATGGATTTTCATTATTTCTTAACTCTTACATATTTTTAACGTATGTTGTTTTCAGAAAAAAAAATATTTATGATACTTTTTTTGCAAGAGTTAAATAGAGTGTTGTTTTCAAGGTGTAACCGAATGCTTATACCAGCAATAGTATTTTTCAGGTATGTTAGGTGCTACTTTTCTTGTGTTTCACTTCATTTTAGTATGTCTATAATTTTAAACGTATATTTATTATAAGATAGTTATTGTGAATACTGTATACAAGTGTTTTTACCTTTCGGCAAGGACGAGGACGGACAAAAAAACAAATGGTTTGTATTAGTAATTATCAATAAGTTTTTACAGAACTTCATGAGTGCTCCCATGTTGAATATCAGTATTCGTTTATATTTCACAAAAACATTCAACAACAAGATAAGTGAGAATATATTTATATATTTTTTTATATTTTACGTATACTATACGTTTTTAGCTGCCTTGTAAAATTTGAGATTGTCTGAAAAATTATGCATCGTATGTTCATCTTGTCATAGTGTTTTTAGTATAGACAAACGATATTGTCAGTAATCAATTTCTGAAAAGTAGTTATAATTAGTTTTTGTTGCGTGTCGAAAACTTTTTGTAATTCTAAAAGTATAATTAACTTCATTAACAAAGTGATTGTGCTAAACAGAAAATACAATAACTTACAAAACTGAGTTTTGATGAACAAGGATAACGGAACAACAGGTACGTATACGTGACTAATTAAAAGTTTTTCTAGTCGAGTTTCGTGTCTCTCACCCGAAAATTAGTAATTTTAATTAATTCAAATTATTTAATAGGATAAAAGGCAAGTATAGATTTTTACTATTTTCTATCTTTGACGTATTTTTTACGTATGTCGTTTTCTCGGAGTTATGAAAATTATTCATGGTACTATTTTTATCGTGAGTTAAATAGAGCATGGTTTTCAAGGTTTAACTGAATGCTTATATTAGTTGTTACCATCTGGGGAATTATTTTATTAATTATTGTATATGAAAATAATCATTCTTCTCAAACTAGATCGTTTCTACATAAATTTGAATTTTGAAATTTCGTGCGCAGCTCAGACTTCCAACTTAGTACTTGATAGTACCACCTATCGCTCGCTAGGTGGTGACCACTAGTCTTTAGCGAAAATCGCAAGTAAGAAAGTGACGTAAAGTATATAAGACGGACTGGGTGACGACTGATTAGGTATGATCTGAGATTTGCAAATACGTGCAATGCATATCTCTTAGGCCACTCGACTGACTTTAAGCAGTGGTAGATAAATACATATTCAATAAATATCACTGTACTTCCCTCAAACCTTACGTAGTCGCATCTTTGGATCTGGGTTCTCATGACCTCGCCACCTTCAACTCTAGGAGTGGAGACAGTTGACCCCTGTATGGTGCAAGTTTGACGTAACTTTCCCGTCAAAGGTGCAAAGACTTTTGCGTGTCCTTGCAACAGTTAAAAGAGGCCAGTACGTTCTCCTACAGTGAATTCATGTCGAATCTGATCTAAGTTTAGAGCTGTTTGCTGATTCTCCCAAGATGGGCGTGACACAAATGAGATAGTTATTTGTTGGCTACTTCCAAAGTATAGCACTGCCCTCGTCAAATCCAAGATAGATTTCTCCGTGTACAGTGTTGTTAGACCCAGGACCATTTAATGTCGTAGGTCTAGTGCTATGAGAAAGCTAAATTTGAATGCCTTTTCCTGAATCCGTAGGTCAAGACAAACACTGACGGAGGTCGTGAGAGTTGCATTACCACAAGCCAAGTCACACTGTTGAGTATAGGGTGTGATCTTCTCCTGTCCCGAAAGTAGTGAGGGATGTACAAAATTATCGGTAGATGCTTGGTTGATTAGAGCAGCTATTTCTGGCTGACCCAGTCCAACCATAATTTTTTGTAGTGGTTGGTGGGGCATGCTGGTGACATTTATTGCCGGCGTCTCTCCGGAGCGCCTGTTGCCGGCTCCCCTGACACTTCAGTTTCGTTTCCCGGGAGAGTTGAGGCTCGAGCTATTCGAATGGGACAGTCCTTGTGAAGGTGGTAATCGGGACAGAAGTGGCACTTGGGTGGCCAAGTGTTTGGGTTGGCTCCAGTAGAGGTAGTCACTGAGGTTTGCTTGGCGTTTATACCAGACTTCTTGCCCCGTGTCTTCGTGAGGTCTCCTTCGTCTTTTTCCAACTGGACTTCCATAGTGAGAAGATCCGCGTAGGTCTTGAATGTATGGCTTCGGAGAAACTGACGAATAGATGGACGAATGAGCTCGACGACCATGGTGATTGTTACTTCTTCCTTGGCTGCAGGACTGATTCTTTTAAACAGAAGGTACTTCTCCTGCAGAAATGCTGCTACTGGTTTCTTCTCTGTTTGATGTTTGGAATATAGCTTGGAATGTAGTTTTCCCTGGATCGCCGGACTGTCGAAGCGTGCCCGAAGAAGCTCCCCAAATTGTTTGAAGGTGAAAGACAGATATTTATAAACCTGCCACCATTTTTCGGCGTCACCACGAAGCCCCTTTTTTGCTACCAAAGTCTGTTGGGTATCCAGGGTGCGATGAGCCTTAAAATAGAGTTCACATTGGGAGATAAAGACCTCCGGGTCTTCATGGTTGCAAGCTCCATATGTAGGTAGCTCGGGTAACGAATAACTCCGCAATACTGGACAAGGACAAATATAAAAAAAAATGAGGTGTGAAAAAGGTTTTTGTAGATCTCGAGGTAGATCTTTATTAGGGCTTTCATTTCTAATATCAGGATTTATTATTATTTAACAGATATGTTTAACAGCAAGAAAAACGAGTATACATTTTTATTATTTACTACATTTTACGTATTTGTTACGTTTTCTGTTATCTGATAAGGAGTAAAATCATCTGAAATATTATGTAGCATAACTTAAATACAGCATAGTTTTTTGTATAGACAAATCCTACCATCAGTAATTGAATTCTACAAGATGGTTTGAAACTATTTCCTTTGCGCCTCGGAATCTTTTGGTATATCTTAAATTTTAATCGATTTTTTTAATAGAGTGATTGTGGTAAATAATGTATACAAGTGACGATAATATTAAGTTTGGGCAATTAGGGATGTTAAAATGAAATGTATGTATAAGTGACCATAAAAAAGTTTTTATAGACCTGTTTAAGTACCTCTAACACTGAAATTAGTGATTTTAATCAAGTCAAAGATACTTTTTAAAGGAAGAAAAGGTTGTATAAATTTCTATCGTTTACTAACTTTTACGTACTCTCAACGTGTTCCGTTTGTTAGAAAAAAGAAAAACTTTTATATAATGTTTGTTATAAGATGTATAAATTATAGTTTTTATGGTTAAATCGACTGCTAATGTCAGTGATCTTATTTTGCAAGTTAGTTAATTGCTACTAATCTTATTATTGGAAATTTTTGGGATATCCGTAATTTTTTTCGTTTTTTTTTTTTAACCAAGTGATTATTGTGAATTCTCCATGCAAGTGTTTGTAATAGTGGGCAAGGACAAGTATGGAAAAAAAAACAAGGTATGTATCAGTGAGTATCAAAAAGTTTTTGTAGATTTTTATTAGTGCTTTTATTTTTAATATCAGTATTTGTTCTCATTTCATGGATACTTTCAACAGTAAGAAAAACAAGTATAAATTTTTAATATCAACTGAATTTTACCTTTTCTCTACGTGTTTCGTTCTTTAGAAAGAAAAATTTTCGTTGATATTATATTTATAATAAGTTTCATGACTTGCAGTTTTTATGACTTAACTGACTGCTTAAGTCAGTGATCTTATTCTGCACGTTACTTTAATGCTACAGTTTTTGTGTTTTAGAAACTTTCGGTATACCTACATGTGATTTTAATTATTTTCATTTTAACAAAGTGATTATTGGGAGTACTGTCAACAAGTGTTTTCAATGCTGGGCGAGGACAAATATAAATAACAAAATAAAAGGTAGGCATTAGTAAGTATCAAACAGTTTTTATAGACCTTTATTAGTTCTTCTAATAATTACGTCAGTATTTGTTCATTTTCCACAGATACTTCAGCATAGGTTTTTGGTAAAGATATTCACGATTGTCTGTGATCAAATTTTATATGACGGTTTTACACTTGTTTTTTTACGGATCGGAAACTTTTGTTATATCTAATTTTTTTAACAAAGTGATTGTGGTAAGTAATGTATATAAGTGATGATAATACTAAGCTTGGACAATTAGGGATGTTAAAATAAAAGGTTTTTATAACTGGCTATTAAAATGTTTTTATAGGCCTGCTTTAGTGCCTCTTACTCTAAAATCAGTGTTTTTAAACAAGTCAAAGATACTTTTAACAGGATAAAAAGCAAGTATTCATTTCTGTTATTTACTAACTTTTACGTATTCTTTACGTATTTTGATTCTTGGGAAGGAGAAAAGTCATCTATGATATTATATTTATTACAATTTAAACGAATTATAGTTTTTATGGTTAAGCCGACTGCGTTTGTCAGTGATCTTATTCTATAAATTAGTTAAATGCTACTATTCTTGTGTTTTACAAACTTTTAGTATGTCTATAAATTCAATCTTTTTTTTTAACAAAGTGATTATTGTAAATACTTAATACAAGTGTTATTAATGCTGGGCAAGGACAATTGTGGATAACAAAATGAAGGGTATGTATAAGTAAATATTTAAACTCTACTATAGACCTTTTGTAGTGCCTCAAACTTTAATAAGTAGTAGTGTTCGTCGTTAATTTAAAGGATCTTCTATTACGACAAGAAGCAAGTGCACATTGTCACATTATTTAGGCTTCCAAGTATCTTTTACCAGTTTCAAGGTTTAGAAAAATCACTGCTAATTTAATTTTTGTTTGCTTATGTACTTTTAACAAGATCCGTTGTCCAAACAGAACGTTTTGGACTTGCAGAATCATGCGGACATTATTAAAATTCCAAGATATTGGCTGATGCTCCCTAGATGTAGGCAAGTTTCTTTTTTTTTCTATAATTTTGGTATGTCTATAATGTTATTCATTTTTTTCCAGTGATTGTTATGAATACTGTATACAAAAGTGTTGCGGTATCCTTTTATAAACACTCGCCTATATTTCTAGTCAATTTTAGTATTTATTTCTACCTCGAAAAGTTTCTCTTTACGAAGATAGAAGCCGTACTAGCCCGTGTCACGACCGGACGATTAAGGGCCGGACCAGGGACACCTATTCCCTCTCACCGGGCGCATTTCAGGAGTTCGATAAAAGAGGGGGACCACGGGGTGGGAAATCAAGCGGTTTTTCCACGGACGTTTGGCCGAGGGGCAGTTTTTTGAGGAGAAAATATCGTCTTAGCAACGGTAGTCAATATTGATTTTCTATTTTGTCCAAATATGTTAATATGGGCGAGCGTACTTTGTTTTTTGTTTGTTTGGTTACGAGCCAACGGGAAATCGGCAAAAAAAAGTTAGCAAGCACACTGTCAGATCGCTGCGAATTTTAAGAGCGAGAAAATCGTTTTGTAAAAGAAATAGTAAAATAAATATATTTAATTCTGAGAAGTGATATCTTTTTATTTTTAATATTCGTACGGAATATTTTTTAATGTTGGGTAAAGACGAATCAGAATAATGACATAAACGGTACGAATTAGTAAGTTTTGTAATGATTTTATACACCCTTTTTAGTTTCTCTATTTTTAGAATCAGTGTTTGTAGTTAATTTTAAGATAATTCAAACAGAAAGAAACGTAAGCATAAATTATTATTAGTTATTAACTTTTACTCATCTTTTACCTTATTTGTTGCTTGTTAGATCAACTGCTAATGGCAGTGATATTATTCTGCCAGTTAGTTAAAAACTATAATTTTTGTGGTTCATAACTTTTCTGTTTATCTATTACTTTATTCGTTTTTTCTTAACAAAGTGAGTATGGTGAATAGTGTATACAAGTAATTTTAATGTGAAGCAAAGACGAGTATGGATCAAATTAAAAAGTATGTATTAGAAAGTGTCAAAAAGTTTTTATAGTCCATTTTCAGCGCTTTCAACTGTAAAATCGGTATTTGCTATTGATTTAAAGACATTCCAAACAGAAACATAAGGGAGTATACGTTTTTATTATTTACTATATTTTACGTATCCTTTACCTTTTTGGTTACCTGAAAAAAAAAAAAAATCTGTTATATTATGTACCATAAGTTAAATACAGCCTAGTTTTTTGGTAAAGTCCACTGCTATTGTTAATGATCGTATGCTGCAAGGTAGTTGAAAACTATTATTTTTGACTACCGGAAACTTTTGGTATGCGTTTAGTTTTAATCGTTTTTTTAACAATGTTACTATAGTAACCATTGAATTTAACTGTCTTGACAATGCCAAAAAATGAAAAATAGGGACAATAAAATTCTAGGTACGTATCAGTAAGTATTAAAACGTTTTTACAGACCTTCTTAATTACCTGCAACTTGAAAATCGGAAGCAAAGATAGTATAAATTATTATTATTTACTGACTTTTATGTATTTCTTGCGTTTTTCATTTCTTGAAGAGAAAAATAATTATCTATAATATTACATGTATTATAAGATAAATGCATTATTGTTTTTATAGCTAAACCAACTAATAATGTTAGTGGATCTTATTCTGCAAGATGGTTAAAAACTATTATTTTTGAATTTTGAAAATACTTGGTATATTTATGATTCCATTTGTTTTCTTTAACGAACTTATAATGGAGAATAATTCACACAAGTGTTTACAATGCTGTGCAAGGACAAAAAAGGATAACGAATTGAAAGGTCCGTATTAGTAAGTATTAAAAATCTACTATAGACTTTTTTTAGTGCCTTAAAGCCTAAAAATTATGCTTGTCTTTAATTCAAATATTTTTTAAGAAGAAAAGCAAGTTTTTACAATTTTTAGGCTTTTACATATCTTTTACTGGTTCTATTGTTTAAAGAGATAAATATCACTTCCTAATTAATTTTTACTTTTCTAGGTACTTCAAATAAAAAAACGTCTCTAAAACAAATCGTTTTGGACTTCTCAAAGCATGTGGATATTATAAAAATTTTCAATACTAGGCTAACGTTTTATGGATGTATGTAAGTTAATTATCTTCTACACAATGATTTCGGCAAATTTTTGTTTTTGTTTGCTCGTTGTTTTTGCATACTGCGTTTTCGTCACGATTGCATTTTTTTTTTTTTTTTGAGATGAAAAGCTTTATATTACCTCATAGCTATAATTAGTTTCAAGTAGTAGAGTTTTAAATAATAAGTTAACTGCTATAGTTAGTGCTTCTGTCTTATCCATCATAAAAGCCAGTGCCTTCATACAATTACTCTGTGGTTAGCGCTTAAAAAGCTTATGCTTGTGGGATATAGCTTACATGCGTTGAAAGCACACACGTCATGAGCCAATCGCATAGGTTCAAAAAAGGGGGGGGGCATTTCCATCACCACTATGCGTTTGCTTCAAGAACTTTTCCTCCGTGTTTCTGGTGAGTTTGGATGTTGTCGCACAACGATCCATCGGTAACGAAGGAGCAAACTGCCAAATTCTAATTGGAGCAGCTAACATTAAACACTACAGCTAATTGCGCTCTCATCATGGAGACAACTTTTCAGCCTAAACAGCCCCAGACCTTTGGCTGTGCACGCTACTTTGAACTGTAGTACAACCGGAACTTCTTGCTTATATCGAGGTCTATGATATCAAATACTGACTTGACGGCCGCAAGCTTCTCGCGTCAAACAATTCGCCTTGATTATTCCATGACACCAAATCGACATCCACGTCGTGTACTTCATGTTTGCATCCTTGTTACGCGATTACATTCGATTAGCGTATGATACTTAATTTAAACCTTATATTGTTATAATATATAACTTGTGAGCGCCAACTTCTATCTGTAACAACTACAATTTTGTTTGCTTCTTTTGACAAAGTGATTATAGCAAATAATAAATGCAAGTGTTCACAATGCTTTCCATGAACAAGCTGAAACAAAGAATTAAAGGTTCATATCAGTAAGTACACAACATTTTACAGTCCCCTCTTAGTATCTTTAACTCCCATGATAGTGTTTGTTAAAAATTCGAAGAATTTTAGGACAGAGAGTATACGTTTTATTGATTTTCAGTATTGACGTATTCTGTACTTTGTTAATCGATAAAAGCGAAAAATATTACTTAATATAATTTTTTTAGGGCTCTTCTAACATCAAAAAATTATTCAAGCAGAATATGGACTTGCAGATAAATATAGACATTGTAAAGATTTCAAGACAAAAGCTGATGTTTAATGGAAGTAGGTAAGTGAATTATGTTCTACTTAATATTTTAAGTACATTAAATTTTCTGTTTGCTAGTTTCTTGCGTACCCCGCTTTTGTCACGATTACTTATTTTCTTTTGTGACGAGAAGTTGAATATTTTCTTATAGTCATTATAGGTTCTACGCAGCAATGTTTTTAATAGTAAGATCAGCTGGTAAAGTTAGTGATCTCGTTCTTCTAATCAGTTAACAACATTTATTTAAGCGTGTTATTTGCTGTTGTTGTGTCTTTAAGTTTTTTTTTTTTTATTTTTTTTATTTTTTTTTTTTATTTTTTAACATAGTGACTACAGTGACTTATCAATGCAAGTGTTTACAATGCAGAACAAGGACATATATGAACAAAGATTAATGTGTACGTGTTAGTAAATATTAAAAAGTTTTTTTTAGTTCTCTCTTATTGTCTCTGACCCCAAAGAAAGTGTTTACCACCAATTTAAAGATTTTCTCTTCCTTGGTAGTACCCCCGGTCAGTCGCTGCAAGTTCTCGAATTTTTGAGACGAAAAAAAGATTATTTAAATAAGATTATTTCTAATAATATTATCACTGCTAAAAAAAATCAGCTGATAAATCAGCTCATTTCTGATGCCAAATCGTCAGCTAATTTTTGGACTGTGCGAAAAAAAATACATGTCCCAAGGGAAAACATTTTTTTTGGCCATCATCAAAACTATGCAGTCTGGAACGTTTACAGTAGAATGAAGTAGGTGACAACTGAGAGTTTAAAAAAATTTTCGATAGCCCAAATTACTAATTCCCCCGTCAGTGCGAAAAAATACAAGTCCTAAAGCAAAAAAATGACATTTACGAACATTAAAAAACTGCGTTTTGAGACATTTACAGTAGAATGAGATAGAAGACAATCAGGAGATTGGGAAAATTTTTGATAGCACAAACTACAAGTTCCGTGAGCTGAAAGAAAATTAAGTCTCATCAGTGCGAAAAAATAGAAGTGCAGACGGAAAAGTTTTTTTTTTGTCATTATCAAAACTATGCGTTCTGGGACATTTAATTTAATTACTTTAAAGTAAAATAATAGAGAGGTGAAAATTAGAAGGTTTAAAAAATTTTCGGTAAAATTACAAGTTCCGTGCGCTGAAAAAAGTTGAAGTCCTGACAGTATGACAGAATACAAGTCTCGACGGAAACATTTTTTCATGCCAGCATCAAAAAAATGCGTTTTGAGACATTTACAGTAAAATGAAATAGGTAAAAATTGAGAGGTTTGGAAAATTTTCGATGGCAAAAATTACAAGTTTCGTGAGCTTAAAGAAAGTTTGTCTCATCAGTGTCAAAAAATACAAGACCCGAAGAAAAAAAATTATTATTAGTCACATGTACTTACCTAGTATTACGTTAGCCTTGGTCATCTAAACTTAGTTTTGATATTTATTGTATTTTCTTTTTACTACAATCACTTTGTTAATTAAGTTTATTACACTTTAAGAATTACTAAAAGATTTCGACGCACAAAAAATACTATTTAAAATTAGATGCATAATTTGATTACTGACGATAGCATTTATCTATACCAAAAACACTAAAATGCAGTAAACTAATGATACATAATTTTTCGGGTAAGCTTTTTTTTTACTAGGCAGCAAAACTTGTAGAGAATACGAAAAAAATCGAAAAAAATATAAATATATTTTCACTTATCTTGTTGTTGGATGTATTTGTAAAGTATTTACGAATACTGATATTCAACATGGGAGCGCTCATGAAGTTCTGTAAAAACTGATCGATAATTACTAATACAAACCATTTGTTTTGTTGTCCATACTCGTCCTTGCCGAACAGTGGAAACACTTGTATACAGTATTTACAATAACCATTTAATAATAAATATGCGTTTAGAATTATAGACATACTGAAATTAGGTGAAACACAAGAAAAGTAGCGCTTAATTAACTTAAAAATAACATTGCCGGTATTAGCATTCGGTTGAACCTTGAAATAAACACTCTATTTAACTCTTGCTAAAAAAGTATCATAAATGATTTTTTTTCTGAAAAACAACATACGTTAAGAATATGTAAGAGTTAAGAAATGATAAAAATCCATACTTGCCTTTCGTTCCGTTAAAAAGAGTTTTGGAATTAATGAAAATTATTAGTTTTTGAAATGAGAGACTCGAAACTAGACAATAAATCTTTTTATTAGTCACATGTACTTACCTAGTATTTCGTTAGCCTTGGTCATCTAAACTTAGTTTTGTAATTTATTGTATTTTCTTTTCACCACATTCACTTTGTTAATTAAGTTAATTATACTTTAAGAATTACTAAAAGTTTTTGACGCGCAAAGAAAACTGTTTTAAATTACATGCATAATTTGATTACTGACAATAGTTTTATCTATACCAAAAACACTAAATTGCAGTAAACTTATGATACATAATTTTTTACATTAGTTTTATTTCTACTTGGCAGCAAAACTCGTAGAGAATACGAAAAAAATCTAAAAAAATATAAATATATTCTCACTTATTTTGTTGTTGAATGTATTTGTAAAATATTAACGAATATTAATATTAAACATGGAAGCACTCATGAAATTCTGAAAAAACTTATCGATGATTACTAATACAAACTATTTATTTTGTTGTCCGTACCCGTCCTTGCCGAACAGTAAAAACACTTGTATACAGTATTCACAATAACCATCTTATAATAAATATACGTTCAAGATTATAGACATACTAAAATTAAGTGAAACACAAGAAAAGTAGCACCTAACTAACCTGAAAAATACTATTGCTGGTATGAGCATTCGGTTACACCTTGAAAACATTACTCTATGTAACTCTTGCAAAAAAAGTATCATAAATATTTGTTTTTCTGAAAAACAACATACGTTAAGAATATGTAAGAGTTAAGAAATAATAAATATCCATACTTGCCTTTCGTTTTGTTAAAAAGGGTTTTTGAATTAATTAACATTACTAGTTTTTTAAATGAAAGACTTGAAACTTGACTATAAATCTTTTAATAAGTCACATGTACTTACCTAGTATTCCGTTAGCCTTGGTTATCTAAATTTAATTTTGTAATTCATTGTACTTTCTATTTACCACAATCACTTTGTTAATTGAGTTAATTATACTTTAAAAATTACTAAAAGTTTTCGACGCACAAAGAAGACTGTTTAAAATTACATGCATAATTTAATTACTGACTATAGCATTTATCTATACAAAAAACACTAAAATGCAGTAAATTTATGATACATAATTCTTCAGAT
The DNA here is from genome assembly GCF_036245765.1 of Copidosoma floridanum. Classification (NCBI taxonomy): domain Eukaryota; kingdom Metazoa; phylum Arthropoda; class Insecta; order Hymenoptera; family Encyrtidae; genus Copidosoma; species Copidosoma floridanum. The sequence continues at coordinate 3,126,811 of NW_028321909.1, forward strand.
AAGCTTTATTTTCACTAGGCAGCAAAACTCGTAGAGAATATGAAAAAAAAAAAAAAAAATATATAAATATACTTTCACTTATCTTGTTGTTGGATGTATTTGTAAAATATGAACGAATACTGATATTCAACATGGGAGCACTCATGAAGTTCTGTAAAAACTTATCGATAATCACTAATACAAACCATTTGTTTTGTTGTCCATACTCGTCCTTGCCAAACAGTGAAAACACTTGTATACAGTATTTACAATAACCATTTAATAATAAAAATGCGTTAAGAATTATAGACATACTGATATTAAGTTAAACAAAAGAAAAGTAGCACTTAATTAACCTGAAAAATACTATTGCTGGTATTAGCATTCAGTTGAACCTTGAAACCAACACTCTATTTAACTCTTGCAAAAAAAGTATCATAAATAATTTTTCTTCGGAAAAACAACATAAGTTAAGAATATGTAAAAGTTAAAAAATGATAAATATCCATACTTTCCTTTTGTTCCGTTAAGAATGGTTTTTGAATTAATTAAAATTACTATTTTTAAAAATGAGAGACTCGAAACTAGACTTTAAATCTTTTTATTAGTCACATATACTTACCTAGTATTCCGTTAGCCTTAGTCATCTAAAATTAGTTTCGTAATTTATTGTATTTTCTTTTCACCACAATCACTTTGTTAATTCAGTTAATTATACTTTAAGAATTACTAAAAGTTTTTGACGCGCAAAGAAAACTGTTTTAAATTACATGCATAATTTGATTACTGTCAATAGTTTTATGTATACCAAAAACACTAAATTGCAGTAAACTTATGATAAATAATTTTTTACATTAGTTTTATTTCTACTTGGCAGCAAAACTCGTAGAGAATACGAAAAAAATCGAAAAAAATATAAATATATTCTCACTTATTTTGTTGTTGAATGTATTTGTAAAATATTAACGAATATTAATATTAAACATGGAAGCACTCATGAAATTCTGAAAAAACTTATCGATGATTACTAATACAAACTATTTATTTTGTTGTCCGTACCCGTCCTTGCCGAACAGTAAAAACACTTGTATACAGTATTCACAATAACCATCTTATAATAAATATACGTTCAAGATTATAGACATACTAAAATTAAGTGAAACACAAGAAAAGTAGCACCTAACTAACCTGAAAAATACTATTGCTGGTATGAGCATTCGGTTACACCTTGAAAACATTACTCTATGTAACTCTTGCAAAAAAAGTATCATAAATATTTGTTTTTCTGAAAAACAACATACGTTAAGAATATGTAAGAGTTAAGAAATAATAAATATCCATACTTGCCTTTTGTTTTGTTAAAAAGGGTTTTTGAATTAATTAACATTACTAGTTTTTTAAATGAAAGACTTGAAACTTGACTATAAATCTTTTAATAAGTCACACGTACTCACCTAGTATTCCGTTAGCCTTGGTTATCTAATCTTAGTTTTGTAATTCATTGTACTTTCTATTTACCACAATCACTTTGTTAATTAAGTTAATTATACTTTAAAAATTACTAAAAAGTTTCGACGCACAAAGAAAACTGTTTAAAATTACATGCATAATTTGATTACTGACGATAGCATTTATCTATACAAAAAACACTAAAATGCAGTAAACTTATGATACATAATTTTTCAGATAAGCTTTATTTTCACTAGGCAGCAAAACTTGTAGAGAATATGAAAAAAAAAAAAATATATAAATATACTTTCACTTATCTTGTTGTTGGATGTATTTGTAAAATATGAACGAATACTGATATTCAACATGGGAGCACTTATGAAGTTCCGTAAAAACTTATCGATAATCACTAATACAAACCATTTGTTTTGTTGTCCATACTCGTCCTTGCCAAACAGTAAAAACACTTGTATACAGTATTTACAATAACCATTTAATAATAAAAATGCGTTAAGAATTATAGACATACTGATATTAAGTTAAACACAAGAAAAGTAGCACTTAATGAACCTGAAAAATACTATTGCTGGTATTAGCATTCGGTTGAACCTTAAAACCAACACTCTATTCAACTCTTGCAAAAAAAGTATCATAAATAATTTTTCTACGGAAAAACAACATAAGTTAAGAATATGTAAAAGTTAAGAAATGATAAAACCTCCATACTTTCCTTTTGTTCCGTTAAGAAGGGTTTTTGAATTAATTAAAATTACTAGTTTTAAAAATGAGAGACTCGAAACTAGACTTTAAATCTTTTTATTAGTCACATATACTTACCTAGTATTTCGTTAGCCTTAGTCATCTAAAATTAGTTTTGTAATTTATTGTATTTTCTTTTCACCACAATCACTTTGTTAATTAAGTTAATTATACTTTAAGAATTACTAAAAGTTTTTGACGCGCAAAGAAAACTGTTTTAAATTACATGCATAATTTGATTACTGACAATAGTTTTATCTATACCAAAAACACTAAAATGCAGTAATTTTATGATACATAATTTTTCAGATTAGCTTTAATTCTACTTGGCAGCAAAACTCGTAGAGAATACGAAAAAAATCGAAAAATATATAAATATATTCTAACTTATTTTGTTAATGAATGTATTTGTAAAATATTAACGAATATTGATATTAAACATGGAAGCACTCATGCAATTCTAAAAAAACTTGTCGATGATTACTAATCTAAACCATTTATTTTGTTGTCCGCACCCGTCCTTGCCGAACAGTAAAAACACTTGTATACAGTATTCACAATAACCATCTTATAATAAATATACGTTTAAAATTATAGACATACTAAAATTAAGTAAAACACAAGAAAAGTAGCACCTAACTAACCTGAAAAGAACTATTGCTGGTATGAGCATTCGGTTACACCTTGAAAACAACACTCTATTTAACTCTTGCAAAAAAAATATAATAAACATTTTTTTTTCTGAAAAACAACATACGTCAAGAATATGTAAGGGTTAAGTAATGATGAATATCCATACTTGCCTTTCGTTTTGTTAAGGAGGGTTATTGAATTAATTAAAATTACTAGTTTTTTAAATGAAAGACTTGAAACTTGACTATAAATCTTTTAATAAGTCACATGTACTTACCTAGTATTCCGTTAGCCTTGGTTATCTAAATTTAATTTTGTAATTCATTGTACTTTCTATTTACCACAATCACTTTGTTAATTGAGTTAATTATACTTTAAAAATTACTAAAAGTTTTCGACGCACAAAGAAGACTGTTTAAAATTACATGCATAATTTAATTACTGACTATAGCATTTATCTATACAAAAAACACTAAAATGCAGTAAATTTATGATACATAATTCTTCAGATAAGCTTTATTTTCACTAGGCAGCAAAACTCGTAGAGAATATGAAAAAAAAAAAAAAAAATATATAAATATACTTTCACTTATCTTGTTGTTGGATGTATTTGTAAAATATGAACGAATACTGATATTCAACATGGGAGCACTCATGAAGTTCTGTAAAAACTTATCGATAATCACTAATACAAACCATTTGTTTTGTTGTCCATACTCGTCCTTGCCAAACAGTGAAAACACTTGTATACAGTATTTACAATAACCATTTAATAATAAAAATGCGTTAAGAATTATAGACATACTGATATTAAGTTAAACAAAAGAAAAGTAGCACTTAATTAACCTGAAAAATACTATTGCTGGTATTAGCATTCAGTTGAACCTTGAAACCAACACTCTATTTAACTCTTGCAAAAAAAGTATCATAAATAATTTTTCTTCGGAAAAACAACATAAGTTAAGAATATGTAAAAGTTAAAAAATGATAAATATCCATACTTTCCTTTTGTTCCGTTAAGAATGGTTTTTGAATTAATTAAAATTACTATTTTTAAAAATGAGAGACTCGAAACTAGACTTTAAATCTTTTTATTAGTCACATATACTTACCTAGTATTCCGTTAGCCTTAGTCATCTAAAATTAGTTTCGTAATTTATTGTATTTTCTTTTCACCACAATCACTTTGTTAATTCAGTTAATTATACTTTAAGAATTACTAAAAGTTTTTGACGCGCAAAGAAAACTGTTTTAAATTACATGCATAATTTGATTACTGACAATAGTTTTGTCTATACCAAAAACACTAAAATGCAGTAAACTTATGATACATAATTTTTCAGATTAGCTTTATTTCTACTTGGCAGCAAAACTCGTAGAGAATACGAAAAAAATCGAAAAATATATAAATATATTCTAACTTATTTTGTTAATGAATGTATTTGTAAAATATTAACGAATATTGATATTAAACATGGAAGCACTTATGCAATTCTAAAAAAACTTGTCGATGATTACTAATACAAACCATTTATTTTGTTGTCCGCACCCGTCCTTGCCGAACAGTAAAAACACTTGTATACAGTATTCACAATAACCATCTTATAATAAATATACGTTCAAAATTATAGACATACTAAAATTAAGTGAAACACAAGAAAAGTAGCACCTAACTAACCTGAAAAGTACTATTGCTGGTATGAGCATTCATACTTGCCTTTCGTTTTGTTAAGAAGGGTTTTTGAATTAATTGAAATTACTAGTTCTTTAAATGAAAGACTTGAAACTTGACTATAAATCTTTCAATAAATCACATGTACTTACCTAGTATTCCGTTAGCCTTGGTTATCTAAACTTAATTTTGTAATTCATTGTACTTTCTATTTACCACAATCACTTTGTTAATTGAGTTAATTATACTTTAAAAATTACTAAAAGTTTTCGACGCACAAAGAAAACTGTTTAAAATTACATGCATAATTTAATTACTGACTATAGCATTTATCTACATAATTTTTCAGATAAGCTTTATTTTCACTAGGCAGCAAAACTCGTCAAGAAAACGAAAAAAAAACAAAAAAATATAAATATATTCTCACTTATCTTGTTGTTGAATGTATTTGTAAAATATCCACGAATACTTATATTTAACATGGAAGCACTCATGAAGTTCTGTAAAAACTTATCGATAATTACTAATACAAACCATTTGTTTTGTTGTCCATACTCGTCTTTGCCGAACAGTGAAAACACTTGTATACAGTATTTACAATAACCATTTAATAATAAATATACGTTAAGAATTATAGACATACTGATATTAAGTTAAACACAAGAAAAGTAGCACCTAACTAACCTGAAAAGTACTATTGCTGGTATAAGCATTCGGTTACACTTTGAAAACAACACTCTATTTAACTCTTGCAAAAAAAGTATAATAAACATTTTTTTTTCTGAAAAACAACATACGTCAAGAATATGTAAGAGTTAAGTAATGATGAATATCCATACTTGCCTTTCGTTTTGTTAAGAAGGGTTTTTGAATTAATTAAAATTACTAGTTTTTAAAATGAGAGACTCGAAACTAGACTTTTAATCTTTTTATTAGTCACATATACTTACCTAGTATTCCGTTAGCCTTAGTCATCTAAAATTAGTTTTGTAATTTATTGTATTTTCTTTTTACCACAATCACTTTGTTAATTAAGTTAATTATACTTTAAGAATTACTAAAAGTTTTTGACGCGCATAGAAAACTGTTTAAAGTTACATCCATAATTTGATTACTGACGATAGCATTTATCTATACAAAAAACACTAAAGTGCAGTAAACTTACGATACATAATTATTTAGATAAGCTTTATTTTCACTAGGCAGCAAAACTCGTAGAGAATATAAAAAAAAAAAAAAAAATATAAATATACTTTCACTTATCTTGTTGTTGGATGTATTTGTAAAATATGAACGAATACTGATATTCAACATGGGAGCACTCATGAAATTCTGAAAAAACTTATCGATGATTACTAATACAAACCATTAATTTTGTTGTCCGTACCCGTCCTTGCCGAACAGTGAAAACACTTGTATACAGTATTTACAATAACCATTTAATAATAAATATGCGTTTAGAATTATAGACATACTGAAATTAGGTGAAACACAAGAAAAGTAGCGCTTTATTAACGTAAAAATAACATTGCCGGTATTAGCATTCGGTTGAACCTTGAAATAAACACTCTATTTAACTCTTGCTAAAAAAGTATCATAAATGATTTTTTTTCTGAAAAACAACATACGTTAAGAATATGTAAGAGTTAAGAAATGATAAAAATCCATACTTGCCTTTCGTTCCGTTAAAAAGAGTTTTGGAATTAATGAAAATTATTAGTTTTTGAAATGAGAGACTCGAAACTAGACAATAAATCTTTTTATTAGTCACATGTACTTACCTAGTATTTCGTTAGCCTTGGTCATCTAAACTTAGTTTTGTAATTTATTGTATTTTCTTTTCACCACAATCACTTTGTTAATTAAGTTAATTATACTTTAAGAATTACTAAAAGTTTTTGACGCGCAAAGAAAACTATTTTAAATTACATGCATAATTTGATTACTGACAATAGTTTTATCTATACCAAAAACACTAAATTGCAGTAAACTTATGATACATAATTTTTTACATTAGTTTTATTTCTACTTGGCAGCAAAACTCGTAGAGAATACGAAAAAAATCTAAAAAAATATAAATATATTCTCACTTATTTTGTTGTTGAATGTATTTGTAAAATATTAACGAATATTAATATTAAACATGGAAGCACTCATGAAATTCTGAAAAAACTTATCAATGATTACTAATACAAACTATTTATTTTGTTGTCCGTACCCGTCCTTGCCGAACAGTAAAAACACTTGTATACAGTATTCACAATAACCATCTTATAATAAATATACGTTCAAGATTATAGACATACTAAAATTAAGTGAAACACAAGAAAAGTAGCACCTAACTAACCTGAAAAATACTATTGCTGGTATGAGCATTCGGTTACACCTTGAAAACATTACTCTATGTAACTCTTGCAAAAAAAGTATCATAAATATTTGTTTTTCTGAAAAACAACATACGTTAAGAATATGTAAGAGTTAAGAAATAATAAATATCCATACTTGCCTTTCGTTTTGTTAAAAAGGGTTTTTGAATTAATTAACATTACTAGTTTTTTAAATGAAAGACTTAAAACTTGACTATAAATCTTTTAATAAGTCACACGTACTCACCTAGTATTCCGTTAGCCTTGGTTATCTAAACTTAGTTTTGTAATTCATTGTTCTTTCTATTTACCACAATCACTTTGTTAATTAAGTTAATTATACTTTAAAAATTACTAAAAAGTTTCGACGCACAAAGAAAACTGTTTAAAATTACATGCATAATTTGATTACTGACGATAGCATTTACCTATACAAAAAACACTAAAATGCAGTAAACTTATGATACATAATTTTTCAGATAAGCTTTATTTTCACTAGGCAGCAAAACTTGTAGAGAATATGAAAAAAAAAAAAAATATATAAATATACTTTCACTTATCTTGTTGTTGGATGTATTTGTAAAATATGAACGAATACTGATATTCAACATGGGAGCACTCATGAAGTTCCGTAAAAACTTATCGATAATCACTAATACAAACCATTTGTTTTGTTGTCCATACTCGTCCTTGCCAAACAGTGAAAACACTTGTATACAGTATTTACAATAACCATTTAATAATAAAAATTCGTTAAGAATTATAGACATACTGATATTAAGTTAAACACAAGAAAAGTAGCACTTAATTAACCTGAAAAATACTATTGCTGGTATTAGCATTCGGTTGAACCTTAAAACCAACACTCTATTCAACTCTTGCAAAAAAAGTATCATAAATAATTTTTCTACGGAAAAACAACATAAGTTAAGAATATGTAAAAGTTAAGAAATGATAAAACCTCCATACTTTCCTTTTGTTCCGTTAAGAAGGGTTTTTGAATTAATTAAAATTACTAGTTTTAAAAATGAGAGACTCGAAACTAGACTTTAAATCTTTTTATTAGTCACATATACTTACCTAGTATTCCGTTAGCCTTAGTCATCGAAAATTAGTTTTGTAATTTATTGTATTTTCTTTTCACCACAATCACTTTGTTAATTAAGTTAATTATACTTTAAGAATTACTAAAAGTTTTTGACGCGCAAAGAAAACTGTTTTAAATTACATGCATAATTTGATTACTGACAATAGTTTTATCTATACCAAAAACACTAAAATGCAGTAATTTTATGATACATAATTTTTCAGATTAGCTTTATTTCTACTTGGCAGCAAAACTCGTAGAGAATACGAAAAAAATCAAAAAATATATAAATATATTCTAACTTATTTTGTTAATGAATGTATTTGTAAAATATTAACGAATATTGATATTAAACATGGAAGCACTCATGCAATTCTAAAAAAACTTGTCGATGATTACTAATACAAACCATTTATTTTGTTGTCCGCACCCGTCCTTGCCGAACAGTAAAAACACTTGTATACAGTATTCACAATAACCATCTTATAATAAATATACGTTTAAAATTATAGACATACTAAAATTAAGTAAAACACAAGAAAAGTAGCACCTAATTAACCTGAAAAGTACTATTGCTGGTATGAGCATTCGGTTACACCTTGAAAACAACACTCTATTTAACTCTTGCAAAAAAAATATAATAAACATTTTTTTTCTGAAAAACAACATACGTCAAGAATATGTAAGAGTTAAGTAATGATGAATATCCATACTTGCCTTTCGTTTTGTTAAGGAGGGTTTTTGAATTAATTAAAATTACTAGTTTTTTAAATGAAAGACTTGAAACTTGACTATAAATCTTTTAATAAGTCACATGTACTTACCTAGTATTACGTTAGCCTTGGTTATCTAAACTTAATTTTGTAATTCATTGTACTTTCTATTTACCACAATCACTTTGTTAATTAAGTTAATTATACTTTAAAAATTACTAAAAGTTTTTGACGCGCATAGAAAACTGTTTAAAGTTACATCCATAATTTGATTACTGACGATAGCATTTATCTATACAAAGAACACTAAAGTGCAGTAAACTTATGATACATAATTATTTAGATAAGCTTTATTTTCACTAGGCAGCAAAACTCGTAGAGAATATAAAAAAAAAAAAAAAAATATAAATATACTTTCACTTATCTTGTTGTTGGATGTATTTGTAAAATATGAACGAATACTGATATTCAACATGGGAGCACACATGAAATTCTGAAAAAACTTATCGATGATTACTAATACAAACCATTAATTTTGTTGTCCGTACCCGTCCTTGCCGAACAGTAAAAACACTTGTATACAGTATTCACAATAATCATCTTTTAATAAATATACGATTAAAATTATATACATACTAAAATTAAGTGAAACACAAGAAAAGTAGCACCTAACTAACCTGAAAAATACTATTGCTGGTATGAGCATTCGGTTACACCTTGAAAACATTACTCTATGTAACTCTTGCAAAAAAAGTATCATAAATATTTTTTTTTCTGAAAAACAACATACGTTAAGAATATGTAAGAGTTAAAAAAAGATAAATATCCATACTTGCCTTTCGTTCCGTTAAGAAGGGTTTTCAAATCAATCAAAATTACTAGTTTTTAAAATGAGAGACTCGAAACTAGACTTTAAATCTTTTTATTAGTCACATGTACTTACCTAGTATTACGTTAGCCTTGGTCATCTAAACTAAGTTTTGTTATTTATTGTATTTTCTTTTTACCACAATCACTTTGTTAATTAAGTTTATTACACTATATGAATTACTAAAAGTTTTCGACGCACAAAAAAAACTATTTAAAATTAGATGCATAATTTGATTACTGACGATAGCATTTATTTATACAAAAAACACTAAAATGCAGTAAACTCATGATACATAATTTTCTGGATAAGCTTTTTTTTCACTAGGCAGCAAAACTTGTATAGAATTCGAAAAAAATCGAAAAAAATATAAATATATTTTCACTTATCTTGTTGTTGAATGTATTTGTAAAGTATTCACGAATACTAATATTAAACATGGGAGCACTCATGAAATTCTGAAAAAACTTATTAATGATTACTAATACAAACCATTTATTTTTTTGTCCATACTCGTTCTTGCCGAACAGTAAAAACACTTGTATACACTATTCACAATAATCATCTTATAATTGATATACGTTAAAAATTATAGACATACTGAAAATAAGTGAAACACAAGAATAGTAGCACCTAACTAACCTGAAAAATAATATTGCTGGTATTAGCAGTCAGTTACACTTTGAAAACAACACACTATTTAACTTTTGCAAAAAAAGTATAATAAATATTTTTTTTTCTGAAAAACAACATACGTTAAGAATATGTAAGAGTTAAAAAATGATAAATATCCATACTTGCCTTCCGTTTTGTTAAAAAGGGTTTTTGAATTAATTAAAATTACTAGTTTTTCAAATGAAAGACTTGAAACTTGACTATTAATCTTTTAATAAGTCACATGTACTTACCTAGTATTCCGTTAGCCTTGGTTATCTAAACTTAATTTTGTAATTCATTGTACTTTCTATTTACCACAATCACTTTGTTAATTAAGTTAATTATACTTTAAAAATTACTAAAAGTTTTCGACGCACAAAGAAAACTGTTTAAAATTACATGCATAATTTGATTACTGACGATAGCATTTATCTATACAAAAAACACTAAAATGCAGTAAACTTATGATACATAATTTTTTAGATAAGCTTTATTTTTACTAGGCGGCAAAACTCGTAGAGAATACGAAAAAAAAACAAAAAAATATAAATATATTCTCACTTATCTTGTTGTTGAATGTATTTGTAAAATATTCACGAATACTGATATTAAACATGGAAGCACACATGAAATTCTGAAAAAACTTATCGATGATTACTAATACAAACCATTTATTTTGTTGTCCGTGCCCGTCCTTGCCGAACAGTAAAAACACTAGTATACAGTATTCACAATAACCATCTTTTAATAAATATACGTTTAAAATTATAGACATACTAAAATTAAGTGAAACACAAGAAAAATAGCACCTAACTAACCTGAAAAATACTATTGCTGGTATGAGCATTCGGTTACACCTTGAAACCAACACTCTATGTAACTCTTGCAAAAAAAGTATCATAAATATTTTTTTTTCTGAAAAACAACATACGTTAAGAATATGTAAGAGTTAAGAAATGATAAATATCCATACTTGCCTTTTGTTCCGTTAAGAAGGGTTTTCAAATCAATCAAAATTACTAGTTTTTAAAATGAGAGACTCGAAACTAGACTTTAAATCTTTTTATTAGTCACATGTACTTACCTAGTATTACGTTAGCCTTGGTCATCTAAACTTAGTTTTGATATTTATTGTATTTTCTTTTTACTACAATCACTTTGTTAATTAAGTTTATTACACTTTAAGTATTACTAAAAGTTTTCGACGCACAAAAAAAACTATTTAAAATTAGATGCATAATTTGATTACTGACGATAGCATTTATCTATACAAAAAACACTAAAATGCAGTAAACTTATGATACATAATTTTTCGGATAAGCTTTTTTTTTACTAGGCAGCAAAACTTGTATAAAATTCGAAAAAAATCGAAAAAAATATAAATATATTTTCACTTATCTTGTTGTTGAATGTATTTGTAAAGTATTCACGAATACTGATATTAAACATGGGAGCACTCATGAAATTCTGAAAAAACTTATCGATGATTACTAATACAAACCATTTATTTTTTTGTCCATACTCGTTCTTGCCGAACAGTAAAAACACTTGTATACAGTATTCACAATAATTATCTTATAATTAATATACGTTAAAAATTATAGACATACTGAAAATAAGTGAAACACAAGAATAGTAGCACCTAACTAACCTGAAAAATAATATTGCTGGTATTAGCAGTCAGTTACACTTTGAAAACAACACACTATTTAACTTTTGCAAAAAAAGTATAATAAATATTTTTTTTTCTGAAAAACAACATACGTTAAGAATATGTAAGAGTTAAGAAATGATAAATATCCGTACTTGCCTTCCGTTTTGTTAAAAAGGGTTTTTGAATCAATTAAAATTACTAGTTTTTTAAATGAAAGACTTGAAACTTGACTATTAATCTTTTAATAAGTCACATGTACTTACATAGTATTTCGTTAGCCTTGGTTATCTAAACTTAATTTTGTAATTCATTGTACTTTCTATTTACCACAATCACTTTGTTAATTAAGTTAATTATACTTTAAAAATTACTAAAAGTTTTCGACGCACAAAGAAAACTGTTTAAAATTACATGCATAATTTGATTACTGACGATAGCATTTATCTTTACAAAAAACACTAAAATGCAGTAAACTTATGATACATAATTTTTCAGATAAGCTTTATTTTTACTAGGCAGCAAAACTCGTAGAGAATACGAAAAAAAAACAAAAAAATATAAATATATTCTTACTTATCTTGTTGTTCAATGTATTTGTAAAATATTCACGAATTCTGATATCAAACATGGAAGCACTCATGAAATTTTGAAAAAACTTATCGATGATTACTAATACAAACTATTTATTTTGTTGTCCGTACCCGTCCTTGCCGAACAGTAAAAACACTTGTATACAGTATTCACAATAAACATCTTTTAATAAATATACGTTTAAAATTATAGACATACTAAAATTAAATGAAACACAAGAAAAGTAGCACCTAACTAACCTGAAAAATACTATTGCTGGTATGAGCATTCGGTTAAACCTTGAAACCAACACTCTATGTAACTTTTGCAAAAAAAGTATCATAAACATTTTTTTTTCTGAAAAACAACATACGTTAAGAATTTGTAAGAGTTAAGAAATGATAAATATCCATACTTGCCTTTCGTTCCGTTAAGAAGGGTTTTTAAATCAATCAAAATTACTAGTTTTTAAAATGAGAGACTCGAAACTAGACTTTAAATCTTTTTATTAGTCACATGTACTTACCTAGTATTACGTTAGCCTTGGTCATCTAAACTTAGTTTTGTTATTTATTGTATTTTCTTTTTACCACAATCACTTTGTTAATTAAGTTTATTACACTTTAAGAATTACTAAAAGTTTTCGACGCACAAAAAAAACTATTTAAAATTAGATGCATAATTTGATTACTGACGATAGCATTTATCTATACAAAAAACACTAAAATGCAGTAAACTTATGATACATAATTTTTCGGATAAGCTTTTTTTTCACTAGGCAGCAAAACTTGTAGAAAATACGAAAAAAATCGAAAAAAATATAAATATATTTTCACTTATCTTGTTGTTGGATGTATTTGTAAAGTATTTACGAATACTAATATTCAACATGGGAGCACTCATGAAGTTCTGTAAAAACTTATCGATAATTACTAATACAAACCATTTGTTTTGTTGTCCATACTCGTCCTTGCCGAACAGTGGAAACACTTGTATACAGTATTTACAATAACCATTCAATAATAAATATGCGTTTAGAATTATAGACATACTGAAATTAGGTGAAACACAAGAAAAGTAGCGCTTAATTAACCTAAAATTAACATTGCCGGTATTAGCATTCGGTTAAACCTTGAAATAAACACTCTATTTAACTCTTGCTAAAAAAAGTATCATAAATGATTTTTTTTCTGAAAAACAACATACGTTAAGAATATGTAAGAGTTAAGAAATGATAAAAATCCATACTTGCCTTTCGTTCCGTTAAAAAGAGTTTTGGAATTAATAAAAATTATTAGTTTTTGAAATGAGAGACTCGAAACTAGACAATAAATCTTTTTATTAGTCACATGTACTTACCTAGTATTTCGTTAGCCTTGGTCATCTAAACTTAGTTTTGTAATTTTTTGTATCTTTTTACCACAATCACTTTGTTAATTAAGTTAATTATACTTTAAAAATTACTAAAAGTTTTCGACGCACAAAGAAAACTGTTTAAAATTACATGCATAATTTGATTACTGACGATAGCATTTATCTGTACAAAAAACACTAAATTGCAGTAAACTTATGATACATAATTTTTTAGATAAGCTTTATTTCCACTAGGCAGCAAAACTCGTAGAGAATACGAAAAAAAACAAAAAAAATATAAATATATTCTCACTTATCTTTTAGTTGAATTTATTTGTAAAATATTTACGAATACTGATATTAAACATGGGAGCACTCATGAAATTCTGAAAAAACTTATCGATGATTACTAATACAAACCATTTATTTTGTTGTCCGTACCCGTCCTTGCCGAACAGTAAAAACACTTGTATACAGTATTCACAATAACCATCTTATAATAAATATACGTTCAAGATTATAGACATACTAAAATTAAGTGAAACACAAGAAAAGTAGCACCTAACTAACCTGAAAAATACTATTGCTGGTATGAGCATTCGGTTACACCTTGAAAACATTACTCTATGTAACTCTTGCAAAAAAAGTATCATAAATATTTTTTTTTCTGAAAAACAACATACGTTAAGAATATGTAAGAGTTAAGAAATGATAAATATCAATACTTGCCTTTCGTTCCGTTAAGAAGGGTTTTCAAATCAATCAAAATTACTAGTTTTTAAAATGAGAGACTCGAAACTAGACTTTAAATCTTTTTATTAGTCACATGTACTTACCTAGTATTACGTTAGCCTTGGTCATCTAAACTTAGTTTTGTTATTTATTGTATTTTCTTTTTACCACAATCACTTTGTTGATTAAGTTTATTACACTTTATGAATTACTAAAAGTTTTCGACGCACAAAAAAAACTATTTAAAATTAGATGCATAATTTGATTACTGACGATAGCATTTATCTATACAAAAAACACTAAAATGCAGTAAACTCATGATACATAAGTTTCTGGATAAGCTTTTTTTTCACTAGGCAGCAAAACTTGTATAGAATTCGAAAAAAATCGAAAAAAATATAAATATATTTTCACTTATCTTGTTGTTGAATGTATTTGTAAAATATTCACGAATACTGATAATAAACATGGGAGCACTCATGAAATTCTGAAAAAACTTATCGATGATTACTAATACAAACCATTTATTTTTTTGTCCATACTCGTTCTTGCCGAACAGTAAAAACACTTGTATACAGTATTCACAATAACCATTTTATAATAAATATACGTTCAAAATTATAGACATACTGAAATTAAGTGAAACACAAGATAAGTAGCACCTTACTAACCTGAAAAATACTATTGCTGGTATGAGCATTCGGTTACACCTTGAAAACCATGCTCCATTCAACTCACGATAAAAATAGTATCATCAATGATTTTAAAAATAAATGATTTTATTTATAGACATTTTGAAATTATCTATAAAACAAATATACTATTATTCAACTAAAGTGAAAAATAAGATCATTGACGTTAGAAGTCTGTTCTATGATAAAATCTACGATTTATTTACCTTATGCTAAATGTAGTCTTATAAATAATTTTTCTTCTTTTCAAAAAACCAAACACGTAAAGAATAAGTTAAAGTTAGAAAATAATAACAATTCATACTTACTTTTAATCCTGTTAAGAAGTGTTTTTGAATTGATTAAAATTAATGATTTCCGAATGATAGGCACATAAACAGGCCTATAAAAACGTGTTAATAGTTACGTATACAAACCTCTTTTTCTATTGTCCTTGTATGTTTGAGTGCAGTATTGTCATCTATTGTATACATTATTCACCACAATCACTTTGTTAAGAATGCCGATTAAAAGTTTAGATACACCGAAAGTTTTCAACGGCGCAAAGAAAGTAGTTTATGACCATCTCGTAGATTTCGATCTCTTACAATAGCATTTGTCTCTAATAAAAAACGATGCTGCATTAAAAGTATGTTACTTAATATCTTACATGATTTTTGTATTCATCAAGCAAGAAAAAAGTTAAGAATACGTTAAGTATGGTAAGGATTAAATTTTTTATTTGCTTTTCTCACTTTTGGAAGTATCTGTGAAGTATTAATAAATTATTATATTAGAAATGGAAACACTAATAAAGGTCTATAAAATTTTTTTGATGCTTACCAAAACGTACCTTTTATTTTGTTGTCCCTATTTGTCCTTTTTGGCATCCTAACACTTGCATTTATTTTACACTTTTTTCTTCATTTTAAAAATCAAACACATTTGTAGACATCATAAGAGTTTTCAACATCTAAAGATACACGTTACTTATACTGGTAACCTAAGATCACTATTCTTCGCAGCTGACTTTGCTATCGAAAACTTTTCTGCATGATTATGATTTTAGCTATTAAAGAATATAAAATCTACTGCCACAAAATGAAATATGACCTAGTAAAAAAAACGTGGTGCACAAAATACTAGTAACAAAAAAATTGATTCGCCGAAATAATTAAATAAAAAATTATTAACTTACTTACAACCATAGAAAATGAGCGAAGATCTGAAAACCTTCATGATGTTAACTTTTCTGCAAGACTGAAATATTATGTTTCAGCAATGATTATTTTTTTAGAAGTACTATAAAACATAAAAATCAGATTAGATGGTAATTTTTTTTTCTCTCTTATCAAGACAAAAGGTGAAGGATTCGTCAAAGTTTGTGAATCATAAGAATGTATACTTGCTTGTCTTCTTGTTACGGGAATTCAGTTACGGGATAATGAGTCCGTCTGTTGATGTGCGCACAGTAGCTGAAAGGGAATTTTCTTTACGTAATTACTGTAAAATGAAAAGAAAATGTGAGATAAATTAAAATTGGTCAGAGAGCCAGTTGATAGAAATCCAAATCTTTTGCTCGTGGTGCACCAGCAAGACCAGTAAGCCTCAGTGATGGTTGGACGAAGAATTCTTTTAGAACGAGAAGCTCGTATTTGTTCTTTATTGACACAGGGGCAGATGGCGCATTTATATCCTAAACCGCCAAGTTTGCGTCTAGGGGTAATCATCTCCAGTTGTCCAGCTTTAGTTATATAGTGGACTCCCAGGTATCATCGTTGGTGGCCTGAGCGTTGAGCCCAAGTAATAGATGTTACTCCTGCCGACAACGTTTGGTTTGCTACAAAATTTAAAAACTTTTATAAGTAAAGCGTTTTGTGCTTGTTGATTGGCTTCAAATTTCACTCTGAATACATAGATGTAACGTTTATATCGTAGCATCAAAGTACAACAGTAAGTAATATTCGTTCAGATCGGTCTTACGATTTAATGAGTAAAATATTGTATTTAATATCAAAAGGAGTTTTACTGTGCAATTAATTAAATGACCAATCTCATCAGGAAGCCACAAAAACGGGAGAAGGCAAGTTTTTATTTATTTACGTGTTCTTTCGTTTTATTTATATCTTGATATATTTTTTAACTACTAATAATACTTCAAATTTTTTTAACAGTATTCCTAAATTTTTTTTTTTTTTTAAATGAATATCATCTTAATTTTTCTCTCGCATTTAAAAGACTCATCATATAATTGACCTATTATCTTACAATTATGACACTGTTAAAAAAATTCAGGCAAAATCAGTACACATATAATGAGAGAAAACTAAAAATACGTAACGAAATTTTAAAATCTGATTTTAAAAATATCTTAGAGACATTCTTACATTTAACACAGTGACTTATAATATTTGTAAAGTAGGTATTTAAATTGAAATAAAAGTCCATTACTTTAAAATACAAGTATTCTTTGAAAAGGAAATAACATACGTGATTGAAAATTCAAAAACATAACGAAATTAAAACAACACGTAAAAAATTTAAAATTTAATAATTTTTTGAATTTTAAATTAAATACTTGATTAAAATTATAAAACAACATTAACAATTCAGAAGAAGCTAGGCCTAATATTACATAAAAAAATTATTAATTCCAAAATACTATTTTTGTATACAGAGGTCATTGTATTATATCGAATGAACCATATTTTGGGTACATTATATATTCCAGGAAAGTGTTAGCTATGTGAAAGGCAGCTAAGTAGGTGTTAACCGCGAATTCGCAGTGTAGCAATGCTACTAGTGACTCATTATTTTTCTTCTACTTAATGAAGACAGTGAAAACCAACTTAATTAACTTATTATTGTCGTTATCAATCTATTTTTGATTCATGTGTGCGCTCAGCACCTCACCCCTATTTCTTTTTATGCTTTGTAATTGGACTTCTAGCCCGTTAATCAAATAAATAAGAAAATATTTTCTTATCTGAACTAATATCTTATATTAATCTAATTAAATAAAATATATAATTCTAAAAAAAATTTATTTACTTTATTATTGCAGTATCAATACAAGTACTTGTTATTATTTAATCAAAAAAAGATTATTATTTCTAAAATACGTTGACAAATGTTTTTAAGTATAACTAATAAATAAATTGTTTCCTTGGACATGCAAGCGTTAGTGTTTAGAAACCTAGCTGCTTTTCAGTATTATTTAATAAGAAAATATGCTGTGACTTGAGCATGAGCATCGCCGATTAAAAACCCACCTGTTCTTTAGTATTGATCATGAATAAAATGTGCCCTTAGGTAAAGCAAACATTGACTATTGGAAAACTAATTGTTTTTTTAATACTTTTTACTAATTAAATGTGCCCCAAGATCCCCAAGTATCAGTAATAAGCAAACCCAACGGTTTATTACAATTATTAATTTAAAAAAGGTACGTGTTAACAAGCAAGCATCGGTGACTAGCAGTTCATATTTTGTTTATTATTAATACTAAAAGACAGTTAAGTTTATAATAGCCGATACTTGCTCGTTTAGGAAAAAATGTATTAAAAAATAAGTCGGCGAACGGCACATTCTGTTGTAAAATGATACTTATAAGCAATTTTGTGTCTAATTGTCAATGCTTGCTCGCCCGTGGACTTACTTTATAAACAAATAATGCTAATAATCAATAGTTGAGATTTTAATCATTAATACTTGTTCCCCTGAGAAAATGTTTTTCTCATTGCATATTGCTGGTGCTTTCTTGGATAGAGGCATATTTTATTAATAAATAATACTAATTAACAGAAATGCGAGGCAAATTAAAAAATCTTTTTGAAAATTTAAAGTTATATTATGGTGATGTAATTTTTAACAAAAAGTAATACCAATCTTTCGTTAGGATTAAAAATGCACGTGAATTTTCCAAAACATGTTGAATTGTAAGATTGTTAGTGATTATTACAGTAAATGTGTATTGATTAGACATAAATGTATAAATTAAAAACCATGACATAAAAGTTTTCACTTAAATTAAAAATTCGTTTGAATTTTTAAAAACATTTTAAATGTTAAGTAACAATATACATACATACATACATACATATATATATATATATATATATATATATATATATATATATATATATATATATATATGTATACACCACTCAAGATCAAGAGTTATCAAGAAAGTCGAGTACAAATCAAGACAAGGACGATGTTACCGATTTCGAGAACGACTCAAGAATAATACGATATCTGATTTCAATCTATTTGGAGAAACGACAAGATTTAGGAAAATATCGTATTCATATACAGAACTAAGCATACCCATAAAGAAACAAAATATAGATATGTACAATTGCAGATAATAATGGGGGCTATTTTCTGCCACTGGGGACGCTCGCCATCACATTAGGTACTCGCCACTCGCGTGTATTTCGTATATATATATATATATTACGATGCGTGATGAGCCTCACATAAAATATAGATATACTAAGGTGTACAGAGTACCTCATGTAATGACGAGCGCCCCCATGGCAGAATAGACTTCATTACAATGTAAGATTAAGGTAGAAAGTTTGTAATATTCAAATGAATATAATGAATGAGGAAAAAGGCATGTACCATGAACATAATGTATATGATAACACAGAAGAAAACACTGGATGAACTATAAATCTAGATTAGAAATAGGGACTCAGTTGAAAATTTATAGCTATGGCTACACCTATAGAGATAATAGCTTTATAGTTGTAGCTATAATGACTTACGTCCATAGCTAAAGTCAACTACAATGTACCTATGAATTATTGTGAATTATAGCGAATATAAAACTAAAACTATTTCTAAAACTGATTTTTTTTTTTTTAAGTAAGTTCAAACGTAAAAGGCGTTATTACGTGGATGACAACTTAAAAACTGAGGGCTTCAAGTACTTTCCAATAAGAAGAAAAAGAATAAGTTTATTTGTTTATATAATTTTTTTAATATTCCTCGAAAGTTCTTGAATACCCCAATTTTTAAGTTATCATCCACATAATAACGCCTTTCATGGCTGATATAACTTTAAAAAAACGAGAGTTCAAAACAACTTTTCCTTAAAATACGCGAAAAATTTATAGCTGAACACCTACATTTTACAACTACTATTCACAAAAATGTATAGATACGTTGTTGTTGATTATAGCTATAAATATATGCCATTGTAGCTATAATAAAAGCTATATTATTTATAGGCATAATTATAGCTATAAATTTTAGACAAAGAAGTAGAAATTCAATACGTATATTGCAAACAACATACTGGCGGAAAAAAGAGTGAGATATGGTTACAATAACATTAAAAAAAGGTACCACCTAGGGTATCGACGTATTCGACGTAGTGGCCGCGGACGCGTATGATAAATATATTGCTATATGCATCCATGCGCCTTTTCTAACCTATACGCCTTGCGACACGCGCTACTTTCTTCAGATTAGAGAATTGAACAAAGTACTGATAACCACTGTTCAATTGAATAATTAGGTTTTTGAGCTACATAATGAGCAGTACAGTGATAAATTAGTTTTTAAAATTTAGTAAAGTAAATATACGATTTTGAAATTTGTTTCGTGGCTTTTTGTTAACCTCAAGGTTTGAAAAACTATTGTCGTTGATTTTAAATAGTAAAACTAAATCCAGTATTAAATACAAATAATATAGCACATTGTCATACTTAAATTTTTCAATGTATCAAGCTGTGAAAAAAAACTATTATAAAAATCTACATCATGCATGATATGAATTGGATGATTAAAAAGGGGCACTTTAAGGGTATTAACATAAATTTACGTCAACAGAAAAACAGAGCCGTGCTAAAGAGAGCCGTACACGGAGCAAGTAATGGCTTTGCACTAATGTGTCTCGTCCTCATAGATGAATGACGAATTTGCATTCGGCATGAATAAAAATAAGAAAATTTAGCAGCAGGGTCGTACTAAAAATAAAAAGCACTTACCTAATTAGTAGTTTTTGTCGAACAATTCTCTGCCACGTTCGCCGACGAGTGCTACTTGATAATGAAAGCCGTTGGTAACTTTTTCCACAAGCAGGCGCACGACTTTCACTTCGTGGGTGACGTACACTGAAAAACTATCGGTACCGCTGTTAACTCGCAGGTGGCACAGATGTACTGCCGTAGCTTCGGCGTAAGAGGAGCGCCGAAAGTATTGGCTTCAAGATGGCGAAAAGTGGTCCCCCCACCACTCTCCCGTCTAAGAAGAGTGGTAGGAGGACTGCTTTTTGGTCACGGCTGCGCGACAGCCAAAAGCATCGTCTGTTACGACAGTGGTTCTCAAATACTATAGTCACTAGTCATTTATGATGTAGCCATATATATACATGTGTGTATATAATTTATACCAGCTGATTGTTGCGCTATATAGTGGTTAAGTGCTCTGTGTTGTCTGTTCTGTCATTCCTGTCTCCTGTATCGGTGCTGATAACTGAGATACCAAGAGCCAAGCCAACGTTAATGCTGGTACTTATAAGTACTGACCAATGGCTTGACCTTGACTTCTCTTCAACCAACTGTGGCCTTTTTCACCAAGTCAAACGATGAGGTGAGCAAAGATACTACTGTTAGTGCTAGCAGTTTGACAAGTAGCTGCTAAGCAGATCTGACAAGTAAACTGCATATTTCAGTTATAAGCCCAACAGTGTTTGGTGAGTTGCAGTGCTTGTTTTTTTATTCTCTTTTTGTATATTTTTTTGTCTCTCTTAAATTTGTATAAAAATCAAGCAGGACTTTAACGTGGGATTGCTAACAAATGAGTGATTTCCACAAGTTTCCAGTCACAAAGTTGTGATTTACTTTTCCTGCAATCAAATCAACCAAAACAAAAAAAAAACTTATCAAAAAGCAAGAGGTTAAAATTTAGTTTTATCAAGCACAATTTTGGAGGATAATAAGAAAAATCAAGGGCTGATGAAGTTTGACAAGAAAATGTACCTGAATCTCTGAAATCATCGAATGGCTGTGAATTCCAGTTGCTTTAGAGGCTGTAGTAAAGAGTTTTTTAATAATTATTGTTCAAAATGGAGGTACAGAGAAAAGTCACTCAACGCTCTCATTAAAACTTGGTGCAATGTAATGCTGATAGTACAGTTAATAATAAAAATGACGTTCAAACTTGCTCAAAGTTAACAAGTGCGCAGCTCATCATATTCCAAACATAAAGTACAGTTGTGGCAGATGGTCTTTACAATTATTCAAATGAAGTAAATTATGAAGGTTAAGAAATTTCATGAAGCTGTAGATGTGATCTGGTCACCTCCAGTCCAGCAGCCCACCAACTTTCCAATTTTGCTGGCTGCAGTAACAGTTGCTCAGCAGTTGGATATCAGTTTTAGTATCGTAATGCCAGTTTGAATTTGTATTCTCTCGACCTGGAGCAGCCAGGCTGTATGATACGTACATCAAGATCAGTGTGCCAAGTGATCAAAGGTTTTGTTCTTTTTTTTATTCATGTGTACCTAAAATATTCGTAGTGTTGAGAAATTTGGTATGATAATTATAATTACCATCAAGATTTTACAAAATAATTTGGGGAGCTGGCGGAACGAATTCAGCTGGCATTATTGTTAGTTGCTATGATTGTGGAAAAATAATGATTCACTTTGCTGACAAGATGTTTGAGAACGACAGCAACTGTTTGATTAGCAGTCCCGACAAACACAAAGGTCCTGTGAGAGCACTGGACTTTAATCCATTTCAGTCTTATTTTCTAGCTACTGGTGCGACAGATAGTGACATTTATACTTTATATATTAATTGGACAAATGAGCCTATGTCTCCTAGTTCCAAAAAAATTTTCCACCTCAGCATGTACTAGATGAATCATGAAATACACGAGGTACCTTACTTGGCAACATTTTTTTTTACACATTCATAATTGACATTAGAGCATTTTGTTGTTTACAGTGCAACACATTCTTGCTTCAACATTTTCACAGCGTTGTGTCATTTGAAGAAGAATTAAGC